>NC_054472.1:8555036-9155036 GCF_017639515.1 Carcharodon carcharias
CTTCATTTGTTCTGTAGGTGCAGGGTACGCCAGTATGTAATGCTGGACGTGGGTGGTTCAAAACTTTATTGCACAGGCACTGAGTATATCTTGGGGGCAAAGGAAAGGGTCATTTTTGCGATCCAGAATGGTGGTCCAAGCCCTGGCGTGAGGTGTTAGCTCTTATTTGGCAGCCTCGCTGAAGGAGCTTTGGATCAAGGCATCCCTGGTATCGCTGGAGGTTACCGAAGTCTGGCTCCACACCCTCAGCATTCTCCTCACTGTGCTCCTCCTCTGACTCACTACTGGACTCATCATCCTCTGTGGCCTGTGCAGCTGTATCAACATTCTCTTCCTCCAAGGGGTTCCCCTTGTCGGTGCCAGATTGTGGAGAGCGCAGCATGTAACCACAATCAGTGACATCCACTCTGGGGGGTATTGTAGGGCTCCCCCTGAATGGCCCAGGCATTGGAAGACCTATGGTTCTCTCTACACCGCCCTTATGGAGTTTCTGTTGTACTGCTCCTCCATCTCTGTTCTTGGGTGGCGAAGAGGAATCATGAGCCAAATTTTCAATGTATAGCCCTTGTCACCCAGCAGCCATCCATCCAGCCGGGCTAGAGCACTGAAGAGCCTCGGCACCTGGGAGTGTCTCAGGACGTATGCGTCATGGGAGCTGCCTAGGAACCTTGCACAGACTTGCAGAATCTGCATCCTGTGATCACACACTATCTGCACGTTCATGGAGTGGAAGCCTTTCCTGTTGACAAAGGCACCCGGCTGACCCGCTGGGGCCTTGAAAGCCACATGTGTGCAGTCGATTGCACCCTGGACGAGGGGGAACCCAGCAATCGCTGTGAAGCCTCAGGATCACTCAGCCTGGCTGGCCTCGTCCATACAGAAATGAATGAAAGTCAATGCCCACCTGAACAGAGCGTCTGTCACCAGTTTGATGCAGCTATGGACAGCTGATTGGGAGACTCCACACAGATCCTGCACTGACCCTTGGAAAGAGCTGGAGATATAGAAGTTGAGGGCCACTGCGACTTTCGGAGCCACTGGCATGGGGTGTCCACCCATACAGTCGGAGCTGATCTCAGGCCCGATCCTCTGAGAAATGGAGTTCACTGTCTCCCTGGCGAGGTGGAGCCTCCTTCGGCATTGCCTCTCAGACATATTGAGGTAGCTGCATCGCTGCCTGTAAACTCTGGCAGCAGGATAGTGGCATCTTCTACAGCCCCTAACGCCTTGGACCACCTGTTGACCCTGCGCCCCTTGTGCCTGCGCCTCACCTCCCACAGGTCCCTCCCCTGGAAGCTGCACTGGGACAGCTGGCCTCCTCTCCCTTCTGCCCCTCTCTCCCTCCTCATAGGAGGAGGTGCCTCCAGCAGAGACCACAATCCCCATTCCCAGGGTAAGGGAAGACTGGCTGATACCTGGAAGGATCCACATAGTCTCAGTCCTCAGGAGGCCTTGGAGACCCCAATGAGTCCTGAAATTACGTGTGGAAATGCTAAGACTGAAGCCCCGAACAGAGATGAAGCTGCCAAGCACCAATAAGCAACCAACAGGAAACTATGTCCAAAACTCCTCACTACTCACACTGGCAATGCTGCTGACCATTATTATCCGGCCTGTGGATGAGGCTTTGCAAATTGTGGACTGCCCGACAGCCCGTTTTGCCCACGTGGTGAGTGAGAAATCGCACAGGCAACGTTAAATCGCTGCCAACTGTGTTGTCGAGGGCCTTGACTGGCCCTTTAATTAATGGCGGGCACGGCTCCAACTCCCACTCACGCCCGCCGGGCGAAAAATCGTGCAAGTGCGTGATGACATCAGGAGGCTCACCCAACGTCATCGCGCGTTATTTCCCATTTGTTCAGGTTGGGCACGCGCCTGCCCGACGAGCGAGAATCTCTGCCCATAGATTTGCAGCACAGAAACAGGCCATTCGGCCCAACTGGTCCCTGTTGATGTTTCTGTCCCACATGAGCCTCCTCCCACCCCCTCTTCATCCAACTCTGTCAGCCAATCCTTCTATTCCTTTCTCCCTCATATGCTGATCTAGATTCCACTTAAGCATCTCTCTGATATCCCCGTGGTGGCGAGTTCCACATTCTACCACCCTCTGGCTACAGAAGTTTCTCCCGAATTCCCTATGGATTTATAAACCTGGATGGGGGACTGAATGTATGTTGATTGAGGGATAAACACTGGCCAGGGCACCCTCGTCCTTCTTTGAACTAGCACCATGTGGTATTTTACATTCCCCTGAGAGAGTGGGCTCCAGTATGAGTTAGCCTCTTGGGCTGAGATTAGAAAGTAGAAATATATTTTCGATGTCACATCCAATCATGTTATCAATGGGAGTTAGACAGCAGTCTTGCCGCTGGGTCAAAGCCTTGACCAAGTAGGACTGTGGGGGTACCAGTAAATGCAGGGAATGAAAAAGGTGACTCCACACCACATTCTCAAGGTGCAACCAGGGATGGAACAATAAATGCCGGCCTAGCCAGCGATGTTCACTTCCCAAAAACTAATAAAAGAAAATATCGCTGAACAAACTAGCACTCAGTCTGATCCAGGGCAGCTGAGTGTAAAGTGACACCCAGAGCTATCTTCACATTATCTTATACTACCTAAGCAAAAATGTTATCGAAGATAACAATTACTGGTGTCACTTCAGTGTGTATGAATCGTTTTAAAACCGTAATGGAGGAGAAAGAAAACAATTGCTCTAGCTCTCTAATCCAAATTGAGCAGAAATGAAAGTGAAGAGCTGGAGAGATCCAGAAGCAGAGCAGAATGGGTGTCGATGGCTCTGAACCCAGCGTGGCCTTCCCTTCAGCTAAGGCTTGCAGAACAGAGTCACAAAGGCCTGTAATGAACCAGATGTCTCAGGAATTAAAATTTGAAAGTTGTACACTCAACCATTAACTCTCTGAGTCAGAATGTTGTGGGTTTATAGATCCCACTCCAGAGACTTGAGCACAAAAGTCCCAGCTGACGCTCCCAGCGCAGTACTGAGGGAGGGCTGCACTGTCTTTCAGGCAAGATGTTAAACCGAGGCCTCATCTGCCCTCTCAAGTAGGGGAAATAGATCTCATGGCACTATTTCGAAAAAGAGCTGGAGAGTTCTCCCCGGTGTCCTAGATAATACTGGTCCCTCAATCAACATCACAAAAACTCATTATCTGGTCACTGCCACATTACTGTTTGTGGGATCTTGCTGTGTATAAATTGACTGCCATGTTTCCTACATTACAACAGTGACAATGCTTCAAAAAGTACTTCATTGGCTGTAAAGCACTTTGGGACACCCAGAGGTCATGAAAGGTGCTACATAAATGCAAATTCATTCTTTAAATACAACAAATGCATTGGGCAAAGGATTAATTTCACTGGCTTCAATCAATGCCCAGTAAAACTGCAGTGGGTTTTTTTCCTTCTGGTGAATCTTTTCCAGATGTCTGTCGTGCTGGGTCGCATGCTGTGCTTTTATTTGCCAGTTTTATGAGATTATTACTAAATAATGCATCCTGGTGTACACCATGTCGAATAAAATTGCAAATTGTGAGATCAAAGAAAAAAGTGACAAATTGAGCAAATTTTTAAAAACCAATAATTTATTCTTCCAATTAGTCTGTTCATGTGACTGAATAATCTCATATCGAGGTATTGGCAGCCCTCCGGTGCCTTATGGTTAGGACCTTGCCGGTGGATAGGTGAAGCAGTGCTTTCGATTAGTGCCTTGGAGGGTAGCACTCTCTTGTCTCCAAGTCAGAAGGACGTGGGTTCACATCTCACTCCTGAGACTTGAGTACAAAATCCAGGCTCAATACTGGGTTGTGCAGCAGTATCAGAGATACCATCTTTCCAATGAGAAGTTAAATCCGAGGCCAGATTGGAGGAGCCCAGAGAATCTCTCCATGGCTTCGATTGTCTCTATCTCTGTGAACTCCTCCATCCTCACAACCCTCCAAGATATCTACACACCTCTAATTCTGGCCTCTTGAGCATCCCCAATTTTAATCGTTTCTCCATTGGTGCCTAGTCCCTAAGCTCTGGAATACCCTCCCTAAACCGCTCCCTCTATTTGCCTCACATTCCTTCTTCAAGATGCTCCTTAAAACTCACCTCTTTGACCAAGCTTTCAGGCACCTGGCCTAATATCTCCTAATGTGGCTCAGGGGTCTTACCTTGTTTCATAATGCTCCTGTGAAGCACCGATATTTCATTACATTAAAGGTGCTATATAGATATAAGCTGTTGTTGTAATTTGCTGTTGAGGTCTGCAGGACTGGAAGAGATTACAGATAGGGTGAAGCCATGGAGGGATTTGAACACAAGGATGAGAATTTTAACATTGAGGTGTTGCCGGATTTGGAGCCAATATAGGTCAGGAAGGTGATAGATGATCGGACTTGGTGTGATTTAGAAACCGAAGAATGAAGGACAAGAAAAGACTCTCCAGTCCATCCAGCCTTTCACACACAACTGTGATACCCTGTGGAGCGTAAATGGACACTCCCCAGCTCACCAAAGGAACAAGGTGATCTCCAGGGACTGACGAGAAGCCAGAAACAGTTAATAATGAAAACTAAAATCCAGGGAGTTCCTTTCTGATTCCCTTAGGCGATTGAGACTAGTTCTAGACATCACCCCAGCCTTGATCACTCTATGGAGTACCTGCCTCTTGTACAAGGTGACCTGCTCTCCGGGCAGAAACTGCTCCAGCTCTCGCTTGAATTCAGTGAGTCAGCGTCCAGAGTCAGCCTGTTCCAGAGCTTCAGTGTTCTATGGAAAAAACCCATCTCCTGACATTGATCCTAGATCTCGTCTCACACAAAATGAAATTGTGACCTCTTCACCTCCAGAATCTATTTAATTAGAACAGACGGTCAACTCAAAACACTATTGTTTTCAACATCTTCAAAACCTCAATCAGATCACCCCTAAGTCTACGTTTCTCCACAGTGTGGAGTCTCAGTTCTTTCAGCCCATCTTAATAAGGAAGATGCTTCAAACTGTGAGCTAATCTAGGGGCCTGTCCTCTGCAAAGGCCTTTTCAAAGCCTCAATATCACCTGTGTCGAGAAAAGCCCATTTGAATGAACAGTGCATCTTCATTGTCCTGAGCCATTTCTTGCCCTAAGCAACATCATCATAGGAACAGCAGGAGGCCATTCAGCCTCTCAATCCTGTTCTGCCCACCATTCAGTTAGATTATGGCTGATCTGGAGTTTAACACCATTTACCTATCACGGTTCCATAACCCTAAACAACTCTGTCTACAAAATAAAATCAATCTCAGTTGGATCATTTTCAACAGCCTCAGAAACTCTTTGGAGGAGAGAGTTCCAGATTTCCATCACCCTTTGTTTGGTGAAGTGCTTCCTGACATCACCCCCTGAATTTGAGGTTCTGCCCCCTTGTTCTGGACTCCCCCCCCCCCCCCCGCCAGCTCTTCCGAGCTGAAGAGAAGTGTAAATGTGATTAAATTTACACTGTTTAAAGGGAGGGGGTGTGCAGCAGGTGAAGCTGGATAGAAGGCCAGCAGGAGGTGGGGACAAAGGAAGGATTGACAAAGATGTTATGAACTAAAGGACAAAGGTTGTATTAATGGTAGTGGTATTTCCACTTCTCTTCAGCTCTGAAGAGGGGTCATACGGACTCAAAACATTAACTCTGTTTCTCTCTCCACAGACGCTGCCAGACTTGCCGAGTTTTTCCAGCATTTCCTGGTTTCATTTCAGATTTCCAGCATCCACAGTATTTTGCTTTTATCTTACAATGGATCGAGCAGCGGTTTTGTCAGCTTTAAATGGTAGTCCAGCTCAATGATGGTGATAGGAATGTTTGGCAGTGATTCACTTGTTGGACTTAAATGGAAATTGCTGATTGAAAAATAAACAAATAACATGAAGCAACATTAAGGAATCTCTTGCTGTGTGACACGCTCATTGAAGCATCCCGGGGCTTTGCTATAGAACAAAGCCAGATATCTAGAAAATAATTCAAACCAATGTTAAATCTTTCAATCCCTGCCAATATTTATCTCTCAACCAACATCACTAAAAGGAGATAATCTGATCATTATCACATTGTGGGATCTTGTTGTGCGCAAATTGTGTCCTACCTAACGACAGTAACTGTACTTCAAAAGCACTGCATTGACTGCTAGGCGCTTGGGGACATCTTGAGGTCATGAAAGATGCGATATAGATACAGGCCCTTTGTTTTCTCCCCTCCTCTCCTGACTCCACTAGACTCGTGAGTTGTTTTATGTTTCTCAGGAGTCCGAGTAGGTAAATGGAGTTAAGATATAGATTAACCATGATGTCATTGAATGGAAGAATAGGCAACTGAGAGGCTGAATGGCCTCCTCCTCTTCTAATCTTCCTATTGTATTGTATTTCACCCAAGTGATCATTAATCAGTTTAGACAGCAAGTAATAAAAACAAAAAACTGCGGATGCTGGAAATCCAAAACAAAAACAGAATTACCTGGAAAAACTCAGCAGGTCTGGCAGCATCGGCGGAGAAGAAAAGAGTTGATATTTCGAGTCCTCATGACCCTTCAACAGAACTAGGTGAATCCAAGGAGAGGGGTGAAATATAAGCTGGTTTAAGGTGGGGGCGGGCGGGAGGGGGTGGGGTGGGGGGGGTGGGGTGGGGGGAGAGAAGTGGAGGGGGGGTGTGGTTGTAGGGAAAAGCAAGCTGTGATAGGAGCAGATAATCAAAAGATGTCACAGACAAAAGAACAAAAGAACACAGAGGTGTTGAAGTTGGTGATATTATCTAAACGAATGTGCTAATTAAGAATAGATGGTAGGGCACTCAAGGTATAGCTCTAGTGGGGGGTATAAATGATTTAAAAATAATGGAAATAGATGGGTAAAGAAAAATCTATATAAATTATTGGAAAAAACAAAAGGAAGGGGGAAGAAACAGAAAGGGGGTGGGGATGGAGGAGGGAGCTCAAGCCCTAAAGTTGTTGAATTCAATATTCAGTCCGGAAGGCTGTAAAGTGCCTAGTCGGAAGATGAGGTGCTGTTCCTCCAGTTTGCGTTGGGCTTCACTGAAACAATGCAGCAAGCCAAGGACAGACATGTGGGCAAGAGAGCAGGGTGGAGTGTTAGAATGGCAAGCGACAGGGAGGTTTAGGTCATTCTTGCGGACAGACCACAGGTGTTCTGCAAAGTGGTTGCCCAGATTACGTTTGGTCTCTCCAATGTAGGGGAGACAGCATTGGGAGCAACGAACACAGTAGACTGAGTTGGGGGAAATGCAAGTGAAATGCTGCTTCACTTGAAAGGAATGTTTGGGCCCTTGGACGGTGAGGGGAGAGGAAGTGAAGGGGCAGGTGTTACATCTTTTGCATGGGCATGGGGAGGTGCCATAGGTGGGGGTTGAGGAGTAGGGGGTGATGGAGGAGTGGACCAGGGTGTCCCGGAGGGAACGATCCCTACAGAATGCCGCCGGGTGTGGGGGGGTGGGGAGGTGGGGGGGGGGGGGGGGGGGTGAAGGTAAGATGTGTTTGGTGGTGGCATCATGCTGGAGTTGGCGGAAATGGCGGAGGATGATCCTTTGAATGCGGAGGCTGGTGGGGTGATAAGTGAGGACAAGGGGGACCCTATCATGTTTCTGGGAGGGAGGAGAAGGCATGAGGGCGGATGCGCGGGAGATGGGCCGGACACGGTTGAGGGCCCTGTCAACCACCGTGGGTGGAAAACCTCGGTTAAGGAAGGAGGTTCACGTCAGAGGAACTGTTTTTGAAAGTAGCATCATCAGAACAGATGCGACGGAGGCGAAGGAACTGAGAGAATGGGATGGAGTCCTTACAGGAAGCGGGGTGTGAGGAGCTGTAGTCAAGGTAGCTGTGGGAGTTGGTAGGCTTGTAATGGATATTGGTGGACAGTCTATCACCAGAGATTGAGACAGCGAAGTCAAGGAAGGGAAGGGAAGTGTCAGAGATGGACCATGTGAAAATGATGGAGGGGTGGAGATTGGAAGCAAAATTAATAAATTTTTCCAAGTCCCGACGAGAGCATGAAGCAGCACCGAAGTAATCATCGATGTACCGGAGAAAGAGTTGTGGAAGGGGGCCGGAGTAGGACTGGAACAAGGAATGTGGTGTTGGCCATTCACTCTGATGATCAAAGAAAAGTCTTGGTCCTTCCCTCACACTTACCACTTTGTGAAAAGATAGAGGTGTCACATTCTCAGATCAGTAAGAGTTCTCTGTTCTCACTCACTTTTCTCCTTGGCTTTCGAAAGAGTTTGCTTCAAATTTTATAACTTTATCTCCGGTATTTATTTTTGATGCGAGGGAAGAGGCAAAGAGCAGTGCCACAAATAAAATAAAACGTCAACTTTTGGCCACAGATTTGAATTGCCTGAAACTCCCACAAATCAATAGTGTTTGCAAAATCCAATAAGTTGGCTGTGTGGTGAAGCTTTGGATGAAATTATTAAATAAAAACTGAAAACGATCAATGTAAAAGCCTGGGAAACCATCTGTGATTACCAACAAAAACTGAAAACCAAGGACATCACGGGATCATTCCTATCCTATACACATGAAATTCTGTCACTTATTTTCTTAGAATGAGTGGGCAGTGAAGGAGGCTATTCAGCTCTGTGTGTCTGCACAGCTCTTTGAAAGACCTATCCGATTAGTCCCACTCTGCTGCTCACTCCTTATAGCCCTGCAAATTCTTTCTTTTCACTTATTTACCCAACTCCCTTTTGAAAATTACTATTAAGTCAGCTCCCACCACCCTTCCAGGCAGTGCACTCCCGATCGGAAGGGACGAGTGCAGAAATGGGAGGAGGAAGAGGAGTGAGCAGAGCTGGGCTGCTTCAAGTCAATTTGTTTGTACAATTTTGATTAAATTTTATTCCTGCCGCTTCTTAGCTTGCGTGAAGTAATGTTCCAGAGCGCAACGAAAGTTCCCCTTCATGCCAACGCGGTTGTTTAAGATTACGATTCCAGCAATTTCTGAATTTTATTTTTATTGATAAAAGAATGGTTTATTGTTTCCATGACTGCTGGTTTAGGGCTGAGGTGACTTCAAGCAGTGCAATGGTGAAGATGGATCTATTTTTACCTTTCTGTCTGATAATGAGCATCCTGTTAGTGTCTGGCAGTCTATCACACAGGACCATATCGTCTGGCCGTCCATGACCGGGAGTCTCATATACTGGAATCAGTCCCAAGTTTCACTATTATTGACATTGACATTTGTTTGAGGCCATTTGTTTCTCCAGGCCAGCAATGCCTCAAATTTAAAATTGCCATCACTCTATCGCTGAAATCTCCTCCAGCCCCACAATGGGCCTCTCCAATTCTGGCCTTTTTGGCACATCCCTGATTTCCATCGCTCTCCACCTTCAGGGGCCTTCAGCTGCTTGGGCTCCAAGCTCTGGAATCGCTTCCCTAAACCTCACTGACTCTCCCTCTCACTCCTTCTTTCAGACGCTCCTTAAAAGCCACATCTTTGGACAAGCTTTTGGCCATTTGCCCTATCATCTCCTTATATGGCTGGTGCCAAATTTTTGTCTGATAACACTCCTGTGAAGCACCTTGGAGTGTTTTATTACATGACTGGCACTCTGCAAATCCAAGTTGTTGGTACCTTGGCTCATCTCAAGAGGAGAGGGGGAGAGTGGGGAAGCGACGAGGTGCAGTGAAGAGAAATCAAAATGGAACCAACATAATCTAAGGGCGGAATTTTCCGTGCCCGCCTGGTGTCAGGCGTGGAGGGCGTGGGCAGACAATATGGCGGCAAGGGCAAAAATTGGTTTCACGCCGTCGTGGAGCACGATTGCAACCGTCTGCTCCACCCGGCAATGGCAGGCCACATTTCCACACCACCAGACGCCGGGAACCTCATTGTGATACATCTGCGTGTTATTATAATCCCAGCTTGCCGGAATCACCACCCCACCCCCCCACCGCACGCTGGATCACCCGAGCGTTTCACAGCTGTATTTATAAGACAGGAACCTGGTGAGCTGCCCTTTGAGGGGAACTCAGAGGTGAGTGCACAGGAACGTTGCGCAGTTGGACCTCAAGGTTGAGGGCACCACACATTCAGGCGAGGGCACAGGCAAGTCGCTTTTGCCCGGCTGGCTGACAGTGCAGTGCCAGGGCAAGGGCTGCCCTGCGGCAGAGGCGAGTTGGGGGCAGCAAGGGCTGCCCTGCGGTTGATGGTAGTGCACAGGCAAGGGGGATGGGGTGAGGGAAGCGGCCATGCATTGGGGAAACCTAGTATAAAGTGACCATTCCTCCACAGCTGAGACAGTCCAGACACAGCCAATTCGACATGCTTGGAGTCAGGTCTCTAGCTTATCTGCCCACTCAAGCAACACGGAGGCCTGAAAGTGCCACCAAACACGCCAGAGCTTCAGACAAACTAATGACTACAGAACAATTGGATGACTGGGCATATCGTACAATCTCCTTGCTAAAGCTGGCCATGGAGCAGACACTTCTGGAGGTGCTCACAGCCCCTTGCAACGTCACCATCCCGGTTTGGACCAGCCTCCCCCATGGTTCAAGCTAACAGCGCAGCCTTGCAGTGTGCGTTAGGAGAATGCCTGTGCCTGAGCTGACAGCACAGCCTGCAGTCCAGTGGGCAAAGCTGCTGCCAATCGGTCAGGTGGAGTGGGGCGGAAGTGGGTGGGGTTTCAGGCAGCCATGCAGCGCACTAATCTCTGGTTATCCAAGTAGTGGCCTGCGCTCTCCGGGAGGCGTTAAGGGGCCTTCACAATTAACCAAGACAGGTTTTTCATATACCCATGCTAACCCACGCATCTCTTTCTTTTATCCTGCAGAAGGAATACATCAGGATCATGGAGCCTGGTGATCTGGCTGTCTGCCTCATGGCGTACAGGGAGTGGAGGTGAAGGAGAAGAGGGTGACAGAGGTGCCTGGCTGGGCAGAGGGAGAAGTAGCACCCCCAGGAAGAAGGGGCAGCTGGGTATTCAACGCCGAAGTGCCACAACGAGCCATCGCTGGTTGGCACCTAGCTAGACCCAGAGTATACAGACAGTGCCTGTCATTCCATAGATGACCAAGAACCAGTGTTGCTAAAGACTGTGCGTTAAGGGAACTGGTTGGTCACAGATGCCACCTGCCGCAGGATTTGGCGCCAAGAGGGCATGGAGGGCATCCACTGCCAATGGCCATGAAAATGACGGCAGCGCTCAATTTTTATGCCAGCGGTTGCCTTCAGGGCACCACAGGTGACCCCTGTGGCATTTCCCAGGCCTCCACCCACAAATACATCCATGAGGTCAAGGACGTCATCTTTGTGAAAGCACCCTCAGGCTGCCTCCACCTCCACTGTGGATATCGGAGGAGCACCAAGACACAGCGGCAGGGTTAGGAAGGTTAAGAAGATGTAACTCTTTCGAGTACAAACCCATTTCCATCTATTTCAGATGAAGTTACATTGTTTCATAGTTTGCCATTGTGAGATGTGAACTCTTGATCTTGGGGTTACAAACCCAGTACCATAACCACTTGGCTAGATGTAGTTGCACAGCCTAGGCACGCGTATTAATCACATGTACATAATGTTAACTATTGTAAATAAACTCCCAAGAATGTCTCCTTGCCTATGGCTCCTTGTTATGGTGAGCAGTGCTCGTGTCAATCAGATGTGAAATCTTGGTAGATGTCCCCAGGGTGTGCACCTGCTAATCCTCCTCCCTATGGGTGCCCGAGGGCCCTTTCTGACTCCTTGAGGAGAAGGGGAAGCTGGAGTGAGATGGAGCTCCCCCGCACCCCTCTGGAGTTGCCACTGTTGGAGGCCAACTACGGCATGAGCAATGGAATTCAGCCCACACAGGACCAATGTCCTGGACCAAGGTCTCCATGGCAGCCCCCATCCTACCAGTGTTGACCTTGGTGCGTTGCAATGCCGGCACTATCATCTTAGACTAAATGCAGACGGACTCCTCCATCATGCCTTGCAATCTGAGGAGTGCAGCAGACATCCCTTCCTGATGTTCCCCAGCTTGCCTTTGCAGCTCCAGCAACTGCGACATGATCGAGTCCAGAAGCTCGTCATCTGACTCAGACTCAGCAACGTTCTGGCCTCCAGCAGTCCTCCGAGTGCCGGGGACCTGGGAAGTCCCTGCCTCCACCTGCTGTGGATCAGAAAGTGCGATGTGCTCACCAGACTGTGACCCTGAGGCCAATCTAGAACTAGGTCCCACCGAGGTGCGTGCCTCTGCACTGGTGAGGGGTGTGGGTGAGCGCTATGACAGGTCTTCAATTGGGAGTTTCAGCAGGTTCATCTTCCGAGGTGTCTTTGGGGCTTGAGTTGGGGCCCTGGGTCATGGACTCCCTCAGCTGTTTCCCAGATGTGCCTGCGGAAGCAAGGGGAGATAAATAGTGCATGGCAGTGGCCTGTGAAACAGGACACATCAGTCACAGCATAGTTGTCTGATGGATGTTGCACTGCTGGATCCTCACTTGATAGAGCAGCAGTGACCTCACCGTCAGCACAGGACCGGTACAGATCATCACCGGCCAGTTGTGTGACATTATTTTCAAAGTCTGTGAGGACCTTGATGCCGGGCATTCTTCCACCAGTCTGCCAACTCTCCCTTTTGTTGTGTGCCAGCTTGTCCTGCATGAATACAGATGAAGAGAGTGTAAAGCAGGACACCTGCCAGGCCAGCAGAGAAGTATGGCTGGCATGTGTGGGCGTTGAGTGGTGCCATGGATGGGACGAGGACAATGAATGTGTGCGTGAGAGAGTGAATGGTGATGTCCCTTGCACGGGCAGTGAGTGAGATCCCTGTGGATGTGTGATGGGTTTGTGAATGTGTGAGTTGAGAGTGATAGGAAAAGTGAGTTACCCTAGAGGAAGGGAGGAGATTATTCATCCTCTTTTGGGACTGGGTGGCTGTCCTCTTTTGCAGGGCGTTGGCACTGACCAGCGCTGCCACCACCTCCCAAGCCGGGTTGGTGATGTTGCTGCCCCTCCTGCAGCCAGAACGGGTGTTGGACGGCATCCAAAAGGTGCTCGAGGGGCGTGTCATTAAACCGGTGGGGTGGGGCGGAGGGGGTGGAGGTGGGGTAGGCGCTGCAGCCTTCCAGCCTTTTGGCTTTGCAGCAGTCGTGGGCTGGAAGCACTGAGAGATGCGTGCGCAGTCGGAACTTCACTTATGATGCCCGGATTGAGGAAGCAGCTGGGTGAAGGCAGAGCAGGTGAACGAGAGCCTGCCCACCATCGAAATGATGTGTTTCCCATCAAAGCGTGATTAATAAGACAGGCTTGGAAATTGGAAAAGCTGCCATTGTGGCCAGAGGGTAAGAAGCTTTTTTCCTAGCCTCTACTGTGCTTAGTGCAAATCTGGGACCATCCCACCCTCAGTGTTGGCTGTTCGCAATATGCAACTTTCGGTTAGAGCGGACATGTAAATGGCAAAGGAGTGGAAATATATGATGATAGGTGAGGGGGTGGGATGAGGCTCGTGTGGAGCATAGACACCAGCATGGAGCATTTGGGCCGAAGCTATTTCTGTGCTGGAAGTTCAATGATCCTATGTTAAAAAGAATATTTCTGTCTGTGAGTATGGGGAGTTAGGCTGCAGATATCACTGAATGGTGGAACACACTTCAGGGGCTAATTAACCTCCTCCTGCTTCTATGTTCCCATATAAATAGCAGCAGCATACAGAAGTTGAAAAAATGGATGCTATCATAACAGTTGATTATGTTTTGATAGCATCCATAACATAACTTTATGGATGAACTATAGAAAATGCCATGCAGGTCATTTGAAATGAAGTCAGGGGCAAGCCAGAGGGGGGCATGTATATGGGTGATTTCTCTAGGGAGGTTAACCCCTCTGTACCTTCTGCCCTACAGTTTTATGTTGGTGCCATAAACCTATTGTTACCCTTGTCACACTGCCAACCTCCAAGTTCAAGCCTGTTTTTAGTTTACTTTTTGTCCCTGTGCCAACTTTTACTTACCCAATCTATCATTATTAACCCACTCCTGTCAACATGAGCAGAACTAGAGTGAGGGTTACTTGTGGCACATTGTCCCCCTCATCTCCACAAGCAATAAAGTGCTGACCCCAGCTACCTCCTGACTCTGACAACCTACCCAATCCATGTTCCTTTTCAGTACAACTACTCTTCTCTCACACAAAAATCAATCAAAATGCCGGAAAAAGATCCATATTTTGGCATGCAGCTTTCTGTGTTTGATTCCACCTCAGACGGAGACCACCCTTTCGCTCCCTATCAATCAACACAAAGGTTTGACAACGGGCCACATAACCACCTGTCCCTGAAAGTCATTTAATTCAGAATTTTAACAAAGGTTTTGCTCAAAACAATGCACCCACCCTGAGATGCCACTTTGCCAAGGAGCTGTGACTAGAGCTAGAGAGCAGAGAACTCACCCATCATTAGGGTGTACGCATTATGCATCTGCAAAATGAAATGCTAGATAATCACACAGATTACCTACTGAAACGCAACTATTGAATCATAAGGTACAGAAGATGAGCATTCAGCCCATCGTACCTCTGCCAGGTCTTTGAAAGAGCTATCCAATTAGTCACACTCCCACAGCTCTTTCCCCATAGCCCTGCAATCTTTTTCCTTTTATTTACTCAATTCCCTTTTGAAAGCTCCTATTGAATCTAGTTCCACCGCCCTCAAGCAGCGCATTCCAGATCACAACAACTCGCTATGTAAAAGAAAAATTCTCCACACCTCTCCCCTTTGGTCCCTTGGCCAATTATCTTCAATCCATGTCCCTCTGGTTATCGACCTTCCTGCCAGTGGAAACGGTTCCTCCTTATTTACTCTATCGAAACCCTCCATAATTTTGAACACTTCTATTAAATCTCCCCTAATGGAGGACAATCCTAGCTTCTCCAGTCTCTCCACATAACTGATCCCAATCATATACCAGCAAAGTGTAATTCCTTTTGTACAAGGTAAACTTTATTTATTCTCCTACACAGTTAACACTTTATATTGTGTACAATTTACATTGAATTTACAGCACAGGAACAGGCCATTCAGCCCAACTGGTCCATGCTAGTATTTATATTCCACATGAGTCTTCTTCAGCCTCTTTGCATCTTCCCCTTTAACCTTCCATACCTTTCTCCCTGATGTGCTTATCTAGCTTCCCATTGAATGTACTATTCGCCTCAACGACTCCACGTGGTAATGAGTTCCACATTCTAACCACCCTCTGGGTTTACCTTCAAACCACATTCGATGTATAGTTAGATAAAATAAATGGTAGGAAGAGTAACTTCTCATAATGAAATACAGATATTGAACTATGTGATGCTTAGCATTCAGTGAGGTTAATATGAGATCATGAGCAGCTACAGACAACTTTAAGGCATTAATCAATGTTTTCCCAACCCGAAAATGTCCTTGAATGAAATCTAGGGTGTGTCGATCTGTCTAACATGTCGAAATGTTTCACCATTAACACATTTTCCCAGTTGCTTCTCTTTTCTCACTGCCTTTCTGAAAGGACTGACTCATTCTAGGGCATGACCATTCCTCATGTGTGAGACAAGTCTGCGTCCAGAATGTTCAACCATGGAGGTTGGGATGGTGTGTCACTGGCAGGTCTCAGGCCCCACGCCCATCCGTTCCCCAGGAGGGATCACTGGATAGTGGAAGGAACAGAAAAGCTTTCTGTTCCCTCACCCGCTTGGAGCAGAGGAAGACAGGCCAATGATTACACCTGCACCTCCGGCCTCGTTCGAGTCCAGTTAGCCCAGTGAGATTTCAGGACTGACCCTGTGACCTTCCGGGTCCGAGCCACGCAGTGTCGTTGTAGACTGAGCAGCTGATCTACTGGACGGGCCAATCAGATTGTTTTGGATGTGATTACATAATCCTGTTCTAAATGGAGGGCAAAGGGCAAAGTTGGCCAGCACTGTTAGCATTGGTGACGTTTGTGTATAAAATGAATACTTAGGCCGTAACTCACTTTCCCACAGTGCTACTCAAACTATTTCCTCTTCCTCACCAAACCAAACCTTCCCCTCAACTTAAATAAAAGCAAAATACTGCGGAGGCTGGAAATCTAGAACAAAAACAAAAATACCTGGGAAAACTCAGTAGATTTGACAGCATCTGCAGAGAGGGATACAGTTGACATTTTGAGTCTGTATGACCCTTCATCAGAACTAAGACATATAGAAATGAGATGAAATATAAGCTGGTAGAAGGGGCAATCTCATTTCTATACTTCCCCTCAACTTCCCGTTTCCCTAGTCCTTAATGTTCATCTCTCCCTAATTTCTCCCTCCTCCCCTAACCCCATCCCCTCTCCCAACTCAACTCATCCATGAGACCCACTTCTGGGTCCCATGAACCCGTTTCCCATTAAACTCTCACTTAGCTTTCCTCCTTGGCCCCTATGCTGGTGAACATTATAAATACTTTCCTCTCTTCGAATACCGCGCCTCTAAAATTGCTATCGACACCCCCTCCTCCTCAATAGAACCCCACTAACCCCTCTGTATATGAAAGGGGCTATCCACCCCTCAAACCTCCCTTTCCTCACCAAAGTCCTTCAACGTGTTGTTACCTACAAAATCTGTGCCCAGCTTTCCTGTAACTCAAAGTTTGCAGTCCTGCAGTCAGGTTCCTGCCTCTGAATTGAAACAACTCTAATCAGCCACAAGTCCCATCCCTCTGCATCCTCTGACATGGCCAGCAACAACATTCTCTGCCAATGTTTGCACTTCCTTATCCACCTCAGTGGAATGGCCCTCCCTGGGCCATTCTTATGCCCAATTATAATGAGACCCCCTCGAGCAAGGCCTTCTGTTCCTGCCCCAGCATCGTGAACCCAGCAATGGGAGGTGGAGCCCCCTAGTGCTGTGGCATCTCGATAACTTTCAGTAGAAGCATCTGGGTCACCAGAGATGGTACTGGATATCTGCAGGTAAATGGTAAATGCCATCTATTATACATTGCCAGTCATAGGTGAAAGCCTCCTTTGGTGCTTTCTCTTCAAACTGCAATCATCACCCTTAGAACAAAGGTAAAGACAAGGCTCTAAAGGAAAGGGCATCACTGTGGATGGGACAATGACTGCCAGGTTCCAACAATAGTAAGCTCAAAGTTCCAATTCCTTCAGCAAGGATACAGATCTTCACCATCTTCAACACCAAATGGCCATTATCCCTCTCAGGACCTCTACCACACAAAAGAACAAGGGCAGCAAATAGATGGGAACACCAGCACCTGGGAGTTCCCCTCCAAGCCACTCACCATCCTGACTTGGAAATATATCACCGTTGCTTCACTGTCGCTGGGTCGACACCCTGGAACTCCCTCACCAACAGCACTGTGGTTGTACCTACACCCACATGGACTCCAGCAGCCCAAGAAGGCAGTTCATCACCACCTTCTCAAGGGCAACAAATGCTGGCCTAACCAGCGACACCAACCTCCTAGGAATCACTTAATTTGAAAAACCTGGGATGGTTTTTATAAAGTGGCATTGTTTTTTTTGCCTGTTGATTGTGGGGGGTGTAGCGGAAGAGGGGAAGTCAGCATCGCAAGTTACATTTTCACTTCACTATCGCTTTTAAGCCTGGGTGGGGGGGAGATTTCTATCAGACGTTGAGGGCCTGAGTCTCACGTTTCTGTTTCCTCTGCTTGCAGGAGAATAGCAAAGCCTCTTCAGGCCCTGGTGGAGACGATGTATCTTGCGTTTCCCTCAATCAGCATCCAAATAGGGGCAGTAGACAGTGCTCCCTCAAATTATTCCTTCTCATGCATGATCTGTTGCAATGCATGCTGCATTCAAGGCTGCTGTGCAGTTGCACATGTAGGTGCATTTTAACAAGCACGTTGGAAGCAGGCGGCGTGTTTGTTGCACTAGCACAGTAGGTTCCAGAATGTTGCACAGCCCCACATCCACGCTGCTTCGAGGGAACACTTGATGGTAGAAAAAGAGTTTTCTTTAAACTGATATTGATACACAATCGTGGTGTGTTGAGCTAACCTCATATAAAGTGCCTTTGGGACATTTTGTTATGTTAAATGCTCTATATAAATGCAGTTTGTTTTCAGCCTTCATACTAAAGTCCATGCCAGGTGCCTGAATTTGTAAACCCTGCCCAATATCTTTGCCACTGACTGCCCTTATGACAGTCCCAGATGAACAGCAAGAAACCCAGCACAGCAGCAACAGAAGAAAGCCAGAGGTTGTCCTATTACCTGGTCAGTCTGTATAACAATTGAAGATGACGTCATCTGGCGCAAGAGAATATGTAACAACAACAACAGCAACAACCTGCATTTATACAGCACCTTTAACATAATAAAATGTCCCAAGGCGCTTGGCAGGAGAGTTTTACAGCAAAGATTTGACATGAGCCACATAAGGCGATTTGAGGGCAAGTGGCCAAAAACTTGGTCAATGACGTAGATTTAGAGTATCTTAAAGGAGGGGAGAGTTAGAGCGATGTAAGGAGGAAATTCCAGAGCTTAGAGTCTAGGTAGCTGAAGGCACAACTAGAGAGGAGAGGTGATTGGGAGATTGAAAATAAAAGGAGGGGAAGCTGAAGAGGAGCGGCCAGCATGTGAGCAGCCAGTGTGTGAGCAGCCCAGTGAAGGAGTGGAGCTTTGAGGCTTTGGCTCGAGAGGCTTTGGCAAGCAGAGGCTGAGGACTAGCTTGCTCCCAGTGAGGTAGGGCCGGGTAAAGTCCTTTAACTAAATTAGAAGTAGGTAATGGAGGCAGCAGTTAGGGCAGTCGAGTGCTCCGAATGCAGCATGTGGGAAGTCATGGGCAGCACCATTGTCCCTGCAAAAGGTGCATCCAGCTGCAGCTCCTGAGAAGCCAAGTTAGGGAACTGGAGCTGGAGCTGGGTGAACTTCGGATCATACGGAAGTCAGAGGCAGTAATAGACAGGAGTTTCAGGGAGACAGTCACCCCTAAAAGTCAGGAGGCAGGCAGCTGGGTGAATGTCAGGAGAGGGAAGGGGAATAGACAGAAAGAGCGGAGCACCCCTGTGGCTGTTCCCATCAACAATAGGTATACCGTTTTGGATACTGTTGGTGGGGACGACCTACCAGGGACAAGTTGTAGTGGTCGCGTCTCTGGCACCGAGACTGGACCCTCAGCTCAGAAAGGAGGGAGGGAAAAGAGGAAAGCAATAGTGATAGGGGATTCAATAGTTAGAAGGACAGATAGGAGGTTCTGTGGGAGAGATCGAGAATCTCGGATGGTCTGTTGCCTCCCTGGTGCCAGGGTCCGCGATATCTCGGATCGAGTTCTCAGTATTCTCAGAAGGGACCGTGAGCAGCCAGATGTCATGGTCCATGTAGGGACCAATGAGGTGGATAGGAAGGAGGAGAAGGTCCTGCAAAGAGAGTTTAGGGAGTTAGGTGCTAAGTTGAAGGACAGGGCCTCCAGGGTTGCGATCTCAGGAGTGCTACCCGTGCCACGTGCTAGTGAGGCTAGAAATAGTCAGATAATGCAGCTAAATAAATGGCTAAGGAGATGGTGCAGGAGGGAGGGAGGGCTTCATGTTTCTGGACAATTGGGCTCTGTTCCAGGGAAGGTGGGACCTGTTCCGATAGGACGGTTTGCACCTGAACTGGAGCGGGACTAACATCCTTGCAGCTAGATTTGCTAGTGCTGCTCCAGGGGGTTTAAACTAGATTTTCAGGGGGTGGGGAACCAGAGTGTTCGAGCAGATAGTGAGGTGGAGGAGGATAAAGGTCAAGCAGGGAATGCATGTGTAGACAGAAATCAAAGGTTTCTACATGATAGAAATGTTCTCAGGTGCATCTATTTCAATGCAAAGAGTATTGTCGGAAAGGCAGATGAGCTTAGGGTGTGGATTGGCACATGGGATTACGACATTATTGCTATTAGTGAGACTTGGTTGCAGGAGGGGCAGGACTGGCAGCTCAATGTTCCGGGGTTCCGTTGTTTCAGACGTGATAGAGGGGGAGGGATGAAAGGGGGAGGAGTGGCATTACTAGTCAGGGAAAATATCACAGCTGTGCATAAGCAGGACAGCCTGGAGGGCTCGTCTACAGAGGCCATATGGGTGGAGCTGAGGAATGGGAAAGGCGTGACCACACTAATTGGGTTGTATTATAGACTGCCCAATAGTCAGAGAGAATTGGAGGAGCAAATCTGTAGAGAGATAGCAGACCGATGTAAGAAACAGAAAGTTGTGATAGTAGGAGATTTTAGCTTTGACTGGGACTCCCATACTGTAAAAGGGCTTAGATGGCTTGGAGTTTGTTAAATGTGTTCAGGAAAGATTTCTAAATCAATATATAGAGGTACCTACAAGAGAGGATGCAATACTTGATCTCCTATTAGGGAACCAGACATGTCAGGTGACAGAAGTATGTGTAGGCGAACATTTTGGGTCCAGTGACCACAATGTCATTAGTTTTAAGTTAATTATGGATAAAGATAGGTCTGGTCCTCGAGTTGAGATTCTAAATTGGAGAAAGGCCAATTTTGTGGAAATGAGAAAGGATCTAGGAAGAGTGGATTGGGATAAGTTGTTTTCTGGCAAGTAGAAGGCATTCAAAGGCGAAATTTTGAGTGCAAAGTTTGCATGTTCCTGTCAGGATTAAAGGCAAAGTTAACAGGCATAGGGAAACTTGGTTTTCAAGGGATAGTAGCGATCTGGTTAAGAAGAGAGAGGTGTATAGCAGGTATAGGCAACAAGGAGCAAATGAGGTACTTGTAGAGTATAGAAAATGTAAGAAAATACTAAAGAAGGAAATCAGGAAGGCAAAAAGTAGACATGAGGTTGCTTTGGCAGATAATGTGAAGGTAAACCCGAAGGGTTTGTACAAGTATATTAAGAGTAAAAGGATAGTAAGGGACACAATTGGTCCCTTTGAAGATCAGAGTGGTCGTCTATGTGTGGAGCCTCACGAGATGGGGGAGATCTTAAACAGTTTTTTTGCATCAGTATTTATTCAGGAAACTGGCATTGTGCAGAATGAAGGAAGGGAAACAAGCAGTAGTGTCATGGAACATATAGAGATTAAAGAGGAGGAGGTGCTTGCTGCCTTACAGCGAATAAATGTAGATAAATCCCCCAGGCCTGACATGATATTACCTCAGACTTTGAGGGAGACTAGTGCAGAAATTGCAGGGGCCCTGGCAGAAATATTTAAAATGTCCTTAGCCACGGGTGAGGTGCCAGAGGATTGGAGGTAGCTCATGTTGTTCCGTTGTTTAAAAAAGGCTCCAAAAGTAAACCAGGTAATTACAGGCCAGTGAGCCTGACGTCAATAGTAGGTAAATTACTGGAAGGTGTTCTGAGAGATCGGATATACAATTATTTGGACAGCCAAGGGCTGATTAAGGATAGTCAGCATGGCTTTGTGCGTGGTAGGTCGTGTTTAACGAATGTTGTAGAGTTTTTCGAGGAGGTAACCAAGAAAGTAGATGAAGGAAAGGCTGTGGATGTTGTCTACATGGACTTTAGTAAGGCCTTTGACAAGGTCCCACATGGGAGGTTAGTTCAGAAGGTTCAGACACTTGGTATCCATGGAGAGGTTGTAAACTGGATTTGAAATTGGCTGTGTGGGAGAAGACAGAGAGTGGTAGTGGATGATTGCTTCTCAGATTGGAGGCCTGTGACTAGTGGTGTGCCTCAGGGATCTGTGCTGGGACCATTGTTGTTTGTTGTCTATATCAATGATCTGGATGATAGTGTGGTAGATTGGATCAGCAAGTTTGCTGATGACACTAAGATTGGAGGTATTATGGACAGCGAGGAAGGCTTTCAAAGCTTGCAGAGAGATCTGGACCAACTGGAAAAATGGGCCAGGAAATGGCAGATGGAATTTAATGCGGAAAAGTGTGAGGTGTTGCATTTTAGAAGGTCAAACCAAGGTAGGACATACACACTAAATGGTAGGGCACTGAGGAGTGCGGAGGAACAAAGGGATCTGGGAGTTCAAATACATAATTCCCTGAAAGTGGCGTCAAAGGTAGACAGGGTTGTAAAGAAAGCTTTTGTCATACTGGCCTTCATAAATCAAAGTATTGAGTATAGGAGTTGGGATGTTATGGTGAGGTTGTATAAGACATTGGTGAAGCCAACTTTGGAGTGTTGTGTGCAGTTCTGGACGCCTAACTACAGGAAGAATATCAGTAAGATTGAAAGAGTGCAGAGAAGATTTACTAGGATGTTGCCGGGTCTTCAGGAGTTGAGTTACAGGGAAAGATTAAACAGGTTAGGAATTTATTTCTTGGAGCGTAGAAGAATGAGGGGAGATTTGATAGAAGTTTACAAAATTATGAGGGGTATAGACAGAGTAAATGCGAGTAGGTTCTCTCCACTTAGATTAGGAGAGATAAACACAAGAGGACATGGCTTTAGGGTGAAAGGGGAAAGGTTTAGGGGGAACATTAGGGAGAACTTCTTCACTCAGAGAGTGGTGAGAGTGTGGAATGAGTTACCATCTGACTTGGTAAATGCGGGCTCACTCTTAAGTTTTAAGAATAAATTGGATAGATACATGGATGGGAGTTGTCTGGAGAGTTACGGACTGGGTGCAGGTCAATGGGACTAGCGCAATAATATTTCGGCACAGACTAGAAGGGCCGACTGGCCTGTTTTTCTGTGCTGTAGTGTTCTATGGTTCTACCAAAGGCGGACTGGTTAAAATTGAGGATGGTCAAGGGGCCAGAATTGGAGGGGTGCAGAGATCTCAGAGAGTTGTGAAACTAGAGAAGAGTACAGAGACAGGGAGGGAGCAAGGCCTTGGAGGGATTCGAAAACAAGGATGAGGTTAAGGCATTGCTTAACCAGGAGCCGATGTAGCTCAGCAAGCAGAAGGGTGATAGGTGAACAGGACTTGCTGTGAGTTAGGGCTTGGATAACAGAGCTTCAGATGACACCAAGTTAATGGAGGGCAGAAGCCAGCCAGGAGTGCATTGAAATAGTCAAGTCTAGAGATAATGAAGGCGTGAATGGGTTGAGCTGAGACAGGGGCAAAGTCGAGCAATGTTACAGAGGTGAAAATAGTGTTGGCACAAATATGAAGAGCTTATCTTGGAGTCAGATATGACACCAAGATCGCAAAGTGTCTGGTTCAGCCTCAGGCAGCTGCCAGTGGGAGGTGTGAAGTTGGTAGCTAGGGAGTGAATGTTTTGGCAAAACTCAGCCAGTTGCGTTAATTTATTGAAAAGGATAGGTGCAAGGCTTTTATCCCAGGCAATCATTAGAACAATTTAAGGTGTATACCTGGCACCATTGAATGCGCATTCATCTCTCTGCACTACATAATGTTAACATGTTGAACCACTGCCAACCTAGCACTGCTCATTTCATTAATTTGATTAAAGCTTTAAACAGTGATAAGATGAAAAACACTTACCGACTTTTAAACTACAGAGACAGAACAGGGAGTTGGCCTTGGAAGCCAGTGACCCTTAGTTTACTAAGTGTGGCCAAGCTGATTTCCAGGGAGATGTATTGGTCAAGAACGTTAAATAATCCTATCTGTAGAGCGGGCCTTCATTCATTCGAGGCATAGTTGCACATAGGGTCAGAGGTTGCCTTGGGCCTATAGGCATTCCATTCTATGAGGACCCCCAGAAATGTTCTGACAGTTAGTATATTTGAACATGGTCAGCATTGTATTCATGATGTTGAGTGGACAGTTTGATTTCGGTAGTTTAATTAGCTGAGCTGGGTAACCATCGATAAAAGTCTTTTTTAATTGAAATCATGGGGCAAGGCCCATTTAGGCTTTTCCACACAGACTGCCAACTTCCTGGCAACAAGCCATGGGTCTTTACTGTTTATTTATCCCCATCTTGTAATCTATTTCATTCATAATGTCACTGCTTTTTATCCAGACGTGATCCTGACATAAGAAAAATAAATAAGAGCATCACCATTTTGTTACCTCTGTTAGGGGGCAACTACAACATGAATGGTCACAAAGAGTTCCTTCTAATAGTTCCCCTATATTATTAGTTACTTCACAAATAGATTGTTTCCTGAAGGAGGAAGTGTCACAGATACTTTCTCAACCAAAATAAACAACATTAAAGGTTGTTTAGATCTCCTTGTTAGTCTTCATCCTTAAAGCACCAAAATAACAATATTTTGATGGCCAATGTTTTTGATCATTCTCATCTGTGCCTGATAAAGCAAGCAATGTTCTGGAATTTGAAAGAGGGAGTATATTTCCTTCGAAGGCTCCAGATACTTCTAAGACATGGCGTGTTATCGTCTGTTCTTTCGAAATGTGCGAAAGAAACCTCATCCTGTCACTAATGATTAATCAAGTGCAACTTTTGGCAGCATCAGAAGCTTTTACCAATTTGAAGAGACTTTTAGGATGTGCGTTCAATCTCATCCATTTGGAGGTCTTCCCCAGAGAGCTGTTGAGGCTCGGGGCAAAGGTGGGGTTGGGGAGTTGGGGAGGGTGGGGTGGGTGTGTCAATTGAAAATGTTAAAACAGAGAGCGATAGGTTCCTGTTAGACCAGGGTGTTAACAGGTACGGGTCCAAGGAGGGTCGGTGGAGTTAAGATACAGATCAACCACCATCTAACTGAATGGTGGAGTAGGCTCGAGGGGCTAAATGGTCTCACTCCTGTGATTCTAAACAAGATCACAGGGATGGAAGTAGAGAGAGAAGTTTTAGAATCACTTTTTTTCATTGGTTCCAAGTGAGATCTAACTGGAACTGACAGGTTTATATTTATTACCCAACATTATCTTCATGTTCCATTATCAAAATGATAACGTCATATTCCTATTATCAAAACATTTTTTAACAATGTTAGTTACAGGTACTGATGATCACTCTTTGTATCTCTAGTGCAACTCCCACCAAAGGCTGTTCTTTTTCACTCAGAAATCTAGCTGAAAGGCAGGCGGTTATAAAACTGAAGGGGAGGGAAGGCAAGTACATTGGGATTGATGGTTGTTATTATCAATGGCCTCTTGCCCATCCCTGAATTTTATCGCTCCACCATTGGTGGCCATGCCTACCGCTACCTGGGCCCTAAGCTCTGGAAGTTCCTCCTTCTCTCCGTCCCTATACCTCTCTCTCCTCCAATATGTCGCTCCTTAAAATCCACCTCTTTGACCAAGCTTTTGGTCATTTGTACTAATATTTCCTTATGTTGATTGGATCAAATAGCGCTTCTGTGAAATGTTTTGGGATGTTTTACTACATTACAGGCACTACACGAATGCAAATTGTTGTTGTTGTGGTGGAAACAAATTCAATGGTAACTTTCAAAATGTCTGCATTTCAAAATGCATCACTGGATAAATACTTGAAAAGGAGAAATGTGCAGCTCTATGGGGAGTGAGCAAGGGAGTGGCACTAATTGGATGGCTTTTTCAAAGAGTCAGCACAGGCATGATGGGCCGAATAGCCTCACAGAACTGGTACAGCACAGAAGGAGGCCGCTGTAAATTGTTTATGATATAAGCTTGTCTATTAAAAGTCATCAACTGGAAGAGGAAGAGATTGAATCAAAGGGCAACCAAAACAAAGATTGATGTTTCTATTTTGTTCTGCCATTAATCCATGCTACTGACCAATACATCCCATAGCAATTGGCTTAGAGGGGACAAAAATCCAAATGCTACCAGTGGACAGGGTTTTTTTAAATTCGTTCATGGGATGTGGGTGTCGCTGGGCCAGGCCAGCATTTAAGAGTCAGCCAACCACATTGCTGTGGATCTGAAGTCACCCAGGTGAAGATGATAATCTCTTCCCTGAAGGGCAATAGTGAACCAGATGGGTTTTTACAATAATGACTTCAGGTCATCAGCAGACTCTTAAATTCCAGATTTTCCAGGTAATGCCATGGCAGGATTTGAACTCCGGTTCCCTGGATTGCTAGTCAAGTGATTATACCACTACACCATCACCTCCCCTGGTGAAAAATCCTGGTGGCCTTAGTGGAGATGAGCTGTCTAATCTCTGGTCAGTTGTCTGTTTTCCCTGTTGTCTATTGAGGGGAGTATACTTAAAAAGAAACAAAAACTTGCTGCTACATAGCACCGTACATGACCTCAGGACATCCCAAAGCACTGTAACAGCCTGTGTTGTTATGGAGGCAGCAAGGCAGCCAATTTGTGCACAGCAAGCTCTCACAAACAGCATTGTGATAATGAGCAGATAATTTGTGTGTTTAGCGACGTTGATTGAGGGATAAATATTGGCCGGAACACTGGGGAGAACTCCCCTATTCTTCTTCGAAATAGTGCCATGGGATCTTTCACCATAGAATTGTAGAATGTTTACAACACAGCAATAGGCCACTTGGTCTATCTTGCCTGTGCCAGCCATTTAAGAGTTGCTGTTTGATTACTGCTGAATTCCCAGTGTGTCCTGCTTCTACTTCTGACTTCAGACTCTTCTTTTTGTCATTGCAAATAAAGCGTGTCATCACAGACTTAAAATGTTATTTTGTTTAGAATGAGGTTTTAGGAAGAGTTTAAAAAATACCTCAAGTCATTCGTTGCCTTAGGTGTAAAGCTAGAGTTTGTCTATTCCTTTGTGCAGTAATAGAATTGAGACAGTGAATATCAGGAATGTCTATTGGTATATTGGATGATACCCTGAGTGAAGTGATAATACCCTGAGAAAGTGTGTCCTCAGCTGATAGAAACAGGGTTATTTTACTGTGTTAAAGGTTAAATCTAGAACACAGGGTTATTTTGCTGTTTTAAAGGATAAATCTAGAACACAGGGGTCATCTTACTATGTTAAAGGTTAAATCTACAGCACATGGTGATTTTACTGTTTTAAAGGTTAACTCTAGAACACAGGGTGCTTTTGCTGTGTTAAAGGTTACACCTAGAACATGGTTATTTAACTGTGTTAATGGTTAAATCTAGAACACCGGTCATTTTAATGCTACACATTAAATCTAGAACACAGGCACTTTTTTTACTGTGTTAAAGGTTAAATCTAGAATACAGGGTTGTTTTACTGTGTTGAGGGTTAAATCGAGAACACTGGGGTCATTTTAGCTTGTTAAAGATTAAATTTAGAATACAGGGTCATTTTATTAAGTTAAATGTTAAATCTAGAACACTGGGTCATTTTACTGTGTTAAATGTCAAATCTAGAACACATGGGGAATTTTGTGTTAAACGTTAAATCTAGATCACAGGTTCATTGTACCGTGCTGAAGATTAAATCTAGAACTCAGGGTTGTTTATCATGTTAAATGTGGAACACAGGGTTGTTTTACTGTGCTGATGGTTAAATCTAGAACACAGCATCATTTTACTGTGTTATAGGAGCGAGGAAGGATCAGCTGTTGCTCAGTTGGTAGCACTCTCACCCCTGAGTCAGTAGGTTTTGAGTTTAAGTCTGACTCCAGAGACTTGAGTATAAAAATCTAGGCTGACTCTCCAGTACAGTACCGAGGAAACGTTGCACTGTCGGAGGTGTTGCCTTTCGGATGAGACGCTAAAATGAGGGCCCACCTGTCCTCTCAGGTGGCGTAAAAGATCCCACGCTACTATTTTGAGGAAGGGCAGGGGAATTCTCCCTGTGTCCTGGACAACATTTATCCCTCAACCAATGTTACAAGAAGCGATTATTTAGCCATGATTGCATTGCGCTTGGTGGGATCTTGCTGTGCATGAATTGGCTGCTGCGTTTCCTACATCACAACAGTGACTACACTTCAAGCGGTACATCATTGGCTGCGAAGTGCTTTGAGGCACCTGGTGGTTGTGAAAAGCATTAAAGAAATGCAAGGCTTTTGTTCCACAGAAATGAAGATAGCTGTTGTTCTATGGCAGTGACAGAGCGCAGGTAGAACATGCGGGTTACCTTCATGGCAAAGCCTGGTTAAGCTTAGGAACCATCCTAACACGTGATAACTATAGATCAATTGATGCACTGTTAAATTAACCAATAAAATCAAAGCATATTATGAATTGTAGACGGTCTTTGGTGAGTCTTCTAAATTGTCTGTAATTACAGAGGAGCCAGAAAAAACTCGGGTAATGCACATCCTGGTAATTAGTGGAAGATATTCTGGGGCAGAGGGGTGGAAGCACTTATTGCCTCATTCCATCCTGGCTTTGTGTAATTATGAATCCCTTGGTAGACAAAATACAACAACTTGCACTTACAAAGCACTTTTAGTATGGTAAAAACAAAAAAACTGCGGATGCTGGAAATCCAAAACAAAAACAGAACAACCTGGAAAAACCCAGCAGGTCCGGCAGCATCGGCGGAGAAGAGTTGACGTTTCGAGTCCTCATGACCCTTCGACAGAACTTGAGTTCGAGTCCAGGAAAGAGCTGAAATATAAGCTGGTTTAAGGTGTGTGTGTGGGGGGGCGGAGGGATAGAGAGACAGAGAGGTGGAGGGGGTTGGTGTGGTTGTAGGGACAAACATGCAGTGATAGAAGCAGATCATCAAAAGATGTCAACGACAATAGTACAATAGAACACATAGGTGTTAAAGTTAAAGTTGGTGATATTATCTAAACGAATGTGCTAATTAAGAATGGATGGTAGGGCACTCAAGGTATAGCTCTAGTGGGTTTTTTTTTTAATAATGGAAATAGGTGGGAAAAGGAAAATCTTTATAATTTATTGGAAAAAAAAAGAAGGGGGAAACAGAAAGGGGGTGGGGATGGGGGAGGGAGCTCATGACCTAAAGTTGTTGAATTCAATATTCAGTCCGGAAGGCTGTAAAGTCCCTAGTCGGAAGATGAGGTGTTGTTCCTCCAGTTTGCGTTGGGCTTCACTGGAACAATGCAGCAAGCCAAGGACAGACATGTGGGCAAGAGAGCAGGGTGGAGTGTTAAAATGGCAAGCGACAGGGAGGTTTGGGTCATTCTTGCGGACAGACCGCAGGTGTTCTGCAAAGCGGTCGCCCAGCTTACGTTTGGTCTCTCCAATGTAGAGGAGACCACATTGGGAGCAACGAATGCAGTAGACTAAGTTGGGGGAAATGCAAGTGAAATGCTGCTTCACTTGAAAGGAGTGTTTGGGTCCTTGGACGGTGAGGAGAGAGGAAGTGAAGGGGCAGGTGTTGCATCTTTTGCGTGGGCATGGGGTTGTGCCATAGGAGGGGATTGAGGAGTAGGGGGTGATGGAGGAGTGGACCAGGGTGTCCCGGAGGGAGTGATCCCTACGGAATGCCGATAAGGGGGGTGAAGGGAAGATGTGTTTGGTGGTGGCATCATGCTGGAGTTGGTGGAAATGGCAGAGGATGATCCTTTGAATGCGGAGGCTGGTGGGGTGATAAGTGAGGACAAGGGGGACCCTATCATGTTTCTGGGAGGGAGGAGAAGGAGTGAGGGCGGATGCGCGGGAGATGGGCCGGACACGGTTGAGGGCCCTGTCAACGACCGTGGGTGGAAAACCTCGGTTAAGGAAGAAGGAGGACATGTCAGAGGAACTGTTTTTGAATGTAGCATCATCGGAACAGATGCGACGGAGGCGAAGGAACTGAGAGGAACACTCCACTCTCAGTGCCATGCGCCGCCATATGAACACACTCGACCTCTCCCTCCAGCAGCACCGCTGTACCCTTTTTCAAAGCTGCGCGTGCCCCCAGTTTCATTTTATCCTTCGGCTCATCCGACGCCATAACAAGAAACTTTTTCTCTTTCTCTCAAGTGCTAAGGAACGCAAGCTCCAACAACTCATCGACACCAACACCCATCTAGGACCCTCCACCCCTGCCTGTCCCTCCGTCCCCACCCTTTCTTCCAGTCCCAACCCCAGCCGTGTATTCACTATACCCCCTGACCTTCCCCTCTCCGATGCTGAACGTTCAGTGCTCAGCTAAGGATTTAGTTTCATACCCTTACGCCCTCACCTCAATGAATTTCGGGCTCGGCATGATACTGAACTCTTCTTCCGCCGTCTTCGTCTCCGGGCTCACTTCTTTGGGCAGGAGTCCTCTCCCAGTTCAACGGATCCTTTTACCCATCTCCAATATTCTCCCTCCACCTGGACCCCTCCCTCTGGATTCTTACCTTCTCTTGATCTTTTCATTGAGAACTGTCGGTGCGACATTAGTCGTCTCAATTTCTCTGCTCCTCTCACCCATTCTAACCTGTCTCTCTCTGAACTTACTGCACTCCATTCTCTCAGGTCCAACCCTGACATTGTCATCAAACCCGCTGACAAGGGTGGTGTTGTTGTCTGGCGCACTGACCTCTACCTCGCGGAGGCTGAGCGTCAACTCGCAGACACTTCCTCCTATCTCTCCCTGGACCATGACCCCACCACTGAACATCAAGCCACTGTTTCCAGGACTGTCACTGACCTCATCTCCTCTGGGGATCTCCCTCCCACAGCTTCCAACCTGATAGTCGCCCAACCTCGGACGGCCCGCTTCTATCTCCTACCCAAAATCCACAAACAGAACTGCCCCGGTAGACCGATCGTCTCAGCTTGCTCCTGCCCCACAGAACTCATTTCTCGTTATCTTGACTCCCTTCTCTCTCCCCTTGTCCAGTCCCTTCCCACCTACATCCGTGATTCCTCTGACACCTTACGTCACATCAACAATTTCCAGTTCCCTGGCCCCTACCGCTTCCTCTTCACCATGGACGTCCAATCCCTCTACATCTCCATCCCCCACCAGGATGGTCTGAGGGCCCTTAGCTTCTTCCTCGAACAGAGGCCCGAACAATCCCCATCCACCACTACTCTCCTCCGTCTGGCTGAACTTGTTCTCACGCTGAACAATTTCTCCTTTAACTCCTCTCACTTCCTCCAAATAAAAGGTGTGGCTATGGGTACCCGCATGGGCCCCAGTTATGCCTGTCTCTTTATGGGGTATGTGGAACATTCCTTGTTGCAGTCCTACTCCGGCCCCCTTCCACAACTCTTTCTCCGGTACATCGATGATTATTTCGGTGCCGCTTCATGCTCTCGTCAGGACTTGGAAAAATTTATTAATTTTGCTTCCAATCTCCACCCCTCCATCATTTTCACGTGGTCCATCTCTGACACTTCCCTTCCCTTCCTTGACCTCTCTGTCTCAATCTCTGGTGATAGACTGTCCACCAATATCCATTACAAACCCACCGACTCCCACAGCTATCTCGACTACAGCTCCTCACACCCCACTTCCTGTAAGGACTCCATCCCATTCTCTCAGTTCCTTCGCCTCCGTCGCATCTGTTCCGATGATGCTACATTCAAAAACAGTTCCTCTGACATGTCCTCCTTCTTCCTTAACCGAGGTTTTCCACCCACGGTCGTTGACAGGGCCCTCAATCGTGTCCGGCCCATCTCCCGCGCATCCGCCCTCACTCCTTCTCCTCCCTCCCAGAAACATGATAGGGTCCCCCTTGTCCTCACTTATCACCCCACCAGCCTCCGCATTCAAAGGATCATCCTCCGCCATTTCCACCAACTCCAGCATGATGCCACCACCAAACACAACTTCCCTTCACCCCCCTTATCGGCATTCCGTAGGGATCGCTCCCTCCGGGACACCCTGGTCCACTCCTCCATCACCCCCTACTCCTCAATCCCCTCCTATGGCACAACCCCATGCCCACGCAAAAGATGCAACACCTGCCCCTTCACTTCCTCTCTCCTCACCGTCCAAGGACCCAAACACTCCTTTCAAGTGAAGCAGCATTTCACTTGCATTTCCCCCAACTTAGTCTACTGCATTCGTTGCTCCCAATGTGGTCTCCTCTACATTGGAGAGACCAAACGTAAGCTGGGCGACCGCTTTGCAGAACACCTGCGGTCTGTCCGCAAGAATGACCCAAACCTCCCTGTCGCTTGCCATTTTAACACTCCACCCTGCTCTCTTGCCCACATGTCTGTCCTTGGCTTGCTGCATTGTTCCAGTGAAGCCCAACGCAAACTGGAGGAACAACACCTCATCTTCCGACTAGGGACTTTACAGCCTTCAACAACTTGAATTCAACAACTTTAGGTCATGAGCTCCCTCCCCCATCCCCACCCCCTTTCTGTTTCCCCCTTCTTTTTTTTTCCAATAAATTATAAAGATTTTCCTTTTCCCACCTATTTCCATTATTAAAAAAAAAACCCACTAGAGCTATACCTTGGGTGCCCTACCATCCATTCTTAATTAGCACATTCGTTTAGATAATATCACCAACTTTAACTTTAACACCTATGTGTTCTATTGTACTATTGTCGTTGACATCTTTTGATGATCTGCTTCTATCACTGCTTGTTTGTCCCTACAACCACACCAACCCCCTCCACCTCTCTGTCTCTCTCTCTCTCTCCGGCCCCCACACACACACCTTAAACCAGCTTATATTTCAGCTCTTTCCTGGACTCGAACTCAAGTTCTGTCGAAGTGTCATGAGGACTCGAAACGTCAACTCTTTAGTATGGTAAAACCTCCCAAGGTACTCTACAGCAACATAATCAAACAATGGGTTGATCTATTAGAATGGGGGAGAGGATGGTGTAGTGGTAATGTCACCTAACTAATAATCCAATAGGCCCAAACTAATGCTCTAGGGACATGGATTCAAATCCCACCAGGCAGATGATAGAATTCACATTCAGTTAATTAAAAAATGTATACCTAGGATTAAAAGCTAGTTGATTGTTGCAAAAACCCATCTGGCTCACTAAAGATGCCTAGCCTACTGGTGACTGCAGACCCCCACAGCAATGTGGTTGACTCTTAGCTGCCCTCTGCCTAGCTAGCAAAAGAGGCATTTAAGGATGGGTAGCAAACACTGGCCAGCCTATGGAAAAAAAAGGCAGCTAGGAGCTTGCTGAAAAGGGGATTTCAAGAGTGTCTTAAAGGAGGTTTAAGGTTTGCTCAGGATCAAAGCAAAGGGTGTGGACCTATGTGCACTCCCACACACACATGCATTTCATAGAATGTGGCACTTGATAAAGCAGAAACATGTTTGATTTGTAGCCAGAACTACAATTCCTGATCCAATCATTGTTGATGCAATTTATCAATGAAAAGGTATTCCAAATGGATCCAAGATTGGACATTTAGGCATGGCCAAACAAATCAATTTTGAAATGATTTCAATATCCTTTGCTCTTACTGTCAGTGTTATCACCCCTTTGTTGCTCTTTGCACCTTATATTTGTTCTGAAGGGCCAGCATTTGTTGCCCATTCCTAATTGCCCTTGAGAGCTGCCTTCTTGAACCGCTGCAGCTCACGTGGTGTAAGTACACACACAGTGCTGTTAGGGAGGGAGTTCCAGGATTTTGACCCAGCGACAGTGAAGGAATGGCCGATATATTTCCAAGTCAGGATGGTGAGTGGCTTGGAGGTGAATTTGCAGGTGGCGGTGTTCCCCATGGCCAGGATTTTCAGCTTGGAGTGTAGGCACGCGCCCGACACACACAAGCATGAAATAGCGCACGGTGTCATCAGGTAAACATCCTGATGTCATCACACACTCACACGACATTTTGGTCAGTGGGCGCACTGCCAAGTTCCGTGCGCGCCCACCAATCATTAAGAGGGTTGTTAAGCCCGTTAATTTATTTATTTATTTTAATTTTTCACTGCCCGTCCAACCTTACAGTTGACAGGAGGGCAAATAGGCCAAGCGGCCTTTGCGTTTTTTGCGAAACCTCATTCACGGGCGGGATGAGGTTTCGACCAGCGGTTTTAAAAAAATTAAAGCTTTTAAAGCTCATTTTTAACATCTCCCTGCTCATGTGGCAGAGTCACACATGAGGGGACATATTTTCCTTATTTTTCAATTTTTTATTTTTAATGTTGAAGATCTCCAGCTCCCTGAAGCAGCTCTGTTGCCTACAGGGAGCTTTAACTGAGCGCAAACCTCTGCGCTCACAGTCCTCCTGCACCCCCCCACCCACCCCAGTAACACTGAGGCTCTGAGCGTGCCTTCCATGCTGGCCGGCCGTTTCATGACCCCCCTCCTGGGCCCACCCGCGCCCACCCGCCCCGCCAGCCCGACAAAGTAAAAATCCTGCCCGTGGGTCTGCTGCCCTCACCCTTCCAGGTGGTAGAGGTCACGGGTTTGGAAGGAGGTGGATTTGTGCTTTTTTTTTTGCATTTTGTATTTTTTTTGGTGTTACCTGTTCCTTACCTGTTTTGTCATCCATAGCTGTTTTGTTTTCATAAGTAGAGCTCTTTTGCTTTAGCGGAATAAGTTGGTTCTGTATCATGTAAATTTTTTTTTTAAACAACTCCCACTGATGTTCCATCAATTTGCTCATTAATAGGTTTTCCAAGTTTGTTATGGACAGCCTCTGCCTTAAATGTCAGCCTTAAATCTAGAATCTTAGTAACCTTTTCATGTTTTTCGCTTTCAAACTCCATTATATTATGATCACTATTAGCTAAGTGTTCACACATTGTTAGGCTGTTAACTAAATCTGAGGTAATACATATTATTCAATCTAAGATGGCTTGCCCCCTTGTTGATTCTGGGACATACTGGATCGGATTTTCATGTGGGGTCAGGAACCCTGCACCTAGATGTACTCAGTGTCCCAAATCCATCCCCGAGCGTCATTGTGTCTGTGATGTAATCTTCAAATGTAAATGGCCTCATTGACCAGGGGGCAAGCTCAGGCCCCAGCTAGTGGTGCTGAGCACCTCCAGGAGGTGGGAGTTGCCTGCCTGGTGCCAGTGGCAAAGGCAGGGGGCAGCAATCTTGGAGGCTGCTGCTGCCTTGCCGATTAGAGCAGCAGGCAGCTCCTGGGAAGGCCATGGAGGTGGAGTGAGGCAGACAGCGGCCTCACATGACAAGCTAAGAACCAGCATTCATGCCAGCGATAGCTGGTCCCTGAGATTTGTTTCCAAGACACCCGCAGAGAGATTTATTTGGACCCGCTGGTGAACTTGACAGCTGTACACTGACATGCACAAGACTGTTGGGCCTCGCCAGAAAATAAATTGAAAATGTCATTTGGGAACAGGAGGGCCCCTTAACAAGCTCCTTACGGGGCCGTTAATTGGTTGCTACTCCATTCCCCACTCCATCCCCATCGCTGTCCCTTTGAAAATTTGAAGCTGTCCCAAATGCATCAGAACCCTGATGTGACCTCCAGGACAGTGATTTTCCAACCTCCCCGCACAGGGTCCCGAACCCGCAGTCCTTTGAAAATCCCGTTCATTATTGCAGAGAACTAGCCTGAGTACATAGTGAAGAATGCTAGCATAATATTTATAAACAGCAAAATGAAGTCATTGCCCCTATTCTTACACATCTGGTAGTGTGATATTTTCACTGATGTAAACAATAGTGACAGCATGAAACATGGCTACGGGGGTCTCTTGGCGAAAGAGCATGATAAATCAGATGGGTCAAAGCAGAAACCAAGGTTGATACAATTTGAATGTACTTCACAGACTTTCTGTCTCCTGTGTGACTCTTGACTTTTATTTTCTGCCTCATTGCCAAAGTCCAGAGAGACTGGTGCCTTCCTGATGGCAAGTGAGCAGTACAGATACTGTTCCAAAGATTGGATGTCAGCAAGACTTGGGACCTGCCCTGTGAGGGACACACAATGGGAAGGATTTAAACTCGCTTGAATCACTAAACCTTTCACATGCCTGTGGTGTTCACATTATATGGCAAGTGGGTCTCTCGAGATAACTCTGCTCTTGCATCGTTTTATAGTGAAAGATAATGCAAATACCCATGAGAGCAGGTCTGTATTAATATGCAATAACGCAATTCTTTATTTTGCTGTAACCCAAACACACTGTGCTCAGGAGAAGAATAGCATCATCTGTGTTCTTAATATTGGTGCATGTTTAGATACTTGGCTGACAGAGGGGAGCTTTAACAATTCAACTAACTAGCTGCTACAGCTAGCTTCCTGTTGCCATGGTACCAGAAAAACATGACATTTGCAAGTTACTTTTTGATTATCTCTCCTTGCTGCCAATCTTTCTTTCACTTTTTGGCCTGGTTTTATCTGTGCTCCTTTCCACTCCCCAATTGTGAAAGAACCTCAATCCCCTCTCGCAATTCCATCCGTATCGCTTTCCGTTTATCTACACCTTTGGCCGTTTTGAAATCTGGCCTTCCGCACATCAAACTGAGCACACCAAAAAAAATAGCGCACGAAGAAGGTGACCAGTTTGATAATGATAGTGGCAATGTAAGCTCACCAGGATTGGCTAACAGAAAGTGAATTAAAAACAAAAAAACTGCGGATGCTGGAAATCCAAAACAAAAACAGAATTACCTGGAAAAACTCAGCAGGTCTGGTAGCATTGGCGGAGAAGAAAAGAGTTGACATTTCGAGTTCTCACGACCCTTCGACAGAACTTGAGTTCGAGTCCAAGAAAGAGTTGAAATATAAGGTGCGTGGGGGGTGCGGAGAGAGAGAGAGAGACAGAGAGAAGTGGAGGGGGGTGTGGTTGTAGGGACAAACAAGCAGTGATAGAAGCAGATCATCAAAAGATGTCAACAACAATAGAACAAAAGAACACATAGGTGTTAAAGTTGGTGATATTATCTAAACGAATGTGCTAATTAAGAATAGATGGTAGGGCACTCAAGGTATAGCTCTAGTGGGGGTGGGGAGAGCATAAAAGATTTTAAAATATTTAAAAATAATGGAAATAGGTGGGAAAAGAAAAATCTATATAATTTATTGGAAAAAAAGGAAGGGGGAAACAGAAAGGGGGTGGGGATGGGGGAGGGAGCTCACGACCTAAAGTTGTTGAATTCAATATTCAGTCTGGAAGGCTGTAAAGTGCCTAGTCGGAAGATGAGGTGCTGTTCCTCCAGTTTGCGTTGGGCTTCACTGGAACAATGCAGCAAGCCAAGGACAGACATGTGGGCAAGAGAGCAGGGTGGAGTGTTAAAATGACAAGCGACAGGGAAGTTTGGGTCATTCTTGCGGACAGACCGCAGGTGTTCTGCAAAGCGGTCGCCCAGTTTATGTTTGGTCTCTCCAATGTAGAGGAGACCACATTGGGAGCAACGAATGCAGTAGACTAAGTTGGGGGAAATGCAAGTGAAATGCTGCTTCACTTGAAAGGAGTGTTTGGGCCCTTGGACGGTGAGGAGAGAGGAAGTGAAGGGGCAGCTGTTGCATCTTTTGCGTGGGCATGGGGTGGTGCCATAGGAGGGGGTTGAGGAGTAGGGGGTGATGGAGGAGTGGACCAGGGTGTCCCGGAGGAAGCGATTCCTACGGAATGCCGATAGGGGGGCTGAAGATGTGTTTGGTGGTGGCATCATGCTGGAGTTGGCGGAAATGGTGGACGATGATCCTTTGAATGCGGAGGCTGGTGGGGTGATAAGTGAGGACAAGGGGGACCCTATCATGTTTCTGGGAGGGAGGAGAAGGCGTGAGGGCGGATGCGCGGAAGATGGGCCGGACACGGTTGAGGGCCCTGTAACCCACCGACTCCCACAGCTACCTCGACTACAGCTCCTCACACCCCGCTTCCTGTAAGGACTCCATCCCATTCTCTTAGTTCCTTCGCATCTGTTCCGATGATGCTACATTCAAAAACAGTCCCTCTGACATGTCCTCCTTCTTCCTTAACCGAGGTTTTCCACCCACGGTCGTTGACAGGGCCCTCAACCGTGTCCGGCCCATCTCCCGCGCATCCGCCCTCACTCCTTCTCCTCCCTCCCAGAAACATGATAGGGTCCCCCTTGTCCTCACTTATCACCCCACCAGCCTCCGCATTCAAAGGATCATCCTCCGCCATTTCTGCCAACTCCAGCATGATGCCACCACCAAACACATCTTCCCTTCACCCCTCCTATCGGCATTCCGTAGGGATCGCTCCCTCCGGGACACCGTGGTCCACTCCTCCATCAACCCATACTCCTCAACCCCCTCCTATGGCACCACTCCATGCCCACGCAAAAGATGTAACACCTGCCCCATCACTTCCTCTCTCCTCACCGTCCAAGGACCCAAACACTCCTTTCAAGTGAAGCAGCATTTCACTTGCATTTCCCCCAACTTAGTCTACTGCATTCGTTGCTCCCAATGTGGTCTCCTCTACATTGGAGAGACCAAACGTAAACTGGGCGACCGCTTTGCAGAACACCTGCGGTCTGTCCGCAAGAATGACCCAAACCTCCCTGTCGCTTGCCATTTTAACACTCCACCCTACTCTCTTGCCCACATGTCTGTCCTTGGCTTGCTGCATTGTTCCAGTGAAGCCCAACGCAAACTGGAGGAACAACACCTCATCTTCCGACTAGGCACTTTACAGCCTTCCAGACTGAATATTGAATTCAACAACTTTAGGTCGTGAGCTCCCTCCCCCATCCCCACCCCCTTTCTGTTTCCCCCTTCCTTTTTTTTTCCAATAAATTATATAGATTTTTCTTTTCCCACCTATTTCTATTATTTTTAAATATTTTAAAATCTTTTATGCTCTCCCCACCCCCACTAGAGCTATACCTTGAGTGCCCTACCATCCATTCTTAATTAACACATTCGTTTAGATAATATCACCAACTTTAACACCTATGTGTTCTTTTGTTCTATTGTTGTTGACATCTTTTGATGATCTGCTTCTATCATTGCTTGTTTGTCCCTACAACCACACCCCCCCCTCCACTTCTCTCTCTCTCCGCCCCCCCCACACACCTTAAACCAGTTTATATTTCAACTCTTTCTTGGACGCGAACTCAAGTTCTGTCGAAAGGTCACGAGGACTCGAAACGTCAACTCTTTTCTTCTCCGCCGATGCTGCCAGACCTGCTGAGTTTTTCCAGGTAATTCTGTTTTTGTTTTGTGACAGAAAGTGAGTGTTGAGTATCTACACAGTGTGTGAGTGTGTGTGTGTGTGTGTGTGTGTGTGAGAGAGGGGAGGTAAAACAGAGGGTTTGTTCTACTGCCAAACTATAGGAGGCTGTGTGCGCCTCTTAAAGAACAGGAGAGGGATTGTGAAAGCTGTCATGAGAATGGCTCCACAGCCAACACTGAACACCAGAAGACACCAGGCAGCCCCAGCCCCATCCACCCCCCCCCACCAGCCCCATACCCACCCCCAGCACCCACCCACAACCAGCACCCCCCCCCCCCACCACCCAGAGGACCTAGAATGTTTATACAGTGGCAAATCAAACCCATTATCTAATTTAAAAGGCAAGTGAAATGTAAAAAAATGTTAAGAGTCAAAAGGAGGCATTAAGATGGTACGCCACTAACCTTATACTGTATAGAATCATCGACCAATCCAGCTCCAAAGGAGGCCATTTGGCCTGGCGTTCCTGTGCTGGCTCTTCCAATGCTCTAATCAATTAGCCTGTTTCGCCCTGCTCTTTCCCTGGCAATTTTTTTGTGTAATCAAGTATTTATCCAATTCTCTTTTTGTGTATTGCAGTTTCCAACACCCTTTCAGGCAGAATGCTTCTTAAACAAAGCAGAATGCATAAACATAAAGACTTAAGACATTTTAAAAATTCCTTCAATCAAGTAAATGAACAACCCCGCCCCCCTCCCCCAATATGTCTTGGAAAAATAATTCAAGGGTGGCATCCTGGTTTCAGGGAGGGTTCCAGATTGAGGTGGAGGGAGTAGTCTGAATAGCAGATTAGGCTGCCAGTCTTTCACCACTAGTTTGGATTCAAGTCTGCTGGCTGGAACAGTCTAGGATGAAATAAGTTATCGGCTCATTCTCTGTTTAGCATGTCCCAAAACAAGTGCATCGATGTGGCACTAAATTGGCATTTTAACTGAAAGACAGCAAGGCCAGTTGGCAAGGGAATTCCATAAAGGTCACCAGATGATTGGTTTATTTAGAATTCCAGAAAACCAGGTGTATGGTGAGGCTGTTATCGGAGTTCCCATCCTAGAGAGCTAATAGGAGTCAGGGGCCCTTGCTTTGGCATTCTGATAGTGAGAGGGTGAGGCAGCAATGTTGACCAGGCCTGAACCTCATCATTTGAACTGCCAACACCTTAACGTGCTGTTTGCCAATGTTTGCCAGTTGCAATTTGGACGAGGCTTAGTTGGTCTTAGAGCCCTGTGCGTACAGCATGTTTACCACTGACCATATAAGAGACAGAATTTATACTGTGGAATCATAGAAGGAGGCCATTCAGCCCTTTCTACCTGTGCTGGCTCTCTGCAAGAGCAACTGACATGGTCCCACTCTCCTGCATTTACCGTGTAAACCTGCAATTATTTTTATCTTCAAATAATTATCCAAATCCCTTTGAAAGCCACGAGTGGATCTGCCTCCACCACATTCTCGGGCAGTACAATCCAGATCCAAACCACTTGCTGTGCAAAAAATGTTTCCTCAGGTTGGCATAGGTTCTTTCGTCAATCAGCCTGAATTGGTGTGCTCCGGTTCACAACCCTTCAACCAAGGAGAAAAGTTTCTCCCTATCTGCTCTGTCCACCCCTTATGATTGTGAACACCTCCATCAAATCTCCTCACAACCCCGGGAGTTGGCACCTTGTCTCAACCTTCTCTTCTTCAAGGAGAACAATCCCAGCTTCCTGAGTCTGCCCACATAAGTCCATCATCCCTGGAACCATTTGTGTTAATATTTTCTGCACCCTGTCCAAACCATCCACATCCTTCCTAAAGTGCGGTGCCCAGGATTGGACCTAATACTCCAGTTGAGACTGAACTAGTGTTTCATAAAGGTTCACCGTAACTTCCTTGTTCCTATAATCTATCCCTCAACTTATAAAGCCTGGGATCCTGGATGTCTTTTTAACTGCTTTCTCAATCTGTCCCACCACTTCAACAATTTTTGGCGTGACTACATCTTCTCTACATCTAACCCACTGAACCCCTTCATAACTTTAAGGGCCTTTATCGGGTCACCCTTCAGTCTTTTCTCCAGTCAAGAATGCCTTCTTGCTGGGACTTCCAAGGAAACCTAGAGTTCCATCGCAGACTGATACCACAATTGAGGGGACATATCAGAAGAAAAATCCTCCAACAGAATTTCTGATTGTTACAGGGAGAGACGGAAACCTGTTGAAAATAAACAGGTTCATTTTCAATAAAATAAAGTTATTTTTAAATCCCTGCTTCCCACCCAACCACACTGAGAAATAAACCATCTTTATAGAGCCCTTCAAAGCTTCAGGATCCTCCAAAGTGCTTTACAGCCAATTAAGTGTTATTGAAGCATAGTCACTGTTTTAATGCAAAAAACACAGTTCCTTTTGTGCACAGCAAGCTCCCACCAGCAGCAATGGTGATCATTGTTGTAATATGCCTTTAAGGGATAGCAGCATGATAGGAAAGGGAGTGTGTCATGTGAACCAGTTTTAGCTTCACTTTTGCTTTGAAGCAGAGAACGCCTACACAGCTCTGCTGATAATGTCTTTAAGTTTTCTATTCATGTATATCTGTTCTCATGTCCCTAGTCTAAATAAATGAACACACCATATGTTTACCAATCCCTTATGAGTGATTGGTGCATGTATATAAGATCATAAGAGCAGAAGTAAGCCATTCAGCCCATCGAGTCTGCTCCACCATTCAATGAGATCATGGTTGATCTGATAATCCTCAACTTCACTTTCCTGCCTTGTCCCCATAAACCATGATTCCCTTACTGATTAAAAATCTGTCTATCTCCGCCTTGAATATACTTAACTATCCAGCTTCTACAGCCTCTGCGGTAAAGAATTCCACAGATTAACTACCCTGAGAGAAGAAATTCCTCCTCATCTCTATTTTAAAAGGGTGACCCCTTACTCTGAGAATATGCCCCCTGGTCCTAGACTCTCCCACAAGGGGAAACAACCTCTCAGCATCTACCCTGTCAAGGCCCCTAAAAATCTTATATGTTTCAATAAGGTCACATCTCATTCTCCTAAACTCCAGTGAGTACAGGCCCAACCTACTCAACCTCTCCTCATAAGAAAATCCCTCCATACTCGGGATCAACCTAATGAACATTCTGCGGACTGCCTCCAAAGCCAGTATATCTTCCCTTAGATAAGGGGACCAAAATTGTTCACACTATTCCAGGTGTGGTCTAACTAGTGCCTTGTATAGTTTTAGCAAGGCTTCCCTATTTTTATACTCCACTCCCATTGAAATAAAGGCCAATATTCCGTTTGCCTCCCCTATTACCTGCTGAACTTGTATGTTAGCTTTTAGTGATTCATGCACGAGGACCCCCAAACCCCTCTGTGCTGCAGCTTTCTGCAGTCTTTATCCATTTAAATAATATTCAGCCCCTCTATTCTTCCTACCAAAGTGCAAACCATCAAATTTTTCCACATTATATTCCATCTGCCAAGTTTTTGCCCACTCACCTAACCTGTCTATATCCCTCTGTAGACGCCTTGTGTCATCCTCAACACTTGCCTTCCCACCTATTTTTGTGTCATCTGCAAACTTGGCGATAGTACATTCACTTCCCTCATCTAAGTCAATAATATATATTGTAAATAATTGAGGCCCCAGCACTGATCCTTGTGGCACTTCGCTAGTTACAGATTGCCATCCCAAAAATGCCCACCTTACCCCAATTCTCTGTCTTCTATTAGTTAGTCAATGCTCTATCCATGCTAATATATTACCTCCAACACCATGGGCTCTTATCTTATTAAGTAGCCTTATGTGCAGTACCTTACTGAACGCCTTTTGGAAATCAAAATTTATTACATCCACTGGTTCCCCTTTATCTATTCTGCTTGTTAACCCCTCAAAGAATTCTAATAAATTTTTTAGGCATGATTTCCCCTCCATGAAGCCATGCTGACTCTGCTTGATTATATTACATATTTCTAAGTGCTCTGCTATTACATCCTTTATAATAGACTCTAACATTTTCCTAATGACAGGTGTTAAGCTAACTGGCTTATAGTTGCAAGTTTTTTGTCTCCCTCTCTTTTTGAATAAAAGGTGTTACATTGGCCGTTCTCCAATCCTCTGGGACTTTTCCAGAATCTATGGATTCTTGGAAGATTACTACCAGTGAATCCACTATCTCTCTAGCTACTTCCTTTAATATCCTAGGATGCAGCCCATCAGACCCTGACAATACTGACTAGACATTGGCTGAGGGATAAATATTGGCCAAGATACCAGGGAGATCTTGCCTGCTCGTCTTCAAAATAATGCCATGGGATCTTTTTGTCCAGGGCAGAGAGGGGCTTCAGTTTAACATTTCAGAGTCTTGAGCACAAAACCTAGGCCGGTGCTCCCATTTCAGTACTGAGGGAGTGCTGCACTGTCCGAGGTGGTATCTTTCAGCTGGAATGGGTCTTGAACTCACAACCCACTGACTCAGAGAGACAGGCAGGCTATCCACTGAGCCTGGGCTGGCACCATACAGATTACCAGAACTTGCACCAGACTATGTGGGCGCATTAAGTTTATTAGCATAACTATGTATACACTGAGGGCAGCTAGCATTCGAAGGTTGAAGAAATCTGTTTGGTCTGGGTCCCCGGAGCTCCCTCTGGCTGGGTGGGAACCTGGGTTCCTGTTTACGTTCACTAGTGGTCCAGTTGATTGTGATTGCTGTCTTTGTTTAACTTCAAGAAGCTCGCTGTTACTTCCCCTTAGGTACTGATCCACATTTCCTCCTGGGAGGTGGCTTGGTGTTAGAGAGTGGAATTGAACTGTGACTGGTGCTCAGTAACACAGCTACAGGGTCTAATTGGACAACTTGATGGATATTAAATCTGTAGCACAGGCAGCAGTTAAAAACCAACTCTTTGCTAAGGAAGGGAGCGTTATTGCTGTTTATAAGCAGGACAACCTCAGTTTAAATACAGGAGGTTTCCTTTGCAGTCCGCAAAAAGTTATTTTTAAACAATCCAAATGAATATCTCACAGGAACATTTACACAGGCATGGTTGTTACAAAAAATTGACACTGCCCTTAGGAGAACATATCAATCAAGCAGGCTGTAAAGCTGCCACACTCAGTGAATCAACAGAAGTGAAAGGGGTGGTCTGCACACAGTGAGAAAGAGACTTAACAAAAGCTAGTAAAAACGCACAACTAGCTTTTAGCAGGAGTGTGGCAACTCATATCCAGAAACAGTTGGCTATTATAATGTTCAGCAAGCACATGGCAGAACAGGTTGTGTCCTTGATAGAGTGAGTAATTTATTTACTGACCTTCACATCTTTCTTGTCAGAATCTGTCGGTGGAATTGCCCAAGAAAGATGGTTTTTCTCTCGTGCCCCTGGGATGTGGGAATGGCCAGCATTTATTGTCCAAACTGAAAAGGTGGTAATGACAGGTGTGGTACAGATAGATCCTCAGTGTTTTTTTGATTCTGTAGGTTTTCTATGACCGAGTGGCTGGCTTGGTCACTTCAGAGGATAGTCACCAATCTCCTTCAACAGCACCATCCAAACCCACAATCACTGCCATCTAGGAGGACAAGGGCAGCAGATAGATGGGAACACCACCACCTGGAAGTTCCCCTCCAAGTCACTCACCATCCTGACTTGGAAATATATCGCCGTTCCTTCATTGTCGCTGGGTCAAAATCCTGGAACCCCCCTCCCTAACAGCACTATGGGTGTACATACACAACATGGACTGCGGCGGTTCAAGAAGGCAGCTCACCACCACCTTCTCAAGGGCAATTAGGGATGGGCAATAAATGCTGGCCCAGCCAGCAAAGCCCACAACCTGTTAGTGAATACATTTTTTTAAACCCACATTATTGTGGGTTTGGAATCACTTGTAGGCCAGACCAGGTAAGGACAGCAGATTTCCTTCCCTAAAGGACACTAGTGAACCAGACAGGTTTTTACAACAATCCAATTGCATTGTGATCATAGTTAAAGAGGCTAGCATTTTATTTAGATTTGCCAATTATAGCTGGACATATTCCAGGAGAAGTCGGGGGAAATGACATCACAGTTGCACGAGTGGTCTCTACAGGTGACATCTCTGGGGAGTATGCAGGTGAAATTGGTTAATGGTTAATTTAAGGTCTAATGCAAACAATGAACCATTTTCTTCATCGTTGATATTTTTAATTCATTATTTTCTCATTGTATGGGAATATAAAAAATAAAAAGCTGGGATGCTTCCTGGTGGATGATTGCTCTGCCTGTTGTGTTTTTCCCAAGTACAAGAAAGGGCATGGTGTGTCCTCCTAGGAGGGACTGGTGGTCTTGTCCTGGGGGACAGGTCTCTGTGCCATTCGATGAGCAGCAACTCAGGCTGCTTTTTGAGCCTCCTAACACAGGTCACAGGTCACCAAGGAGAACTCACCTGGAGTGACGGAAGACCCCCGTCACTCACACTTACCTGGAAAAGCGAGATAAGTGACCGGCGGCCACCAGTTTCCCGACGGTGCGAGACTCCGGGCTGGAGATGGATCGTGGACTTTGGAGGAGCAGGGGCTATCAACTGTTCCAGACCACTGACCTCAATGCTGACAATGGGGGTCTTGGAGAGTCCCCAGGGTACCTGGTTCCTGTGTGGACGTGATATCACTGTGTGGCAATGCCTCATGATGATGGGAGTTGGGGTTTCTTTCCCCTTCTTGGCGGTTGCTGATGTCGAATTATGGGACTGAATCATTTAAAATTTTGTTTTAAAATCTCCCAGGTTGCTTTATTTGGCCACCAGTATACCCTCATCTGCTCCAGGAGGGTCTGCAACACTCATTTCATTCCAGGCTTATTTAGTTAACTGAATTCAATTTCTCCAGCTGTTGTGATGGGAATTGAGCACATGTTCTCTGGAGTGTTAGTCCTGATCTCTGGATTACCAGTCGAGCAACAGTGCCACTTTGCTGCCATTGCCCTGGTTACCAGCTGGTTACCACTTCCTTTTTTCAATCTAACCCAGCTGTGATGGCCCTTGATACATGTTAAAGACTTTAGTCTCCACTGAAGGTACAACGTTTACCATCTTCATGCCAGGAGTTTTAATATTTGATGGAATTTGGATCATGTCAGATATAAAATAAAAAGCCCACCTTCAATTCTCACCGAAATTTAATTTTTGTACTTTTGATCATGTGTGCACTTCGGGCAGGGTTTTACTGGCCATGCAGTGGCAAGTTCGGCTGCAGGGGGCAGGGGGAGGGTTGGGGTGGTGTGGGCAGGCCAGTTAAATGGCTTGGGGCATGTATCTGCAAGGGCCCCGCCCCCTCAGGGTTCACCTGGCCAAACATCCTGGGCAGTCAGGAAGATCAATCCTACACGGAACGCGGTGGGCGGGTAATTAAGGCTGTTAAGTCAGCCAATTAACTACAACTTAGGGTTTTGCAAGGGGCACACATGTTGCACGGACCTCCGGCAGCTCGGAGAGCTCAACGGCAGGTGAGTGGCAGAGCAAAGCGGCAACCATGGCTTGCAGAGACAGTCAAGCTGTTTGACAAAGGAGCGAGTGTCAGCAGGCAGTGCTGAGGGTGAGGTCAGGGTGAAGGGTGAAGGGCTGCTCATGGAAGGGTGTCTCCCAAATCCACATGAACCAACTGGGAGTTAGGACCTGGTCCCGACAAGGCACATTGCCCCGAAGGCTTCACTTATCAACGGGGCCCTGCATTCAGGGTTTGAATCCTGCACTGAGGAGGAGGGATGGAGGAACATCTGGATGGAGTGGCCATATGCAATGGCCAGGGGAATGGCTTGAGGAAGCAATGGGATATAAATGAGGACACATGAGTGCAAGAGGGTGGCTTGGGCTGTGCGTCATGTTGCTAGTGCAAATTATGCCCAGTGAAACAAAATTGTTGCAATTTGGCTTCTCACTTATTCATACCTTTTCAAAACTGTGAACAAAATAATTTCCTTATTGTACTTCTTTCTGAATCATGTAAAGGAAGGTTTAGATTTAAACAGCAGCTTTTATGACTACAGGATGTCCTAAAGTGCTTTACAACCAGTGAATCATAATGTAGGAAACACAGCAGCCAATTTGCACACAAGAAATTTTCGTAAACAGCAATGCGATAATGACCTGATTGTCTGTTTTTAGTGATTGAGATTGATGGATAAATATTGGCCAAGATACTGGGGAGAACTCCTCTGCTTCAGAGAAAGTGTTGTGGGATTTCTTATGCCACCTTCGAGGGCAGATGGTGCCTCAGTTTAGCATCTCATCTGAAAGATGGCACCTCCAGCAGTGCAGCATTCCCTCAGCCCGGATTTTTTTGCGTTCAAAGCCTCTGGAAGATAAACATGGGCACCATGTGGCCAAATTCAGCAACCTCACCAAACTCTTAGACATCAAAGAGAAAGGGAGCGAAGGAAGCCCCCGCTCACCAAGTTCACTTTTATTCAGATGCACACGCCTCCCAGCAGAGATTGCTGGATAGCAACTGGGAGTGGGAACCCCAGCTGATTTTTGATCTGTAGTTTGGATGATAGGGGCTTAGTATAGGCCTCCATGCCTGAAAATGAACTCGCCCAACACACACCAAGTACTGAACATGAGCTCTCGCTTTCATTCTTATGGCACAATGCCACATACACTGACGTGCATCTGACCTAAGACATCCAGAAATTCTGCATATATAGTGTATTAGTACCAATTTTCAGCTCAGATCATTTATAATGTGCAACAGATTTCCCCCCCAGCCCGTAATAGAGTGTGTGTTAACAAGCTGGACTCAATCCATTCACCTCACACACGCTGCACTGGGGCTAATTTATCTCCACTATGTACACACTTGGCTGCCAAAGGAACAACAAACATTTTAAAATCTCATTGCTTTCAGTGTTGCCTTGGCACAGAAGTGGTTTCCATTGTTAATGTTAGAAATGTAAACATGCATCTCATCAAAGGTACTGCAAATTTCATTTTTAAAAACGTCACCTTCTATCGGAGGTTAACTTCAATAAAAGGTGCTTTTTTTATTTTGAAATGACTGTGATCGTCAGCCATTGGCACTAAGTATAGCCAATCACACAGCCAGATTCAATAGTCAAGCAGAAAGATGTTTCTAGGTTTAAGATGCTGCATACAGAGCTCATTTGGGCAGTAACATCAAAAAGGAGGCCATTCAGCCCTTCCAGTCTGTTCAGCCATTCAATTAGGTTAATGCTGATCTATATCATAACTCCATTCCCTAATTCTTGATATTCTTTGTTGAACTAAAGCCTATCAATCTCAGTCTTAAAATTTGCAATTCAATGTCAGCACCCCTGCCACCCCTCCCCTGGGTTCCCACTCCCACAAACAGCAACATGATAATGACCAGATAATCTGTTTTCCTGTGATGTTGGTTGAGGGATAAATATTGGCCAGGGCACCAAGGGGAACTCCCCTGGTCTTCTTCGATATAGTGGCCATGGGATCTCCCACCCGCCGGCACCTAGATAAATGTCATCAAGCGGAAGACAGCGCCTGCGATTGCCTCATGCGGCACATGGAGAATTGGCCTAGATTCAACGCTCAAGTCTCTGGGTTAAATCTTGAACCCACAAACTTCTCACTCAGTGGAGCGGGGAACATTGCAAAAGCGTCAGCGGTGCGAAGGAAGGGTACACAGGAACAGTCAGGGCAGCTGCAAATAGCAGACCAAGTTGAAGTGACTCATCAGGGTGCAGCTAGAGTAGGAACAGCAGAAACGAGGGCCACTAGGAAAGAAAGCTGTAAGGGGTGCTTCAAGCCATGCTTACTGGAGATGTCCCATCCTTCACAGATGAGCTGGGCTGGCCACATAGCCAGAATGCCTAAAGCAAGTCTTCGATGGAGAGTTTGAGTCTAGGGTGAGCTCTCATGATGGTCAAAGGAAGCACTACAAGGACACTCTGAGGCTTTACTTAGCAGTTTTAATATCAACTTCGAGTCCTGGAAGCAGCTTGCCCAGGGTCGCTGCACCTGGCGCAACCAAATAAAAAAAACAGTGAGGCCTCCTTTGGAGGCTTCCTTCGAAAGCAAGCACGTATCAGAGGCAGGGAGAGAACACAAGGAGAGGGAATCCCCAGCCCGCAAACTCATCCAAACTCAATCGCCTGCGGTATCCTGTCTGATTTGCAGCAGAACCTTCCAGGTGCAGATGGGCCTTAGCAGTCACCCAAGTGCCCATTGCACCTTACCAAAAACACCCAGATGATGAACGTAGTCATCTTCGCCTCAAAGGGCGAACAAGGCAACAGGAGAGGTGGAAAATTAGCCCATGAACAACACAGCATAGAAGGCCTCAAAGTCTCACAGTCCAGCACTCTCAGGGATGGACCCACATTCTCTTATCAAGCTCAAATGGAGATTGGGCACAGTCCTTAAACAAAAAACAATAAGAACAAGTTGAATTTATATAGCACCTTTAGCGTAATAAAACATCCCAAGGTGCTTCACAGGAATATATCAAACAAAAATTTTGCATCAAGACATATAAGGAGCCAAAAACTTGGTTAAACGTTTTTAAGGAGCACCTTAAAGGAGGAGAGAGAGGTAGAGAGGTGGGGAGGGTGATAGAAAGAATATCAGGAGTTTAGGCAAAAGGCAGTTGAATGCATGGCCCCTGCAATGTTCAATTGTTCAATTGTACTGTGTTTGATTATGTGAGACTGTTTACTGTTGATGCTCACTGTGCTTAATTCATACCAGCCTGGTTGTGGACTCAGAGAAAAGTAAACAAAACCGTAGAAAGAGCTGGAAGCCTGAGCTAGAAGCATGGAGTAGACATTTTAAAGCACTGTGAATAAAACCTGTTACACACATAGAAACTAGTATTATCTTTGCATAGATCTGAGATATGAAATATACAACAGCCACCAATGGTGAAGTGAAGGGACTGGGGGATTCCCAAGATGAGCAGTGTTGTGATTCAGCAAAGAGGATGAAAATCTGCGCCACTGGAATAATTCTTTTACTTACCTCTTTGTTACACAAATACCTAAATATCAACTTGTCCTAACTCTTAGCTGAGAATACATATAAAAGTCCTAGCAATTACCATTTCCTTTTGACATATTTAATCTAATTCAAAATGCAATTAGTGGAATCAAACAGTTTATGTTTCAGAACTTATGACAGGCTTAATTCTTACAAGCCTAGAATTTCCTTCTCTTTCCAAACAATTATATAATCGCCTCCCTGAACCATTTTGTTTCAAGCAAAGATGCATAAAAATTCATTACCAGAAGACATTGTAATGTTTGATAAACAATAACCTCAAACCTCAAATAATACCCTGGCAAAACCTAAGGCACTATACATAACCCATCAGCACCTACTTTTTCATCCACCTCTCCTTCATGTCTGCTGTGCATTTGCTGGTTTACTGTGTATCTTAAATGTCTGATTTATCTCAGAGAAATGCAGAGTGGCACCAGTTCTAAATCCACCACATGTTTATTTACTGTATGTTAAAATATCTCAGAACTCATAGGATTTTCTACACACACACATAGTCTCAGCTCAGAGCCTCAGATCTTTTTAGAATTTTTTCAGTTTTCTTAACTCCCTAGGTCCATTCACAAAATTAAGCCATCAAGTACAGTGAACATAGATCCATTATCTGAATGATGTAATCAAACACAGATCAATCAAACCATTGCACATTACAATGGGCCTGTACCCATTGGAGTTTAGAAGAATGGAGGGTGATCTTATTGAAACATATAAGATCCTGATGGGACTTGAGAGGGTGGATGCTGAAAGAATGTTTCCCCTTATGGAGGAGACTAGAACTAGGGGATGCAATTTGAAGATGAGGAGAATTGTTTTCTCTCAGAAGGTCGTTAGACTTTGGAATTCACTTCCCCAGAAAGCAGTGGAAGCTGGGTCACCCACTTTCTTCAAGGCTAAGTTAGATAGATTTTTGACAGGCAAGGAGTGAAGGGTTATGGGGGACTGACAGGTAAGTGGAGTTGAGGCCACAACCAGATCAGTCATGATATCATTGAATGGCAGAGCAGGCTTGAGGGGCTGAATGACCTGCTCCTGCTTCTAAATCCTATGTTCCAATGTTCCTATGTACAATGTCAATCTAAATTAATCAAGAGAGAATTGATGGAAAAACTACCCTGGTTCCATTCCAGTTTATATCAGAAGCTCTTCCAATGCTTCCAGAACCTGAAGCAGAATCTTAAAAGGGGTGGGGTGGGGGGGGTGTACTAGATTTAATTTTTAAAAAGTGGCTAATTTTGCTCCTCACACCCACATCCCAGTGAAAATTGGTTGTGAGGGTGTTTTCCAATTGCTGAAATAAGCTCCTGAATTGTTTATGATTTACAGGCAATTGGAACATCATCTCCTAAACACATGACCTCTATCACCTAGAAGTTGTCCAGATGCATGGTAAAACCACAACCTGCAAGGCACATGCCATTCTGACTTGGAAAGATATCGCTGATTCTTCACTGCTGCTGAGTCAAAATACTAGAACTTCCCCCCCCCCCTCTAACAGCACTGTAGGTGTAACCACACCACATGGACTGCAGCGGTTCAAGAAGGCAGCTCACCACCACCTACTCAAGGGCAATTAGGGATGGGAAATAAACGCTGGCCCAGCCATTGATGTCCACATCCCATGAATGAATGAATGAAAACAACATTAAAGTTAGTTTGCATTACACTTCTGTAAAACCTGGTGTCATTGGTCCTTTGATCTCATCTGACCTTTGTCATGAACTGGCGCTTGGTTTGTATCAGGGCAAAGATAGAACTGGAAGATTGAAATGGTGACCCTTTGTCTTACAAAAGCATAAATATTTGTTCTTTAAATTGTAACTGATTTCAAAATGTTTGACAGTTGCCTCACAAATCAGCAACAGTTCAATGGGTTCAAATGTTGAGTTTGTCACGCAGGTCAGTTATCAGGACGCTTGGAGCCATGACAGACCACTTGGAGGTAACCGAGAACATCCTCCAGAAACTCAATTCGGCAGGAATAGTGTCCAGCAAGTTATTAGTCATATTCCATTTCTCCCACATCCATGGTATAAATATTTAGACAGTAGCCTGTGAGTGTAGGCACATAGCCTTGATATAGCCTATCATTTCAAGGAGTCTATAGGCTTACAAAGAAACCAGAGCCTTGACAGGGAAAATCAAACTGTCAAGGGCAGCAGTGACCATTTCCATTTTGTAACTGCAGGGTGGTGAGTATTTAGCAAGTCCAGAGACCCTATTATCCAAAAATGAATGTCAAACAAAATTACATTTGGCAGAATGAAGTTGCCCAAGTCACAAGTGATTAAGCAAAATACAAAAGTAACAAATGCCTGGATGTAGCTTGAAAGACTCAGCATATCCCAACATAAACCGTACATAATCCCAAAGGACACAGGCAGCAATGAAATGAGAAAAGCCCAAGTTCCCTTGTATTCGCTGGGTGCGGCAGGGTGTTCAATGCTCGCATTACATAGGATAGGCCTTGGTGGATATTTAAAACCTTTCACAAGTGCGTGCTTTATTTTTATATAAACCCATTGGGCTACAAAAAATTGTTCATAATATAAATATTATTGCTATTATTTTTAAAGCTGATCTGTGATAAGATTGGGTATCAGCTATTTCTTGGTTTCCTGTTTAGATTTTCACGAACTGTGGTACTAAGAAGAAAGGGGAAAATGATTTGCATTTATAAATCACCTTTCACATCCCAAAGCAACTCATAGCCAATGAGTACTTTTGAAGTGCAGTCTCAGTTCTAATTAGAAATCACGGGAGCCAATTTGTACACAGCAAGGTCCAAAAAAACACCAGTGGTCTAATGACCTGATAATGTGCTTCAGTAATGTCAGTTGAGGGACAAACATTGGCCAGCACGCAACTATGGACACAAAGTAAGAACATCAAATCAATGGTCACTTTAGAAAATGCAAGTGTTTCTCAATAAAATAGTTCTCCACTTCCAAGCCAAGCTAATTAAACTCCTGTGTTTTTTAACAGGTTAATCCAAATCCAATACTAAAAAATTACGAAGTTCCTATAAAAATGCCTTTAACGGGCTAAAAAAAGAACTGTCTAATGATTTTTCAATTTGGCAGATTATGTTATTTTTCCATGATTATTTTCAGTTACAAGCAGAGACCAGTGAAGCTGGTGTGATCCTCCTTAAAGGTTAGGGGCGATTTAATCAGGATGATCAAAATTCTGAGGGGTTTTGATAGCCTAAATGAGGAGAAAGTGCTTCCACTGGCAGGAGGGTCAATTACCAGATGATATAGGTTTAGGGGAAGTGGCATAAGAACCAGAGGGGAGATTAGGAGAGATATTTTTACGTGATGAGTTGTTGTGATCTGGAAGGCGCTGCCTGAAAGGGCGGTGGAAGCAGATTCAATAACAAATTTCAAAAGGGAATTGGATAAATACTTGAAAAGGAGAATATTTTCAGGGCAATGGGGGAAAAGAGCAACGGGGCTGATGGGAAAGCTCTTTCAAAGAGCCAGCACCAGCATGATGGGCTGAATGGCTTCCTTCCATGCTTTGTGTTACTATGATGGTGGAATGACTTGACAACAGGAAGAGCTGCAGCTGTGCTGCCCCCAGAGTCAGGAGCACTCACTGGACAGCTCATAAATACAGTGAGCTGCTGTTGCCAATTGGAACCACGAGTCATTATCTTCGGAAAAGGAGAAAATTGGAAGAAAAAAAAAAAAAGAGTTGGAGGAAAAACATTTCCAATTTTAACTATGGAAAAGTGGTAACTTGCCATTTGAACAGTCTTCAAAGAAACTGCAAAGTATTGGCATGTACGCTGTTTTAGAATTGCTTAAAGCCTTCGGTTCTGCCTGAGAGTCCATTGAGTGAGTTTTCTCCAGGGTAACAAGCCAAAGAAGGGGTTGCAGTAGAAAAATCAATTAGCATGTTAAACCACTTCGATACAATGTCAGTGGGGAATGACTCAGTTGTGGTTAAGGCATCTGTTTCTGCGTAGTGTTTGATACTTCAATTACTGGAGCTTAAAGTATTCCAAACAGCAATGAGACAGTGGTCTTCCTGTTACTGCCCCATAAAACATGTACTGGGTCAATGTCAATACTGGAGAGGGTCACACCATCGGCCCTGATGTGTCAACACTTGTTGCATCTGGAACTATACAAACTGAGGTCGCAATAATTGTGATAGTATTATCGAGATATGGTCTGCTCTTATCATTTCAGATAGAAAGAGAAGCCAGTAACCACAAAGTGGCATGTCTCACAGCCTGGTCATTTAAAGTCTTTTCACAAAATATCAATGCAGTGACAAGAACAAGACTTATTTAGTGTATATATTTTTATACCTCCTTATGTGCCTGAGTGTCCAGTTTTGTCTGATGACACTCCTGTGAAGCACCTTGGGATGTCTTACAACAGCAATAACTCATACTCATACAGTCCCTTTAACATAATGAAACATCCCAAGGTGCTTCATTGGAACATTATAAAACAAAGTGTGAGCTACATAAGGAGATATCAGGTCAGGTGAGCAAAAGCTTGATCACAGAGGTGGGTTTTTAAAAATTGTTTGAAATAAAGCAAGGTAGAGAGATGGAAAGGGAGGGAATCCCAAACTTTAGGGCCTAGGCAGCTGAAGGCACAGCCATCAATGGTGGAGCTTTAAAATGGGGAATGCACAAGAGGCCAGGATTAGAGGAGTGCAGCTATCTCAGAGGATTGTGGGGCTGGAGCAGCTTATAGAAATGAGGAGGGGCAAGGCCATCTTTGAAAACAAGGATGAGGATTTTAAAGTCAAGGGCCTGAAACTTTCAAGCTGTGGGGTGTCATAACCAAGGGGGTAGCCTCTCCACACCACCCCGGAATTTCCCAGGGAAGGATTGCATGGCAATTGCCTGGGAAGCTCAAACATTGCCCTGCGCTGGGAACCACTTGAAAGTACAATGCAAATTGCAAATTTCAGATGGCTCCAACTGTCTTACAGTAATAGTTACCCAGGGAGAGTTAGAAGAATTGAAACTACTTCTAATTCCTAGGTAACTGTAGTACTGAAACAACCCCCTCCCCCTCCGACCCTCCCCAGGACTCCCCCCTCTATGGGGTGGGAGTCCTCTGACAACCCCCACTGACAAAGCCCTCTCTGACCATCCGACTCCCACCCCTCCACTGACCATTCAACACCTAACCCTCCACTAACCATTCAACACCTAACCCTCCACTAACCATTCGACACCCACCCCTCCACTGACCATTCGACACCCACCCCTCCACTGACCATTCGACACCCACCCCTCCACTGACCACCCGACTGTCACCCCTCCACTGACCACCCGACTGTCACCCCTCCACTGACCACTCAATACCCATCCCTCCACTGACCATTCGACACCCAACCCTCCACCTGACCCCAACCACCCGACCAACTGACTCCCCACGACCAACCAATCCCCCCTACTGACCACCCCCCCTACTGACCAACCAATGCCCCCGCCCCACTTACTGACCCATCCCAAGCCTACTCACTTACCTTAAAAACTTACCGTCTCGCTGGCTTCTGAAAGTGACAGCAGCTGGTGCTGCAAAATGTGGCTTCCTTCCTCTGACTCTCCAGCCCTCAGCACAAGACCTGACGGGCACGCTGAAATGGACAGTTCTAACCCAGCCTAAGACAGAAGGTCCAGTGAGAAAGGAGTGGCTGGATTTCGAGGGAAGCAGCTAGGAGCTGAGTGGCAATCTGACTCTGATCGCCAATCCACAGAAGGTCAGGCCCAAGATGTTGCTTGACCGGGAACTAGTGTAGGTCAGTGAGCACAGGGGTGAGATGGGAATGGGACTTGCTGCAAATTAAGACACGGGCAGCAGAGTTTTGGATGACCTCAAGTTTGCATAGGGTAGAATGTGGGGGACCAGTCAGGAATACATTGGAATAGTTGAGTCTAGATCTAAAGGTAACAAAGACTTGACACTAAATGCACTATATAAATGCAAATTGCTATATGATGAGCAAGTATGCAGTATCAAACAGACAGGCTAACACCAAGGGCAGAAAACCATATATTACACAGTTTGATGGGGAGGGAAAATATTGCTCATTTTCCTTTTTTTATTTATCCATTCACAGGATGTGGTCATCGCAGCATTTATTGCTCTTACGATCCTGGTGGTGAACTGCCTTTTTGAACCGCTGCAGTCCATGTGGTGTAGGTACACCCACAATGCTGTTAGGGAGGAAGTTCCAGGATTTTGACTCAGCGACAGTGAAGGAACGGCCGATATATTTCCAGGTCAGGATGGTGAGTGACTTGGAGGGGAACTTTCAGGTGGTGATGTTCCCATCTATCTGCTGGCCTTGTCCTTCTAGATGATAGTGGTCATGGATTTGGAAGGAGGCTGTTGAAGGAGGCTTGGTGATTCTTCAGTACTACTCCCAGAATATCGTCAGGGCCCATAGCCTTTGCATTATCCAGTGCCTTCAGCCGTTTCCTGATATCACGTGGAGTGAATCCAATTGGCTGAAGACTGGCATCTGTGATGCTGGGGACCTCCAGAGGAGGCTGAGATGGATCATCCACTTGGTACTTCTGCCTGAAGATTGTTGCGAATGCTTCAGCCTTATCTTTTGCACTGATGTGCTGGGCTCCCCCTCATTGAGGATGGGAATATTTGTGGAGCCTCCTCCTCCTCCAGTGAGTTGTTTACTTGCCCACCATCATTCATGATTGGATGTGGCTGGACTGCAGAGCTTAGATCTGATCCGTTGGTTCTGGGATTGCTTATCTCTGTCCATTGCATGCTGTTTGGCACGCAAGTAGTCCTGTGTTATAGCTTCACCAGGTTGACACCTCATTTTAGGTATGCCTGGTGCTGCTCCTGACATGCCCTCCTACACTCTTCATTGAACTGGAGCTGATCCCCTGGCTTGATGGTAATGGTAGAGTGGGGGATATGCTGGGCCATGAGGTTACAGATTGTGTTCGAGTACAATTCTGCTGCTGCTGATGGCCCACAGCGCCTCATGGATGCCCAGTCTTGAGTTGCTAGATCTGTTCAAAAACATTGAGCATGGTGGTAGTGCCAAACAACATGGTGGAGAGTATTCTCAATGTGAAGACAGGTCTTCGTCTCCACAAGGACTGTACAGTGGTCACTCCTACCGATACTGTCATGTACAGATGCATCTGTGGCAGGCAGGTTGGTGAGGATGAGGTCAAGTATGTTTTTCCCTCACCACCTGCTGCAGACCCAGTCTAGCAGCTATATCATTTAGGACTCGGCCAGCTCGGTCAGTAGTGGTGCTAGCGAGTCTGTCTTGGTGATGGACATTGAAGACCCCACCTAGAAAACATCCTATGCCCTTGCCACCCTCAGTGCTTCCTCCAAGTGGTATTCAACATGGAAGAGCACTGATTCATCAGCTGAGGGGGGCAGGGTACTTGGTAATCAGCAGGAGGTTTCCTTACTCATGTTTGACCTGATGCCATGAGGCTTCATGGGGTCCAGAGTCAATCTTGAGAACTCCCAGGGCAATTCCCACCTGAATGAACACCACTGTGCTCCAACCCTGCTGGATCTGTCCTGCCGGTGGGACAAGATATACCAAGAGGTGGTGACGGTTGTTTCTGGGACATTATCTGTAAGGTATGATTCCATGAGGATGACTATGTCAGGCTGTTGCTTGACTAGTCTGTGAGACAGTTCTCCCAATTTTGGCACAAGCCCCCAGAGGTTAGTAAGGAGGACTTTGCAGGGTCGACTGGGCTGAGTTTTCCATTGTTGCTTCCGTTGACTAGGTCGATGCAGGTGGTCCATCCGGTTTCAATCCTTTTAGGCTCTTTAGTGGTTTGTTATAACTGAGTGGGTTGCTAGGCCATTTAGGAGCCAACCACATTGCTGTGGGTCTGGAGTCACATGTAGGCTAGACCAAAGGATGGCAGATTTCCTTCCCTAAAGGGCAGTAGTGAACTTGATGTGTCTTTACAACAATCAGCAATTTTTTCATGGTTGTGCTTTAATTTCATCTCCCGGGGCGGTTCTCTGGGGATCCAGGTTCGAACCCAGGTCCCCAGAGAACCACCCCGGGTCTCGGGATTACCAGTCCAGTGACAATACCACTACACCACTGCCTCCTCCTCTTAGGCAAATATCTCTGTGTCATAGCTCAACAAATAATTTGCCCACAGACTGTGCCAATCCCATCTTTTACCACACACTTTGGGAAATGCAGGAGTGGCCTAGTATTAAACCTTAGGATCAAAAGCAAATTTGGAGATTTAGACAAATAGATTTCTCAACTAAAGTTTATTAAATGTACTGTCTGAGGCCACTAATGACTTTCTTGAGAGAAAAACTACAAATAGTTCAATTATCTCATTGACAGATGAGAAGAATAGATTTAAAAACAAGGAATTGCAAAACTGGAAGCATTAACAATGTCCAGAGATTTTGACATTAAGGTTACTGTTTGAAAGATTTTGCATTTCTATAGCGCCTTTCACAACCTCATGGCCCAAAGCACTTTACGGCTAATGAAGTACATTTGAAGTGTAGTCACTGTTGTCATATAAAAAAATGCAGCGGCCAGTTTATTTTGAGGATCGAGGTTCCACCCAAAGACAGTGCGTGGAGTCTCCTGGAGGCAATGGGGGTCTCGGTTGCCAGCAGGAGGCCGAGCTTGACCCCTACGTCACCTCTTTGGAGAAGACCTGCTGCATCTTGTACAGGCAGTTATCAGGGCAGCAGCAGGCCTTGCCCCCGGGTCAAAGGCCGTCCTTTGGCCTTCCTGCCATGGTCTTAATTGGGGTGGAGGCCCACCCACCACCCTCCTGCCTGATTAGATGTCCCTCCACCACCAAACCCACCACGGGGGAGGACAAGAGATTCTGCTCAGCGTCTCCAACAGTGCAGCACTCCTTCAGTACTGCATTGGAGTGTTAGCCTGGATTTTGTGTTCAGGAGCTGAATTTTACAGGGGTGTGTGTGTGGGTTCCTCACAACCACTCCCCCCATCCCACTCACCAGATTAAATTCAGGTTCAAGCGCATCTGCAATTGGTCAGCTCAACCCACATCTGTTTAACAGCTGCCGAGTCTCTAATTGGCTTGAGCCACGATTTCTGCCATCTTCAGAGAAGTCCCGCCTCTGGGATCCGCCTGCCAATCAAATGGCCTACAGCTCTCTTGTCTCAGCTACTTCACTGGGAGTGGTGGCCAATGATGGGAATGCAGGCAGTCTCAAAGGGGAGCTGCCAATGGATCCTGGATTTTCAAGTAAGTATGGGGCCTTGCTAGGGCAAGGCTGGCAGGGCCAGATGAGGGGGCTGGGATCTGGGATCTAGAGGACGGTGGGGGGGCATTTGTGGCGAGGGAAAATGTGGTGGGTGAGGGATATATCTTGGGAGGGGGGCCTCCAATAGGCACAGAGCCCCCAAGCAGGAGGCACACCCACCCCTGGCCTGGCACAATGGTCGCCAACATTTATTCGGCAGCCTAAACACTTGGCACGCCACGGGGAAGATCCCAGCAGTGGCAGCGAGAGGAGGCCCTGAAGTAGGAATTAATTGGCCACACAAGTGGCTTCAGTATGGGAAGAGGGTCCCACAGTCAGCATCGCGGTGAAGCAGTCTGGGAAGAGTGTCCTGCAGTCAGCATTGTGGTGAAGCAGTCTGGGAATAATGTCCTGCAGTCAGCAGCATGGTGAAGCAGCCTGGGAAGAGTGTCCTGCAGTCAGCATCGTGGTGAAGCAGCCTGGGAAGAGTGTCCTGCAGTCAGCATCGTGGTGAAGCAGCCTGGGAAGAGAGTGTCCTGCAGTCAGCATCGTGGTGAAGCAGCCTGGGAAGAGTGTCCTGCAGTCAGCATCGCGGTGAAGCAGCCTGGGAAGAGTGTCCTGCAGTCAGCATCACGTGAAGTAGTCTGGGAAGAGTGTCCTGCAGTCAGCATCATGGTGAAGCTGCCTGGGAAGAGTGTCCTGCAGTCAGCATCGTGGTGAAGCAGCCTGGGAAGAGCGTCCTGCAGTCAGCATCACGTGAAGTAGTCTGGGAAGAGTGTCCTGCAGTCAGCATGATGGTGAAGCTGCCTGGGAAGAGTGTCCTGCAGTCAGCATCGTGGTGAAGCAGCCTGGGAAGAGTGTCCTGCAGTCAGCATCGTGGTGAAGCAGCCTGGGAAGAGTGTCCTGCAGTCAGCATCGTGGTGAAGCATCCTGGGAAGAGCGTCCTGCAGTCAGCATCACGTGAAGTAGTCTGGGAAGAGTGTCCTGCAGTCAGCATCATGGTGAAGCTGCCTGGGAAGAGTGTCCTGCAGTCAGCATCGTGGTGAAGCAGCCTGGGAAGAGTGTCCTGCAGTCAGCATCGCGGTGAAGCAGCCTGGGAAGAGTGTCCTGCAGTCAGCATCGCGGTGAAGCAGCCTGGGAAGAGTGTCCTGCAGTCAGCATCGTGGTGAAGCAGCCTGGGAAGAGTGTCCTGCAGTCAGCATCGTGGTGAAGCAGCCTGGGAAGAGTGTCCTGCAGTCAGCATCGTGGTGAAGCAGCCTGGAAAGAGTGTCCCGCAGTCAGCATCGCGGTGAAGCAGCCTGGGAAGAGTGTCCTGCAGTCAGCAGCATGGTAAAGCAGTCTGGGAAGAGCGTCCTGCAGTCAGCATCGTGGTGAAGCAGTCTGGGAAGAGCGTCCTGCAGTCAGCATCGTGGTGAAGCAGTCTGGGAAGAGAGTCCTGCAGTCAGCATCGCGGTGAAGCAGTCTGGGAAGAGAGTCCTGCAGTCAGCATCGCGGTGAAGCAGTCTGGGAAGAGAGTCCTGCAGTCAGCATCACGGTGAAGCAGTCTGGGAAGAGAGTCCTGCAGTCAGTTCTTGTTGAAAATAACAAGAGTGACATCACAAGACAATGCGAGAGCACGGCAAAGAGATCAGAACCAACGCGAGTGCGGGGAAGCTTCAAAAAGTGACATCAGCACAAAGGTGAGAGCTGATTGGTGAGTAGTGGGTAAGTGTGTTCTGCAGTTTAAAATAGATTAAGCTAAGGAAAGGTAAGCGTTCTAGTTTTATTTAAAGTACATAAATAATTTAACTTTTTTTACTGTATTTAACTTAACAGTTTTTTTTCAACTAGAGGCAGGACAGGGCAGCTCAGTCCCATGTTATGTACCACCTGCAACATGTGGGAAGTCCTAGATGCTCCTTGCGCTCTGACCGACCACGTGTGCAGGAAGTGCCATCAGCTGCAGCTGTTTGAGCTCCGAGTTTCGGAGTTTGAGTGGCAGCTGCGATGCTGAGTTTCGGGGATAGCACGTTTTTACACGTCATCACCCCACAGCTTATGGAAATGCAGACAGAGAGGGATTAGGTGACCGTCAGTCAGAAGAAAGGTGTCAGGCAGGTAGTCAGGAAATCCCCAGGGCGCATCTCGCTCAAGATCCGTTTTTCTGTGTTGGAAAACAGTGAGAGTGACGGTTCCTCTGGGGAGTGCAGCCACGCTCATGGCCCTGAGAGTGGCTCAGCTGCACGGGGTGGGAGGGGAGGAAAAAGAGGGGAAGAGCATTAGTGGTAGGAGACTCGATAGTAAGGGGAACAGACGGGTGTTTCTGCAGCCGTAGACGTGACTCCAGGATGATATGTTCCCTCCCTGGTGCCAGGGTCATGGGTGTCACTGAATGGCTGCAGAACATTCTAAATTCTAAGTGGTCTGGCAGGCTTAAAAGCAGATAAATCTCCAGGCCCGGATGAAATGTATCCGAGGTTGTTGAGTGAGGTAAGGGATAGCAAGGACGCTGGCAATAATTTTCAATACCTCTCTGGCCACAGGAGAGGTGCCAGAGGACTGGAGGACAGCCAATGTGGTACCGTTATTCAAGAAGGGAGGAAGGGATAAACCAGGGAACTACAGGCCAGTCAGTCTAACCTCAGTGGTGGGGAAACTATTGGAAGTAATTCTGAGGGACAGAATTAATTCGCACTTGGAGAGGCAGGGATTAATCAAGGACAGTCAGCATGGTTTTGTTAAGGGAAGGTCAAGTCTGATCAACTTGATTGAATTTTTCAAAGAGGTGACCAGGTGTGTAGAGGAGGGCAATGCATTTGACGTAGTCTACTTGGACTGCAGCAAGGTTTTTGATAAGATCCCACATGGGAAACTGATAATGAAGATAAGAGCCCATGGGATCCAAGGCAATTTGGCAAATTGGATCCAGAATTGGCTGAGTGGCAGGAAGCAGAGGGTGATGGTCGAGGGGTGTTTTTGTGACTGGATGCCTGTGTCCAGTGGGGTTCCACAGGGTTCGGTGTTGGGTCCCTTGCTGTTTGTGGTATATATAAATGATTTAGACTTGAATGTAGGAGGGTTGATCAGTAAGTTCGCAGATGACACGAAAATTGGTGGGGTGGTAAATAGTGAGGAGGGTAGCCTTAGATTACAGGAGGATATAGACAGGCTGGTCAGATGGGCTGGTCAGTGGCAAATGGAATTTAATCCGGATAATCGTGAGGTGATGCACTTAGGCAGGACAAACAAGGCACGGGAATACACGATGAATGGTAGGACCCTGGGAAGTACAGAGAATCAGAGGGACCTTGGTGTGCATGTCCACCAGTCCCTTAAGGTAGCAGGACAGGTAGATAAGGTGGTTAAGAAGGCATATGGGATACTTATATTCCATGCCTCAGCTAATAAAGGTAAGAGCAGGGAGGTTATGCTGGAACTGTATAAAACGCTGGTTAGGCCACAGCTAGGGTATTGTGTGCAGTTCTGGAATCCGCATTATAGGAAGGATATGAATGCACTAGAGAGAGTGCAGAGGAGATTTACCAGGATGTTGCCTGGGCTGGAGAGTTTTGGTTATGAGGAGAGATTGGATAGACTGGGGTTATTTTCCTTGGAGCAGAGGAGATTGAGGGGGAACATGATTGAGGTGTATAACATTATGAGGGGCATAGAACAGGGGAGACAGGAAGGAACTTTTCCCCTTGGTGGAGGGATCAATAACCAGGGGTATAGATTTAAGGTAAGGGGCAGGAGGTTTAGGGAGGATGTGAGGAAGAATTTTTTCACCCAGAGGGTGGTGGGAATCTGGAACTCACTGTCTGAAGAGTAGAGGCAGAAACCGTCATAACATTTAAGAAGTATTTGGATGGGCACTTGCTATGCCTGGCATACAAGGCTATGGGCCTAGTGCTGGAAAATGGGATTAGAATAGTTAGGTACTTGTTTGACTGGCACAGACTTGATGGGCCAAAGAGCCTTTTTCTGTGCTGTAGACCTCTATGACTATGACTTAATTGACCCACATGGAAACCAGCTACCTGACACCTCCCCCTGTGTGGGTAAAATACCTACAAGGGCGGGCACGGCTTTGCAGCCAGGGTGTCCAATTCACCCACCCACCCCCACCCCACCTCCCCCCCCAGCCCACTGAGTTGACATACACATAAACATAAACATATATTAATACACAGAGCCCTGTTCTTTGCAGACAGAAAGAACATGTATACACATTGCACCTGTTTCAGCTAAACAAAATAAGTGACAGCCATTCATTGATTCATTCCTCAGGGCAATGCCTTGACCAATCAGGGTCAAGCTTCCTGGTTTAAATTTCAAACAATGCTGCCAGTTAACTGTCAGTGACCATCAACTGGTGTATTCTCCATGGCAATGCCTCTACCGATCAGAGTCCACTTGCCAACCAATCAGCGCTCTCTTATACAGTATAAATTGTTGTTTTCCCCTTATTCTTGCATAGTGTCCCGATGAGTGCAGGATGTAAAGCTTTCACATGTCTCTTTTCTCAGCAATACTCAAGTTCTGTACCACTAAACGATGATTAATATGCCGTCTATTTGTACATCTGCTGCTCGATTTTGTGGCTGTCAGTTCCCAAGCTATGGTATTAATTGCAAAATTCTCCCCACGTAAACATCAACCAGCTCATAGTGGCAAGAAATTGAACTAATTATTTGATTTGAAGTCACAGGCAATTTAAAAACTTCTTACAGGTGTTTCTTTCTGAGGAACATTAAGATGTGTTTCCGCTCACTACATCAATAAGCTAAAGATCATTGTGTCTTTTTTCTCTGAACGTTAATCCTGTATTCTTCAAAAATTCAAAATGTTCCTGTGGCGTTGATTATTTCAGATGTGTGAGCTCACTTCAAAGGTGAAGTTGCTTGGTTTTAACACACGGTGAATGTTGGGATTGTGCGCAAGAGTAGCTCTTCTACATCTGTCGCTCTCTGGAGAAATTCATTCATTGCTACCATTATGTGCTTTCAAAGCTGGACACCAAGAAAGCAGTTGAGACTCCCCAGGCTCAACACATATCAGACAAGCTTTCAAATTATTTTTGAGATATTCTGAGAACTGCTGAGAATTAAAAATATGTTTTCTCCTAGACTTGAAAATTAGTCCAACACATTAAGCTGTTTAAAAGCAGGTCCTTTGGGCACAATGATTTTGATCTTGTTACCATGAAGTTTCAATTCTGACTCATTTCGTGAACAGACTTGGGCTGAAATTCCACACAGCTGCAATTTCAGCAACTGTGCAAGGGTTGCACCAGATACCGCCCTCCTGTACTGACCCCAACGGTCTATGTGGGGATCAAATGTTGGACATCTAATTAGCAAACAGCCAGTGACCTCTGAATGACACTTCAGCCTGCCCCAGGAGACACTGCAAATTGGAACTTTGGTGCCGGGCTGCCTTTGCCCTCCCTCCAGGCTCGGGGCCACCAGACTGTGACCTTTCACCACCCACACGCCTCCAAGTGGTCTCCAACTTCCAACTCGAGACCCATAGGAACAGCCCTTCCGTGCTCTTCCTATGGGTCTTGAGTTCAGCTCAGCCTGGATTAATGGTAATCCCTTCCAGAGATATAGGCCATGCTACCAGACCTGGACTCATAACTTCTGCCATCGGGAAGAGCACAGCAGTGCTTCCTTCTCAGCATGCTAGCTAACAATACACTTGCCTAGATAAGTGCGGCTCCAACAACCTCAAGTAGCTCAACACCATCAGACTACTTGATTGGCACCCCATCCACACCTTAAACATTCACTCCAGTGCCAACACACGGTGGCAGCAGTGTGTACCATCTACAAGATACACTGCAATAACTCACCAAGACTCCTTTGGCAGCATCTTCCAAACCTGCGACCTCTACCAGCCAGAAGGACAAGGGCAACAGATACATGGGAACACCACCACCTGCAAGTTCCTCGCCAAGCCATTCACCATCCTGACTTGGAAATATATCACCGTTCCTTCACTGTCGCTGGGTCAAAATCCTGGAACTCCCTCCCTAACAGCACTGTGGGTGTACCTACACCATATGGACTGCAGCGGTTCAAGAAGACAGCTCACCACCACCTTCTCAAGGGCAATTAGAGGTGGGCAATAAATGCTGGTCTTACCAATGATGCTCATATCCCATGGAGGAATAAAAAGAAAGCACCCAATCCACACCAGGATGGTGGGAGGGCCTCATGTCCTGCCCTCTCTCTGCACCATTGCCCTCATCTGGAGTGGCTGAAGCCTCCAAAGCATTGGAAATTCCTGAACAAAAACAGCAACAGCTTCTACTTATATAACACCTTTAAATATGCAAAGGTACTCCACAGGAGCATTGTCAAACAAAATGTGACACCAAGCCACATAGGGCAACGTACAAATGAGCAGAAGCTTCATCAAAGGAGGTAGGATTTAAGGAGCATCTTAAAGGAGGAGGGAGAGGTATTGAGGCCGAGAGGTGTGGGGAGGGAATTCCAGAACTTTGAACCCTGGCAGCTGAAGTCACAGCCGCCAATGGGGGAGCAATTAAAATCAGGAACGTCCAAGGCACCACAATTAGAGGAATGCACATATCTCAGAGGGTTGTGGGGCTGGAGGAGATTACTGAGGTAGGAAGGAGTGACGCCCTGGTGGGATTTGAACACGCGGTTGAAAATTTTAAAAACGAGGTGTTGCCGGACCAGGAGCCAATGTAAATCAGCGTGCACTGAGGTAAATGGGACTCGGTCAGGACCTGGTCTAACCAAAGTCTCAGCCGATTTTAATGCAGTAGTTACAGTGCAAGTGGAAATGTTGATGCCATCGTGCAAATAAAAGTATCCATTTGTAATTTCACTTGTCCCTGAGAGGTAACAAAGCGTAACTTGCTCCAAACGGAAGAGTAATTCCACCAGTTATGGGCTAGTAAGGGGTTAACAATTCCGGACACAACCCAGTGAGTAAATGGGCAGGTTAGAATCATTCACATTTTAGGAGGATGCCAACTTCTGTCCTTGGTCTTTGCTATGTTAGCTGATCTCATCAAGGGCAGCAAGAACTTATAATTCAAAACTCTAATTTTGATAGAAAAATAAGGAGAAACTAGTTCCACTGGTGGGAGGGTCAGTAACTAAAGGACACAAATTGACAAACGAACCAGAGGCAAGATGAGAATGTAAAAAGTAGTTCTGACCTGGAAGCGTTGGAAACAGATTCAATAGTAAATTGGATACATAGCTGAAAAGAAATATCTGCAAGGCTGCGGGGCAAGAGTAGGGCGGTGGTGGGGTTAATTGGATAGCTCTTTCAAAGAGCTGGCACAGGCATGATGGGCTGAATGGCCACCTCCTGTGCTGTGTGATTCTATGGAATTTGAAAGTAGGAAAAGGAAAAGTTTCCATCCAGTAATGTATGCTGGAAAACACTCGAGCTGGGTCCGATTTTAAGGCTTCCCACAACCGGATACTTTTCCAGTACTCTGTCTCCATATTCAGATACAACGAATATCTGTAAAGTTGAGGTATAGACATCCAGGGCTTTGGGGAAAATTGAAAGCAAAAAAGGGAGTTTGCAATAAACGTTCCTTTGGGAAGTAAGAATGGACAGTGAAGTATAAATTTCTCGATTCATTACTGGTGGGGACCAAACTGGCAAGAGCAGAGGACAATTTTCATTTCTGAACTTTGCGCATGTATCGCCAATCCTTAACAAGTAAGGGAAGAACATTATGTTGTATGTGTTGTTTTCACCACAATGGTCACACATATTGACATAGTGAAATGATTCAGGGTGATTTATATTATTGCCTCAATGGTTTGGAAATGAACGGGGTTTGCCAAACACTTTTTAATCCAGGGAGATGGTGATCCTTGAGCAAACTACTTAAGCTTTATTTTACTTTCAGTAGTAACTAACGCAGAGGAACAAGGGACCCTTGAAACTTCCCTACACAAATTTGCAGATGCAAGTTTTATATACAATAAGAAAAGCAATGGCAGGGATCCCCTGGTTGGCTGAGTGACTGATCAGTGCTCCTACTCAAGTGTTCAAAGCAGGAGGGCCCTCATTTAGTCGTCACACTGTGATGAACCAATTGATCTGAACTATGATAGGAGCTGGAGCACTGCAACTGGTCAAGTTACTCCTGGTGATAGGAGTGGAGGGAAAATAAAAGCAGGCATGGTTCTTGACCCCTGCTGGGAGGTGTTTATGTGTAAGGTCAGGGATCAGGGGTCAGCTGCAATATCCTATAACTTTTCAACACTCTGTGGTGAAGCTGAGGATACAATAGCTGAGACACATGAGGCTCCTGCTCTCTGGAAAGTCAGATGAGAGGCCTAGGGGTCTACACCATACCCAAATCCCTCAGCATCGCTCATTGCGGACAACTGGGGCTGGGCTAGTAAAAGCAGAAAATGCTGGAAAAACTCAGCAGGCTTGGCAGCATCTGTGGAGAGAGAGAAAAGAACAGAGTTAGTGTTTTGAGTCTTTTTCAGAGCCATCCAGAGTCAAAACGTTAACTCTGTTTCTCTTTCCACAGATGTTGCCAGACCTGTTGAGTTTTTCCAGCATTTTCTGTTCCTAATTTCAGATTTCCAGCATCCGCAGTATTTTGCTTCTATCTTAGTGACAGCAGGGCTAATTAGGCACTAGTGGTGCCCTGGTCTGGTGTCACTTTGTAGACACTCCTCTGTGCCCACTCTCTGCTCAGTTTTCCTGCCATTCCAAAATGGAGCCCAATATTTCTATCGCTCTTTTTCCTTCTCTTCTTCTTACCCCTCTTCTCCCCCATTTCCTCGTCACTTGTTTTTTTTTCATTTCTCCCCTCTCGTGTACCTTCCTTCTCCTGTCAACTCCCTGACGCTCTCCCTCCCTCCACCCCCTTAATCTCCTGCTCCCTTTCCAGGTCTGTCTCCCTCCACATCTCCAGCCTCGTTTCCTCCTCCAACACCCCTCTTCATGTTGTCACCTCCCAAACCCTCGCCCATCTTTCCCACATTGCCATGTTTGAATCCCTCCAATCAGAATTCAGCTGCTGCCCTGAAACAGCCCTAGTCAAAGTCACAAATGACATTGTCTGTGACTGAGATCAGGAGTCATTAACCATCCCCATCCTTTCCTATCTCTCTGCAACCTTTGAAACTATTGACCACATCTTCTTCCTCCAAAGCCTCTCTTTCATCATCTAGCTGAATGGGATTGCCTTTCCTTGTTTCCACTTTAACCTATCCAGTCACCAGTTGCTCCTCCTGTCCCTTGCACATTGACCATTTGGTAACCCACTCTACATGTTACCCCTTGCTAACACCATCCGAAGATGGGACATCAGGTCCATGTGCACACTGACAATACCTAGCTCAACCTCACCATCCCCTCTCTTGCTCCCACATCCTCTTTATCGCAAAGACCCCCTTATTCCACCTCTAATATCAACCATCTTCACCCCTGCCTCAGCGCAAGCTGCTGAAACCTTCATTCATGCTTTTGTTCCCTCAACTCTCAACTACTCCAATCCTTTCCTGGCTGCCTTCTCATTTTCCAACCCCCCTAAACTAGATCTCATCCAAAACTCTGCAGGCTGGATCCTAACATTCTCCAAATCCCATTCATCCAACACCCCCAGTGCTCGTTGGTCTTCATCAGCTCCCAGTCTATCAGCGCTTAGCTTTTAACACTCTCACTATGTTTTCAAATCAACCTATGGCCTCACCCCTCCCTATCTTTGTAATGTCGTCCAGTTTCACAACCCTCTCTGTGCTACTTCAATTCTGGCCTCTTGCAGATCCCCTATTCCCTTCCCTCCATACTAGTCTCTAAGCTCTGGAATTCTCTCCTTAAACCTCTCCACCTCTTTCGTTTTCCAGCAATCACTCTCGTCTGTCTATCTGTTGTCAATCTTATTCCTTTTATGGTCCTCTTTTTACTGATGGTTGCTGCCATGACAGATATTAATAGCTCGGAGGGTCAATGAATGCAATGCATGATGGCATTCTCACAAGCGTGGTGCCGTCATTTACAGGTTTATGAGATGAAAATCTACATTTGATTACCAGGAAATTACAGTTTACAATAGGAGGAGAATTTCACCAAGATTCATGTTTGTACAGTTAACAGCTGAACCTCATTTTTTGACTGCTACTTTAGTGAAATATTAGCATAATTTTACTCAGAAGTTTCCACTTTTATTGTCCTCCAACAAGATAGCTGATAGCGCAGAATTTCCCAGGCCCTATTGCGGTGGGTTTAATGGTGAGCAGTCGTGGGAGGGGGAAAACAATGTGACGGGAGCTGAAGAATTGGTTTCCCGCTGATGTAAAATGATAGCAGGATCTTCCGCTCCATTCCCACCATGGCGGGTCACGATTCCCGCCAGAGGCCATTGTATCCCGATATTTGGAAGAACACTTCTGGACCAACATGGCACATATATATCGGCACTCACCCGAAGAAGGCCCAGAGCTGCCTCTGGAGATCAGGGGTAGGCCTCCATTGACCATGGACCTGAGAAGACACAGCCGGGGAGGGGAGAGGGGGGGGTGGTGGTGAGGGCAGCACCTATCAGGTGGATCATCCAGCTACAGATCTTCGAGCAGGTCCAACTCTTCCTCCAAAGGTGGGTCGGTGGTGTCTGGATGTGATGGTGGGGCACCAGCCATCCAACCCGCCCTGCCATTACCCCCGGCTGCATAATTAATGAGGCCGGGTCACACAATACGGCGCAAATTCCCAGCAGCCCCTGCAGAAGGAAACACTCCCCATCCCGGTCCCTGCCACAGAATATAGTCCCAGAATGGAAAATTATGCCCATTCAGGTTTCTATTCATCCTTGGGACGTGGGTATCACTGGCAATGCTAGCATTGTTGCCCATTCCTAGTTGCTGTTAAAGAGGTGGTGGCGAGCTGCCTTCTTGAATCGCTGCAGTCATGTGGCATAGGTACATCCACAGCGCTTTTAGTGTTGTGTATTTCATCAGATTGTTGTATACTTCATATACCTTAGAGTAATGCAGAGATGACACTAGTTTCTAACTGTGCAACAGGTTTATTTACAAGACTTTTAAAATTTCTCTGCAATCACAAAATGACTGCATCATGCTTATCCCAGTTAAGCTTCTAGTAGCTCTGTGGTGTCTGATTACTTTGCTCTGAGTCCACGCCCAGCCTTAACCAACAAGCACTGTGAACATAGATCAGTTACCAGACTCACATAATTAAATCAGAAGAATTGAAAAATTGAACATTACAATTAGCAAGGCAGTCCTAGGCTTTTGACCCAACAACAGTGAAGGAACAATGATATAGATCCAAGTCAGGATGGTGTGTGATTTGCAAGTGGTGGTGTTCCCATGCATCTGCTGTCCTCGCCCTTCCAGCTGGTTGAAGTCCCAGGTTTGGAAGGTGCTGTTGAAGAACTTAGCAGGCTGCTGCAGTGCATCTTGTAGATGATACGTTCTGCAGTCGCTCTGTGTCTATAGTGGAGGGAGTGAATGTTTAAGGTGTTGAATGGGGTGCCAATCAAGTGGGCTGATTTGTCCTGGATGACCTCGACCTTCAAGCCTTGTAGATGGGCTTCCCTTGTTGGGTGAATATCTTCCATTCTTAGCTTACTTTATAGAATGACCACTGGGTCACAAACTATGTTCTCCAGCTCAGGATGCAGAGGCACTCAATAGTCAGCTTGGCCCAATCAGTTGTGCCTCCTGCAGGCCACTGGAGAAGTAACAGTGCCACGCGTTACAAAATCTTGGCGACCGCAGCAATCTCTGTGCCTAACTACCACGTGTAGAAGGAGTGTCACTGAAAAGTCACCATCTTCAAAATCAGAAGTGCTAAACCTTTTATCATTTAAAGAAACGTGTAACAATGACAGCTGGAACACTGGAATTGCATCCGTAAGCCTCTCCAACGGTCTATCCTCCTTTAAGACGCTCACTAAAACCTACCTCTTTGTCCAAACTTTTGGTCATCTGTCCTATTTTCTCCTTATGTGGCTTTAGTGTCTCATTTTCTTTGATAATAGGTGTCATAAAGAGCCTTGGGAGGTTTTACAGCATTAAAGTTACCAGATAAATACCACGTTGTTGTTGATCTAAAAGATTAAGGCTCTTCTCCAACCCCAGACCAGCAAATGTTTGCTCAATTGTTTCATAGTGACAGTACGTGGTCCCTGATTTGGAAAACGTACTGGAATTATTGTGTTGGGTCACTTGTCTGCAGGACAGCGAGAGCAAAGTATTAAACTTAAAAACTAGAGGAAGGGAGGAAGTATTCAACTCGTATTGCTTAAAGCCTCAAGTATCTGTCCAGCAATAACTAATAAAAAGGTTAAAATAATAACCCTTTCATCGGAGATCTGTGAAAATGATTGCTTACTCTTCACAGGGCTCTGTTAGATGTTCTTACAAGTTATAAACAGTCAGCAGCCAACGTGATTCTACTGCTTAGCTGGAAACAGGAAACCCTCGGAAACTTCACATGCACAATAAACCCAATCGTCTTGCTATGAAAACGAACACTTTGGTCCACGTCCAATTCTTGAAGCAGCAGTGCTGTGCAATTAGACTGCACACAAAACATCGACCTCATTATTACTGTCACCTGAACGGTGAAAGGTATCAATGGCATCGTCAATGAAGCATTCGGTAATAAAAACAGGAAGATACCGAGAATACAAGATAAATCTGTCTGCATTTTAAAGACAAATGTCTTTTTAAATCTCCAATTATCCCTCCCCTCCCTATTGAACGCACTATTATCAATTCCCAACTGTTAATTGATTCTTTCTCACCTGGAAATGGACAGATAGTAGGTGAATGTCTGCTGACCGAATATGCATCTGTGTCTCTTTGTTCCTTTGTGAGTTTTTCCAAGTATTTTTGTTTTGGATTTCCAGCATCCGCAGTTTTTTTGCTTTTATCTCTTTGTTCCTCCCTTGTTTTAACACTCATGTTCAGAGTATACAGTACGTCCTTTGACTGCTTCTCCCAAATTGTGCGACTTCCCATTACTCTGCATTGAGCAGCGCCTATCTCTCTGCCTGCTTTGTCCCCTTCAATCACTGGCGTTAATCACATCACATTGCTGTCTCATGATCAGCAAAGTTTCAGACAATTATTCAATGGACCAAAAATCCTTCTAGACATTCTATAATTGCAGGCTTGAGGGATTTTAGCTACAAGGTTGGGTTGGAGAAGCTGGGGTTGTACTCCTTGGAGCAAAGGGGACTGAGGGGAAGTTTGGTGGAGGTGTACAAGAATATAACAGGCCTAGAAAAGGTAGGCAACAGTCCCTTCAGGATGCTGAAAGGGGATGGGAGGTGAAGATGAATTTGTTAGTGGCTTCACTTAGGTGGATTTAACTGTCTCTTGTCCAGTGCATGAACATACAAACAAGGAGCAGTCGTAGGCCATTCAGCCATTCAATATTAACCTCAAATCTGCACCCTGCCCCTACCTGGATAACCTATCACCCGCTTACTTACCAAGAATCTATCCAGCTCTGCCATAAAAATATTCAAAGCCTTCTCAGGAAGAGAGTTCCAAAGACTCACAACCCTCTGAGGGAAAATATTTCCCCTCATCCCCGTTTTAAATGGGTGACCCCTTATTTTAAAACAGTGACCCCCAGTTCTAGATTCTCCCACAAGAGGAAACATCCTCTCCATATCAACTCTGTCAGGACCCCTCAGGATTTTATGTTTCAATCAAGTGAGTTTGTAAATTTGTGTAATTAAACATTATCACACCCAGAAAAATGGACAAAACTGCATTTTGCATTCAGGCGAGCGATTCCCTGATTCTCCTGAATGTTTTCATTGTTACACTACATCCAGTGTAGAATTATAGAATGGTTACAGCATAGAAGGAGGCCATTTGGCCCCATGAGTGTGTGCTGGCTCTCAGAGCAACTCAGTTGGTCCCACTTCACTTCTTTTCCCCATAGCCCTGCAGTTTTTTTTTTTCTGTTCAGGTGTTTATCCAATTCTCTTTTGGAAATCATGATTAAATCTGCCTCCACCACACTCTCAGGCAGTGCAGTCCCAATCCTAACCACGCATTGCATAAAAATGTTATTCCTGATGCCCCCTTTTGTTCTTTTGCCATTCAGCTTAAATCTGTGCCCTCTGGTTCTTGATCCTTCTGCCAATGGGAATAGTTTTTCCCTATCTACTCTGTTCAGACCTCTCATGATTTTGAACACCCCAATCAAATCTCCTCTCAACCTTCTCTACTCCAAGGAGAACAGCCTGAGTTATATCAAATCCAAAACAATGTCATTGAACTGTAATGTTCTGACGCTGCTTGCAGGCAGGAGCTGACACGCAGACACATTTAGAAGGAGAGATGATCCAACTTCAGTACATGATCCCCCTTTCACTGTCACAGATCTGTGAACATCTTAAATGACAGTTATAGTGTCTGATTATCATGTGTGTTCAACCTTTGTCACAACCATCAGATTACTGAATGACCTTTATCATTCGCAACACTCTTAAAACTTTGTTTAAAACTAGGGTCTTTGTTCTTTCTTGGCTCTCTGTGTAACTCAATACTTACACATTCCCAAAAGTTATTCTGATATAAAAATCTGAGGGAGGGACATTTCAGCTTGTTGCTGTGTGTCAGTAACCATCCAAACATAGTGCCAAGATTTTTCACATTGACCAATTAAATCATAAAAATATTCTAAAAGACGAAGGTAACAATTTCATACAATAGTTAACACCAGCAGCTGCTTGTATTTATATAGCACTTTTAACATAATAAAACATCCCAAGGTGCTTTGTTTTTTTATTCATTCAGGGATTGTGGGCTTCACTGACTGGACCAGCATTTATTGCCCATCCCTAATTGTCCTTGAGAAGGCGGTGGTGAGCTGCCTTCTTTATAGAAGCACTATAAAATAAAATATGATACCAAGCCACATACAAAGATATTAAAATGGGTGACCAAAAGCTTGGTCAAAGATGTAAGGTTTTTCAGTTCTTCTGTTGAAGAGTCATACGGACTCGATATGTTAACTGTGTTCCTCTCCGCAGATGCTGTCAGACCTGCTGAGTTTTTCCAGGTATTTTTGTTTCTGTTTTGGATTTCCAGCATCCGCAGTTTTTTGCTTTTATCTTAAGATTTTTTAGACTGTCTTAAAGGAGGAAAGAGAGGTGGAGAGGTTTTGGGAGGGAATTGTAGGGCTTAGGGCCCAGGTGACTGAAGGCACAGCCGCCAATGGTGGATCGATTAAAATTGGGTGTACTCTACAAGCCCAAGTTAGAGGAGCGCAGATATTTCAGAACATTGTGGGTTGTGGGTCACAGTGGTAGGGAGGGTCAAGGCCATGGAGGGACTTAAACACAAGGATGAGAATTTTAAAATCAAGCTACTGATGGACTGACAGCCAATGTGAGCACTAAGATTTGATGTGAGTTTGGACATGGTAGAAGAGTTTTGGGTGAACTTGAGTATATGGTGGGTAGAACATGGGAGAGTCAGCCTTGTGTCGGAATAGTCAAATCTGGCCAGAAAGAATACAGCTATCGAGGCATTGGCTGTACTAAGATGATTAAAACCTTACACAGTCCCGAACACAGCCCCCAGAAAATGAGCCTAGAGATTCATAGATGTCGGGTTGAGAGAGACTTGTTCAGTGAGCACAGAACAAGGATGAGTGGAAAAGTTCCTCTGGTAGCTCTGCACAATTTTTTCACACAGCGTGACACAGATTGGAAACCTCCTGAGATAGGCAGGAGGCAGTCAGACTGGCATCATTACAAGGATACCTAGAACAGGAAACTAGTGATGACAGGCTGAGATAACACAGTGAAAGGCTAAAAATACAAGGGCACTTGTTGACTCTAAAATTGGTTGCCTGCGAAATGCAAAACCAAGCACAATTTACTTTATTGCACACTAAAACACATTGAATTAACGCTGCTGATGTATTGGTGTGAGAGTATTGATTCTCGGGAATCTGGCATCTAATGTTCTATTGTGTATCATGGTGCAGCTAGAATTCCCAGCCATCTTTATCACTACTAGTAGATGATAGAAGCTACTGCATCAACAGAGATAACAAGCGGATGGTGTTTGGAACTTCAAGCACTCTTTTGTCAAGCGGTACACATTCAGTAGAGACAGATTTGAAAAATATCTATCTACACCCACAACGAGGGATACAAGGCAGCAATTTCCCTTCTTTCTGGACACTTGAGTGATAGCTTTTCCGCTTGAATTAAGATTTCCAGCAACCTACGATTTGAAGTCACCAATTCCAGCTTTACAAAACTACACTTCGTGGATCACCATCTTTATCAAAAGCATTCAAAATTATGAAGGGCTTTTATAGAGTAAAGGAGAAACTGTTTCCACTGGCAGGAGAATTGATAACCAGGGGGCAAAGACTCGAGGCAATTGGTAAAGGAAGCAGAGGGGGAGTTGCGGACATTTCTTTTACACAGTGAGTTGCTGTGATCTGGAAGGTGCTGCCTGAAAGCGCAGTGGACACAGGTTCAATAGGAACTTTCAAAAGGGAATTCGATAATACTTGAAAGGGATAAATTTGGTGGAAAAGAGCATGGGGGAGTGGGACTAAGTAGATAGCTCTCCCAAGGAGTCACACTGGCACGATAGGTTAAATGACCTCCTTCAAAGCTGTATGATTCATTAATTGCAATTTATTTTCCAATTTTCTCCCCTCCTTTCTGAAGATCCTGATGCCTATGCCTATGCAAAATCCCATAAGTGCTGGTAGCCCTCTCTAGTCTAAAATATACCAATTAGCAGACAACTGAGTCATGGAAAGTATCACAGACAAGCCATATCCTGCTCCCACCCAACAAGTGTGCTTTCCAGCCTAGGTCACTGGATAGACATTCAAAGCAGAAACATCTTTCCCGTCTCTGACCCAGAGAGGGTGATGTCAGTTGCACTCCCTCCCTTATTGCAGCCTTGGCATGTGAGAAATCTTCATATTCACTAACAAAAACACAATATTTTTTCAAGTAGCTGGTGTCCCTTTCAACTTATGTTTGATACCTATGTGGCTTCGGCTGGAGTATTGCCTCCAGTTCTGGGCACCAGACTTTGGGAAGGATATGAAGTGTTAGAGGCAGAAATACGTACGAGAATGGTTCCAGGGATGAGGGTCTTCAGTTACGCGGATAAATTGGAGAAGCTGGGGCTGTTCTCCTTCAAGAAGAGGAGGAGGTGTTCAAAATCATGAGGGGACTGGACAGGGTAGATAGAGTTGCAATCAGGTCAGGAGGGGTCAAATGGCTCCCCTCTTTTTACTCTCCTTGTTTTCCCACAAGTTTTTTTAAACAGATATACTTGCCAATTCAGTGAAGATATAACTATTTACTTGGTATGGCCATAAAAGACACGATCAGGCATGTTTGCTTGAGTTTTTAAAAAGGAAAGAGGATAGCTTTTATTGTACTTAACCCAGCCGGAGGAAAATAATAAAGAAAGTTCTGACTTTCACACACACATTTGAAGTTCACACACACACACAAACAGGTTACAGAGTGGGGAGGATTGAGTGAGTAATTTAGAATCCTGTAAATTTAAGTGGTATACGGCGCTTTGAAGATAGGTGACTCGGCTAGCTTCAGGTTGAACTTAGTGGTCCAGCTGCTTTTGGTGTTGAAGTGGCTTAAAGCACAGACAGACCATCTGTTTTTCTGGAGACAACAGCCCTGGGTTGAGTTCTTTTTAGAATTCTTTGTAGCACCTGGATAGTCAAAATCAGCAGACAGGGTTCAAAAGTTGCAAGTTGGACAGAGAGAGCAAGAGAGAGAAGGAAGGAACCCACTCAGAGTCTTGTTCCTTCAGCATCTCGGTTGACTTGCCAGTCCTGAAGAGAAAGCAGGTACTTAAAACACACAAAGGGTTTTCTTGTCACTTAACCTTCTCTTTCCAACTGCCAAGTGACACAAATATGGTCATGGCTAGTGTATTCCAATTACCTTGATTAGATTATGGCTAGGAATTCCTCTTTCAGCCAGGGCCCCATTATCCAAATGATTATGTCTAATGGCTTTTGTCCACCCAGTTAAGTGCCCAATCAATTGTCTGGACGCTTTGCCGATGGAATACGAGATGGCCCCCATTTATCTCTTTAAAAGCCATTGTTCCTGCTGCAGCTTTGCAGATAGATTGTCTCCATTTCAATGAATCTGTGATGTAGAAAGTATAGTGATGCAAACATGCAGCTATCTTTGATTGTGATCCCATGTCACTAGAATGTGGCTGTAGTCTTCTTGAAAAAAAATCAATTAAGGGTTTTCAGTCAGTGAATTGAAAAATCATTTTTTGATAAAAAGCATGGTTTCCTAATAATAGGGAGAAACATTTGGTGGAAGGGTCGAGAACCAGAGGACGCTGGTTTAAGATGATTTAAATTTTTTACACAGTGAGTTTGGGATGTGGATTGCACTTTCTGAGAGTCTAGTAGAAGCAGATCCAATCATGGCTCTCAAAAAGGAAATGGATAGGCACCTGAAGGGAAGACAACACTCAGTTCTACAAGGAAAGGATGGGATAGTGAGTTGAGCTGAGTTGCTCCTACAGAGAGTTAGCGTGGGCATGGCAGGCCTCATCACCTCCTACTGTATTGGAACCATTTTATGATTCTACCTGATTCATGGAGAAAACAATGAGTTAGATCATTGGCTTTGGTTGGTAGCAGGAACATGTGATGGTAGGTCAGCAGCCTCTTCTACATCTCTCCCCATTATTACTCCCGTTAAAGTCATCACTGATTTAATTAAACTGAGGAAATGAGACTACAAGACACAGCTATTGCATTTCTTACATCTCAGAGCTATGTAGAGATGTCACACCAGCTTATATTTGTGGAGCAGGAACCTATGCACAGAGCTTTAAAACGTCTGCTCTCTCATGGTTCTGGAAGCTGCTAGAAGCTAGCTTGTGCCTCTGTTTACTTTTTTTCGGAGTCCGCACCCAGGCTTAACTAATCAAGTAGAGTGAGCATCAGTAGTAAATAGCCTGACATAATCAAACACAGAACAATTGAACACCACATCTACCACAAACCACCTCCCCCCCCCCGTGCCTTGTTAAACTAAAGACCTTATTTTAAATTAAATCATCCAAAACAACAAGCAGTACAAATTGAATCATTTCTTAGAGTTCAGCTTGTCCTTTTTTTTATTTATTCATTCATAAGGTGTGGGTGTTGCTGGCAAAGCCATCCCTAATTGCCCATCCCTAATTGCCCATCCCTAATTGCCCATCCCAAATTGCCCTTGAGAAGGTGGTGGTGAGCCACCTCCTTGAACTACTGCAGTCCATGTGGTGTAGGTACACCCACAGTGCTGTTAGGGAGGGAGTTCCAGGATTTTGACCCAGCGACAGTGAAGGAACGGCGATATATTTTCAAGTCAGGATGTTGAGTGACTTGGGGAAGAATTTGCAGGTGGTGGTGTTCCCATGTGTCTGCTGCCTTTGTCCTTCTAGATAGTAGAGATCGTGTGTTTGGAAGGTGCTGTCAAAGGAGTCTTGGTGAGTTTTTTAAGTACAGAAATAGTCTTCAATGTTGTAAGTCACTTCACTATCACTAACACTGTCTGTGATAGTATGGCTAAGCAGTCATCTACTCACGTGAACCTGCAAGATACTTGACCTCAAAGTTATACTGATGAAGGTAAGCTGACCACCTGTGTGTAAAGGTCATTGACTAGATCCCGATGTAGCTAAGAATGGTGATCAGCGCAGGGAGAGAACTTCCTACCGTAGTGATACATTTTCCAATGTTTACAACCATATACACAGGCAAGTGCCTCCCGCTCTCCAGAAATTTATTTACATTCAGTTTCCGACAATAGACATGATGGACAAGCGATTGGTCATTTGCTTCCTTCAATGTACTGTCGAATACAGTTCCAACTCCATTTTTTGATGCATCTGTTGTGACATACATTTCTGCATGTGTGTTGGAATGCACATGGACTGGCGGAAATGCTAATTTTACCTTTAACACGTCAAATGTTGCTTGCTGTTCAATTATCCAATTCCATTGTGCATGTTTGCACAGTAGCTTCTGAAGAGGGTCCGAGGTGTACTCGGGAACACATTTGTGAATTGGCAGTTATTTATGTATTTATTTAGTGTGTGTATAGTCACAGAGCCAATCAATAGGCTTGTCAATGGCTAGTGTTATGACCACAGCTGATGTTAATTGCTGCACAAACCAAATCCTAAAGGGAAACTTGGCTTATGGGCCATTTTTTGTATTCTGAAAATGAGGAAGATAATATGCCAATCTCAGCAGTAAGAGATCCAGTAACACTTTAGAGATTTTAAAGATTAAAAGATTACAAGAATAAAAGAAAACTTTAGCACACAAGATTACAGTTGCACAATTAAGGTTAGTCTTACAAACATTCCCCCCAAACAGACTCTACACTTGGTCAGACCCACAAGTAAACACCTTCCAGGCAACACTCCCTTATAGATGTTTAACTATAAGAAAACCAGTAATATTACCCAAGGCAAACTGCTGTCGCTTCAATAAAAGCATACCACATGACCTTCCACTCTCTTTCACTCTGCTATGAAAATCCAAACTTCAGAATAAAACTGCTTTTTATAGCACAAGGCTTTTCTGGCTTGACTGGAAGTTTGGTTCAAACTGCATCCTCTCTCAGCCACAGCTCCAGCTATAGCTCCCACAACTCAACAATTTAGCTCCAACTGTTACCTCAGTAGCTGAAACAGCAACTCTGAAATACCTTTTTCCTCCTTTCATCTCAGGTTCCATTGTTCTCACACCTCTTTGAAACTCAAATCTTTCCAAATATAAAATCCTTCATGATACTATTTTGTCTTTGCTTTTGGTTCAATAAATAATAATATCACCCCCTTCTATACCTATGGAGGTCCTGCAAGATGCAGACATGTTTCTTGTTACCTCTGACTCCCCTTTGATATTCAAAAAACTCTCAACTTATCCAAAAATGCAAATGCTATATCTATTTACTTGTACATCAAACCTAACACCTCTATCCTTTTCATGTTTCAACCTCCCCAGACAACTTGTCTCCTGTTAATCTCTGCCCAGCTTAAATAATTCATACACACACACACACACACACACACACACACACACACACACACAGACTTTTCCACAGAATAACCCAATATTCCCCAAAAATATTTTTCAAAAGCATCGATTTCTCACACTAGATTTAAGCCCGCCTTTATATTTTGTTAGGCAACACTCTTCGACAATGCAAGTCACTGTTTGGACTGCACCACAGCTACAGCCTGGGTGGTCTTGGCGACTTCACTGATGTTGGGTGGCTGCACAGAAACCTTGGCCAGTCCAAAAACAGTTTAAAAGAGCCCACTGTTGCCATGGGAGATCTAAGCAATTGATCAGTATTCTTGTCATGCAACCCGTCAGTGCCTGGCCTACACTGGGGAAGCCAATGATCCTCCTAGCAAACCAATTCAACAAGACTGCTCTTGGGAGAATCCTGGTATCATGGAATCAAAAATCACCAGCAATATGAAACCCTGTGGCTCCCAAACCATTAGGCCCGCACTTTGCATCCTGTAACTCAATGTTGAGGGACTATCTGCAGCCAAGAGGCACCTAGGTTTCACCCTGCCCTCAACACGCCCTGAATGTGATCTGCATTCAAGAAACACATCGACTACCAGATGAAGCCAGGAGGTACAAGATAGACGATTTCAACATGATATGTCATACTGTACACCCTAAGCATGGCCGGACCACATTTGTCCAAGTGACCATTGCTGACCCAGTCCGTTTGTTCTCCACTGAATAATCCAACACAATCCAAGGTTGTAGTTTTCCGGATAGAAAACACCTACAAGTCCCCTAGTGTTAACTGGGGCCAACAGGTCCTCCCAATCCTACCACAGCCAGCTGTCTATACTGCAGAATTTGATAGTCACCACACAGAGTGGGGCTATTGAGGTTAATGCAGATGATGAAAAGCTTATAAACTAGACCACAGAGTCCATGATCCCAAACAGCCTGGAACTTTCCACTCTGCTATGTGGAACGGGAATACTCCTCTAATTTGTGCTGGGTCAGTTCAGCACTCGGTAATCCACTTCCTGCTTCATGTCAAATCCTGCCCAACTTTCCACATAGCCAGCACAGACCATCTCTGATCCACATTGGGCTTTGACTACCAATCGTCACCAGCTCAAAGAAGAAATGGTGGAACCTGTGAAAAGGCAACAAGGAGGAATACAGCAAGATATTGGAATAAAGCGTTATAACAATACCACCCTGAAATATCCCTATAGAGCTAGAATACAGTCATTTCTATAGAGACATCTACAAAGTTGGTAGTACCCAGGAATGATGTTAACTCTTTCATGTTAGACTGAGTCAGGCTTGTGTGAAAGGCTTTGATGTTGTCATGTGTAGGTTTTACTCCAGCTGCTGTCACACTATACCCTAGATTTTCAATCTCGGGTGCAATGAGTGTCCATTTGTCCTTTTTAAGCATCCAGTTGTGTTGTGCAAGTCAAGTGAGCACCGCTGATAACCGCTGATCATGTTCTGCTTTGTCCCTTCCATGGACAATGATGTCATCAAATAGGTTGAACATCCCCCCCCCCCAGTGTCTGACAAGACTGAAGAAATGATCTTCTGAAATGTGCTAGATGCTGAACTTGGTCCACAGGGCATTCGGTGATATTGAAACACACCATCCTGAATAACAAAAGCTGTAAGATATTGGCTTTGCTCTGCTAGTGTTATCTGATGATAGGTCTGTCACGTGTCAAGCTTTGTGAAGACTGTGGAGTCATGAAATGATGCCGATAGTTCTTGGATTGTAGGAAGTGAATGCTTGTCTGGAATGATGGCTTTCACCACTTTAAGGTCAACATATAGTCTAAGTTTGCCATTTTTGCATCATGAAATGTTTAGGTTCGATATCCATGGTGATGAGTCGATCCACTCAATGATACCATCTGCTCCTAGTCATTTTAAAGAACAAAGAACAAAGAAAAGTACAGCACAGGAACAGGCCCTTCAGCCCCCCAAGCCTGCGCCAATCATATTGCCCATCAACTAAAACATTTTGCACTTCCGGGGTCCGTATCCCTCTATGCCTATCCTATTCATGTATTTCAGCTCCTGTGACATGCTTGTTCAATGACAAAAGGCCAGCCAGCCTTCTTTTGTTGACACTATTCAATTCCAGACAGAATGTGAACCATGGGGATCTAAATGAAGCAGGATGGTTAAAATAGCTAGGGGCCTCTTGCTGCCTCTGGTGGGTGTGAAACTAACCCACCAGAAAGACTTTTTACTGGAAATGCCGCACTGACATGACATTTACCCCAAAGTGTGAGTCAATGGCTGTTGATGCATTTCAGTAGCATAGGTAACTTAAAGGGAAGATGAGGGAGAAAGGAACAGAAGGATATCCATTCCTTTGTTACCTCTAGACTTCACTATTCCAATGTTTTCCAAGACAGCCTCACACATTCTATCCTCCGTAAATTTGAAGTCATTCGAACTCTGCTGCCCATGCCCTTACTCACACCAAGTCTCATTCAGCCCCATTCCTGTGCTCATTGACCTACATTGGCTCCTGGTCAAGAGAAACGCGATCTTAAAATTCTCATCCATGTTTTCAAATCCCCCCCATGGCCTCAGCCCTTCCTATCTCTGTAATCTCCTCCAACCCCACAACCCACCGAGATACCTGTGCTGCTCCAATTCGGGCCTCTTGAGGATGCCTGATTTTAATCGCTTCACTATTGGTGACTGTGCCTTCAGCCACCTGGGTCCTAAACTCTGGAATTCCCCCTTTAAGCCTCCGCCTCTCGCTCCTCCTTTAAAAAACTCCTTAAAATTTACCTCTTTGACCAAGCTTTTGGTCACCTGTCCTAATATCTCCTTACGTGGCTCAGTGTCAGATGTTTTTTTATAATGCTTCTGTGAAGTGCCTTGGGATGTTTATTATGTTAAAGGGGCTATATAAATGCAAGCTGTTGTTGTTGAGTTGTTGATAGGCTGACATGAAGAGGGATGGGAGGAGGATCATTTGGAGCAGTGAGCCAAACAACCTGTTACAGTGCTGCAAATTCTCTGTGACTCAATGTAAGTCAACAATTTTCCAGCAGTAATTGCACATCATCTTATTTGTACGTGGCCTCTCTGGAGTTCGAGTCATGCTCTGGGTGGAGTGAGATAGCTTTTCACAGATGACATTTCACTGAGTAAACACTGTTGCCAGTGACACCCCCGACGGCTGTATCTGTTTTTCATCTTGGACGGCGCTGTGAGTGATTCTGCCCAGGTTCCTTGGCACACCCAAAGGAGGTTCTACCCTCTACAGCTAAGTAACACCTAAAGTAATTTGTACTGCGAGTGACATGGGCATCTGGAATAGACTGACTGAACTTTTCAATATTCTGCATCAGTTTCAGAATTTTCCAAATGCAACTGAAAAGCTTGGAGACATCATTGGTTTTGCAGGAAAGCACTGACTATAGCAGCTGTCAATTGAGTGAAGCTCTCACTTGCAACACTTTCAAATAACACTGTCTTTGGGAGAGATGCAGCAGTTTCATGGAAGTGATTGATTACAAGACCTCAATGCCAACTGGAGAACCATAACTAACTCCAGTTGTAGCAGGGAACATGCTACAACAAGCTGAGTCGAAAACAATTGCAACGAAAGGCACTGACCTATTTTTACATTGCCATAGTGGGGGTTTTTGTCTTGGCAGTGTTTAATCATGAGGTTCAAGGGATGAGTAAGTGAGCCCTTGTCACCAAAGGAGAATAAACAAGGACAGTGAAAGGAATTGGGGTGCACCGACAGCAAACAATTAAAAGAAATCTTGCAGCTACATTCTGTATTTATTATAAAATCATTGCAAGGGCCAGGAATCAAACCCAGGTCAGCTGCTAGGAAGGCAGCTAATGCTCACCACTATACCACCACCGGCAGCACATAGGTCACAGGATCCTTTGAGCTGGAATTGAACCAATGACCAAAGGATGTCAGCTTTGTTGTCCCCTGCAGTTCCAGACTGTGGGACTGGCTGAGAACAGTAAACCGTGAATCTACCAAACCTGTGCCCTCTTCAGTGGTGAGAGCTGGATAGCAGGTGATAGACAGGAGAAGAGGCTGAACAGTTTCCACCTTCACTATCTCAGACATATCCTCATCATCTGGCAGTACAAGGTCACTAACTTAGAGGTCTTGAAATGTGTTAATTTCATCAGTATACACTCATTGTTAAGCCAGCAATATCTGTACTGGCTCGGCCATGTTCATCAGATAGAATTCGGCCCACATACACAAAGACCCTCTGTACGGTGAACTGACCTCTGGGTAACAACCTCCTTGGCGTCCATAGTTCCGCTACAAAGACACCTCACAAAGTGAGATATGGTGATGGTGGACATTGACACTGGGGGACAGTCGCTGATGGGCGTGACCTCTGGAGGCCGACTCTGCATTGGAAGAGACGAGCGGAAACAAAAAGCTCAGCTGCTGAGAAGAGGGCCCAGGGAAAACAGGAGCCAGTGAATCGTGCACCTTCTTAGCCCAATGTCGTCCTCTGCAGCGAATGGGGCAGAGCCAGCCCTGCCAGAGTGAGGTCCTGATCCCACAGCAGGTGATGTTTAACACAGAGTTGGCCACAACTGAGTAAACCAACATCTTACAAAATGGAAGGCTGCCACGTATTAGCACAGGCACACTCAGGTTTAACTCTGTTCTATGATAACTGAAAATTGGCCACTTTCCCTCTGCCCTCTCTCTTGCTCTCTCTCTGTCTCCCCCTGACTGAGTGGTAATGAGTGCTACAGCACTTCACATCTTACGGTCATCTTACATTTAAATCTTTGTGATGGCATTGGATCCCAGATTTCAGGATGGAACGTTGGACTTCTTTAGAGGGTATCCTCTCACATTGCAGCTGCTCATGGGCACATCACTGCACACAATCCGACTGACAGACTGACTGCTGTACCTTCTTTCTCTCATGGGATGTGGGCATCACTGGCAGGGCTGGCATTTGTTGCCCATCCCTCATTGCCCTTGAAATGAGTGGCCATGGTGGGATTATGAACCTTGTGTCCCCAGAGCCTTAACCTGGACCTCTGGATTACTAGTGCAGTGACATTACCATGTGATGGTGGTGGTATGGTGGTGAGCATTAGCTGCCTCCCAAGCAGCTGATCCGGATTTGAATCCCAACCCTTTGCAATGGTTTTGTGAGCCTTACGCTGGGTTACTAGCCCGGTGACTAGTCCAGGGACATGACCACCTCCCCCTAACGCTAACCTCACCCCATTAGTATTCAATTCTATGGGAAATCTCCTCCGGCCCAATAGAAATACTGAATGATATGTGTAAAAATGCACAATAAGGACAAGCAAGGAATTGATCAGCTTAATGTGCAAATCTGAAAGAATGTGCTGGCCTCCGTATTGAAATGGTCATGAAGTACAAAAACTAAGCCAGAGTTCAGGGAACAAAAAACCCTTTAGTAGATGTTCTGAAGGGACCAAGGTGACTTGGTGCTTGAGTATGATAAAGAAATAGTGATTTGAGCTTGCATGACGCAGCCTTTAAATTCAATTTTAACTCGCAGTGAGAATCTCAATCCCCTACCTACCACAGCAATCTCCCCCTGGCCCACATGCTGACCTGCACTCCTCCAATTCCAGCTTCATGTGCTTCACCAAATTCCATTTCCCCTTACAAAAACTTGGGATATATTTATTGACGCCGATGTCACTTGATGGGGGCAGAAAGGGTTATCGGGAAGTGCTGAAGGAAGGAGTCCACCAGAATGGTTCAAGAAGCAGCTTGCCTTCAGCCATGGAAAGCTGGTAGAGTTGGTGCATTGGGAGGGTGGAGTCAAGTGGGTTAAAAGTCCTTCTTATATCAGTAAATAGACAACAACACTTTTTGAGTACCTTCAACATTGTAAAGAACATCCAAAGGCCCTTCACATGAGCTTTATCAACATCCTGGGAGTTACCATTGACCAGAAACTGAACTGGACCAGCCATATAAATACTGTGGTTACAGGAGCAGGTCAGAGGCTCGGAATCCTGTGTTGAGTGACTCACCTCCTGACTCCCCAAAGCCTGTCCACCAATTACAAGGCACAAGTCAGGAGTGCAATGGAATACTCCCCACTTGCCTGGATGAATGCAGCTCCCACAACACTCAAGAAGCTTGACACCGTCCAGGGCAAAGCAGCCGCTTGATTGGCACCCCATCTACAAACATTCACTCCCTCCACCACTGACACACAGTAGCAGCAGTATGTACCATCTACAAGATGCACTGCAGAAACTCACCATGGCTCCTTCGACAGCATCTTCCAAACACACGGCCACTACCATTTAGAAGGACAAGGGCAGCAGATAGATGGGAACATCACCACCTGGAAGTCCCCCTCCAAGTCACTCACCATCCTGACTTGGAAATATATCGCTGTTCCTTCACTGTCGCTGGGTCAATATCCTGGAACTCGCTCCCTAACAGCACTGTGGGTGTACCTACACCACATGGACTGCAGCAGTTCAAGAAGGCAGCTCACCACCACCTTCTCAAGGGCATTTAGGGATGGGCAATAAATGCTGGCCCAGCCAGTGATGCCCACATCCCATAATTGAATCGTAAAAATAAATAAATAAACGTTGACACCAAGCTAGAGATCGAGACATTAGGGCAGGTGATCAAAAGCTTGGCCAAAGTGGTAGGTTTGGAGCAACTTAAAAGAGCAGTGAGAGGTGAAGAGATTTAGGGAGGGAATTCTAGAGCTTAGGGCCCAGGCAGCTGAAGGCACAGTCACCAAAGGTGGAGCGATGGGAATAGGGGATACACAAGAGGCTGGAATTAGAGGAGCGCAGAAATTCTGGTAGGTTGTGGATCCGGAGGGAGTTAGAGAATTAGGGAGAGGAGACACCGTGCAAGGATTTGAACAAAAGGAAAGTTTGCACTCTTGATCTAAGATTAACAGCTACATAAGCATTTCTGCTCAGATTTTCAGTCCTAAGACCACCTCTCTTGAAGATACTGACCTACATGGAACTTGGATATGAATAGCAAATTCAAAACAGCATTTACTCCTTGACAAGATAAGCAAAGTTAGGCAGATTTACTAAATAGGAAAGACAGCAAGAGTCCCATCTGGTTTAGTATAAATCATTATGTCACTTCAACTTGTCAATACCCAACATTGGAACAGCCTGTTACAACGTACCTTATTCCCAAGCTCGGAAAGTTCAACTCAACTGCGCTGGCCTCTAATGTGCCAATTTCATTATCGGCATTCCTTAAAACCTCTTTACTGACACCTTGCTATCTATAGACACTAAATTATAGGCAGTTTAGTGCTTGCATAGCATTTACAGCACTGAAATAGGCCATTCAGCCCACATGTCCATGCTGGTTCATGCTCCACATGAGCCTCCTCCTACCAACCATCACCTCACTCTATCAGCATATCCTTCTATTCCTTTTTCATTCCCATGTTTATCTAGACCCCACTTCATTGCATCTATGCTATTTGCCTCAGCTTTTCCATGTGTCCTGGTCAACATCTATCCTTTAATCAACAGCACCACTAACAGATTACCTGGTCATTAATGTGTTGCTGTCAGTGGGATCTTACTGTGCGCACATTGGCTGCCATGTTTCCTACATTCCAACTGTGACTACACCCCAAAAATTACTTCATTAGCTGCAAAGCGCTTTGGGGTGTCCTGAGGTTGTGAAAGGTGCTCTATAAATGCAACTCTTTCTTCCTTTCATATTGTAGCGAGTTCCACATTCTCGCCACTCTCTGAGTAAAGATGCCTGTTGGTTTTGTTGATGACTGTCTTCTATTTATGGGCACCACAGGAGAGATAGGCTGTCTGGGCTCAATTCACTTAAAACTCTTGCAGTCAACAAACAGAAGAGAATCTTAATCCCTCCTGCGAGGACCGGATCCACCAAATCCCCCAAATTGGTCACTATTTAGCGAATCAAAAAAGATGAGCCAATATTTTCGAACGTAATGATTTGAACTGAATGAGGGAGTGCCTCAAGGTTTAAAGCAAAACTCTGAGGTGGATGTCATGTTTTCCAAAATCTTTATCTTCTCCTTCTGTGAAATTACTTGGAGCTACCTGCAATTAATTAACTTTTGGGCTTTGACTTCATCCTTTGCTAGCACGGGATCTCTGAACCACAAGATAACAGCTACATGCTGGGTAGATATCGCCTTTGTTTCCCTCACAGAGTTAAAAGAGAAAGGTTGTCACACACAATCCACATCTGGGACAGGCCTCTTGGTTTAGTCTCCTCTTCATATTGTCCCTGCCCCTATTTGTGCAGCGCCTGCGGGCAATCAGATTCTGGTGATCCTGTGTGCTTCGTCCCTTCTGTTTGTGGACATGTATCTCTTGCAGGAGGACTGGAAAGACTGGCATTGGTGAAAGGATTCCCTGCTGTTAAACCATGTCAACCTGCTGACACTATGGGCCTGAATTTCCTGGACCACACTTACACCACTGGGATTTAAGGCATTCCGTGCACCAATCCGCCTGGCGTTTCTCCCCCTTCAACAAAAAAAATCTGAGTTTCCCCTTTAAGTTGCCTTAGCCTTTTAAGACCTCCAGCAGGACTCAATTTTCTCCACCAAACTCCCACCCCCACCACCCTCATGTCACACCTGCCTATCACAGACACTTCCCAAGCTCCCAAGCTGAATAGGTCCTAAGTGGGTGGGGGGAGGTGGGGGGGGTGGGGGTGGAATTGCTGGCAAGGACATGAAGAATAGAATCCATAGAACTATAGAACCATAGAGAAGTTATGGTGCAGAAAGAGGCCATTCAGCCCATCGTGTATGCACTGGCCAAAAAGAGAGAAAAGAAACTTGCCACTCATTTTAATCCCACTTCCCAGCACCTGGTCTGTAGCCTTGCAGATTACAGCACTTCAGTTGCAGATCCTCATGTCCCTTCATCAATCCTCCTTGTTACTTCCTCAAAAAATTCTATTAAGTTAGTAAGACGCGATCTTCCCTTAACAAAATCATGCTGACTGTCCCTGATCAATCCATGTCTTTCTAAGTGACAATTTATCCTGTCTCTCAGAATTGTTTCCAATAATTTGCCCACCACCGAGGTCAGACTGACCGGCCTATAACTTTCTGGCCTATCCCTCGCACCCTTTTTAAATAATGGTACAATATTCACAGACCTCCAATCCTCTGGGACCTCACCTGTATCTAGTGTGGATTGGAAAATGATCCTCAGAACATCCAATATTTCCTCCCTGGCTTCCTTCAACAACCTGGGATAGAATGCATCCGGCCCTGGTGACTTATCCATTCTCAAGGATGCCAGTCCCTCCAATACATCCTCTCTCATTTTGCTTATGCTTTCTAATATTTTACACTCCTCCTCTTGAACTAGAATGTCTGCATCATCCCTCTCCTTAGTGAAGACAGAGACAAAGTATTCATTGAGAACCCTGCCCACATCTTCTGCATCAACCCACAAGTTACCATGTACATCTCTGAGAGGCCCAAACCCTCCTTAGCTTTTTTTTATTCACCCATGGGATGTGAGATTCACTGGCTGGGCCAGCATTTATTGCCCATCCCTAGTTGCCCTTAAGAAGGTGGTAGTTCTCTTGCTCTTAATGTACCAGTAAAATATCTTAGGCTTAAATGACCTCAGGATTTTATTTGACTTTACTTGCCAATATTTTTTTGTATCCACTCTTTGCTTTCCTAATTTCCATTTTTACTTCACCCCTGTACTTTCTATACTCCTCTAGGCTTTCTACAGTATTAAGTCTTTTGTGACTGTCCTAAGCTTTCATTTTCTGCTTTATCTTACCCTGTAGGCTTCTGGATAACCAGGGGGCTCTAGATCTGGCAGTACCACACTTTTTCTTTCACAGTCTACACTGTGCCCATGGAATTCTCGCCTTTGACTGCCTCCCACTGATTTAGCACAGTTTTTCCTTCATAGGATGGTTAGAACACAGAAGTAGATCAATCAGCACACCATGCCCTTACCAGCTCTGATTCTTTTGCCAATTGCCTTAAATTGTTCTCTTCTGGTTCTCAATCCTTCCACCAATGAGAACAGCTTCTCCCCATCTACCCCGTCCAGACCCCTCATGATTTTGAATACCTCTATCAAATCTCCTCTCAATCTCCTCTTCTGTCTCCAGTCTAACCTCAAAATAGGGACCCTCGACCCCAGATCCATTCTCATAAATCATTCCTGCACCCTCCCTAATGCTTTCACGTCCTTCCCGAAGCCCGGACTTGGTGCAGAGGTGGGAGACAAAGGCAATGGCTTTAGCATGTAGCTGGAGGAAGTTTATATTCCATCCAAGACTCAAGGTCCAGCCAAGGGTTTGGCGACCTCAGTGCAGAGGTTAAGCACAGGAGAAGCACCACCAGTACTGCCTTCTTGCAAACACACTCTAGGCATCCTTAAACATTGAAGTTAAACTGTTGGTGCTACATTACCATTGGCACCTTTAACATTAACAACAACATCAAGGATTCATGGTTAAGAGGGTGAACCTGACATGAAACCTTGAGCGGAGTCCCATTAGGCGCTTGGTGTTCCGTTCAACCAAACACCTTCTGGCAACTCTGGAACCGACTGGGCCCAGACGTATAGGCAGTCGTCTCTCCTCTGGATACCAGCCTATGAGGTGGGCCGAGGTGGGGGCATTTGGTTAGGGTTGGGGGGTGGGGGGGTGGTGGTTACAGCTGCAAGGGAGTCTCGTCCTCCTAAAACCAGGCCATGCCATACAGCAAAAAGAGTAAGAAAGGAGAAAACTGACCCACCCCCAAAGGATTTGATTTGCCGCATGTCCATCATCTTAAAGAGAGGAAAGGACGCCAACGACAATGAGAACTAATGACAACTGCATCAAACATGTTCCAGCCATCGCTCCTCCGTTGCCAGTGTGGAGGGAGCTGCTGTATATTTCCAGCAGTCTCGCCTTTTATTGGGGACAATTAGGTTCCGATTCAGTAAAATAGACTTCCCCTTTAATTTAAAGGCACAGCATTCGCTCCATGGTAGGTTGAAATGTTAATTAAAGTTGTCCATTGTGTCCAGCTATTTGAAAAGATGAGCAAAGTCCTGCTCACTGAGCTATAACGTGGAGCTCTTTAGTGTAAAGGAAACAGCTCTAAAGATCCTTTACTCCAGACAATACAATAGTTCTTTGGGATCTTGATAAGAGATTAGAACATGTCAGCCTGGTATATTTGAGGGGCAATTACACGATGTGTCATCCATAAGTGAATTGCGATTCCTCTCAATCCATCACTCTGACATTCTGTTTGCTTTCCTGTTATTCACAAGTTCAGAAATAAAGCCGATAGCAAGGACCATGACTCTTTGATGTGTGTGTGTGTGTTTGTTTCCGGTCTGTATATCAAGAGGTCACAAACTACAAGCTCCCCCACTCTGCCTCATTGATTGTCATTTGGAAAGTGAGCACTCTCAGCTTAAAGCACAATCTACTAGTTAATTGTGAATGAATGTTAGCATGTTGTCTGCTTTGGAATCAACAGGCACAGGCTAAGCACGGATCATGATCCCACACCTGTTTTCAGGGGCTATCAAATTTAGCCCCCATTATCTGAATTATCTTAATTTCTCCATGTGGGATCTTGCTGTGCACAAGGTACTTGCAATGTTTCCCTGAATTGAAGTGACTACACTTCAGAAGTGCTTCATTGGCTGTGATGTGGGTTGGGGACATCCTGAAGTCAGGAAAGATGCCATCTCAACGCTTTCTATCAGCAACCCAGGTGGGAAAGCGGAACCTTCAGCGTCCCCAACAAAAACAAAAATACCTGGGAAAACTCAGCAGGTCTGACAGCATCTGCGGAGAGGGGTACAGTTGACGTTTCGAGTCTGTATTTTTCATTTCACAGTGTCCCCAATTGGCCTGAAGGAAACAAAGGAAACGCACCAAGGGGAAGCTTATTCCAGTGTTTGATTCTGTAATGTTTAACTATTTTAGAAGGATATAAATATATAAGGAAGATGATAAAAAAAGGAGGAGGTCTCCTCTTAACCCAGTTTCAGGAAATCTCGAGCACCAGACTTAATTTCTCTGAGTTGCTGACTTTGATTTCAGTCTCTCGTCCCTCCTGATAATTCAAACAAAGAAACTGCTGATGAGCTGACTGACTAGCTTCACTGTCATGGTGAATGTAAGGATTAGAGTCAGGTAACTGCTCGGTGTGCTAACCGCACATCCGAGCAATAATGACTGGTCTCTGCAGTCCAAAGACTCCTTGGCTAACTGAGAAACCGATCAGAATCAGACTTGGATAAACACTGTGTCCTAACACTCTGTTGTGAAGCCACGTTAACAAGGATGTGACAACAATTTAATGACCCTTCAGCGGCAGTGGAAGCACACTTTCTTGCAATGTTACTAAATGGCCCTCGCCATGTTATCAGTGTGGTTATAAAACCTGTCACGGGAGCAACAGGAAGGTCAGCAGTGTTGTTATGCCGCTGTTAAATGTGACACCATTGTCATTTGTGTAGTGAATGTAGTGCATTGTAATCGCGTTACTTAAATGCCTGTTCAAGGCCCATTTCAAATGAAGCATTACAATGGTCTGATTGCCCTGGTAACATCCTATTGTTCCACCAGACATGCTAACATCTATATCGGGCAAGTCATTTGATCCTGTCTGGCATGTGTATGGGGCTTGAGCTGGAGGTGAGTATAAATGTTATGGAACGATTTTAAATAGTTTACAAAGACCTGAAATTCAGAATCAGTGAAGAGACTTCTATTCAATTGGCCCTGTTGCTGTAAATAGGGTGTGAGACATGAAAAAGGATAAATAAGTGCTAATGTTTGACTGTGTGATTTATGGGGTGTGATTATGTTACTTCCTTGGCTGTGTATAGTGTTAGCTGCAGTTCAGTTGGTGACATTCTTGCCTCTGTATCTTTACCAATGACTTGCTTCGTTCATAAAATTTGTAAAAGTAGATTCCAAATCATTTCAAATTTAATATTACAGGAAGTGCAATAAAGTTCAACTTTTCCCCATACAGCATGTTCCACCCTGATGTGCTCCAATACAAACAAGTGATATTCACATCACGCATTGCATTTCAGGCTGCAGCCCAAGAGGTTCCACACAATTTCCAGCCCAGACTAAAAAGCCTTGTCTCTGTGCAAGGTACTGAGTTCAAGTCCCAGCCCAGGGCTTGAGAACAAAAATCAAAGCTGACACTCCAGTGTTGCACTGTTGAAGGGGCTGTCTTTTAGATGTGACATCAAATTAAGGACCCCCCTCCCCCTCCCCCTCCTCGCCCTCTCAAGTGAATGTAAAAGATCCCATGGCACTTCTTCGAAGCAGCACAGGGAGTTACCCCTAGTCTCCTGGTCAATGTTGATCCCTCAACCAACATCACAGAAAAGATTAAGGGGTTGCTTAGCTTGACTAACTGGAGTGTGATGCAGAATGATGCTGACAGCATGGGTTCAATCCCTGTACTGACTGTGGAGGCCTGCCTCCTCATGCTTGTGGAGCGCTTCTCAATCTGTGCGTGACCAATGGTCTCTCTCTCTCTCTCCCTCCATTGGAGAGGGAGATGCCTGTAGTCCTTTGTGGGCTATAACTATCTATTTTTGGGATCTTGCTGTGCACAAGTTGACTGCTGTATTTCTTAAGTTGCCACACTTCAAAAACTACTTAATTGGGTGTAAAGTACTTTTGGGACATTCCTGAAGCTCTGAAGGGTGTTATATAAATGCAAGCTTGTTATTGTTCTTTTGGATAACTGAAGTTTATTTTTATTGAAGATTTCCCTTATCTGCCAATCCAAAGGCCTGTCCAGTCTCTTTCACTGCTTCATTTGAAAAGTTCATCTCATTGGTGAATGTTATCCTTGAAACTAAACACAGCTCTATTTCCTAAAATGGTTCTCCAATCTGTCCCTAAATCACACTTCCTTGAAATTGATTGTCCTGCACAGGTACGCGTTCCAAAAAAAACACAATATTCCAGGGGTCAGGCCAATTTTCAAAGTGTGGTAGCAGACAAGTCTCTATTGCATGGACTGCAAATTGGCAACAGCTGCAAATAGGCATGAGGTGAGTAGAGGAGGTTGCAGGATCTCAGCAGAATGAATGCCAGAGTTTTATTCATGAATCCAATGCTTCTTTCTCCCTGTGAGGAGTTATGAGTAACACATTGGGTGACGCAAGACTTTAACTTATATATAACTCGGTATCAATGGTCTGAATCCCACAATAGAAGCAGCCAATTTCTCAGGGTGTTTTAGGATTGTCTATATTTAAGATATTTATAATATCTCTCCTGGTAAAGTCTGAAATCTTGCTTCAAATGGACCCCACTAAGGGTAACTGATGAGCAAAGAGTGCTGTACACTATGTAGATACAATATTGATAAAGAGTAATTTTGTTTAAATTGGAATTACTTTCAGAATGCAATGGAACATAGGAAAATGAAGCAGCTACTTCCCATAAATGGCATTAAAAACAGGAAGTGCTGGAAATACTCAGAAGGCCTGGCAGCATCTGTGGAGAGAGAGAGAGAGAGAGACACAGGGTTAACGTTTTGAGTCCAATATGACACTTCTCCAGAACTGAAGATCAACCTCTCTTCAATTTTGAGGAAGAGTCATATTGGACTCAAAACATTAACTCTGTTTCTCTCTCCACAGGTGCTGTCAGACCTGCTGAGTTTTTCCAGCACTTTCTGTTTTTGTTTCAGATCTCCAGCATCTGCAGTATTTTGCTTTTATTCCCGTAAATGGCAACTGGGTGAATGATTGGCCAATAGGTCATGCACATGAAATGTTGAGGGAAATTTTACCCTAACTTGCTGGATACAAAGTCAGTAGAACACTGATTTTACACTTGCCCACTGAGGCACTTATCTCATCCCACCAAGAGAACTGGTCTCTTTTGAACAGCATTATGATATTCATTTCAGCCATAGGGAAACAGGGCCACACCTCCAACAGTGCAGCACTCTGACATGCCCCTAAGATATAAAAGAAATCACAAACCATGAAATCAAACTTTATTCTTTCTTGCTTAGCTAAAAATGAACTCTGCAGAACTAAAATATGGCTGCCGCAAGTGACCTGATGTCTGGAATTGTAAGGTGACCACTAAGGCAGTGTATGGATTGCACTGGAGACATGTCTTGCCATGTTGCTCATGGAATCTCACACCTGGGACTGTTAGGGTCCACTACTAAAAGGAACTACTGAAAGAAATGGACACCATCTGCATCTTTATAAGCTTACCCCTCTAGTGGACTCTGAGGGTCTACCAAGACAATAACTACCCAGAACAGGGTTCATCAGTATGGATAATGACTCTTTCAGAGGCTAATGACTGGGACATTATAAGTCAGATAATAAAGGCAGCAGATAAACATCCCTCAATGAAATCATCGTGGAGGAAGGAGGTCACATGACTCAATGACCATTTTGAAATCTCTATATACAGTTGAGAACTCAGAACTCTAACCTATAAACAGGACTCCAGGCAGACCAAGCAGCCTGCAACAACGCCCCCCCGCCCCCCACCCCCCCTCCACCCACCCCGCACTACCCCCCACCCCCCACCCGGCCAAAGTGCCAAAGCCTGTTTATCTAGAAGCCACTGGCCACTGCCTGCCAAACAGACCAAGTCTCCAAATATCAAACTCATCTCACTGCTTCGCCAACATCTTTAAAGGAATTCTGCACTTCTGCATTCAGCTAGGGACCTACCTAAACTGGATCTTCTCCGTGAAGGACCCCACTCTGGATTTGGACTTTCTGGACTCTGGCAATCACATGAACAAATATCCACTTCTGTTGTTCTTTTTACTGTTAAGTTATTCATAGTTGTAAAACTCCTCTTTCCTTTCCGCTAACTGTATATGTGTGTGTGTGTGTTTGTGTGTGTGTGTTTATGTGTGTGTGTTTATGTGTGCGTGTGTTTGTGTGCGTGTGTGTGTGTGTGTTTGTGTGTTTATGTGTGTGTGTGTTTATGTGTGTGTGTGTGTGTTTATGTGTGTGTGTGTGTGTGTGTTTATGTGTGTGTGTGTGTGTGTGTGTGTGTGTGTGTGTTTATATGTGTTTGCGCGCCTGTGTGTGTGAAATTGTGATCATCCTCCTCCTCAGATTTGAATGTGTGAAGAAACTAAACTTCCGATTTAATCCTAAGAGAGCCTGCTGTGGGTCACTCACTTTAAAAATTGACAACATAAACTAAAGGTTTTTGGAATAAGCATCACAGCCTATTTTTTAAAAAAAACCTCTGCTTAGGGGCAGATGGTGAGAGAATAAAGGAATTCAGTTTTGTCCATAACTGCAGTGGAGCACTAACTTAAATTACATACCTAACTTTCTGGAGAGAGATTTGAACCCGCCACCATCACAGCCCAGAAGGGAGAATACTACCCCTGAGCCACACCAAGGCCAGACATTGGACTAACAGGCCCTCAGTTTAACATCCCAACTAAAGAACAACACCTCTGACAAATGCACACTCCCTCAGTACTGCATCAGAGTGTGTGGCAAATTTATCACTTCAGTAGCAATGTTGCTTAATCATAAGATCTAACCTGTTGGAGAGATGATGGCTCGTGGTAATGTCACTGGATTAGTAATTCAGAGCCTAATATCATGGGAATATGGTTAAAATCCCACCACAGCAGCTGAATGTGAATTCAACTAATAAGTTTGGAATTGAAAGCTTGTCTCAGTAATGGTGCCCATGAAACTATAATATTGTCACAAAACCCTCCTGAATCTTTAATCCCCTTTAGGGGAGGAAATCTGCCAGCCTTACTCAGCCTGGCCTACAGGTGACTCCAGACCCGTAGCAATGTGGCTGACTTTTAACTACCCTCTGAAATGACCTAACAAGCCACTTCGCTCAAGGGCAATTAGGGATGGGCAACAAATGCCAACGAGGCCCACATCCCATGGAAAGAATAAAAAAATATATAATTTAAATCTGTGAAGCAGGTTGTCACCATCCCATATAGAGCAACAATGTTGTATTTTATTGTTCACTATAACAACAACTTGCATTTGGCTAGCACTTTAACATGGCAAAATGACCTATCACTGCCTGATGGACTTTGTGGTCAAAGGTGTTTCTCTGCATAAATTTTTCCACGAGGGACAGGTGGTACCGCACGGTCCAACTACTTGGAGCGTTCCACAGCAGCGTGGCCAGACCCATCCTTCGCAACACCGGGGACAGGTAGAACCTCAGCACGTAGTGAGGGTTGATGTTTGTGTACCGAGGGTCTATGCACCGCTTGATGCAGCCGCACACAAAGATGGCCATAACCCACACCTAGGGGTCAGTCTAGTGTTGGACAGAGCCATGTGCAAAAGCAAGCATGGAGACACCTCCTACCTTGAATTCTTTAATGTATGTATGTACATAATTCTTGTAATTAAAAAGTACATACTGTTAACCTACTTAAGACCACAAGGAATTCATTAAGGCCTAATGAGTGGTATCTAACACCCTACAACAGGAACAGTTTCTCCCTATCTACTCTGTCCGGACCCTCATGATTTTGAATATTTCTATCAAATCTCCTCTCAGCCGTCTGTTCTCCAAGGAGAACAGTCCCAACTTCTCCAATCTATCCACATAACTAAAGCTCCTCATCCCTGAAACCATTCTCATGAATCTTTTCTGCGCTCTCTCCAATGCCTTTGCATCTTTCCCAAAGTGCAGGAAGCCACAATTGGAGGAGTGCAGAGATCTTGGAGGGCTGCAGGGGTGGAAGAGGTTACAGAGGTAGTTGGGGGGGGGGGGGGGTGGGGGGGGCTGGGGCTATAGGCAAGTATATTTACTTTAGGTGCACACAGATCAAATCTACCATTATCTTCTGGAAAGATGTGCAGAGAATATCACGGGGTGACCTTGTTACATTGCCAGCTGAATTTGCGGCTACCCGACCAATCAGAAACCTGTTCCATCCATACATTTCACATTTTCGACCGTGTTCAGAGGAGTCTCAATACCAGGTCAAGTTGCATAAGAGCTGCTCTGCTGTCACCCACTTGGACAACTCACATTTACAGAGCTGGGCCCAAGTCTTGCCTTGGCAGATTACTGGAATATGTGTGACTGTTCCAAGTGAAGAATGGATGGGAATGACGCTGGCTGGTGCAAGGACGTCTGGACAAGAAAGAAAGAAATACGTGCATTTGTAGAGCGCTGTGCATGACCTCAGGATGCTTCACAGCCAATGAAATATTTGTAGTTGAAGTAAAGGGTCACCATTGACTGAAGCAGCCACTTAATGACTGTGGCTGCAAGAGCAGGTCAGAGACTGGCCGTTCTGTGGCGAGTGATTCGTCTCTCGACTTCCCAAAGCCTGTCCACCATCTACAAGGACAAGCAAAGAGTGTGATGGAATACTCCCCACTTGCCTGGATGAGTGCGGCTCCCACAACACTCAAGCCTACACTTCCAACAGCAATAACAGGGGTGCGGGTTTCTCTGTCACATGCTTTCAGACTCGCCCCAGCGTTTTTGGATTTTCTGCCCCTTTGCCGGTGTCTTTGAATCTTCAGTGAGGGTCACTGATGGGTTGAGATGTCCTTGGAGCCTTGGAAATGACTTTTGAAATTTTGTGCCCCCCCTTCTGACACTTCAGCTTAAATGCCCTCTTTATTTTCAGTTTCACCTGCCTACAGTTTTCCACTCCGTCAACCAACAGAATGCTCCTGGCATCAGTCCAAATCTCACCAAAGCCATGAACTGGCCTCAGAAAATTTCATCAGACACCACCACATTTCTAATTGAGTCCACCTTGTACTCCCCAGCAACCAGTCAGGCCTGAATTATAACAATTACTGAAAGTCAAGGCTAATGGAACTTAGTGACCATGCCTGAGATGTTCCAACAGGGGGACACATGTTTAAAGTGATGGGCAAATTCTCCTCGTTGTAGGAGAACGTTTTGCACAGCGATTTGTTGTGATCTGGAACGCGCTGCCGGAAGGGCAATGGAAGCAGATTTGATAGGAACTTCCAAAAGGAGAATTGTATACCTGCTTGAAGGGGAAAACATCGTAGGGCTTTGGGGCAAAGAGCAGTGGGGGAGTGGGACTAGCTCTTTCAAACAGCCAACACAGGCAGGATGGGCAGAATGGCCTCCTTTTGTGTCGTATGATTTTACAAAATACTAATTTAATTCCCAGAAAAGCAAATACACAGATGTGACCATCTAAGAATGAGCACGATGACCATAAAATCAAGGAATATGTCCCTTCTATACAAACAAACTTCTTAAACCGTGTTCCCTAGTTCTAGTCTCTCCACAAGGGGAAATATCCTCTCAGCATCCACCCTGTCAAGCCTCCTCAGGATCTTATACTTTTCAGTAGGATCACCTCTCACTCTTCTCAACTGCAGAAGACCAAAACAACAGCAACTTGCATTTGTATAGTGCCTGTAGCAAAGAGTTTACAGGGAAGGATAGACTCTAAGCAAGTCGATCAAACAGCTGTAACCAAGACAAAGATGAGGCAACTCATCATCAAAACCATCAGGAGTCTTCAGAAACCTGAGCTCTGCTCAGTGATGAATAGTGAGCGACCATTTTGGTAGCCAACCTGGGACAACAGGCGGAGGTGATGGTGAGCACAGGAGAATTCAGGAAACATCAGGATTTACATCTGCAACAGGAGGCCCACAGATGTAGGTACAACGATTCAGGCAGACATAGAGAAAAAGGGGGCCCTTGAACAAATCCAGGTAGTGCAAATGTCACCAAATTGTGTAGGGAACACACCGCACACGCATGACTGAACAGTTTAAGACATCAAAAAGGAAAACCACCATGACTGCATTGCATAGAGAAACTGACTGAGTGTGAACATTCAACTATGGGGAGGCTGGAGCAACGAGCAACTTACAGTGGCTGTAAGAATGAGCCCTGAAGGGCTTAAATTTCAACTGAAATTAAACCAGAATTATTTTTTTTAATCACAGTCCCATGAATGAAACCACTGTGTGAGTCTGTTGAATGTGATAGGCACTAGGATGCATGACTCTGAAATTGATTTGCCAATTTTTCTCATTCAATATGTTGCCACAGGTTCCTTCATCATATACATGTTTCCTTGTGTACACAAGGTGGAGAATAGCATTACCCTACAGGCTCTTCCTCTTCTGAAGGCAGCCACGGCTCTGTTGTTGCCTGCAGCCCTCAGCAGTTTACTCCTGTGAAGAAAGACTTAAATTTATATGGCACCTGTCACAACCTCAGGATGTCCCAAAGCATCTTACAGCCAATAAGACACCTTCTAAGCCCATGACCTCTACCATCTAGAAGGACAAGGGCAGCAGATAGATGGGAACACCACCACCTGGAAGTTCCCCTCCAAGCCACTCACCATCCTCACTTGGAAATATATTGCCATTTCTTCATTGTCACTGGATCAAAACCCTGGAACTCCCTCCCTAACAGCACTGTGGGTGTACCTACACCACATAGACTGCAGCGGTTCAAGAAGGCAGCTCACCCCCACCTTCTCAAGGGCACCTTGGGATGGGCAATGAATGCTGGCCCAGCCAATGGCACTCACATCCCATGAACAAGTAAAAATGAAATATTTGTAAATGAAATAAGTGTAGTTACCATTATAAGGTAGGAAACATAGCAGCCAATTTTATAAAAGTAAAATCCTGCGGATGTTAAAATTAAAATCCGAAATAAAAAATAAATCCTCAACCAAAGTTCCCCCCCACCCAACCCCCACTGTGGTTGACAGGGCCCTCAATCTTGTCCAACCCAACTCCCGCACCTCTGCCCTCACCCCTTCCCCTCCCTTCCAGAACCATGATAGGGTCCCCCCTTATCCTCACATTCCACCCCACCAGCCTCCACATTCAAAGGATCATCCTCCACCATTTCCGCCAACTCCAGCATGATGTCACCACCAAATACACCTTCCCTTCCACCTCCGTATCAGCATACCGTAGGGACCATTCTATCTGCAACACCCTGGTCTACTCCTCAATCACCCTCAACAATCTGCCCCCTTCCCATAGCACCTTCCCATGCAATCACAGGAGGTATAACACCTGCTTCTTTACCTCTTCCCCCCTCACTGTCCAAGACCCCAAACACTCCATCCAGGTGAAGCAGCGATTTACTTGAACTTTTTTCAGTTTGGTCTACTGCATTCACTGCTCCCAATGCGGTTTCCTCTACATTGGAGAGACCAAACGCAGACTGGGTGACCGCTTTGCACAACACCTTCGGTCTGTCCACAAGCATGACCCAGACCTTCCCGTCGCTTGCCATTTCAACACCCCACCCTGGCAAATAGGCCAGGCGGCCTCTGTATTTTTAGCGATACCTCATCCATGGGTGGGATGATGTCTCCAGCGCTTACTAAAAACACAATAAAAAAATGTTCACATCCTTTTTTACATGTCCCCCTTCGTGTGACTGAGTCACATGTGGGGTCATGTTTGTCTCACATGTGAAATGTTTATTTCTGTATTTAAAATCCTTCAGCTCCCTGAGGCAGCTCTGATCTTTCAGGGAGCTGTCAGTGCGCACTCCCCCGCTCAGACGCACACCTCAGCGCTCGCAGTCCTCCGACCCCCACCCCGGCTGCGCTGAGACTATTACCGCGCCTTTCACGCCGGCCGGCTGTTAATTAGCCAGCGTGAAATCACGGTCGGAGCCTGATCGCAGGCAGCAGTTGGACTTGTGGCTGTTCCGAGGCCTGCCCACACGATGAGGGGCAATCCTCCTCCTTGAGTTCAACAACTTCAGACCATGAACTCTCTCTTCCATTTTGTATGCTTTTTCCTTCTAGTGCCAGTCTGTATCTTGTTCTCACGTTTTTGCTTTCAACCAGAGCTGGCCTTTATTCTGCTATTAACACCTACTCTGGACCAATGTTTTCTTTCTTTACTACTACCATTACTACAATATTAGCCATATTGGACTCGAAACGTTAACTCTCTTTCTCTCTCCGCAGATGCTGCCAGACCTGCTGAGTTTCTCCAGCAGCCAATGTGATGCCTGAGGTTTGATCAGGAGTATTGTCACACCGGTGGTAACATAGGAGTCATCAAAATAGACCTACACTGTTTTCATCCAACATTTGCCTGAATGTAAGAAAAGCGGATCTTTTTAAAAATCACTCACAAGATGCAGACTTCACTGGCAAGGCCAGCATTTATTGATGATGCCTAATTACACTTAACTGAGAGGCTGGCTACATCATTTCAGAGGGCAGTTAAGAGTCAATCACATTGCTGTGGATCTGGAGTCACATGTAAGCCAGGGATAAGGACAGCAGGTTTCCTTCCCTAATGTTAGACCAGCATTTGTTGCCCATCCCTGGTTGCCCTCAAGGAGGTGGTGGTGAGCTGCCTTCTTGAACCGCTGCAGTCCATGTAGCGTAGGTACACCCACAGTGCTGTTAGGGAGGGAGCTCCAGGATTTTGACCCAGTGACAGTGAAGGAACGGCTGATATATTTGCAAGTCAAGGTGGTGAGTGACTTGAGGAGAACTTGCAGGTGGTGGTGTTCCCCATGTGTCCGCTGCACTTGTCCTTCTAGATGGTAGTGGTTGTGGGGTTTGGAAGGCACTGTCCAAGGACCCTTGGTGAGTTTCTGCAGTGCATCTTGCACTGTGTGTCGGTGGTGGAGGGAGTGAATGTTTAAGTTGGCGGATGGGATGAATTAACTAAATTTAAATGCCCCAGCAGCTATGATTGGATTTGAACTCATGAGTTACTGGAGTGAGTCTAGGCCGCTGCATTAAACATGCAGTAACATAACCATTACATCGCCATTCCCTATGGTAGCTGGAGAAATTGGTGTCCTTAATTGAGGTTCTTTTGAAAAAGGGAAGCTGCCTTCTCATGTCAAAATTCAACATGGACAACCACATCCAAAACCCAAGGAGTCTTTGAACCCAAGCTAAGTAAGGTGTTGGCCCCTAAGGATAATGGGCATTTAAAACATTAAGATAAAAGCAAAAAAACTGCAGATGCTGGAAATCCAAAACCAAAACAAAAATACCTGGAAAATCTCAGCAGGTCTGGCAGCATCTGCAGAGAGGAACACAGTTAACGTTTCGAGTCCGAATGACTCTTCAACAAAACTAAGTAAAAATAGAAGAGAGGTGAAATATTTCTGTGTTAACTGTGTTCCTTTCCGCAGATGCTGCCAGACCTGCTGAGTTTTTCCAGGTATTTTTGTTTTTGATTCAAAACATTAATTCCAGCTCAATATAGTCAATCAATGGGAGCAGTCGACGTGGTTTTAAACATAGTGGGTTATGCTTGGCAAACTAATTTTGGTTCTCTGAAGGGATCCCTTTTAAATCTAGGGTCAGAATGAGACCCCCCTGTAGCCCTTCACCAAGTGAGTTCTCAATCCATTTTAATGACTTGTCAAATGTTACATCAGCATTAAGCTTTCTTGCATGAGGAACTGCGTCAAGTGTAAGTGCCACAGTTGCTGGACTGCTCTCACACAGCAGTTTCTATCACAGCCAGAGACACAGCAGCAAAGCAAGAGGCAATGTCCACTGTTAGAAACACAAAAAGGCCTAGTGGGAGCATCTCGGCAGCGACTCCAAGGTTAATTTGTTATAGATGTGGAGGTGACCATGGACCAGACACCTGCAGATTCAGGGAGGCAGAATGCCATCACTGCCATAAGAAAGGTCACATGAACCAATCACTGTCACAATCCAAGCGAATGAGAAGTCACTAATAATGGAGGTAGATACGGGAGCCTCAGCCACACTGGTGGGAGAGCACACACTTAAGTACCTACATGAAAGTGCCCAGCCATTGAATCTGGAGTGGACAACGGAGAAGGTGGATGCAAACTGTGCCAGTTAGAAAAGCTGGGCATCATCCAGCCAGTTCAGTTCTCGGAATGGGCAGCACCCACAGTCCCAGTGATTAAGTCTGACCAAACTATATGCATTTGTAGGGATTATAAATTGGCCACGAACAAGGCAATCAAACTAGATAAATATCCTATCCCAAGGATAGACAACTTATGTGCAAAGCTAGCTGGAGGAAAATCCTATACCAAACTGGACATAAGCATGCATGCCAACAGTTAGAGCCAGATAGCACCTCTAGGAAGTATATAACCATGAACACGCACAAGGGTGACCCTTTGGAGCATCGTCTGCAAGTTCAATCTTCCAAAGGACAATGGAGAGTCTTTTGCAAAGACTTCCCTGGGTGGTAGTATACCTAGATGATGTTCTGATCACAAGGTCAACAGAAACCGAACACTTCACCAACCTAGAAGAGGTGTTAAGAAGATTCTTGGAAGCCGGTGTATGATTAAAGAAAGAGAAATGTACACCCCAAGCGCCAGAAGTTACTTACCTGGGTCACAGGGTGGATGCCATGGGTTTGCATCCGGTAGAAGAGAAAGTTAGGGCAATAAAAGATGTGCCCTCTCTGTCCAGTGTCACCGAACTCAAGTCTTTTCTGGGCACAATCGATTACTATAGCCACTTTTTGCCAAACTTGTCAACAATGTTTGCACTGTTACACTTGTTGTTAAAAAGAACCATCATTGGTTGTGGAATTCGCAACAGCAAGAAACCTTTGTGAAAGTTAAGAAGCTGTTACATTCATCGTGTTTATTGGTACACTACAACCCATCAAAAGAATTGGTATTAACAGGTGATGCGTCTCCTTGTGATGTGGGATCAGTGTTATCACATAGAATGGAAAATGGTTCAGAAAGGCCCATTGGCTTTGTCTGCAGAACCCTCCCCACAGCCGAGAAGGATTATTCCTAAATGAAAGAAGAAGGTTTATCAGTGATATTCAGAGTGAAGAAATTCCACCAGTATCTGCATGGATGACATTTCACCCTTGTATCAGACCATAAACCATTCTAGGGTCTATTCAGTGAGGATGAAGCCATTCTGCTAATAGCATCAGCAAGAATTCAACTTTGGGCTTTGATGTTATCTGCGTATGAGTATACCTTTCTGTACTGCCCTGGCTTACATATTGCAAATGCAGACGCACTCAGTCATCTCCTGTCATGAGATAGCAATGCAATAAAGTATTGGTTCCTCCTTTGTACAAATACTTAAAGCCACTTTATAAACATGCTTTGGAAGTTTTCAGGTTGAGCAACCACAGCTGTCAGGTGTGCCTGGTACTCCATGGGTGTTCCAGCTCTTTTCACGGCAATGCTGATTTATGTCATACAACAGATGAAAGCAAAATACTGCAGGTGCTGGAAACCTAAAACAAAAGCAAAAATACCTGGAAAAACTCAGCAGGTCTGACAGCATCTGCGGAGAGGGATACAATTAACGTTTCGAGTCCGAATGATCCTTCATCATTTATCTCATTCCTTTATCTCATCCCTTTCCCGATGTACCTCATGAGCCATTTGAATCAGTCCGCATTTGCACGTGTATAAACCTTCCCAGGGTTTGCCAAACAAGCAGAAAGATCTGCTGGTTCAGGAGACAGCCCTCTCACTCTGACCCACAAAACAGTGGGTTCAAACCTCGCTCCAGAGAGTGGAGCGCATAATCCAGGCTGGTACTCCCAATGCAGTACAAAAACAAAAATAGCTGGAAAAACACAGCAGGTCTGACAGCATCTGCGGACAGGAACACAGTTAACGTTTCGAGTCCGTATGACTCTTCATCAGAACTAAGGAGGGAGCCCTGCACCGTCAGAGGTGCTGTCTTAATCAGATACCAAGTTAAACCAGGGCCCTGTCTGCCCTCTCAGGTGAATTTAAAAGGTCCCATGGCCACTGTTTCAAAGAAGGGCAGAGAATCCCTGCCAATATTAATCCTCCAGTGAACATCACTAAAAAAACAGATTATCTGGCTATTATCTCATTGCTGTTTGTGGGACTTTGCTATTTGAAAACTGCCTGTGAATACAAACCAATCATCTTTCTATGGTTGATGCCAGCTAAGAACATTTGCTTCTTAAAACGGGTCAGTGCAGAGCAGCTTTCCTGATGTAAACACACTGAGACAAATGCTTATTTTGTCTAATTTTTCCACTACCCATAGCAACATCTCTCATAAGGGCGGTGGTTTGTGCTGACGTAGTGTTACATTTTCTCATGACTCCCCTCTAATATCTAATTTTATCAAGCTTTCAGTTGTCTGGCAGTTCAGCTAATTGGTAGTGGATGAAATGTCACAATCCCCATTGTGGAACTTGTTACAAACATACGAACAAAGAGTTGGAGTAGGCCATTCAGCCCTTCGAACATGCTCTGATATTCACTAAGATCGGGTTGTAACCTCAATTCCACATTCCCGCCTACCCCCAATAACTGTTCACCCCCTTGCTTATCCAGGATCTATCCACCTCTGTCTTAAAAATATTCAAAGACTCTGCTTCCACCACCTTTTCAGGAAGAGAGTTCCAAACACTCACCACCCTCTGAGGGGAAAAGTTTCGCCTCACCCTCGTTTTAAATGAGCGACCCCTTATTTTTAAACAGTGACCCCTAGTTGTAGATTCTCCCACAAGAGGAAACATCATCTCCACATCCACCCTGTCAAGACCCCTCAGGATCTTATGTTTCAATCAAATCACCTCTCACTCTTCTAAACTCCAAAAGATTCAAGCCTAGTCTGTCGAACCTTTCTCCATAAGACAAATCGCCCATTCCAGGGACAGAATCCCAGATTTGCACTACATACAGAGTAGGAGTAAAACGTCATTTTGGGCAGGTTTTCACGCCGCATTGTCCCAAACTCACCACATTACTCATGCCTTAAGCGAGTTAGAGAGGTGGGGAGGTGTTCCAGACCTTGGGGCCCAGTCAATTGAAGGCGCAACTGCCAATGGTGGAGCGATTAAAATCAGGGATGCTAAAGAGGCCAGAGTTTGAGGAATGGAGAGATCCTATGGGTTGTGGGACTGGAGGGGGTTACAGAGATAGGGAAGGGATTTGAAAACAAGGATGAGAACTTTAAAACCAAACTCCTGCTTGACCGGGAGCGAGTGTAGGTCAGTGGGCACAGAGGTGATGGCAGAACAGGACTTGCTGGGAATGAAGACCCAAGCAGCGGAGTTTTAGATGACCTGAAGTTTATGGAGGGTAGAATATGGGAGGCCAGCCAGGAGTGTGTTGGAATAGTCGAGTCTAGAGGTAACCAAAGGCAAGGATGAGCAGCAGATGAGTTGAGGCAGGGGCGTGGTCAGGTGATGTTACTGAGATAGAAATCGGTGGTCTTCTAGTGATGGAGTGAAAATGTGGTCAGCGGCTCACCTCAGGTTCAAAAATGATACCAAGGTTGCCTAGCGTTGCTAAAGTAATGTGATATTTCATTACATCTAAGGTTTTTTAATTAATCACAGGCAAAAGAACAGAAATTGGGACAGTCCTGCATAGCATGGAAACATACAGCCATTCAGCCCATTGTGCCTGTGTTGGTTCCTTGAAAGAATCATTCACCAGTGGACGCTGGTGACCTTGATAGCAGGGGAGGGATTGGTAAGCATGAGACCAGGTGGACGGCTTCAATGTGAGAGTGAATGCAGAGTGAGGGGTGTTCTTGAGACCATAATGCCAGAGTGGGCGAGATTAAAATCAACTAAATCTAGATAAATGCAAAATCCTGCAGATGCTGGAAATCTGAAAGAAAAACAGGAAATGCTGGAAAAGCTCAGCAGGTCTTACAGGATCTGTGGAGAGAAAGGCAGAGTTGATGTTTCTCTGAAGAAGGGTCATATGGACTCGAAACGTCAACTCTATATTTCTCTCCACAGACGCTCAGACCTGCTGAGCTTTTCCAGCATTCTCTGCTTTTCTCTAAAATGAAACGCATCTTGCTGAGTCACAACATTGTCCTCTCTTTGCTGGATGAGCCTCTTACTTGCAGTCCCGCTCAAATCGCTGAAACACACGCTGGAGACTCCCAGGATCTGTCTCCCACAGGCTGTCCTAGAAATACAGGGCAAAGGGTGTCCCCTAACGGGACAGTCAAATGAAGGGACAATCCCTTAAAATGCAGGACATTGGTCACCCTTTGACTGACAGCTTCCTTTACTGTCAAGATGAGCATGAAAGACAGATTCTGTAGAGCCCTTCCTACCATAGCTTTGTCAATGTGATTTTCTTCAATGTTGCTGACAAGATTATAGTGATAGATTGGGGAATCCTCTTACAGAAATTCTACCTCAGACACAGGCAATCAGTCAACATTCATTGACAAGAACTTGCATTTATATGGCACCTTTCATGTAAGCGTCATCAAACCAAATTTACCACGTGAGGAGACATGAAGACAGGTGATCATAAACTTGGTCAAAACGGTCAGTTTTAAAGAGCATCTTAAATAATGAGGAGAAGGAGGAGTGGCAGAGAGGTTTGGAGATACATGAAGAGTCAAATGCTAACACTGCATTTAAGTTGTTCCGTGAACTAATTCAATATCTGGACCTCTGTCAATGTTCCTCTCTGTGCCTCTGCTACCAGGTCACCCAGCCACTCAGCCCACCAGGTACAGAAGCTACTCGGCTGTGTTCATTCGAAACAGAATCCACTCTAGCAAAGAGACTGAAAGAAAGCCTTGCGTTTATACAGCACCATTCAGGATCTCAGGACATCCCAAAGTGCTTTACAGCCGATGAGGTACTTTTTGAAGTGTGGTCACTGCCGTGATGCAGCAACCAATTTGCGCACAGCAAGGTCAGACAAACAGCAGTATGATAACTGCTGGATAAATCTGCTTTCCTGATGAAGGTTGAGGGTTAAATATAGGCCAGTGCTCCAGGGGCTGGATTTCATGCCCCCCCCAATCCCCACCACGCCATGTGTGTTTTCAGCAGGAGGGCACAGAAAATAAGTTGGATGGTTCGCCCACTGCCTACCTGGCCAGCCCCGACCCGGTCCCCATAATAAAGGGTAGGTGGGTGAGGTGCCCGCTAGTCCACCCGCCCTTAGGCCTTTTGAGGGTCTTGTGTCCAATTATTGCCCAATTAAGGCCCTCACTTCACCTTCATTGGCCTAATACACTGGGCAGCGATAGGTGGGTGAGCGTGGGAAGGCCGTTTTTTTAACCCAAGTTGTTGAAAAGGTGGGAAGGAAAGAGGGTACATCCTTTTGGGGGGTGCATTGTGTACAGGCCCCCTGCAACCCCCCACCCCACAGTTAAAATTGCACTTCAACCTGAGGCCTTTGTGCTCCCCTGCATGGCCTCCAAAACCCACCCCTCCCTGGGGTGCCTGACCCCTCCCTGCCCTCAAAGCCCTTGACTTACCTGGGTCCAGATGCCATCGATGTTCTTCGTGGGACAGCTTGCAACCCCCAGCAACACCCACCACTGAGCTCTGACACTGCTGGGACTGCAAGGGCTGCTGGCCAATCAAATCGCCTGGTCGCTCTCGAGGGCGGGACTCCCTGTCCCTGAGAGGCGGGAGTCCCAGTGTTTGCTTATTTATGCTCCCCACCCCCACCCCCCCCCCCCCCAAGTGTGTTAGCGCCGTGGGGCGATCTTATTTAAAGTCAATCGGTTTGGTACTCTGCGAGGGCGAGAAGGACCAAGGGCACCCCCCCCCCCCCCCCCCCCACCTCGTAAAATCCAGGCCCAGAGATAGAAGTCTCTGCTCTTCTTCAAAATAGTGCCAGGGGATGATTTATATCCACCTGAGTGACCTGAAGGGACCTTTGCTTAAGATCCCACCTGAAAGGCTTCCGCTAGAGTAATATTCCCTCAGTATCGCACAGTAGTTTCTAGAATGAGACTAGAGCCCACAAACCTGAGCATACTGTCCTCTGACCCACCCCATGGTACATTCATGACTGAAATCGCAGTCATCCTCAATGTTTGGGTTTCACGGCAGGTGTCACACATTATGGTTTATTCTATGTGGTGTCCTCCCTGCATCAGCTGTTTCTCTGATGTAAGCGAATACAGCAAGGCGTAGGGGGTAAAAACAAAAAATTGCGGATGCTGGAAATCCAGAGCAAAAACAGAATTACCTGGAAAAACTCAGCAGGTCTGGCAGCAACGGCGGAGAAGAAAAGAGTTGACGTTTCGAGTCCTCATGACCCTTCGACAGGCGTAGGGGGTGCCACCATAAACCTTCAGGAGCTGGGTGGCAAGGGGCTCATGCCTGCTTCCACATCTGGGGGATAGTGTCCTTTAACTAGCCAGGGTGCAGGGGCTCACATCTGTGGCGGGGGCAGAGGGGGGCACACATGCCCCATTGAGATGGCTGCCACTTCCCAGAGGGGGGCAGCCGAGGCCCAAACTGCAACAAAGGGAATTATATCCACCGGGGTTGGGGGAGTGGTGGGGGAGGGAGGTGGAGGGCGGGTGGTGGGGGGTGGGGGCATTGGGGTGCAGGTCAGCAGAAGTCCTAAGGAAGCCAAAGCATGCCACACCCACTACCCAACATGGCCCCCAAACTGGGCTGCGACGGAGGGGTGGGTGGGAGGGTGGGTGGGAGGGTGGTGCGGGCAATCTGTCTGTCTTCTGTAAATGGAGTAGAAAACTTGGCAAACGCAGATTCCACCTGAAATAATGAACTTCCCCCACCATCTCCCCCCCCTCCCTCCACCCCTCCACTCCGTGGGACTGGGTCCAGTTCCCCTCTCCCATGCCCCTGATTTATGAAACTTCTCCAGTCAGGAGTTTAAGAGGTCTCACACCTTCGGAGATGAGACATTAATCGTTGGACCCTTGCCACTTCCTCTACACATTTTCCCATTAATGGATCTGCATTTGGAGTTAGTCAGCCCACATATGGTAACATTTCCATAAGTTATTCCAGCTGCCAATGAATCGTAACTTAATTGGTTTCTGAACAAGGGCTTTGAATGACAAAGAGAACCCAGTTAGAAGAGATGGTCCCTTGGAAAAGGCTGCTCTGGACTGAAACAGGCAGCCTTGCTGCTGAAGAAAAGGGTCTTTTCAGAGACAGCTGACTGCAGCTCATTTTAAATCAGATTTTAGTCCATGGGATGTCATGAAGTAAAAAAAGAAATTGCCGGAACTCAGACCAAGTCCCTCCTCCCCCCGTGCTCACTGGTCTCTATTGCCTCTCATTAGCAATGCCTCAAGTTGAAAGTTCTTATTCTTGTTTGCAAATGCCTTCACATCCCAACTCCTCGCTCTCTCTATAACCTCTTCCAGCCCTACTGCCCTCCGAGATCTCTGCGCTCCTCCAATTCTGGTCTCTGGAGCACTCCGATCTCTATCACACCGCCATTGGCTGCCATGCCTTCAGCTACCTGGGCCCCAACCTCTGGAATTCTCTCCCTACCTCGCCACCTCTCTCTCTTCCCCCCTTAAGATGCTCCTTACAACCTTCCACTTTGATCAAGTTTTTGGTTATCTGCCCTCATATGGTTCGCTGTCAGGTCTGATTATACATGGATGAGTCACTTACATACAATGTGCAAATGTGCTGCAGTCTTACTTTCATTATTACAGTGAATACACTTCAAAGATTAAGCTTCAGTTGGCTGTAAATTGCTTTGTGACATCCTGAGGTTGTGAAAGGGGTTATGTCTTTCACACCCGCTGACCAGCTCGTGCTGACACTTCTCCACCTGCCCTCCCCTCCTTGGGGCAGTTGCCCACTCTGGGGTTTGTTATGGCTTTGTGGGTAACAGCGACTCCACAGAACCTCACTCAGAAGAACATTCACCTCAATACAGTTGCTGATGTTACCAGAATAGGTCAATTGACAGCTTTTAAAATAGTTTTCAATTCCTTTTTCAGGTAACAATTAACCGAATAAACAGAGCAATCAGCAATGCATGACTAGCAGAAGCATGGGCAGTGATTGGGCAGGCTATTGCACTGTGGCGTGCATCAGCTAGTCCTTACCCAGTGCTCCCTAGACATCTGTTTATAGCAATTTGCACTGGTTAGGGATTAAGAGTGATAACGCTGGCCGAATTTCCACTTTTCCTTCTCTTACTTGTCCAGGAGATACTGAAACTAGTTATCACGGCTTGAATTGTTCTCCTTAGAGCAAAGGTTAAGGGGAGCTTGAACAGAGGCATTCAAAATTATAGAGGGTTTTGATACAGAAAATAAGGGGAAACTGTTTCCACTAGCAGGAGGTTCGATAACCCAGAGGACACAAATTTAGGGTAATTGACAAAAGAATCAGAGGGGGAATCAGGAAAGGTTTTTTTTTACACAGCGAGTTGTTGTGATCTGGAACACGCTGCCTGAATGGGCAGTGGAAGCAGATTCAATAATAACTTTAAGAAGGGAGCTGGATAAATACTCTCTGGGGAAAAATTTATAAGGATATGGGGAAGGAGCAGTGAGAGTGAAATTAATTGGATAGATCTTTCAAAGAGCCGGCACAGACACGATAGGCCGAATGGGGTTTCCTTCTCTGCTATCAAATTGTATGTTTCTATAATTCTATATAAATGCGAGTTCCTTCTCTCTTTCACACATACACATTCCAGGAGTCATTGCGCAGTCACCAGTCGTCAATCCAGGCTGAATTTTCCCCTCCTAACCCAGGGAAACTGAGACCAATGGTGCCACACCTAACCCTGAACCCATCTGTGATCAGGCAATTCAGCATAAAATCCATAACCTTCCCTATTCGTTCCTAGGATGTGGGTGTTGTTGGCTGGGCCAGCATTTACAGCCCGTCCCTAATTCCCCTTCAGAAGATGGTGGTGAGCTGCCTTCTTGAACCGGTGCAGTGCATGTGGTGTAGGTACACCCACAGTGCTATTAGGGAGGGAGTTCCAGGATTTTGACCCAGCAACAGACATATTTCCGAGTCAGGATGGTGTGTGGCTTGGAGGGGAGCTTGCAGTTTGGCGGTGTTCCCTTGTCTCTGCTCCCCTTGCCCTTCTAGGACACGGGTTCGGGAGGTGCTGTCAAAGGAGCCTTGGTGCGTTTTTGCGGTGCATCTTGTAAATGGTACAGTTTTCTGCCACTGTGCGCCGGTGGTGGAAAGGGGAGCCAATGCTACAACCATGCTTTACACACAAACACTGAGCCATCAAAGGAGGTTTTTAAACACCTTGGCTCACTTTCTGTCGTTTTAGAAGAATGGGAATAAAGTTTCCCTTTTGTGAAGTTGTGCTGGAGTGTTTCTGTAGATGACCCTTGACACTGCCATCTAGTGTTACGTTGCTCTCTGAACAAAGCTACTTTAGATCGTTATCACCAGACCTAAGGAATTGTTGGGAGAAATAAAATGAAGAAATATAAATTGGAGGCTTCAGGAAAGCACACATTAGTTATAATGTGATACAAATCGCAGTGTTAAAAAGCATGAAAATAAACCTCACAGGTTGAATGTTATCTTTCAAACTACTAGTAGAGGCCACCCAATTTGCAGCCAGGTCGACTTTACTAAGCCCCACTGTTCCCTGGAGTTTTAGGTTAGTTTTGACTGTGTACACAATCATTATTTTCACATCTGTGTTTTACATTAATAGAAAACATGACGCTGTTTGCAGACGATGTTTGTGTTTGAAACCCTCTGAAGGCGGAATGTTTGGAAGCTTCTTGAGGAGTTTCGCAAGCGCAAAAGGTTCACCTCGTTCTTATCATTGCACGGCATTTTTACTCCCCCCTTCTGTCCCCTTTTACCCCACTCCTTTAGACCTCACTGTGGGCAGAAGGTGCCTGACCAACAAGGATACTGAAGTGTGAAACTACAGCACGCGTTCCAGCTCCATATTTGAATAATGGTCACCACATGAGAGAGAGAGAGAAAGGAAAGAGTACAGTAAAACTACTGTTCACTTCATTTATCTTCATTCTGTGACATGGCCCGAAGACTAACTGCTTTCAGGGGACAGGAATAACTGAAGTGTTCCTGTTTGTATAATATGGGGCTGGAGTGTACTCTCCATGAAACTAAAATTATTATTCCAGTTTACCTCCTCAGCCAGCAAACTGTCTTTCAGGTGATGGATCTGTTTCTGGGCACTTAATGGGGCAACGATGACCAATTTTGCAAGGCTGGGTTCCTGTGCTCCGAGGGCACCTAAAGATGTTAGCCCCCCGTACTAGGGAGGGTAATGTTTCAGGGGGGTCCCTGGCGACTCCCTTATATGGTCGTCATACTTGCAGATGCTAAAAGGCACCACCACCCACCCCCACCCCATCCCGAGATTGGTTTGCTTTGAGTGCAAAGAGGGTGAGGCCTGCTCTGCTCAGCTTTTCTGAGAAGTAGATGGGTCCTAGCAAGCAGGAAGGTTAAAGTGTTCTCTTCTTGAAAAGGACTTGGAGTCAAGAGGGGAAGGAGGTGCTGCTCCCAGTTCATTCACCCCTGCCAGCCCTCCAGTCCTCCCTCAGGCCTCTCCTAGTATTCCTGAGAGATGCCTTACGCCAGGCATGGTACTCCACTAGGCCTCGTTGCTATGGGCAATTTTCCTCCACAAGCATCGGCAGCTCGAGAAAAAGAACAATAAGCAAGGCTTTAATTTATATAGCACCTTTCACAACCACTGGACATCACAAAGCGCTTTAGAGCCAATTAAATACTTTGGAAGTGTAGTCACAGTTGTAATGTAGCAGCAGCCAATTTTGTGCACAACAAGCTCCCAAAAACTGATAATAACCAGATCAACTTGTTTTCCTAATGTTGATTGAGGGATAAACATTGGCCAGGACACCGGGGTGAACTCCCTTGCTGTTAGTGCCATGGGATCTTCTGCATCCACCCAAGCAGGCAGATGGGAGCCTCTGTTCAACGACTCGTCCAAAACATAGCACCTCAGACAATGCAGCACACCCTCACATACTGCCATGCCAACTTGATTTTTGTGCTCAAGCCCTAGCGGGTGACTTGAACCAGAAACCTTACACTTCAAAGGCAGGGGTGCTACTCAGCAAGCCACAGCTGACGTTATTGGGCTCCTCTTAGACTATTTAAAAGAGGCTTAAATTCTCCTTTCAATGGGCTCTCTGGTCGATCTCTTCCAGCACAGGGATTGTTCCCTGCACCAATTTGGTATTGGAAACTGATAAAAGACTCATTATGCCACCCTCCCCCACCTTGGCCCAATGTTTGCTTGCACAATGTGAGGCAGTAACAACTTAGCATAACACATGCTGGTGGACCACATTAGGATAGGACTAATTCCAATGGGCCTTATCCTAAATAAAGTAAACAAAGAAAGCCTTGCATTTCTAATGTACCTTCAGGAAAACCCAAAAGGCTTTACTGTCAATAAATTGTTTTACAAGCATAATGATTGTTGTAATGTATTTTTTTTAATTCATTCATGGGATGTGGGCAACACTGGCTAGGCTAGCATTTGTTGCCCATCCCTAGTTGCCCTTGAGAAGGTGGTGGTGAGCTGCCTTCTTGAACCGCTGCAGTCCATGTGGTGTAGGTACACCCACAGTGCTGTTAGGGAGAGAGTTCCAGGATTTTGACGCAGCGACAGTGAAGGAACGGTGATATATTTCCAAGTCAGGATGGTGAGTGACTTGGAGGGGAACTTCCAGGTGGTGGTGTTCCCATGCACCTGCTGCCCTTGTCCTTCTAGATGGTAGTGGTCATGGGTTTGGAACGTGCTGTCGAAGGAGCCTTGGTGAATTCCTGCAGTGCATCTTGTAGATGGTACACACTGCTGCTACTGTGCGTCGGTGGTGGAGGGAGTGAATGTTTGTGGATGGGGTACCAATCAAGTGGGCTGCTTTGTCCTGGATGGTGTTGAGCTTCTTGAGTGTTGTTGGAAATGTTAGAAATGGATCTGCCAATTTGCTCTCAGCAAGATCCCCCAAATAGCTACTCAATAATTGTTCTTTCTGGACGTGTGTTTTGCTGGCAAAGTCATCATTTATTGTCCAGCCATGTCTTCCCTTGAGAAGGTGGTGCTGAGGCAGCTTCTTGAAATTTGAGGAGTTTGTTAGGCCATTTTGGAGGACAGTTTAAAAGTCAGCCACATCGCTGTGGGCCTGGAGTCACATGTAGGTTAGAGAGCAGGTTCCCTTCTCCAGAGGATATTAGTGGACTAGATGGTTTTTACAACAATCTGTTAATGGTCACCATTACTGACAGTATCTCTTTATTTGGCATATATTAAATTAATGAATTAAATTTATATTCCCACTTTAAATGTGATGGGATTTGAACTCATTTCCCTAGATCATTAGCCCAGGATTTCTAGTCCAGTAATTTTGCCTATATGCTATCATAACCCCACACCAAACAGTTAAATAACCTGATTGTCGGTGTTGTTTGAAGGCTAAGTATTGGCCCAAGGACAATGGGAAGAATATTTTTGCTCTTCTCTGAAATACTGAGGTACTTTAAGTCATTCTGAGAAGGTAGAAGGGGCCTTAGTTTATCATCTCATTTAAAAGTCAGCACCCTCGAATACCAGGAATGGAGTCATTCTCATAAAAAGAATGGGTGCTGAGCCATACATGATAGCTCTCTATCCAGGTTAGAGACTGGCAGACTGGTTAAAATGATCAAGTAGGTGTAGGAGTCAGCATTTGCAGCCCCACAATCCTCCTCCACCATTCAATAAGATGCTTGATGACTGATCCTTGACCTCAACCTGCACTATCCCCATATCTCTTCATTTCGTTTGTGTCCAAAAGGTCTATCGAGCTCAGTCTTGAATACACCAAGCAAGAAGGCTGCTGCTTGGGATTGAACCAGGTAAAACAAACATGACAATCGCTACAACTCAGGATTTAATTAATGGGTAAAAAATGATTGTGAGTCCCAACTTACAGAGTCATAAAGTCATAGAGGTCTACAGCACAGAAAAAGGCCCTTCAGCCCATTGAGTCTGCACCGGTCAAACAAGTACCTAACTATTCTAATCCCACTTTCCACATTAGGCCCATAGTCTTGTATGCCATGGCATCGCACATCCAAACACTTCTTAAATATTATGAGGGTTTCTGCCTCTACCACTCTTTCAGGCAGTGGGTTCCAGGTTCCCACCACCCTCTGGGTGAAAAAATTCTTACTCACATCCCTTCTAAACCTCCTGCCTCTTACCTTAAATCATAATGGGGTTATGATAATCATAATGAGTCATAATGGTGTTATTTTCCACTTACTGTACACAGGGCAGAACTGGGGGAATATCTGGCAGGAATAATCATTCCGGAAGACTTCATATCCAACTACGATCTCCTGGACTGGTTTCAACTGCGTGACAGGGTCATAGAGGATATTTTTTCAGGGATTTCTTTTCTTGAATATTGCTGAAAAGAGAGAGATGTTGCTGAAGCTTTTCATCTTGCACTCATCAGGACAAATGCAAGAACACCAAATTTCAAACCATCACAACAATTTATGCTACAGGAGGAAAGGGTGCAGATTGATTGGCAAACTGAAGCTTTTTCATCGAGGAAGCAATGGGAACTTTGGGTTCCCCAATTATTTCTCTTCCTGGCCCTGATGCACGAGTCTTTTCTTGCCTGTCAAATGTACATGTTTTGCACGTGGTGTTATGGTAGCAGCATCTGCCTCCAACACAACTTCGGAAGGTGGCAGAGAGAGGTTTCATCACAAATTCATCACCCAACCCCCCCTGCACACCAATTACACCAAATCTGCACTCAGACTGGTTGAAACGTCCAAGCTCGTCTTCTCTTGGCTTCCTGGCCAACATTCAGCACTCAGGCAATATCACCAAAAGCAGGCTAACTGGTTATTCCTACCATTGCTCTTTGCGTGATCTTTCTGTGCGACACATTTCCTGCTTCTTTTGCCTTTAATAATAGAAGTGGTCTCACTTCAATATTATGAAAAGTGTTGTATAAATGCTGAAGTTCCGCATCAAAATGTATCCAATCTTCAGAAGCAAGTTGCAAGAAATGGTCCTCAGAGCCCACCCATTGCCTGAGAGCATATGAAACAATGAAGGAAAGTCTGTTTATCCCATCAAACCATTCCTTGAGTACACATTGCCCAGTCTCTAGAAGAATGTCTCTTACTCCAAAAGGTAAACCGCACAAAGGTCGAGAAGTTAATTGTCCTAAATTTTATATCACAGTTGCTTTATTTTGAGATTACATTGCCATAGTTCTGGCACTACAGGAATAAACCTGTTCTACCACATTCCACAGCAGAGATCTGAGCACTAACATCAAGACTGACACTCCAGTGCAGTACCCCATTGTCAGAGCTCAGTGCCATCTTTTGGAGGAGATGTCAGCCTGAGGTTCCATATCTTCCCTCTCAGGCGAATGTAAAGATCCCATGACACTATTTCAAAGGAGAGGAAGGGAGTTCTCCCCAGTGTTCTGGCCAATGTTTATTCCCTCAGTCAACTTCACAAAAACAGAGTTCCTGTCCATTAACCCACTTCTCTTTATGGGATCTTGCTGTGTGCAAATTGGCTGCTGCGTTTCCTACATTACAACAGTGATTAGACTTCTAAAGTAATTAGTTGGCTGTGAAGTGCTTTGGATGTCCCCAGGTGATGAAAAATGCTACATAAATGCAAGTCTTTCTTTTATACCACACACACACACATTCTCTTTCTACGTGTCTCCATCCTTGTCTTCAATTTTGTTCCGAACTCAATGTTGATCTAGATGTTTCTTACAGGCTTTAATCAACACAGCCTGAGCTCGAAGCATGCCCCATTATTCCATGATGCTGTAGGAAAGATGAAATCAGGATTGCTTTGTTCAACAAGGCAACCATAATTCCCAAGCATAAGTAGAAAAGAGTCACACATTTACTACCCTCACAGGGCCGCATGTTGAACTAAGCAGTGCATCATTCCAAATGGCCTATTTGCTATTTTGGTGTCTTACACTTGGTGTCTTACACTTTCTCTTCCCCTTCTTCCGCAAGAACAGATCCAAGTAGGAGAACAAAGAAACCCAACTTTCCAAGCACATGGATTTCTTCCTTAAAGGTCAAGACCAAAGCATAAATAGCAAGCGGCTTTTGCCATTTGACTCCCAGTAACAGGCCTCCTTTTGTCTGTCTGAACTCAGAGAGTGCTCAGACCGAACTATGTTGTCAGTGCTGAAAACAATTTGCTTCTATTTATTTTGATTGGTGCAGTGAAGTCTTCAAGGGTCAAAGCAACACTTCAGCACAGTACTGTACTCCCTCTGCTGTTTCATTAATTGACTTTCACTAACAGGGCTTTAATCACAAGTGTTTTTAACAAGTCTGTGAGGTTTTTATTTAATATTCCTGTTCTGGGTTTTTTTTTGTACAATGCTTTGCCTCCTAAGGCTACATTTCAACTCATACACTTTTTTTCTTGTTGCTGTTTCTTCATCCTGTACCATCAGTCAAGACCAGAGATTGGAAGCCAAACAGTCTGAACTTTTCCAGCACTGTACACCGGTTGTGCTTCCCCAGAGAGCTATGGAGGTCAGCTTAGAGTTAGCTCATTTCCTCTTCAGAAAACTCCACTTGCTAAAAGGGCAGAACTGCATTACTTGTCTCAAAGGGCTGTAATCAATGGAACCAGAGTTAGACAAGAAAGGAGTGGTGATCAGAGCAGTCTTTGTTCCAATGAACTCGCTGTTCCAGGGCCATTTTCACCCTCTGCCAGCTCACCAATGGGCTAATGTACACTTTCAGACATTGGTTCACCTTGCTTTGTCCACAACTACACTTCAACTGCACAAAATAATCCAGGCATTTCACAGCAATGTCAACCTTTCCAAATGCAAGCCTCTTCATTTTCATCCCATTTGTCTGAATTTCTGTACTAGAAGTTAAAATCAGCAATTCTCGCTTTTCCATTTTCACTTTCATTCTTAAAGACGTTTAAAAGTTCTTTGTTCAGCAACTTTTTCAAACACACACACCAGAATACCCATGCACCGTCACCTCAGCTACCTGTCTGACCCAGATTTAAGTCACTTGTCCTAACCTCTGAAATCAGTTGACTATTGCTGGCAGCTAAGCCAAATTCTGCTCTCCTCTGAGTTTTCACCACTCCCTTGTTGAGTACCTTTTGTTGTTGCCCATGATAGCTCTATACTAATTTATCCAAATGACCACTCTACAGAGCATATTAGCATTAACTGAATTGGATATAGTGGGTGTTCCAAAAACAAATGTAATTTTACTGTGGTCACTAGAGTTCTTGCAATGCTGCATTCAGTACATAAGGGGTTAACTCACAAGGCTGCCCAGAGTAACAGAAATTGTCTTTGACCAGTCAATGCGTCTATTAGATTTTCCCAATGATGTTAAATTTATTTCCACTCACACAATGGGGGGTCTGAAGTGTTAATTTGTTAATCACCCCAAGGGAGCCATCATTTACAATCCCGAGCGTCTCATGGTATTTTGAAAGACACTCTGAAGTCATACAGGAGAACCAAATGGTTGGTTGACATGTCATTCTGTTTAATTCACACAGCAGCGCTGACCGGGCAGACTCACTGATCAACACATCAAAGGAGAGACCCGAAATCTGAGGTTCTTCATCAGTACTTTGATTGACTATTTGCAAAACTTTTGGTATCTGCTAAACTCAGTGAGTAGCCCTGTTTCCTTTGTGGTACAACTCCCACTCCAGTATTTGTGAGCCTATAATCTCAGCTGGTGCACCAGTGCAGTGCTGAGGGAGTGCTGCACCATGTGAGGCGCCATCTCTCGAAAGTGACCTCAAATCAAGTCTGTCCTTTTTGGTGGTAAAAGATCCCATGGCACTATTCCGGAGAAGAGCAAAGAAGCTCTTGGCCAATATTTATCCTCAACCAACTCAAACAAATTTCCTGGACACTGTTGCATTGTTATTTGTGGGACTTTGCTGTCTGCAAATTGTCTCCCATTACAACACTGACTACACCTTATAGGAGTTGCTCCTTTAAATCTATGAAGTGAAGTCTCTTTCTCACTCAGCTTTTAGTCAGAGAGATCTACAAGCAATTAAGAATTGCATTCCATAGCATCTTTCACAAGCATCCCATTGAATTTTACAAAGAGTGAAATACTTTTGAAGTAGATTTTGTACTTTAGCCTCAGGAGTGGAAGTTAAACCCACAACCAAGGCAAACATACTGCCCATTGAGCCACAGCTACACCTTTCGGGTCAGCTGACACATTTGCCATCCCTTCTTCACTCCAGAATATCCTCCTTTGTTAAACCACGTGATGGGGAAGACCAAAGTCAATTCCCATTGGGCTTTCCATCTGCATTATCCGAGTAATGGTGCAGCAGGGCTCTGTTGGATCCTGGGCATGCCTGTTTAATACAGGCCAAATTAATTTCTCACATTTGACACGTACGGGCTACTGTGTGCAGTGAACTCAATGAAGCAACAGCATTTCAGGACAGACAGAAGTACGAATAACAGGAACTACAAGATTGCTCTAATTACCACCTGGTAACTCTGTTGACACTAGCTTTACACTTCGTGTCACCAATAATAATGTCTAGGCTCCAGTAGCATCCTCGCTGCCAGTCTGCTAAATTGGGCTTCCAGAGGTGTCCTCCAAGATGATTTGGCTCAGGCATCTTCAGAGATCAAATCAAACCCATGATCTCAAACACTTCAAGATACATATTCCTCACTATTCTCCAAAGTGTGGACCACAATCTTTCCTCATTTGAATTTTTGAGCCTTCGCTCTAGCATAGATCTCTTATCACTTTGAACCCTTCCCAAACGGGAGAAAGAGAGGGAGCAGATTATTGACTTTATTATCAACGCTGCTTTGCAATTAGCTTGTAAGACTTTGTGATTCCAGCATTCACGATACTGACCAATATTTACCCCCAACTATCATCTTTAAAATAGATTATCTGGTAACTAGCTCGTTTTTTTTCATTCATTCACAGGATGTGGGCTTCACTGTCTGGGCCAGCATTTATTGCCCTTCCCTAGTTGCCCTTGAGAAGATGGTGGTGAGCTGCCTTCTTGAACCACTGCAGTCCATGTGGTATAGGTACACCCACAATGCTGTTAGGAAGGGGGTTCCAGAATTTTGGCCCAGCGACAGTGAAGGAAAAGTGATATATTTCCAAGTCAGGATGGTGTGTGGCTTGGAGGGGAACATCCGGGTGGTGGTGTTCCGATCTGCCTGCTGCCCTTGTCCTTCTAGGTGGTAGTGGTTATGGGTTTGGATGGTGCTGTCTAAGGAGCCTTGGTGAATTCCTGCAGCGCATCTTGTAGACGGTACACACTACTGCTACTGTGCGTCGGTGGTGGAGGGAGTGAATGTTTGTGGATGTGGTGCCAATCAAGTGGGCTGTTTTGTCCTGGACGGTGTCAAGCTTCTTGAGTTGCTGTGTCTGGGAGCTTGCTGTGCACAAATTGGTTGCTGTGTTTCCTACATTACAATAGTGATGACACTTCAGAAAGTACTTCATTGGCTGTAAAGCACTTTATGATTTTCTAGGTTTGCTAAAGTTGCTAAAGAAACACAAGTCTCTCTTTTTTTTGCTAAATTACCTTTAGGGGTTAGAGATGAATTTCCCAGATTTTTCTCCCAAATCAGGTTACTTCTTTTCCTCCTCTTGAACTTTTGCCTCTCTCAGTGGGATTGTGTAACTGTGTGTGTTGGGGGGTGTGGGGTTTGGGACTCATGGGGGAATGCAGGATGGTGTGGTAGTGTGCAGAAGTTACATCATGCCAGATTAGGACTTGCTCAATAGACCGGCTAGCATTATTTTGTCTCTGATGCATTTGGTTGATAATACGTCAATAATTTCCTTGTTGCTGAACAATGGCAGACGTTGAAGAAAATAGTTCATGACTCACAACAAAGATATATCCCAGCGAGCAAGAGGGATTCTAGGAAGCGGGTAAACCAACCATGGTTAATCAAGGAAGTTAAGGATAACATCAAATTGAAAGGAAAAACATACAATATGGCAAAGATTAGTGGTAAGCCAGAGGATTGGGAAAGTTTTAAAATCCAACAGAAGATGGCCAAAAAAATAATGAGAGAGAAAATAAACTTTGAGGGTAAAGTAACACACAATATAAAAATGGACAGTAAGAGCTTCGTTAAATAAATAAAAAGGAAGAGAGAGGTCAAAGTGAACACAGGCCCCTTAGAGAATGAGACTGGGGAACAAGAAAGTGGCAGAGGTGTTGAATAAATATTTTGCATCAGTCTTCACAGTAGAAGATACAAATGGCATTCCAAAAATACTAAATAATCAAGGGACAAAAGGGAGGTGGGGAGAGGGTGGGAGGAAATAAATACAATAACTATCACTAGAGAAAAAGTACTAGGGAAACTAATGGGGCTAAAGGCCGATAAGTCCCCTGGACCTGATGGGTTGCAGTCTAGGATATTAAAGGAAGTAGCTACACAGATAGTGATGCACTAGCAGTAATCTTCCAAGAATCCTTAGATTCTGGAAAAGTTCCAGAGGATTGGAAAACTACCAATGTAACACCCTTAACATCTGTCATTGGGAAAATGTTAGAGTCTGTTATAAAGGATGTAATAGCAGAACATTTAGAAATACATAATCTAATCAAGCAGAGTCAGCATGGCTTCATGAAGGGGAAATCTTGCCGAACGAATTTATTAGAATTCTTTGAGGATGTAACAAGCAGGATAGATAAAGGGGAACCAATAGATGTAATATATTTGGATTTCCAAAAGGTGTTTGATAAGGTACCGCACATAAGGCTACTTAATAAGATAAGACTCCATGTGTTGGGAATAGTATTTTTGCATGCATAGAGGATTGGCTAACTAATAGAAGACAGACAGTTGGGATAAGGGGGTCATTTTCAGGAGGGCAACTTGTAACTGGTGGAGTGCCACAGGGATCATTGCTGGGGCCACAATTATTTACAATATATATTATTGGCTTGGATGAGGGAAGCAAATGTACTATCGCCAAGTTTGCGAATGACACAAATATAGGTGGGATGGCACAAAGATTCTACAGAGTTAAGTGAGTGTGCAAAAACGTGGCAGATGGAATATAATGTGGGAAAGTGTGAGGTTATGCACTTTGGCAGGAAGAATAGAGGAGCTGAATATTATTTAAATGGAGAAAGACTGCAGAAAGCTGCAGCACAGAGGAATTTGGAGTTCCTCGTGCATGAACCACTAAAAGCTAACATACAAGTTCAGCAGGTAATAGGGAAGGCAAATGGAATGTTGGCCTTCATTTCAAAGGGAATGGAGTATAAAAATAGGGAAGTCTTGTTAAATCTGTACAAGGCACTAGTTAGACCGCACCTAGAATACTGTGAATAGTTTTTGTCCCTTTATCTAAGGAAAGATATACTGGAATGGAGGCAGTCCAGAGAATATTTACTAGGTTGATTGCAGGTATGGAGGGATTTTCTTATGAGGAGAGGTTGAGTAGGTTGGGCCTGTACTCATTGGAGTTTAGAAGAATGAGAGGCGATCTTATTGAAACATATATGATTCTTAGGGGGCTTGACAGGGTAGATACTGAGAGGGTTGTTTCCCCTTGTGGGAGAGTCTAGGACCAGAGAGCATAATCTCAGAGTAAGGGGTCACCCATTTAAAATAGAGATGAGAAGGAATTTCTTCTCTCAGAGGGTAGTGAATCTGTGGAATTCTTTACCACAGAGGGTTGTAGAGGCTGGGTCGTTAAGTATATTCAAGATGGAGATAGACAGATTTTTAATCAGTAAGGGAATCAATGGTTATGAGAAAAAGGCAGGAAAGTGGAGTTGAGGATTATCACATCAGCCATGATCTCATTGAATGGCAGAGCAGACTCAATGGGCTGAATGTCCTAGTTCTGCTCCTATGTCTTATGGTCTTATGGTCACTGAAAGCAAACCAACTCAGAGGCAAAAATTTTCTGGCCCCATTGGCATCGGGCATCATGGCAAGGTGGGACCAATATGCCGAAAAGGCCAAAAATCGGTTTCACACCAGCTTAAAAGCACGGGAGGATCATCTGGTGGTGTCCGCCATGATGGGATGCGCATCCTGCTGGAGGCAGGCATGAAGCCGATTTGCATCCCGCTAATGGGATGCAAAGTAAGGTCCAACCGGAATCGTCCTCCCCCACCCCCCACCACCCCCCCCCACCACCCCACCCACCCAGCCCACACCAGATTTACCATTAGACCAGCAGGAAAACACGCCAGCCCAGAACACATCTGGACAAGTGGGATGAGCACAAGTCTGGACTTACCATTAGGGCCTTGCTCGGATTGCAGGCATCCGAGGAACACAAGATGCTGGAGTCCGAAAGCTACCGGACCCTGGATGAACATGTGTATCACCCGCTGGGTGGATTCTCATGGACATGGCTCTGCCATGAAGCAACTCTCAGAAGGTGGGAGGTCTCCGTTGATATTTGGGGTCTGCTTCGGATCATCCCGGTCTTGGCCGTGGGCTGTTATGGATGAGCGGCAAGGGGGGTTAGAGGAAGGTACAGCTGTGAGTGGGAGAGGAAGTTGTACGGGGGGTGGGGGGGGGGTGGTGAGGTTGGGAGTCGGGGGGGACAAAGGTGTTGGAGGAGGTCGAGGTTGGGAGGGGGGAAGAGGGAGTAATGGGGAATAACGCAGCAAGTGGGGAGGTAGGTATGAGGGGGAGGAAGGTGTAAGGGAAGGAGTTCAGAGGGGGGGAGGAGTAAGGGTGGAGGAGGGAGAAAGGAGGGGGTCGAAGGGTCATGAGGACTCGAAACGTCAACTCTTTTCTTCTCCGCCGATGCTGCCAGACCTGCTGAGTTTTTCCAGGTAATTCTGTTTTTGTGTTGAGAAAGGAGGGGATGTCTGGTGAACATTCAAGGGAGGGGTCTGTGGACTCAACTATTGCCTCCTGGAGAGCAAACTGAGAGTGGGCATGGTAGGAGCAAATGGCGAGTATGAGAGGAGGCAGAGGGAGGGTGGAGAGGTGAGGGTGCAATGGTAATGATAGAAGGGGATTGTTGGTGGGGACTCAGAGACAGACGTGAACCCTGGGAGTGGGAAGGAGGTCGGGGAGGTCAGTGTGGATGGGGGTGGGATTCTCGGGGAGGTGGGGAACATGCATGTTTACCTAGACATCTGGGTTTGGGTTGATAAGCGACAGTGGGGAAGTGGAAGGTGATGCCGGGGGTGGCGGGGTGGGTGGAGGTGGGGGGTGGTGTCAACAGTGATGGGGGAAAGGACATGGGTGACTTGAGGGAGGGGAAAAGACTGGGGGAGGTTAGAGAAACTTGACAACAATCATGTTGTTCAAATCGAAAGTGAGCGGAGCCTCATGTTGGACGGAAACAGGTGCTGCATGGGAGTGCGGTCAGTGAGTGGGTGGAGATGCAGGTCAGCTCAGATGGACAACTGAAAGCGAACCCCAGCAGACAGCATTGGAAATGCTCAGACAGTGAGATGAGTGTGATGGATGAAGGCTCCGCGAGTGTGGGAGAGGCTTGCTCGGGGCTCCCAAAGGCCCTGCCACACACACACTCCTCCCTCCAGAATCCTTCGTGGTCCGGCTGTGTGCAGCTGAACTGCTGGTGGAGGGGATGCAGGGGGAAAACTTGCGAAGCCTGTCAATGGAGCTGAAAGACACCATTACACATTATTCAGTGAAAGTGAACATATTTTCAGATTATAAAATGACAAATATGTTCACCCATGCGACCACTGGTGATCAGAATTTCTTAACTTTTCTAGGCAGACCACTCTTCTAGGTGCTGCCCTGACATCCGCAGCAGGGATGGAGTCAGCCATGGTTGGCCCTGTTGCCTCTGAGGTCTGGGACCTCTCCCTGCTGCTGTGAACCAGCTTCTCCTGCATGAAAACAGATGGAGAGAGTGTGAGCAGGGACACATGGCACTGTGTGGGATGTTTGTGTGGTGAGCAGAGCCATGGACAGGATGAGGACACGAGCTCCAGAGGATATGAGGCTGATGGAGATGTGAGGGTATGTGTGAGAGTTAGTGGTGTTGTCCCTTGAGGTGTGAGGTCCCTGTGGGTGTGTGACGGGTTGGTGAGTGTGTGAGCTGAGAGTGATGAGGTGGTTGACTTACCCTGGGGAACAGATGAGATCATTCACCCTCTTCCTGCACTGGATGGCTGACCTACTCTGTGCTCCGGTGGTACTGACCACCACTGCCACTGCCTCCCAGGCCAGATTGGTCACTCTGGTGGACCTCCTGTGGCCAGAGCTGGGGTAGTGGGCATTGCAGCGGCCTTCCACTGTGTCCCAGCAGGCATCCCAGAGAGGCTTCTTCTTTGCTTTTGGGGCCACCTGTCACCTGGAGCGGTCCTGGTCTGTAGACATGAAGTGGGCTGAGCTCTGGTGCGCTTTAAACATAGTGCCTGGAGCAAGGAAGCTCTGAGGTCACGGTGTGGTGGGTAAATCCAAGCCTGCCCGCCAACGATCCGGCATGTTTCCCGCGAATGCATTATTAATGCGGTGGGACACATCGGGAATGGGACCATCCTGCGTGAAAAGCCGCCGGTGAGCAAAACACCCTTTTTCTCTCCCACTACTGCACTTTGTGCAAATCTGGGACAATTCTGCCCAGAGAAGTCAATCCCCTCTTCATGAAGGCAGGCAAGCTATGCGCTGTTACAGTAGGCCAGTTACAGTAAGCTCTCTTAGCTAATGGCATTACTCTAGCTTCTCCTGAAAAGAGCCTTTCTTTCTGGTAGCGAGTCATGACATTCTAGCTGTTGCTGACCTCCTCAGTGGATGAATTCCTATTCTGATATTGCTATTGGCCTCTGACTGACAGCAGTTCACATTTCCTCTTGATTAGTTTGAATGGGAAAGCCTTTCATATTGCTGAAAAAAGAGACACATTGTTGAAGATTTTCATCTCGCACGCATCTGGACAAATGCAAGAATGCCAAATTTCATACAATCACAACAATTTGATGCTGATTGGTTTGCAAGTTGATTCTGGTTGCCATGGAGAAAGCAATGGGGAACTATAGGTTCACCAAGCTCCCGGGGATTTCAAAAAAGGTGCAAGACTTGAGCATATTCCTTTTGTTCGCAGAGGATGGGTCCCTGTGAATGAACTATGTCATTTCTACCAATGGCCTGTCTTTCTTTTCAGCAATATTCAACAGAAAGCCTTTAATAGTATACATCTCCTAAAAGGAGGCAAGCAAACATTATACAGAGGAAAGAAGCCTAACAAGCAAAATGATTACTTCTACAGGCAGGCGAAAGCAATTTGTTGAAGCCAGCTGTGATTCTGTTGGGAGCACTCTTGCCTCTTAGTCAATTCTGGGTTCAAGTCCAGGATTTGAGTACAAAATTCAAGATCGGCACCCTAGTGAGACATACACTGAGGGAGTGCTGCACTCTTGGATATGCTGTCTTTCAGGTGAGATGTTAAACTGAGGCCACATTGCCTGCTTGGGTGATGGTAAAGGGGCATTATTTTCAAGAAGAGCAGGGCATTCTCCCAGATATCATAGTGAGTGTTTTTCCCTAAATCAACACCACAAAAACAGAGTATCTGGTGATTTGTCACATTGCTGTTTGTGGGAACTTGCTGTGTGCAAATTGACTACATGACAAAGGTTCAAATGTGCTCCATTGGTTGTAACGTGCTTTGAATTGTCTGGTAATTGTGATAAGTGCTGTATAAATGCAAACATTTCTTTATCATCAAAAATATATTTTTCTTTATAATCAGGAGGAATTATCAGAGAGGAATATCAAGGGGCACAGAATACTGGGAGAGATAGAGAAGGGAATAGTGAGTTGTCATTTGTTAGTACAGAACTTGAGTAATTCTGAAAGAGAGACATGCTGCTGAAGCTTTTTGTCTTGCACTCATCAGGATAGATTTGCAAGAATACCAATGGTAAACAGAACAACAATTTATACTGCATGAGAAGAGAGTGCTGATTGGTTGGCTAGTGGACTCTGGTTGAAAGAGTTATTGTCATGAAGAATGCACCAGGGAGCAGCTTACTGCCAAGATTTTATTTAAATTCAAACCAGGCAGGTTGACTGATTGATCAAGTCATTTTCATGGGGAATGAACCAGGGAATAGCCGTCCACCAATATTTTATTTAGTTGAAAAAGGTACAATGAGTAGACATGCTCTTTCTGTCTGTAAAGAACTGAGCCATGTGTGTGAATATGTGTACCTTCTAGCATGTATAAGTGAGCCATACTGCGAACCTGACTGATAATTTTAAATCCATTTTCATTGTAATTCATAGCACAATCAGGGTTGTTTAGCAAGTGCTGTCCAATTGCAGAATCACATCTAATGTTGGATATTGTGTTTTGAGTTTTGCAAGCATGGGCTGGTTGGGTATGGTCAGTACTTAACTTGTTGCTAACTTTTGAAAAGGAGCAGTCAAATGAGCTCCCTTTCCTTGATGTGCCAGTTCAAGTAGCTGCCAATGGGTTCTCTAACTATTATCTACCACAAGCCCACCTTCACTGGTCAGTATACACGATGGGTTTCCTACAACTCTACGCGTTATATGATTGGCCTTATCAGCAACCTAGTAAATAGGGCCTGAGCCATTTGCACACCATGCAAGCTTGATGCTGAAATAGGGTGCATCAAAGACATCCTGCAGGATAATGGCAACCTTGATCCAGGTCATTTCGCACAAACTCATGAAAGGTCTAAGGCTGCCACTTACGGTCTTTCGGAAAAATGCATAGTCTCCCTCAGATTACCCTGGAAGAGTAAGGCATCTCAGAAATTGGAGCAACAGGTGAAGTTAGCTTGTTTCACGCTGCTGCTATGCAGTAGCGACACCAGTGGTACTCACCACTAACAGGATGCTGCGTCAAACCAAAAAGACGTTCTGCCTATCATACCAATGAGTGATGTGGTATATGAATTTCAGTGCCAGTGTGATGCCAGGTATGTAGGCTGTATATCCCAACGACTGATGGATCGCGTCAAACAGCAGGTCCCTTCGGTTGTTCACAACAGGCAAAGTACTGACTGTAACCAACCAGCAAAGGGTATTGATTCGGAGAGCATCGCAATGCTGGAGAAAGAGGAGGTCTTAGAGGGGTCAAGGCATCTAACTAAAGCTAAGGAACAAACCAAGGTGCAATTACATTGCTCAATGTAGTCCATAGGCCACCAACTAGTGGCAAGGGCGTAGAGGAACAAATTTGCAAGGAAATTACAGAGACGCTAAAGCGAAATGAGGGAAGAAAACCGTTTTCACACAGCGAGTGGTTAAGGTCAGGAATACATGGTCTGAGAGTGTGGTGGAGGCAGGTTCAATCGAAGCATTCAATAGGGACTTGGACTGTTGTCTGAAAGGGAAGAACGTGAAGGGTTACGGGGAGAAGGCGGGGGAGTATGGTACTGGGTGTATTGCTTATTCAGAGAACACAATGGGCCAAATGGCCTCCTTCTGCACTCTAAGAATTCTGTGATTCTGCAAATTTTTTAAACAGTGATAAACATAGGCCAGCATTCAAAATTGGAATTGTCAATATGATGTTGCTTTATTGCCAGAAAGGAGTTAAACTTGTTAATGTAACCTTCAGCAGTCTCAATGTGCTGCAGCTAATCAGCAGCTGTTTAATTGACCTAAGACATAAAGGCTCAGATTATCATTTACAACTGCAGTGATCATATGGAGCTCATTATTCATTATCAAGCCTATTAACATATGGCCTCTGTGTGGGAGGTTACAGGATCATTATGCGCCATAGTACAGTATCAAAGGATGTAGCTTCCCAGCAAATTGGCATAAAAAGCAGAGCCTGCAGGGCTCAGAAAGTGCAGCTCAAGGAATGGGGACGCAGGAAGCTGACCCAGTGTAACAGTGTGGCCAGACATCCAGAGGAAATATCTGTTTTTCTTTAGTTTCCATGAGTTAAGCATTTGTGGAAATTGGCCTGGATGGAGGGGATAATAATGTGGGGGGCTCCTAACCATGATCCCCATTCCCTTTCATTCAGTTTGGGCAGCAAGAGGTTTCCTACACATTGACGAATACATTTCAAATGCTGTATTTTGAACCCTTGGAGGTCAGGGTTACAATTTTCTCGTTGTTAAGGAATATTAATCAAATCAGGACTGTGGATAGAGCGTGAACTCTTTGGGACCATGTTGCACCATTGGAGACTATCAGCTTCAGGACCTGGTCAGTGCGGTGAAAGTTTACAGTCAAACCCGGGGAAAGGGAGAATCATCCTCGGTTCACACGTCAACACTAGGGTTGCCAACCCTCCAGGATTGCCCTGGAGTCTCTGAGAATTAAAAATTGACCTCCAGAACACCTGCAAGTAGGATGTGGGAGAAAAATCATCGGAGACATTAAATGTTTTCTTCACTTTCTTTGAATGCATTCAATTAGTCCTGATAAAAATACTGTAGGAGGCAATAAAAGGCTGCTTAACTGGGTTGAACTTCAATCTCAACACATGCAGCTATCACAGTGCTGACTGTCATACAGGGCAATCCCTGGTGTGCACTAGGGTGAAGATACAACCCTTGAAGTTTTTTCATTCAAAACAAAAGTGCTGTCCTCGTATCAACGTCAGCTATACTGTCTACCCAGGTAAAAACCAACAACTCGATTGAACAGGAGCTCGCCGGCATTCCCATACAGAGTGCAGATGTGAAACAGAACATACTTCAAGGCACCATCTACAATGCCATACGCTCAGCATATGGGGATCAAGAACGGAAAAATGCTGACTAGTTTGAGGCTAATATCACTGTGGGGAAACTTGTCACCGGAGCCAAGTGGACTGCTCTCATTAATTGTACAAGAGACCCAAGTGAGAAGGCACTGAATGCACAAAGAGCCTCTCAAAATAAAGTCCAACAGACTGCTAGACCGTGCAGTAATGACTGCTGGTTACAACTCTCCCAGAACATCCAGATATCCTTCCACATAGGGAATGTCAGAGGTGTTGTCGTACACCCTCAAGGGACATCAGCGTGACATCACTAGAAGGGAAATGTGTCATGTGATCCAGTCTTAGTTCCTCTTTTGCTTTGAGCAGAGTGCACAGAAACAGCACTGATGTCTTCAAGCTTTATACCTACATATAACTGCTCTCATGTGTCTAGTCTTAATAAGTGAACTCACAACATGTTTGCCCAATCCCATGAGTGATTGGAGACTTTACATCAGTATAATAACAGGAAAAGGGGCATACATGAAGGGCTCAAAAAAGCAACAGGTCCATCGGCAAAGAAAATGGTTCCACTGAAAGTGAAGGCAGGGGAGGTTATCACTGACTACAATAAACAGTTGGAGAGACAGGAGGAACACTACTTTGAGTTGTACTCTAAGGAGAACACGGTTACCGTGGAAGCTCTAGACACCATAGAGAGCCTGACTGTCATGGTAGAGCTGGATATCGAACCCACGGGTGGAGGAGCTTAGCAAAGCTATTGGCTCACATCCATGGGGAGAGCTCAGGTGCTGCTGCTACAACATCTAAACTCATCAAGCACAGCAAACTGGCACTTCTGCGGTGTCTGCCTAAACGTCTCCGTCTCTGCTGGAGGCTATTGGGGGGAGGCGGTGGGAGGGTGGTGGGGGCAATGCCCAGGATATGCCCAGGATATGCATGATGCAGATACCACAGAGAGGCAGCCATATGAAATTTGAGTGGATTAGCAATCAAGCCACTTGGGCAGGAAGAAGGCTTGTCCCACCACTAACCCGCCAATCAAAATGAAATCTAACCCCATACATAGCCAAATCCCTGGAAGAGGGTTTGAGCCTGTAACCTTCGGTGTCAGAGATCACAGCACCAACACAGGGAAGCCAACATGACACAGACGGATGCACAGCACACGGGAGTGAAAAAGATGAATTAGTTCTTCACCAAACAAATACATCCAACATAACAGGAACAGAACCTGTATTGTTGGCTTGCTAGGAAGGGAAGAAATTGTCATTGATGAGTAGAACACAAGTTATTAAATTTATTAAGAAGCGAAGTATGGTTCTAGAAGTTGAAAGAAAAGATGAACTGTGGAACTGCACTACAAAAGACAACTGCTATGGATGTTCCAGGACTAAAATACTAATTGGGCATACCAAAAACAACAACAGCTTGTATTTATATAGCACCTTTAATGTAGAAAAATGTCCCGAGGTGCTTCACAGGAGAGATATGAAACAAAGTTTGACACCAAACAACGTCATGTGATATTCAGACGGTTGACCAAAAGCTTGGTCAAAGAGGTAGGGTTTAAAGAACAGCTTAAAAGGAATAGCGAGAGTAGGGGAGGTTTAGGGAGGGAATTCCAGAGATTAGGGTCCAGGCAACTGAAGGCACAGCCGCCTATACTGGAGCAACTAAAATCAGGGATGCTCAAGTTAGAGGAGTGCCGATATCTCAAGGCATTATCGCCCTGGATAAGAGACGTTTATATTTGTACATTTATGAGGTATATTGAAGCCAGTGTTAATGTGACAGTTTTTCCGTCTGCCCCAGTGTAAGTGAAAGGCAGTTGAGCTCTTTGAGTTTGAAGACTGGATGTACCCAATGACAAAAAAGTGATCCAGACCAACTGCATTACACAGGGCAGAAATTGTTCCCATTAATTTTCAAAAGTTGGTCCCAAAATGTGAGCTATCATTCTAACACAAGTAAGCATTGTTGTACAATGAGAATACAGAAGAGGGTGTGTGGAGCACATTTTTGTGATTTGGCTAAATTTATTATCTGCAATCTAAGTCGCAAGTGAATTTTTAAAAAAAGACATGCATTTCTCTAGCGCCTTTTATGACTACTAGACAAACCAAAGCACTTTATAACCAATGAAGGACTTTTTCAAGGGTTGTCACTGTTTTAATGAAGGAAATAGAAATAAAGCAGCCAATTTGCATGCAGCAAACTTCCACAGACAGCAACATAATAATGACTGGATAATCATTTTTTGTGATGTTGGCTGAGGGATACTGTTCTTCAAAATAGAGCCCTGGGATATTTTACAGCCACCCAAGGGAGCAGACAGGACTGTGGCTTGCCATCTCATCCAACAGAGGGGACCTCCAGGGTGCCAGCAAGTGCCCCAGTATCTAGCGTAAGACTTGAACTCGCAGCCTTTGAACGCATGAGCAAGCATACTACCAACTGAAGCAACGCTGACACATTGTGAGTAGCAGTTTAATGATAAAGAATCAGCAGACTGCAATTTAGCTACTTGCTCAGAACTCACATTCGACATCATCATGACCTAAGGATATATGCAATATTTAAGCCAAGGTTAGTAATGGGGTCCTCCCAGTCTGCTCTCAGAATTTTAGTGGGTCAGCAGAACCCTGTGAAATGACGTAAATGGCTGAAAACATAGACCCTTGAGGAATTTGAGGACCGAAGTGTTTTAATCTGCTTCATCATGTTCTTTCACCTCAATGCTTACTTATGTTGGAGATTTTACTGGAAATCATTCCTCTAAAGAATGGAAACTTGGCTCCACAGAAACAGTATTGCTTGTTCTAATTGGAACAAACTGGCTGATATGGTGCCCAGTAATTCTGATTTCTTCCTATGGAAGTGTTTATCTCTGAATCATTTTTTTGGCAAGTAGCAGCAGTGTGTGCTATCTACAAGGTGCACTGCAGTAACTTGCCAAGATTCATTCAACAGCACCTTCCAAACCCACCACCTCTACCACCTAGGAAGGCAGGAGGGCAAGAAGGATTTGGCTGTGGGAACGGGTTTATCGCGATTATGTTACTGGTCTAGTAATCTCCCGACCTTGATTAATGATCTGGAGACGGGAGTTCAAATCCAACCAAAGCAGATGGGGAATTTAAATTCAATTAAATAAATCTGGACTTTAAGAAAAGCTAATATCTGTAATGCTGAGCATTGGCTGGATTTTACGTCAGTGCTTGGGATCAGATGTGGGCCCTGACCACACACAGTATTGGGAATGCTTTCTGCAGGATTGGCCAGTTAACGGTCAGAGGGAGTGTTTACCATCCAATTTAGGACAACTAAGGGCAAGTCTCAATGCTGGAGGGCCGATAGGGGGCCTTCCTGCATTGACACTTCAGCAGATGAGGTGCCAATTCCTGCAGAGTGAGAGGGTGTCTCGAGGCGGCCCACCCTCTAAAGACCACGTAATAAAATTTAGGTTGGAAGAGGCCACCGCCTCATGGCTGTGATTGTGGAGGGCCAGGTAAGCCCCACGCTGGACATCCAGCCACCATAGCAGGGGCCTGATGGCCATGACAGGGGTTTGGAGGGGGTTCCCTAGCAGGATGAGGTGCATCTCCCCCCTCCCCAGGAGGCCACCTCAATAAACTGGCCGCGCTTTGGCCACACTGGGGATCCCGCCGGCTGACCAACAAATTCTGGTTGACACGCGGCTTTAATGCTTTGCATTTCAACATGGCTCCGGATTGGAACCATGCCAGCAAACTGGCACATGGGCCAGCAGATGGGCCCGCCCATCTCCGGTCCCACACCCATCGTGCCACCAAACACCGGATTGCTGCAAAAACCCATCTGGTTCAGTAATGCCCGTTAGGAAAGCAAATCTGCCATCCTTACCCAGACTGGGTTACAGGTGACTCCAGGCCCACAGCAATGTGATTGGCTCTTAACTGCCCTCTGAAATGGTCTGACAAGCCACTCAGTTAAGGGCAATTAGGAATGGGCAATAAATGCCGGTCTTTCCAGCGACACCCACATCCCATGAATGAATTTGAAAAAATTGCGTATCACGGCTTTACAGTTATTACTTTCCCTCACACACTGAGGGAAAATATAATACATTTCAGATGGATTCCCATTAAGGAATAGAGATTCAGGGTGAAGTGACTTCAGAAACACACATATTTTTGAGACAGGACCCCTGACAAATTGGATTGGATCTTGATATACAATGTTAGGCATTGGATCTATGTCCTTTCATGGTATGCAGTCCATATGGGCAGTTCTTTCACTGGCTTCAGTGAAATGTGACTACAAACAATCAAATGGCATCATAGCCGTTCGCATCTGTTTTGCAATTAAAGTCAATGCCACACATTTAAAATTGGGTTGAGTGGGGATTTATGTTTTTAACTCTGTAATAACAGTGACCTGTAATAACCAAAATGTATATGGACACATTAAAAGGAAAATACAAGCACAGTGGGCTTTTCAGACTCTATACTCTGCTTCCATTCTATGTCTGTAAGTATTGTACTTCTGCCACAAAATAGATAATGGTCTTTTTGTCATGCATTTCACAGCACGTGTTTAAAACACGCGACAGTGGTCTGGAAGCATTTAATTGCGTAATTTCCATAGGCACTGCTATTATTTTAAACTGAGACACCAAGTTAATTGAAAACGTAAATTGAAGGCAGCTAGCAGTTTATTCACCAGGTTTGTGCCATTTCTAATCCAGGGTGACCTATTCTTTCCAAAGAGGCACAGAATGCCCGGTGCTATTAGCTGGCACAGGCAACTGGAGACACAGAAGCAAAGATTTTCCTTTTTGATTTTCCCCCCTGGTTATCACCTCAGCTCTCTTGGAGGCGATAGTCAATGCTGGTGGTTGGTCATGTGGACAGCAATAAATCTCTGGTCAATCACACAAGCAGATCTTCCTTTAGGGGAGACTGACTTTGAAGAGAGCAATTGCACGCGCATCAGGAAATGATGTAAAAAACACTGGCCAGAATCTTCCAGCACCACCCCCCTCAACCCCCCCCACACACACACACACACACACACACACACACACACACACACACACCCCCCCCCCCCCCACCCACCCCAACAATCCAGGGTGGGTTCCCCCATGGCGGGGCCGGCAAGCCATTGAAGTCTCCATTCACATCGGCAGGACCACCAGTGTGAGCGGCTTGAAAATTCCAGCCACTGATTCAGCCTCAGCTGGAGCATTGCTTTCAGCTCTGGGTACCGCACTTTAGGAGGGATATGAAGGCCCTATAGAGAGTGGAAGAAAGATTCGGGGATGAGAAACTTGAGTCACATAAATAGATTGGAGAAGTTGGAACTGTTCTCCTTGAACAGTTCTCCTTGAAGAAGAGGAGGTTGAGAGGAGATTTGATAGAGGTGTTCAAAATCATGAAGGGCCTGAACATGGTAGTTAGGGAGAAACTGTTCCCATTGGTGAAAGAATCGAGAATGAGAGGGGACAGATTTAAGATGAATAGCAAAAGAAGCAATGGCGACACCAGGACAAAGCTTTTCACACAGCGAGCGGTTAAGATCTGGAATGAGCTGCCTGAGAGTGTGGTGGAGGCAGATTCACTCAAGGGAATTGAATTATTAACTGGAAAGGAAGAATGTGCAGGGCTATGGGAAAAGGCAGGGGAATGACACAAAGCACATTGCTCATTCAGAGAGCCAATGCAAACACAATGTGTGGCCTCCTCTGTGCTAGAATGATTCTGGATGGGATTGAGTCTGGATTTACTCTGCTGCTGAAGTCAAAAGAGGAAAGTGCAGGGTGGATGGTAAAACCAGCAATTCACCCCATCCCTCAGGAATCCTTTTTGCTATTTGTATTTATATAGCGTCTTTTATGACTACCGGACACTTCAAAGCTCTTTACAGCCAATGAAGTACTCTTTGAAGTAGAGTCATTGCTAAATAGGGAAATCCAGCGGAAGCTCTTTTACTTTGTAGTTTTACGAGCCTGCTACAGCAAATTCTAGAGTTTAATTCTAGATTTTAATGGTAATATCAGATTGCAGTGGAACTAGACGACTGTGCTACTGGAACATGAAAGTGGGATATTGGTAAACAGAGGAGGAATGCAAAATAATTCAGGGGGATTTAGCAGAATGGACAAAAATAATCCATAAGAAAATATAATTTAAAGAAGTAAGGGTGAGGTAATACATTTTGAAAGCAACAATTAGATAAAGGATTTATGCATCAAATTCAGCTCCTAACTTTCAGAGTTTGGAATACAGATACAACTATATTCATACCCGATATCTAAATATTACAACCAAATAGTGCAATTCAAGATCACGAGAAGCTCCCAGTTCAATTATTGCTCTATGCGGAGTCAGCTAAACTCAGCCAGTATTGTGATAGAGGCAATGAAATTCGATTATACTGTATTCATAAATTTTGTTAAAGTACATTATACAACATTTCAAATTTGGCATTATATAAAGTGTGACACAGTTCAGTTTCTTTCAGTGCAGTATGAGGCAGTCTAAAGTCCCTCACTATACACACAATTACAGGTTATATTTCCCCTTTACACTTCCTGTCAAATATTCCCTGTGCATACAGCCCAAGGGATTTTACATGGTTTCCAGCCCTTTGGTGGATTATGACGGGGGGGGGGCTTAGACTTTGGCCTTTCCCCATTGAGCCTCTGGCCACTGCCCCAAGCTTTAGTCTGTCCCTCAGCACATAGTCCTGGGCCTCGGAATGTGCCAGACTGCAACACTGGGTCGTGGCCATCTCTTTGCCCAGGAAAGTCAAAACGTTTTAGGCAGGCCACAAAGTGCCTTTCATTGAGTTGATGGACCTCCAGCAGAGGTTCCTCTGGAAGGTCTAAAGCCACAATGTGGGCAGAATCATCCCAGGTTTGCGCTAAGTCCGGGGAAGAAGATGTTTTACGTGTCGGCTACAAAGGCGGGTTTTCGTGCCATATTGTCCCATACCCACCTCATTAATTATGTGGCCACAGGAAACATGCCGTCTCACTGGCAGGTGGTCTCCAATTTGCCCACCATGCTGTTACCTCGCTGCTTCCTCACACAGGGCGCCATATTTAAACTGCAGCTGCGCGCACACTTCTCAATGCTTACGGCTCCGGTGAAAACATGACCCCAAAAACCAGGAAGAGTGCAGCCCCCCCCCCCGCAACTCCGATTCAGTGACGCATCCTTGGGATACCTTCTGGAGGCCGTTGAGGCTCGCCGTGATGTCCTCTACCCCGACCCTGGTCACAGGAGGCCGATCAGTCTCACCACTCCGGCTTGGGAGACAATGGCAGAGGTGGTCAGTGCCAATGCTGCACACAAGAGGTTGGTCATCCAGTGCAGGAAATGGATGAATGATCTCATCTGAGCTGCTAGGTTAAGGCAACCATCTCATCACTCTAAACTCAAACATTCACAAGCCCATCACACGTTCACTGGCATCTCACTCACTGCCAGCTCAAGGGACATCACCATTCACTCTCTCACACACACACCCTCACATCTCCACCTGGCCTCATCTCCTCTGGAGACTGCCTCCTCACCCCTCACCATCTTGAGGCCACTTGCACAGATCAACATGTGCCCCACACACACCCTGGGATGCCCCCCTTCCCCAGTACAGCCCTCGCCCTGCAGCCTCTTCCCTTGCCTGAGGCCACTTCTCCCCCTTCGCCAAGCAAACTCTAGCCCAGCAGACGTTGAAAAGCCGCCCTGGCTTTATGGTTGGTCTGGTAGGTAGAAACCTGCCAGTGAGCCTCCCTAACAGCGATGTGGTGCTGCCTGTGAAGCCTGGCGCTGATGACTGCGAGTGCCGCCTGAAGCAAGGTAGGCAAACAGACCTCGATGTCCCGAGTGAAGTGCAGCTCGCCAGTGCATGCCGCTTATGTACAGTTGTGAAACACGATCAGATGATCCAGTGTTGGGGGGGGAGGGATGATTCCGGAGAGCAGGGCTTATAATCAGATGATAAAGTATTGAAATTAGGTTCCTGACCTGTGGCGGTGGGAAACCCGGCCCATCATTGACGGGTGGAGCGGGCGATCGCAAACTGGCGTGAAACTGATTTTTGGCCATCTCGTCACATTGTTCTTCCTTCCTCCACCAGCCCGCCGCCGATGGGGCCAGAAAACTCCGGCGGGGGTCTCTGGGAGGATTTACTCAGCCACAGGAAGTAAGCGACTCAGGAGACTGTGGGTCAACATTTTCCCCTGCTATGCAGAGAAATGCCTTTGTTGGTATTTATTGCCAGTCAAATCCAAGAAAAATGTCAAGAGCAGAACTTTTCATCGCGTTCATCAACCTGACCAAAGCATTTGAATCAGTAAATCACGAGGGTCTGTGGATTGTGCTTCAAAGATTTGGATGTCCAAGAAACTTCATCATCACAATCCTGTAACTGCTTCACGATGATATGACTGCAACTGTCTTTTTATTTATTTGTTCTTGGCATGTGGGCTTCGCTGGCTAGGCCAGCATTTATTGCTCATCCCTAATTGCGCTTGCTTAGTGGGCAGTTATGAGTCAACCACATTGATGTGGGTCTGGAGTCACGTGTAGGCCAGACCAGATCAGGACAGCAGATTTCCTTCCCTAAAGGGGATTCATGAACCAGATGGGTTTTTATGACAATTGACACTGGTTTCATCGTCATCGCTAGACTTTAAATTCCAGATTTTTTTAGTGAATTCAAATTCCATTATTTGCCCTGATGGGATTCAAACCTGTGTTCCTCAGAGCATTACCCTGGGTCTCTGCGCTACCAATCCAATGGCAATACCATTACAATACCACTACAATACCATTACAATACCATTACATTACCACTACAATACCACTACAATACCGCTGCAATACCGCTAAAACGCCACTACAATACCGCTACAATACCACTACAATAGCACTATAATATCACTACAATACCACTACAATACCATTACAATACCACTGAAATACCACTACAATATCATTACAATAACACTGCAATACTATTACAATACCATTACAATACCATTACAATACCACTGCAATACCACTACAATACCACTATAATACCACTGCAATACCACTACAATACCATTACAATACCACTGCAATACAACTACAATACTATTACAATACCACTGTAATACCATTACAATACCACTACAATACCATTACAATACCGCTACAATAACACTACAATACCATTACAATACTGCTACAATACCATTATAATACCACTACAATACCACTGTAATACCACTACAATGCCTTTACAATACCATTACAACACCACTGCAATACCACTACAATACCACTACAATACCGCTGCAATAATACTACAATGCCATTACAATACCACCACAATACCGTTACAATACCATTACAACACCACTACAATACCATTACAATAGCATTACAATACCGCTACAATACCATTACAATGTAGATACAATACCACTGCAATACCACTACAAGACCACTACAATACCACTACAATACCGCTACAATACTACTACAATACCACTACAATACCATTACAATACCACTATAATACCACTACAATACCATTATAATACCACTACAATGCCATTACAATACCACTACAATACCATTACAACACCGCAACAATACCACTACAATACCATTACAATACCGCTACAATACCACTACAATACCATTATAATACCGCTACAATACCACTTCAATACTGCTACAGTACCATTACAATACTGCTGCAATACCACTACAATACCACCACAATACCGCTACAACACCATTACAATACCGCTACAATACCACTATAGTACCATTACAATACCATTACAATACCACTACAGTACCACTACAATACCATTACAATACCACCGCAATACCACTACAATACCACTACGCCACCTCCTCCCTCATGTTTTGAGTGGGAGATCTGAAACAGAAGCCTTCAAGATCTGGACCGCTGTAAAGCAAGGCTGGGTTATAGTCCCCTTACTACTTCCAACCTACCTGACAGTGGTTATTCATCTTATCAAAGATCAACTGCCCTCTGGTGTCAGTATTAAATACTGTGTGGATGGAAAACCCTTCAACCTCAGTCGCCTCTGTGTCAAAACTAAACTGGCCCCCATTGACGTACATGGTCTACAGTTTGCCGGTGACTGCAGTGCCATTGCCAAACCTGCAACAGATTTACAAACCACTCTCAATTTTCCCTACAATAAACTTGACCTCTCTTTGAATGTTGCAAAAACAAAACCCACATATTAATCTTGGTCAATCAAATATTCCACCTCCCATATATGTTGAAGGAGAGACTCTGGAATGTGTTGAGTGCTTCCTATACCTCGGCAGCCACCTCTCTCTAAAGGCCACCAGTGATGAGGAGATCCAACACCGGATCAGCTGTGTCAGCTCGGCCTTCGACAAACAATGGTAGCAGGTATTTGATAGCAAAGACAAAATTCCTAGTGTACAGAACAGCTGTCGCTGTGCATCCCTGGAAACAACCTGCAGAGCGCAGAGTCCCACATCAACAGAAACAACTGCATCTGTTTCCAAACCTTCCTTGCAAAGGCAAATTCCGAAAGGAGGTGGGTTACAGCTTCTTCCCCACCATGGCTGCCTCGAGGGAAGCATGTGGAGATGGTGAGACTCCAGGTCTGCAGGAAGGATTGAGCACCTCTTGGCCAAGGCAGGGCCAAATCAGCCAGGATTATTGATTCCGATTACGATCTTACAGGTTTTGCTGGATTGGGAATGGAAAGATGCTGGGGAGTGTGGGCAAGCAACACCATTTAAACTTTATAAACAGCGGTTCATAGGTGAAGAAATACTGATAGGTTGGTGGTGGCTTGATAGCATACCATGAGTGGTTTTGGACATCCTTTCATAGAAAGGTTATTAAAGTCACAAAGAGTGTACAGGCTAGATCCAGAAGGGGGATATTAGAGTTGCAAAGTAATAGTTACCAGGAGAGCCTTACGATACAGAGATTATTTCATAGGTAGCAAAGAAGCAGAGAGTTAATCATAAACTTGGCAATTGCTGAATAAATTGACAATGTGACTATCTGTATACCTGAGACAGAGGTACGACAAAGACAAATTTGGGATATCGACAACATAGCTCGACTATAAATTGTAGCTCCCTTTGAAATTTGGCATTCTTGTGTTTGTCCTGGTGAGTGAGAGAGCAAAAGCTTTGACAGCATGTTTCTGTTCTTAGCAATATTAATTTCTCTGTTACCATGCGATGATCTTCCTTTCCCTTCAATGTTGATAACTAGGTCCCTAACAGCACTGTGGGTGTACCTACACCACATGGACTGCAGCGGTTCAAGACGGTGACTCACCACCAACTTCTCAAGGGCAATTAGGGATGGGCAAAAAATGCTGGGCCCAGCCATTGACATCCACATCCCATAAATGATTTCTTAAAACTATTCTAGAGCAGAACATGGAACTTATTTGAGAGTAATGACATGAAATGAGAAAGATGCTAAACCAGAATGATAGTTTGTACAATCATTCAACATCAAAGATCCCACAGCGCTATCTTGAAGAAGTGCAGAGGAGTTTTTCTCTGTTGTCTTGGCCAACAGATCATCTGGTTGTGATCACAATGCTGTTTTAAAGATAAAAAGGCATGCATTTCTCTAGCACCTTTCACAACCACTGAGCATTTCATAGTTCGTTACAGCCAATGATGCACTGTTTGAAGTGCAGTCACTGTTGTAATGCAGCAGCCAATTTACGCACAAGGTCTCAAAAACAGCAATGTGATAATGACCAAGAAACCAGTTTTTGTGAAGTTGGTTGAGGGATAAATACTGGCCAGCTCTTCTTCAAAATAGTGCCATAGGATCTTTCACATCAGTCTGAGAGGACAGATGAGATCTTGATTTAATTATCATCTGAAAGACAGAACCTCTGCCAGTGCAACACTCCCTCAGTCCCAGACTGGGAGTGTCAACCTTGAATGACATACTTAAATCTTGAACCCACAACCTTCTGACTCAGAAACGAGAGTACTAACAACTAAAAGGATCATGGCGTCATAGAGTGGTTACAACATGCAAGGAGGATATTCAGTCCATTGAGTCCCTGCCAGCTCTCTGCAAGAGCAACTGAGTAGTCCCACTGTCCCACCCTCTCCCTGCAGTCCTGAAATTTATTCTCTACAGGCGCTTATTCAATATCCTCCTAAAAGTCTCAATCGAACCTGCCTCCACCACACTCTTGGACAGTGCATTCCAGATCCTAATCACTTGCTGCTAAAAAAAAAATCTTTTGCTTCATGTCACCATTGCTTCTTTTGCCAATTACCTTAAACCTGTGCCCTCTGGTTCTCAAGCCTTCCATCAATGGGAACAGATTCTCTCTGTCCCGCTCATGATTTTGAACATTTCTATCAAATCTCCTCTCAACCTTCCTTTCTCTAAGGGGTACAGTCCCAGCTTCTCCAATCTATGTAACTGAAGTTCCTCATCCCTGGAACCATTCTAATAAATCTTTCCTGCACCATCTGTAAAGTGCAGTGCCCAAAATTGGAGACAATACTCCAGTTGCGGCCAATCCAATGGTTTACGAAGGTCCATCATAACTTCCTTTCGGTTTTACTTTATGCCTTTATTTATGAAGTCCAGGATACCGTACTCTTGTTTTTAAACCATTTTCTTAACCTGCCCAGCCACTTATTATGATTTGTGTACATAAACCCCAAGATCCCTCTGTTCCTGCACCCCTGACACTGTGGGATCTTGCTGTGTGCACATTGGTTGCCGCATTTCCTACAATGGCCACGCTTTAAAATTACTCCCTTGGTTCTATCTTCTCACTTTCTCTCTCTCCCTATAGATAAACCCACCACCTTAATGAGGCTTTTACAGCAATTACCCATGCAGTAATAAAATCTAAAATGTCACCAGTAATTTTTAAAATGTGTGTTCCATACTGTGTGAAATGAAGCAACACTGTACTCATTATACCACTGCAGAAACCTCAGCGGATGACATTGGCCGGCCAAGGAGTGCGAGAAAGAAATTAATTCATGTTTAATCAGCCTTTTTCTGCTGCTTGACATTTCCACACTGCCAGGAATCTCAGCACCGTCGGGACTCGCACATTATCAGACCACAGTTATCTGCACTTACACATGTATCCTCCAATCCCATTACTAACCAAATATTAATCCAGCTCATTCATTGAAATAGTTTACGAATACAACAACAACTTGCAGCGAATATAGGAAGACACCTCAAGATGTTTCACTAGGGGAACAATAGGCCATCTTGGGAGGAGAACGTTGGCGAAGGCTTTCATCCTTTGCTCAGTTTACTGCTGCACAACAGGTTCAGAGGAAAATCGAGGCCTAGTTGTGGAGGCTTACATGTGAAGGATGGTAAGCTGACAGCATGAGACAGCACCATCAGGATGGGGGAGCCTTTGATAGGGTAGAAACTATTTCCTCTGGTAGAGGGGTCCAGAACAAGGGACTTAAAATTAGAACCAGGCCATTCAGGGCTGAAGCCTGGAAGCATAAAGGGGAGTGGAAATCCGGAACTTTCTCCCCCACCAAAACAATTGTTGACGCTGGGGGCTCAATTGATAATTTCAAAACGGAAATTGGTGGTTTTTATGCTGGTCAAAATTTGTAGGTCTATATTGCAACAGAACTTCTTTAAATCTAGGATTTCTAGTCATTCCTTCACCAAAGGCTTTAACCAGAGCACTCTGGAAATGATAAGCCATATCAATGAGAGGGACAAATTTGTTGGATTGTCAGAAAAACTCACCAGCTCACTAATGACTTGCATTGAAGGAAATCTGCTGGGCTTATATGGCCTGACCTTTAAGTGATTCCAATCTACTTTGACAAGAAGGATAGAAAAGCAGAACATTATTTAAATGGAGAGAAATTGCAGGATGCTGCAGTACAAAGAAACCTGGGTGCGCATGAATCACAAAGAGTCATGTGTGTCCTACCCCTCCTCCAGGTACTGTGCCCATTGGTGACCATGCACTTTCCAATGTATTGGATTGGTCCATGATCACATATGGCAAAATACTGCAGTGGTTTGCCTTTGCCTCCAGCAGAAACCCTCTTGCTATCAGCCATATTAGAAAGATTTACAGGCTAATAATCAACCTGTTTGGCTAGTTAGGAAAGCAACTTCTGTGGCCATCAAGTCTTGAAGTGGGACTTGAACCCAGAGCATCTGGCCCAGAAGTAGGGACACTACCACTGCGCCACAAGACCAGCATGCAGGTACAGTAAGTAATTAAGAAGGCTAATAGAACGATGGCCTTTATGGCAAGGGAAGTGGAGTGTAGAGTAGTGAAGGAATGGTTAGGTAGTTAGGATTGGCATTAATATATATATGATGAACTTTGGTAACCTTAGTGTAGACTCAAGGGCAGGATGGGATACTTGACATCCTGGAACTGTTCACAGCCTGTGCAAAGACAAAGTGGATAAAGGAAGTTCAATTCCAGACAGGGCAGGGAGGTCATGTATTTTCTACCTCACTGGCCAGGTCAAAGGAACCCACCAGGTGGTGAGTGTATCAGAATGAGTAGCCAATTGAGGTTGTTTAACGAGATCTTGTAGCCATTAGTACTTGTTTAGCGAGATTCTGTAGCTATCAGCAACTGTTAACAAAGTCTAATAGTAATGTCCAGAAACAAGAATTATAAAAGATGCTGTGCCACTGTGAAATTTTGAGAAGCTTCTCCTTGCCTGACAAGGAGAGTTTTCCCAGGCATGTTTGAATAAAGATTTTTACTTAATTGGATCTCTAGAGTGATTTTCTTCCACAACAGTTGCCATTGAAGTTGCCATTGCGTTATGTGAAGAATGGGGAGGGTTCTTATTTTGGCCAATATTCTTCATTTAATCAACAACAGCAAGAAGAAAATCTGGTGGCCATTCATCCATTTATCTTCTGCTTGTGAGATCTTGCTACGTAAAAATTGGCTGCCAAATTTGCCGACAGTATCGACAGAGGTTAATCGATCATGAAGCTTTTTGCAAGGCCCTGAGGGTAAAAACATAGGCACCAGATAAATTCCAGTTCTTTTCATTGGTCCCTACGTTAATCATTTTCCACAAGAAATAATTTAGAAATTGTCCTATAGTTAATCATGGAAGACATCGTGAACAAATGAGAGATGAAAGCCTTGACATTACTATTTGCTATATTAGCAGGCAATCATTTCACATGGAATTCCTCTGCCTACTATTCTTGCAGAGATACTAATCTTTTATTTATAATGAACAAGCATGTTGACTAGAGGAGGGCTTGTGGCACAGTAGGTAGCGTCCCTGCCTCTAAGCCAGAAGCTCTGGGTTTGAATCCCAATCCCCAACTTCCCAAGGAAGTTCATAACCTGGCCAAACATGTTCAGTATCAACGTGTAGATCTTCCCAACACAGACCAATGGCAGGCAGTAAGAGTGGGAGAGATTCCTGGTCAGCGGTGTGATGGAAAGGAAATTAGAGCCTCTAACATCTCTATCTGTGGCACAGGACTATGACAACAAGAATGGTTCCAGGGATGAGAAACTTCAGCTATGTGGATAGATTGGAGAGGAGGAGATTTGATGGAGATGTTCAAAATCATGATGGGGCTGGACAGAGTAGATAGGGAGAAGCTATTTCCACTTGTGAAAAGAACACGAGGGCACCAATTTAAAGTGATTTGCAAAAGAAGCGAGTGTGATGTGAGGGGAAAGAACTTTTTCACACAATAAGTGGTTCAGGTCTGGAATGCACAGCCTAGGAGTGTGGTGGAGGTAGGTTCAATTGGGGCAATAGATGAGCTTTTGAATAGAAACAATGTGCAGGGGTAAGGGGAACAGGCAGGGCAATGGAACTTGTTCATAATACTCATTTTGGAGAGCCAGTGTAGACACGATGGGCCAAATGGCCTCCTTCTGTGCCATTAAAATCCTGTGATTCTATGGACATGGGCCCCCCCTGCGGGAGCGTTGGGGGTGGGAGTGGGGGGGAAGGGTGGTGAAGCGGTGGGGGTGAATGGCTGATTGGATGGTTGCTGAGGTTCAGACTGGGGTTCAATCCCTGTTCTGGCTGGGGTGGGTTTGGGACCAGCCTCCTTGCCCTACCTGTGGCAGAGGTTGTGTTGTTGGGGCTGGACCTGCCTTTGCTCGGAGAACAGTAGAACATGTCCAATGACACACAAATGTGTTAAATGTTCAAGCGATAATATTGCAAGTGGCAACCTCAAGGTTCGAACTCAAAATGCTGCACTGCACTGCACAATATAACGGAGTTGATCTTGAGTGGAAAATGGGCCATTGACTCATTATCATCTCAAAACCAAAGGCAAAATCTACCCCAGCAAAGTGTTAACTTCTGAGGCATCAATGACCAAGTTTTGTTTCAGATTTAGTTGTATTTCTGAAACGTTTCAACATCCAAAGTTAAAATGAGTCACTAAGCGCTACTGACAAAAATGGAAGCAAAACCAAATAATAATAGCAAGTTTCATTTACATTTCTTTTAAGTGCCCTTTGAAAATTCTAGTCCAAAGCTTTAACAGAGATACACTGACGATTTAGAAAAGTTTTGATTTCTCTAATTGCATTGAAATCCATTTTCCACTTATTCCACCTCCTCGACTTCATGAGACAAGTAATACATTTGGTTTTCCTAGGAATAATCTAAATAGTTTCTGACTAGTATGTCAAAGAAGAATTGTGCGTAAATCAACTTATCCAGGGTACAGTGGTCAAACCACAAGAATGTTCACTAATGAATGGTTTCAATGGATACAAAATTATTTGCAATAAAAATATGTAACTGATTAAGCTTGCTCTGGCGCAATGGTGAAATCTCAGTATCTATAGTGTCAGCATTGAGTTTGTACCAAAATTGCAGCTGGTAATCAATTCGGCTGCAGCAACTTGGAATCACCGGGTAGAATTTCGGGGTTGGCGGGTCTGGGAACGGTCAGGGGTGATTTCACACTGGCCGATTAACAGGCTCAGCGCTGCCGGAGTGGGGGCGGGAGGAGGGCTAGCGCTGACATCAGTGGGGGGAGCATAGACGGAAATCTCCCTGAGGGCAGAGAGCTGCCTGAGGGGGATGAAGAATTTAAAATCAATAAAGACAGAATTTAAAACCCGGGAAAAAAATGTCCACACATCAGAATGGGTCACCTGTGCGTGGACGTTATAAAAATTCTGTGCGCGGATTTTGTATTTTTTATTTAATTACGGAAACGTCACGGATGAGGTTTCCTGAAAAATGCAAAGGCCGCCTGGCCAATTTGCCTGCCCACCAACCATAAGGTCAGACAGGCAGCGCAAAATCCCTGTTAGTTGATACTTTGATGGCCTTTACAAGCCTCTTAATTGTCGGCGGGAGCGCTGCCGGCTCTCGCGCGCACCCGCCGACCGAAGTATGGCGAGAGTGCACGATGACGCAGGACGCTCGCCCAACGTCGTCACACGCTATTTCACGCTCGAGCGTGTCGGGCACGCACTCAGCGTAGAATTCTGCCCACTATGCATGATGTTAGGATGCGATTCTGAAGAATTTTTTAAGCCATTACTCTGCCCTCTGTTTAACAGAGGGGTTAAGTGTTTGTAAGCTAATATCACACATTTTAATGTTGTGGCTCATAGGCAAAACACGTTATGGTAAATAGAGAAGTGTTTGTGTGTTACAGATCATTCAGGCAGCATGAGTTGCTGTGGTAACACACACTTGTACATGCATGTCATACTCTGGAGCCATGGTTAGTGATGCTCCAACTTTCTTTCCATCGCATGGCTGACCAGGAGTCTCTCCCACTCTTACTGTCTGCATTGGCTTATGTTGGAAGGATTTGCAGGTTAATGCTCAACCTGTTTACCTGCATGATAAGCGCACCTTCCACAGCCATCAAGTCCTGGAGTGGGAGCCACATAGGAGCATCTGTAAATTTTATTTCTCGATTAAATTAGCTAGCATTATGATCAATGTTTTACCATCATGAAGCTCAAAACAGGCCATCCCTCTACTTGGCATGAAGCTCCATGTTAAATATGGTGGTCAGTCATGAGCAAAGTACAAACGTTTCACAATAAAGCTCAAATAACGTGAAAACGATGAGACCCACTTGGCTCCGTTGCTCAGTTTTTTTCTCCCTCTGAGAGGAATGAGGCCTTACAGATTGCAGAGTGATCGGTTCAAATCTTGGCCTGTGCTGACTTACGATCTGAGGATGATAATTGCGGTCCAGCTACTGATATTAGGGAGAAAGGAAAGAGCAGCTGGGACTGCGCTGCTACTTTACACCAAGCAGTGAACCCACCTAAAGAAAACAGGAGATGGCAGCATCCAGCAGTCCCTACAAAGGCCCTGAGCACATCAAATGCAATTGAATGTTGCAAATGGGGAAGGTGTTAGCCTGTGGTGAGCATATGCGAAAGGCTTGATTACAGTTTTAGGTGACCACTGTGGGTGCCAACACAGGAGACTTTCCCAACGTAGTGCATGGCGCTCTTCTGTCATGGAATGAGTGGGAGCCTACTGCCCGCCATATTGGATTCATATAGCACAATCCAACTATCTAGGCCTGAGGCATCAAGGTGAAGAAATGGCTGATAAGCAAAATTCGGTAATTAGTCAAGTTCACATAGGGCCAGCCATAGGCATCGTTCTCCATCAGAGAGAGCCAGTTGGTTATATTATAGCTTAAGAAGCACCACTTCACCAGCATGGAGGCAGGGCCTCCATGAGCTACCACAGCCGGCACGGGGATTGAACCTGCACCATTGGGGTGTCATGCTTGAGAAAATGGATATGTTACACTTAAATAACAGTTCATCAATCCTTGTCGTAAAAACCCATCTGGTTCACTAATCCCCTTTAGGGTAGGAAATCTGCCATCCTTACCTGGTCTGGCCTACATGTGACCCCAGACCCACAGCAATGTGGTTGACTCTTAACTGCCCCTCTGAAATGGCCTAGCAAGCCACTCTGTTCAAGGGCAATTAGGGATGGGCAACAAATGCTGGCCTTGCCAATGATGCCCCCTTCTCATGAAAGAATAAAGAAAATTAAATTAAAATAACCAGGTCATCTGTTTTTGTAATGTTGATTGAGGGATAAATATTGACCAAGAACCAAGTATTACTCCACCGCTCACCTTTGAAATAATGCCATGGATTTTTTTACATCCACCCGGGGGAGCAGACAGGAGCTCAGTTTAATTATCTGACCAGAAAGACACCCTCTCCAACTGTGCAGCACTCCTTAGGTAGTGCACTAGAAAGTTAGCCCAAAGTTTTGCACACAAGCCTTGAAATGGAACGTGAACCCACATCCTTATTACTCAAAGACAGGAGTGATACCAACTGGCCACAGCTATGGCTAGAAGCATAGGGGCTGCTTCCCTAACCACCAGTGTCCCCGCCTACAACCCCGCTCAAATACCACACCTCCAAAAAGACCTGAGATTGTACCCAGTGATCCAACTTGCACCCCAACAAAAATATGAATGCACCCAAACTTCTATCCCCAGCTCTTTCTGTTTGTTCATATACAAATGGGAAAGATATTTCTTTGTGGCAGTAGCTCTGTGTTGGGTCAAAAGTGAAGGGAGTCATTTACGTCTGAGATTTCCCAATATTACATACCAGCCTGTTAAAGACATTCCTAAACTAGATTTACAGATTCATTAAATGACCTCGTTCTATGTTTCAAAATGATATCAGCAGCAGTTCGAGGAATTTCTTTGATTTCCCAATCAACTTCCTGAAGATTTTGCTCTAATTTCACGTCTGTAAATTCCATCCTTTTACCTTCAGTTTCTTTGCTGCCCACTCATTTCCAGTCTGGCACTGGTGCTGCTTCAAACTTGCATTTGATACTCTACACACAACACAATTTCATTCAGATTTCTTTACTGTTTCTTAGCCCAACCTTTGCGGACAGTCCCACACTCAATGAATTTGGGCGGTTGAATGATGCAATCAATCTGTGCAGTGGTTAGCAAACATTGGTGCAAAGTCCATTATGTATCTGTAATCTGGGGAGATGAAATGAGGGAAAATTCAGGGGGATTGTACATTAGTCTTTGAATAATAACTGTAAATGCATCCAAGCGGAAGTGCATTGTAATAACTCATTAGTTCCCTGCGATTGCTTAATGAGATAACAACACCAGTGATGCAGAATGCAATCGGGGGCAGCAGCAAACTTACATCAATGAAGACAGGCATAGGAAATATTATTGCCATTATAAAAACAAAAAAACAAATGAGGAGACATGTAGCCCATTTTTCAGGCGGATGATAGAGATAAAGTGGGAGCTTACGCGTTCATTGAACTGAATTGGCTGCGTGCTTTAAAAAGTTAGTTTTTGAAACTTATGTTGAATTTCATACCTGGCGTTGACTTAGAAACCAGGGTGTAATAAAGATTAAGATAGTATCAGGAAGGAGCCCCATTGGTTAAGCTCTGGACAGCGTCCTCTTCCTTCTTAGGCAGCCCCTCGGAATCGAGGATGACTCGCCTCCACTCTGGTTCGATGGGTTCTGAGATGACTGATAAATCCCATGTGTGATCCGCAGACTCTGCCACAGGTGGGGGCAGGTGGTGCTTGAAGGGTTGGGTAGATGGGTTGTTTGGGAGGTTTGTGTGCTCCCTCCGGTGCCCCGGCTTCACCTCAGCCCGCTCCCAGCGGAGTCTCTTGATGCGCTCGGTATCTCCTCGGTTAAGTCTTCTCCATTTTGGGTGCTCAGAAGCCGGGGTCTCCCATGAGTCGGCTGCGATGCTTGATCTCTTCAGGGATGCTTTGAGGACATCCCTAAAGCGTTTCCGCTGTCCCTCCTTGGAACCTCTGTTTCGAGTAGAGCAACAGCTTCAGGAATCTGGTGTCAGGCACACAAACGACATGTCCCTCCCAGCGGAGCTGGTGTGGAGTGATTAGCGCCTCGAGTTGCTGGGTATGTTGGTTTGGGTGAGGACACTGCTATGCCATAGGCGTGGGCAATGAATGCTGACCTTGCCAGTGACACCCATGTCCTGAGAATGAATTTAATCGGAACATCAACGGGCTCAATCGGTGGAGTGGGACTTGAACTCTCAACCTTCTGTCTTTGAGATAAGAGGGCACGGCTGGCATTAAGAAAACCTCTTGATGCTTTTTTGGAAATAGTTCACCGCCCATACTGACAGGAATCACTTGTAGGCATTTGAAATTCTTCAACAAGGAATAAGCCTGCATACCATTCTAAAGCTGAAGCGGTGTCTTGTATCTGCATCAGCGTCAAACATGATACATGGAGATTGCACAATGCCCATTCGACATCAGAACGGTAGAAATAGGAGCTGGAGTAGGACATCCGCCCCCTCGAGCCTGCTCCACCATTCAGATAAGACCATGGCTGATCTACTGCAACTTCACCTTACTGCCCTTTCCCCACCTCCCTTAATTCCCTTAACATCCAAGGATCAATCAATCTCGTCCTTGAATATGCCCAATGTCTGGCTGCCCTCTGGGATAGAGAATTCCAAAGATTCACAACCCTTTAAGTGAAGAAATTTCTCCTCATCTCAGTCCTAAATTTGACCCCTTACCCTGAGACTGTGAGCATTAGTTCTAAACTCTCTAGCCGGGGTGACAGCCTCTCAGTATCCACCCTGTCAAGCCCGCTAAGAGTTTTATATGTTTCAGCAAGAACCCTTCTCATTCTCCTAAGCTCCAGTGAATATAGGCCCATTCTACTCCATGTACAACAACAATACATTATATTTATGTAGCACCATTAATGTAATAAAATGTGCCAAGGCACTTCACAAGAGCACTATAAGACAATAAATGGCGCCAAGCCAGTTAAAGGGATATTAGGACAGATGGCCAAAACTTGGTCAAAGGGGCAGGTTTTAAGGAATGTCTTAAAGGAGGAGAAAGTGGTAGAGAGGTGGAGAGCTGTAGGGAGATATTTCCAGAGCTTAGGGCCTCAGCAACTGATGGCACAGCACCAATGGTGGAGCACTTAAAATTGGAAATGTGCAAGAGGCCAGAATTAGAGGAGTGAAGATATCTCGGAAGGTTGTGAGTCTGGAGATTACAAAGATAGGGAGGGGTGAGGCCATGGAGGGATTTGGAAACAAGGAAGAGAACTTCAAAAACTAGCATCGCTTGACTAGGAGCCAATGCAGGTTAGTGAGCACATGGATGATGGGTCAATACGACTTGGTGTAAGTTAAGACATGTGCAGCAGAGTTTTGGATGACCTCAGGTTTATGGAGGGTAGAATGGGGAAGACCAGCCAGAAGTGTGTTGTGTTACAACCCATCCCCAGGTGAGGTTCCCCAAAGTTGTTGATCCAGGTGAGAGCCCTCAATTTGTCACCATTTGGCTGGGACACCCCCAAAATTGTTATTTCCCGGGTGAGGAGGGATGAACTGGCTTCCTGTCTTTATTCAGCATTCCAGCACCCCCCCCCCCACCACCCCTCCCTTTTGTTGGTTTGTTGGTCACAAAAAGATTTAATCTAAAATGGATCCCTTTCACAGATACCATTTTCCCAGATCCAATTGTACTGGTTTTGAAGGAGCCAAATTGATTAGACTTTCTTGAGTTAATGATGAGAGTAAGTTTATTAACTACTAAAGGCAAGAAAGGATAAAACACATGCATAAATGGTAATACAGGTTAAAAGTAAGAATTTAGCTGAAAGTAAATGAATATATATATATATATATATATATATAAAAGGTATACAGAACAGTCCTTAACTCGTGGAAAGTAGGTGATTGAGCATTGCAGCCGTTGCAATTCAAGATTCCTGTAGAATTGACTCCAGTAGACAAATAGTCAGATTCGAGGTTCCAGTAGAGTTGACTCTGGCAGGTGAATAGTCGATTTCAAGATGCCACTAGAGTTGACTCCAGTAGACGAATAGTCGGTTTCGAGGTTCCAGTAGCGTTGAATTCATTAGAGAGGGAGAGAGATCGGCATACCTGCAAAATGGCGATTTGCAGGGGTAGTGTGTGTGGCTGTTACTTCTGAGTCAAACTTCTAGCATTTGCTCTATCTCAGAACACCCACCAACAGACAGACACCAGGGCAGCTTTTCAGCTCACTTTTAACCCCTTCTTTGTATATTCCAAGTGGGAAGCAAATTCACAAATCTGTCTGGGCGTTGCACACAGGATTTCTTGATGAGATGATACTCATCCCCCATTATGTCCTATTGTATCTATTGGAGGGAGCAATTAGTTTCTGGATGTCTTTAGAAGTACCTTGTCTAGCAACAGGGTGGGGTTCCATTGCCTCTTAGGGCGTCACCCCACAGCACTCCAGCCATGGCTTCTGCGCATTTTGAAAACTCAGGTCTTATTTTTTGAAGTCCAATATTTCTGGACGCAACTTGATGTTTTTCCTTCATTATCATGACAGTTGGATTAGTCGATCAGGAGGTAATGAAGGCATGAATGAGCAGCAGATGAGCTGAGACAGGACCGAAGTCAGGCAACATTGTGGAGGTGGAACAAGGCATGTCACTATGCTAGGAGCATATACAATCCTGAGAGCCTGTATACAGATTGTGCACTTGGCTAATTGGCTGTCTAAAATATTGGCACCTTGGATTTCCATGGGGGCTCTTCCAATCTTACACTGCAACTTTGGCAGAAGGTTGGAGGAAACTCTGGTAAAATGATGCCAATAGTCATTACCGCTGTTATACCAGGATTTCCACCAATACCCTGCCAATGCCATGGCTGGAGATCGGGGAATCCCACAGAAATACTATCACATGTTAACTCTGGCAAAGCCACTTAATGCATCTGATACACCTAAAACACATTCCAGACACCAGTGCCTTTACAAGTTGGGCACTGCAGAAGGAGGCTCTAGCCCTCATGTTTAGGGTTGTCAGGAATACACTGGAGTCTCCAGGAATTGGAAATTAATCTCCAGGGCAGCACAGTGAGCAAAAACCCAGGAGCAGTAAAAACTATTGGGCATTCTTTAAAAATTCTTTGAACATTTCATTTATTAAGTATAAAAATACAAGAGGTGTGACAAAAGGAATTTTTGATGGAAAGTCCCTATTACTAAATTAGGTAATGCAGAGTGCGCTCACATTCCAATTGCTTAATGGAGAATGAGTTCACAATCCAATTGGTTAATGGAGAATGTGCTCACATTGCAATTGGCTAATGGAGAATGTGCTTACATTCTGATTGGAAAATGGAGAGGTGTAGGAAGGGAATTCCAGAGCTTGCAGAAATTGCATCCAAGATGGGGACTCAGCCTCAAAAGATTTTGCTCAAACTTTGATAAGCTTTATTAGCACTGAGAGCATTTCCAGCAGCATGGATTTTGCAATGGCATTGATGATGGAAGTGGCAGTGTTTGTCGTCACTACTCCAGTGACACTGACAGCAATTTCTGGAGTCCAGCACATGCACACAGTAACACAGAAACCCAGAAGTTACTGTCGATGATGCCACACTTTCCCAGAAGATGCGCTGTTGTGTCACACCCACCGGACACAATCAAAGGGAAATCTTTTGAATTGACGTGAACTTTTGTTCCTACTCCCATAGTCTCACTGTGAAAAACCCTTGGGAGATTGAATGGGGTGCAACTGGGTTTTTGATGACTTCATAATTATTGCTAACCACCTTCACTAACCCTAAAAAGCCAATTTTATATTTATTCAATGTCAGATTTCCCTATTATGATGAAAAGAATACACCATTATCCTTAAAAAAATGATTTTGCTTTTTCTCAAAGTTCGTTTAACTTTATTTTAGCTTCTATCTTAATTCAATCATAATCATTTATTTCGCCATCTGAAAATTTAAATTATAATGAAGGTCTATTAATTGCTTTTCACTTCCTGGTTTGTTGCCTGTGAAAATACTGCAATGTGATTGGTTGTCTACCTGCTTGCAGACACCACTGCTGCTGCACACCTGCAGATTGCTTTGACTTGGTGCCAGATTTAAACTGCAGTCGGTAAGCGGAAACCTATGTGCACCGAGATTGTTTGATCTTTGTGGGTAGTCTTCTTCAAGGTCAGCAATGTGCATCCTTTGCTTCACCACTGATGTAACATACAAAATAGTGGCAGAAGTACACCATTCGGCCCCTCGCGCCTGCTTTGCCATTCAATAAGATTGCAGCTGACCTGGTTTTATTTCGAATTCCACATTCCTACCTACCTCCAATAACCTTTGACTCCCTTACCTAACAAGAGTCTATCTCCCTCTGCCTTAAGAATGTTCAGTGACCCCGCCTCCACCACCTTCTGAGGCAGAGAGTTCCAAAGTCACACAACCCTCAGAAAAAAATTTTCCTTATCCCTGTGCTAAAAGGGCGACCCCTAATTTGAAAACAGTGCCCCCTAGTTCTGGACTCACCCACAAGAGGAAACATCCTTTCAACATCCACCTTGTCAGGGCCATTCAGGATCTTGTATACTTCAGTCAAATCACCCCTCACTCTTCTAAACTCCAGTGGAAACAAGCCCAGTCTGTCCAACCTTTCCTCATAAGACAACCCACTCATTCCAGGTATCAATCTAGTAAACCTCCTCTGAACCGCTTCCTTCCTTAAATAAAGAGACCAAAACTGCACACAGTATTTGAGATACAGTCTCACCAATGCCCTGTATAACTGAAGCAAAACATCCTTACTTTTATCAAACAAAAACAAAATTACCTGGAAAAACTCAGCAGGTCTGACAGCATCTGCGGAGAGGAACACAGTTAACGTTTCGAGTTTGTATGACTCTTCAACAGAACTTACTTTTATGTTCAGCTCATTAATTTATCTGCAATAACACTAGATACACACCACAATAGTTACAATGATTGAATCTAACCACTGGAAGCAATTTGTGGCTGCGGAAATAAATATTGCCAAACTGTTAGCAGGAATTTGCAATATGCGTGAAAAATTATCTTGCTGCTAAGGTTTTACAGATCTCACAAATATTCCATCAATGACTCGTTAAACTTTTGCCCCAGAAACTTCTGTTGAAAGGAAAGAGAGAAAGAGTTTATAACAGGAAACAAAAACAGAAACAGAAATATCTGGAAAAACACAGCAGGTCTGGCAGCATCGGTGGAGAAGAGCACAGTTGACGTTTCGAGTCCTCATGACCCTTCAACAGAACTAAGTAAAAATAGGAAAGGGGTGAAATATAAGCTGGTTTAAGGGGGGTGGGGGGGGGTGGTGGGGGGGGGGGGGGGGGGGGGGTTGTGTGGGGGGGGTGGGTGTGGAAGTTGGCGGGAGTGGGGGGGTGGTTTCATTGGGACAAGCAGCCAGTGATAGGAGGAGATAACCAAAAGATGTCACAGACAAAAGAACAAAGAGGTGTTGAAGGTGGTGATATTATCTAAAGGAATGTGCTTATTAAGAGTAGAGAGCAGGACAAGCAAGGTACAGATAGCTTTAGTGGGTGTGGGGTGAAATTACACTAATAGGGCATAAAAGATATAGATAAACAATGGGTGGAAATACATTTAAAAATAATGGAAATAGGTGGGAAAAGAAAAATCTATATAAACTATGGGAAAAAGCAAAAAGGAAGGGGGAAGAAACGGAAAGGGGGTGGGGGTGGAGGAGGGAGTTCAAGATCTAAAGTTGTTGAACTCAATATTCAGTCCGGAAGGCTGTAAAGTGCCTAGTCAGAAGATGAGATGCTGTTCCTCCAGTTTGCGTTGAGCTTCACTGGAACAATGCAGCAGGCCAAGGACAGACATGTGGGCATGAGAGCAGGGTGGTGTGTTGAAATGGCAAGCAACAGGGAAGTTTGGGTAATACTTGCGGACAGACCAAAGGTGTTCTGCAAAGCGGTCACCCAGTCTGCGTTTGGTCTCTCCAATGTAGAGGAGACCGCATTGGGAGCAACGAATGCACTAGATTAAGTTGGGGAAGTGCAAGTGAAATGCTGCTTCACTTGAAAGGAGTGTTTGGATCCTTGGACGGTGAGGAGAGAGGAAGTGAAGGGGCAGATGTTGCATCTTCTGCGTTTGTGTGGGGAGATGCCATAGGCGGGGGTTGAGGAGTAGGGGGTGATGGAGGAGTGGACCAGCGTGTCATGGAGGGAATGATCCCTACGGAGTGCCGATAGGGGGGGGTGAAGGGAAGATGTGTTTGGTGGTGGCATCATGCTGGAGTTGGCGGAAATGGCGGAGGATGATCCTTTGAATGCGAAGGCTGGTGGGGTGATAAGTGAGGTCAAGGGGGACCCTATCATGTTTCTGGGAGGGAAGAGAAGGCGTGAGGGCGGATGCATGGGAAATGGGCCGGACACGGTTGAGGGCCCTGTCAACAACCGTGAGTGGAAAACCTTGGTTAAGGAAGAAGGAGGACATGTCAGAGGAACTGTTTTTGAAAGTAGCATCATCAGAACAGATGCGATGGAGGCAAAGGAACTGAGAGAATTGGATGGAGTCCTTACAGGAAGCGGGGTGTGAGGAGCTGTAGTCGAGGTAGCTGTGGGAGTTGGTAGGCTTGTAATGGATATTGGTAGACAGTCTATCACCAGAGATAGTAGAGATAGAGAGGTCAAGGAAGGGAAGGGAAGTGTCAGAGATGGACCACGTGAAAATGATGGAGGGCTGGAGATTGGAAGCAAAATTAATAAATTTTTCCACGTCCCGACGAGAGCATGAAGCAGCACCGAAGTAATCATCGATGTCCCGGAGAAAGAGTTGTGGGAAGGGGCCAGAGTAGGACTGGAACAAGGAATGTTCCACATACCCCATAAAGAGACAGGCATAGCTGGGGCCCATGCGGGTACCCATAGCCACACCTTTTATTTGGAGGAAGTGAGAGGAGTTGAAGGAGAAATTGTTCAGTGTGAGAACAAGTTCAGCCAGATGGAGGAGAGTAGTGGTGGATGGGGATTGTTCGGGCCTCTGTTCGAGGAAGAAGCTAAGGCCCTCAGACCATCCTGGTGGGGGATGGAGGTGTAGAGGGATTGGACGTCCATGGTGAAGAGGAAACGGTTGGGGCCAGGGAACTGGAAATTGTTGATGTGACGTAAGGTGTCAGAGGAATCACGGATGTAGGTGGGAAGGGACTGAACAAGGGGAGAGAGAAGGGAGTCAAGGTAACGAGAAATGAGTTCCATGGGGCAGGAGCAAGCTGACACGATCGGTCTACCGGGACAGTTCTGTTTGTGGGTTTTGGGTAGGAGGTAGAAGCGGGCCGTCCAAGGTTGGGCGACTATCAGGTTGGAAGCTGTGGGAGGAAGATCTCAGAGGAGATGAGGTCAGTGACAGTCCTGGAAACAATGGCTTGATGTTTAGTGGTGGGGTCATGGTCCAGGGAGAGTTAGGAGGAAGTGTCTGCGACTATAAGTGTCTACTGCTACCTCGACTACAGCTCCTCACACCCCGCTTCCTGTAAGGACTCCATCCCATTCTCTCAGTTCCTTCACTTCCGTCGCATCTGTTCTGATGATGCTACCTTCAAAAACAGTTCCTCTGACATGTCCTCCTTCTTCCTTAACCAAGGTTTTCCACCCACGGTCGTTGACAGGGCCCTCAACCGTGTCCGGCCCATCTCCCGCGCATCCGCCCTCACGCCTTCTCCTCCATCCCAGAAACATGATAGGGTCCCCCTTGTTCTCACTTATCACCCCACTTGCCTCCGCATTAAGGATCATCCTCTACCATTTCCGCCAACTCCAGCATGATGCCACCACCAAACACATCTTCCCTTCACCCCCCCCCCAGTGGCATTCCATAGGGATCGTTCCCTCCATGACACGCTGGTCCACTCCTCCATCACCCCCTACTCCTCAACCCCCTCCCACAGCACCTCCCCATGCAAACGCAGAAGATGCAACACCTGCCTCTTCACTTCCTCTCTCCTCACCGTCCAAGGACTCAAACATTCCTTTCAAGTCAAGCAGCATTTCACTTGCACTTCCCCCAACTTAGTCTACTGCATTTGTTGCTCCCAATGCAGTTTCCTCTACATTGGAGAGACCAAACGCAGACTGGGTGACCGCTTTGCAGAACACCTTTGGTCTGTCCACAAGCATTCCCAGAGCCCCCTGTCGCTTGCCATTTCAACACTCCACCCTGCTCTCGTGCCCACATGTCCGTCCTTGGCTTGCTGCATTGTTCCAGTGAAGCTCAACGCAAACTGGAGGAACAGCACCTCATCTTCCGACTAGGCTCTTTACAGCCTTCCGGACTGAATATTGAATTCAACAATTTTAGATCTTGAACTCCCTCCTCCATTCCCACCCCATTTCTGTTTCTTCCCCCTACCTTTTTGCTTTTTCCCATAATTTATATAGATTTTTCTTTTCCCATCTATTTCCATTATTTTTAAATGTATTTCCACCCATTGTTTATCTCTACCTTTTATGCCCTTTTAGTATTATTTCATCCCACCCCCACTAGGGCTATCTGTACCTTGCTTGTCCTGCTCTCTACTCTTAATAAGCACATTCCTTTAGATAATATCACCACCTTCAACACCTCTTTGTTCTTTTGTCTGTGACATCTTTTGGTTATCTTCACCTGTTACTGACTGCTTGCCCCTAACAACCGTACCCGCCCTCCCTTAATCCAGCTTATATTTCACCCCTCTCCTATTCTTACTTAGTTCTGTTGAAGGGTCATGAGGACTCGAAACGTCAACTGTGCTCTTCTCTGCCGATGCTGCCAGACCTACTGAGTTTTTCCAGGTAATTCTGTTTTTGTTTTGTGCTAATTGCCCAAGATGTACTAACAACAGCTCTTGAGCAACATGTATACTATAGTAATCTCCAAAGAAAGACCTCACAGTATTGTTTATAAGTCCTACCTGAGTGATTGGCACAAATTGCATTTGAAATAGATAGAAGGAATCACCACGGGCAGCATAATCATGTTGATCCTTCATTGAACACCTCAAAATCAGATTGATCTCATTTGCAGTTTGCAATGCCTTCCTGTGTGCAAATTGGCTGCTACCAATGTTTCCCACATTACAACAACAACTACACTTCAGATGTACTTGATTAGCTGGAAAATGCTTTGGGATATCTTGAGGACACAACCTGTCTGCTAAGCTTACCACACAAGCTTTCGTCGATTTTGTACCTGGAAATAATGATCAGCAGCAGGTAAAGCAAATTCCCACCCCAGGGAAGGTTCAGGGGTAAATGCATTACTGTCAAAGGGTAAACTAGGGTGAGCAACATCCTTCCTAAACTCTCTCCCCTCCTTTAGTATTTCCACCCGCATGACATGTACTCTATAAAATGCCTTGGGATAGTTTGTACCTTAAAGGCACTACATAAATGTGAGCTATTGGGCCGGGTTTTCCAGCCCCGCCCACCACCAGTATTGTCAGTCCCACCGAAAGCCAATGGGCTTATGGCTGGACATCCGAATCTCTGGCGGAGGGTTCCAACCTCGAAGGGACTGGAAAATCTCGGCCATTGTGTTTGTTCTTGAGTGGATAAAACCAGATTCATTAAAATATAGCTAGGGAAATATACTGTATCTCTAACCTCCCCTGCCCTCTTTACACACCACCCCCCCCCCCCAACCCTTTCACGTTCAAACAGTATGGGGGAGTCAATGAGAAGAAAAGAAGATCCCACTCGTTGAAATTTTCCTCCTTTGCTATTCAAGAAGAGATTCTTGTGGCAGTAACTGCAAAAAATGCTCAGAGCACTAAGTGCTTCCAAGCATTTCTGATCCAGGGGCTCAAGGAGGATTAATAAATGGTGATCAGTGGGTAGATTTATGACAGCCAGTGAGATATGACTCCAGTCAGGACAGTGATAACTGGCCAAACAAAAAATGGTTAAAGTCATATGTAACAAACTTTAAAGGAGCAAACTTCACCTTAAATCTCTAGGGGAATGAATCTTTGCCAATCCCAGTAGTTGGCTCGTAGTAAAGGAGAGAATTGATCCCTTGGGGAGACAAGAGGTTAGAAGAATCCTGACGCCATCTTAAATCACACCAAAAGTAACTAAATAATAATATCTTTATGCATTTTTTTACATTAATGAAATCACTGCTTTGCAGTTTTATTAAACACTTGAGAAGGTTTTCTGCAGAACGTCCAAGGTCTCATAGAGCTTGTCAAATTAATGCAACACTGGAAGAGAGCACTATACAGCTCAGTAGTTCTTTTGAGAACAGGACTATATAGACCCTTTTTTGTCTCAGTTGTAGTTTTAGAAACTGGGGTTGTAAATGTACAAAGGTTTTACAGAGTTTTCTACATGTGCAACCACCATGACGAAAACTTGTAGGGGTGATTTATACCTCGCTACTGTCGCATTTACACTTAGGCAGAAACAGATGGTGTTTATACCCAACAGACAGCATTAGGTTTGTGCTCTGTGTTTCTGAAATCATCTCTGCACGTGACAGTTGACTGTCCAGCCATCACCCCCTGTGCTTGTTGACCTATATTGGTTCCCAGTCCAGCAACACCTCGGATTTAAAATTCTCATCCTTGTGTTCAAATCCCTCCGGGGCCTCACCCCCTCACTATATTTGTAACTACTTCCAGCCCTACGACCCTCCAAGATGTCTACACTCATCCAATTCTGGCGTCTTGCACATCCCCAGTTTCCTTCATCCGCTATTGGTGGCCGTGCCTTCAGCTGCCTGGGCCCTAAGCTCTGCAACTCCCTCCTTGGATTGCTCCACCTCTCTCTGCTCCTTTAAGTCATTCCTTAAACCTAGCTGTTTGACCAAGTTTTTTCATCACTTGTCCTAATATCTCCTTGTGAGACATGGTGTCTAATCTTGTCTGACAATGCCCCTGTTCTTCACGCTGCAAAATGAATTGCAAGTTGCAAAGTTGTTTCTTCTCTCCACAGAGGCCGTCAGAACTGCTGAGTTTTTCCAGCACTTTCTGTTTTTGTTTCAGATTTCCAGTATCCGCGGTATTTTGCTTTTATCTTAGTATTTAATGTACTGCCCCTTCTCCTCCAGGAATTCCTACCTTGAAGAAGCACTGCTGTTCCCTATGACAGGATTTCCATTTGTCTCTTTCGTCCTGTTCTCCTTCATTGCTTTTCGTTTCCCTCCTGGTGTTTGACAAGGTGTTTACCAAAACTCGTTTAAACGGCCATATTTCCTCAGTGACTGTTCTGACTTATCCCACATAGATTCCAACTGAAGTTCCATTCCTCCTGTTTCGAATCCACCCAGGATTACAGGTATCTCCGGGACATACAACGCTCCTCAGACTGCTGTTCTCGTCACATCCTGAGATCCACACTCAGTGACATGCGCCGCCATATGAACACACTCGACCTCTCCCTCCAGCAGCACTGACTCACCCTATCTCTAAGCTGTCCTTGCCCCCCCAAGTTTCATTTTATTCTTCATCTCATCTGACGCCTCAACAAGAAACTTTGACTCTTCCTTTCAGGTGCTAAGGAACGCAAGGTCCAACAACTCATTGATACCATCACCCATCCTTGACCCTCCGCCCCTTCCCATCCCTCTGACCCCATCCCGTCTTCCAATCCCAGCCCTTGCCGTGTATTCACCATACCTCCTGACCTTCCCCTCTCTGATGCTGAATGTTCAGTGCTCAGCAAAGGACTCAGCTTCATACCTTTACATCCGGCTCCAAAGAAGAGTCATACGGATTCGAAATGTTAACTCTGTTCTTCTCTCCCCACAGATGCTGTTAGACCTGCTGAGTTTTTCCTGCACTTTCTGTTTTTGTTGCAAAGTTAATGTCACCTATGACTCAGTGGGAAGCACTCTGCCTCTCGGTCAGAAGATTGTGGCTTAATGTTCCATTCTAGGACTTGAGCACAAAAATGAAAGTTGACACTCGCACTGCATGACTGAGAGGGTGCTGCACTGTTGGAGGTTCTGTCTTCCAGGTGAGATGCTAAACTGGGGCCTCGTCTGCCGCCTCAGGTGGATGCAAAGGATCCTTTTTTGAAGGAGTGCAGGCAAGTTCTCCCCAGTTCCCTGGCCAATATTTATCCCTCAATCCACATCACAAAAACAAACTATCTGGTCATTATCACATTGTGGGATCTTGCTATGTGCAAACTGGCTGCTGGATTTCCTACATTACAACAGCGGCTACACTTCAAAAATACTTCATTGGCTGTAAAGTGCTTTGGTACGTCCTGTGGGCATGAAAGGAGCTATAGAAATGAACATTTTTCTTTTATTTTACTATGTTAAATGTGTCGCATAAATGCAAGGTATTGTTCCACCAAGGCTTTCCTTACATTTGTTTTTCTCACTTATATTGTGCCAATAGTCTCAGAGGTGCAGTAGCCAATCTTTAAAACTATTAAAGTAACTTTTTTTGGCATGCCAGTCTTTTATAAATGAGGCATCTTGCAGCTCATTTCCTCCACTTCACCTTGTGTCTATGCACAAGTATGACGTGTGTGATGCACTCTTGCAGGAATGGTTTTTCTAGCTAACTAAAATGCAATAATTCCAAGACATTCTGCCCACCACACATTAGAGCAATGTCATGTATGAATTTCAATGCCTGTGTGATGCCAGGTACGTAGGCTGTACTTCCCAGCTATTGGCTGATCGAATAAAACAGCCTTCAATTGTTCGTAATAGGCAAAGTGAGGACTGTACTCAACCAGCCGGCGCTTGCAAAACCAAAATCAAAATGTTGGAAGCGATTCCACAATTGGATAGCAGTTACTGAACAATCCGAACTGTGCTAATAACTACACTAAAGCCAATTTAAGATAATCACTCAAACTCATAATGTGACTCACTTACACTTGCGAGAAACAACATACATTCATACACAGGGACCATTCTCTGCAAACGAAAGGAATATGTCCAAGCTTTGTGCCTTTTCACTTGAGATCTTGAGGAGCTTATAGTTCCCTGTTACTTTCTCCATGCCAATGCCTCAGCTAATCAGAGTCGCACCTTTTTCTTCTGTAGTATAAATTGTTGTGACCGTTTGAAATTCAGCATTCTTGCATTTGTCCTGATAAGTGAGCGATGAAAACGTTCCACAACACCTCTCTCTTTTCAGCAATGTTCAAATCCTGAGTGTGAGGGGAGTGGTGACGACAGTAAAAGAGCACTTTGAACATCAGAGCTGGAAACAGTTACATTCATTCTATACCACAAACAGAGAGATGTGAAAAAGATGTGATTGAGAAAGAAAACCCTTCTGTAAAAATTGGGCCCACTTTAATACAAACAGATGTCAATCCAGAGAAGAACCTTCAAGGTTCTAATGGTTTGCAAATTTCATAGATGGCTCGACTCCAGTATCAAGCTTAATTGTCTTATAACTTGGTTTTTGCCAAGGCTTTGAAAACACTGAACAATACAGACTGAATTCAAATCTTTGAGGGTGACTCTGTCCCACAGTCACAGCACGAGCAACTGTAGGAAGATTGCTTCAAAATGCAAAATATATAGTGTAAATGCTAGACATCTGAAATGGAGCAAAAATGAATCAAAAGCTGGAACCACTCAGCGAGCAGCTATCGACACTCCAGGTCTTCAGTGCTCCACAAACCCCTGAGCAAAGAAGACAAAAGAAAGATTTGCATTTATATAATGTTTCACACAACCTCAGGATGTCCCTAAGTGCTGTATAGCCAATGAAGCACTTTTTGAGGTGTAGTCAATGTTATAATGTAGGAAATGCTGCAGCCAATTTGCACACAGCAAGATCCCACAAACAGCGAATGTGATAATGACCAGATAATCTGTTTTCGTGAAGTTGGTTGAGGGTTAAATGTTGTCTAGGTCACTCCCCTGCTCTTCTCTGAAATAGTGCAATGGGATCTTTTATGTCCACCTGAAAGTGGCAGACAGTTCCTCAGTTTAATATCGCATCTAAAAGACTCCCCAAAGTCTGTCCACTGTTTACAAGGTACAAGTCAGGAGTGTGATGGAATACTCTCCACTTGCCTGGATGAGTACAGCTCCCACAACACTCAAGAAGCTCAATGCCATCCAGGACAAAGCAGCTCACTTGGTCAGCATCCCATTCACCAACTTTAAACATTTAGTCCCTCCACCACCGACACACAACAGTAGCAGCAGTGTGTACCATCTACAATGTGTACCAACTCACCAAGGCCCCTTCGACAGCACCTTGCAAACTTGTGATCTCTACCACCTAGAAGGACAAGGGGAGCAGATGCATGGGAACACCACCACTTGCAAGCTCCCCTCCAAGCCACACACCATCCTGACTTGGAAATATATCGCCAACTCCCTCCATAACAGCACTGTGGGTGTATCTACACCAGGTGGACTGCAGCAGTTCAAGAAGGCAGCTCACCACCACCTTCTCAAGGGCAATTAGGGATGGGCAACAAACGCTGGCCTCGCCAGCGATGCCCATATCCCGTGAATGAATAAAATAAAGGAGGCACTTGCAAGAGTGCAGCACCGCCTCTGTGTTACACAGGGAGTGTCAGCTTTTGATGTTTGTGCTCCAGTCCTTGCGTGGAACTTGAACACACAACTTTTTGACTTTAAGGCTAGGGTGCCCCCAGCTGAGCGGCAGCAAGAGTCAAAGACCAGTCCTATCAACTTCTGTTTCTGCACACATGCTGAATATTTCCAGACTGCATAAACAGAATGTGCTATTTCATCGTGCACAGGAAGATTACTTCACGCGTGAAAAATAAAAAATCATAACTCATATTGTGACATAATTCTTGGCAGTCCAAGCCTGCGACTGTCCATGATTCATTCACAATGGAGCTTGAGACCCAATCACATAGCTAAAGAATTTTAAAACTAAGTTGAAGGGAGGGTTGGCAGTGTACTTTTCATTTGTACAAAACTTGTGACAGCAAATCTCCTGAGCTTTCAATCCATAGTCATTGAAATGGTGACACCGTGGGAGGTGCATCCAGTGTTACTTCTTCAACCTTTAAAACAAAAGTGAAATATTACAAATGCCAGAAATCAGGAATAAAGGCAGGAAAGGCTGTAAGCGCTCAGCAGGTCTGGTAGCGGCTGTGGAGAGAGACGCAGGGCAGAATCGTTCCAGGTTTGCACTATGTGCGGTAGCGGGCGGGTAAAGAACATTTTACTTACCAGCCTCAATGGCAGCTTTTCACACTGTATCGTCCCGATCCCACCTCATTAATCATGCATTCCCCGGGAAACAGGTCATTTCGATGGTGGGCGGGCTGGTATTTGCATGCCACAACATCACCTCACTGCTTCTTCACACCGAGTGCCATATTTAAAGTGCAGATGCAGGCACATCTCTCAGTGCTTCCAACCCAGAACAGCTGAGCAGGAGACATGGCCCCGAAATGCAAGAGGAGGGCAGCCCCCCGATTCAGTGACTTGTCCCTGGGACACCTTCTGGACACTGTTGGAGCCCCCCCCGGGATGTTCTCTACCCCCGCTCTAGCCGCAGGAGGCCCATCAGTCTCACCACTCTGGCTTGGGAGGCAGTGGCGCTGGTGGTCAGTGCCAATGCTGCACAGAAGAGGTCGGCCATCCAGTGCAGAAAGAGGATGAATGATCTCATCCGTGCTGCCAGGGTAAGGTACTCAAAACTCACACACTCACAAGCCCATCACACATTCACTGGTATCTCACTCACTGCCAGCTCAAGGGACATCACCACTCACTCTCTCACACACACACTCTCACATCTTCATCTGGCCTCATCTCCTCTGGAGGTTGCCTCCTCACCCCTCACCCTCTTGAGGCCACTTGCACAGACCAACATGTGTCCCCACACACACACCCTGGGATACGCACCCTTCCCCTGTACAGCCCTCGCCCTGCAGCCTCTTCCCTTGCCTGAGGCCACTTCTCCCCATTCCCCAAGCAAGCCCTAACCCTGCAAGCTGCTGAAAAGCCACCCCTGCTTTACAGCTGGTCTTGTCAGGCGAGACCTGCCCTTGAGCACCCCCCCCCCCCCACCCCCAAAAGTGATGTGGTGCTGCCTGGCGCTGATGACTGTGAGTGCTGCTGAAGCAAGATAGGCAAACAAACCTCCAAGTCCCGAGTGAAGTGCAGCTCACCAGGGGCACATCACTTACATACGGTTATGAAACATGTCGACATGGTGCTTGGATGATTCAGCGTGGAGGGGATGACTCTGGCAAGCTGGGCTTATAATGATATGCAGGTATGTTACAATGAGGTCCCCGATGTGCAGTGGTGGGAAATGTAGCCCACCGTTGACAGGTGGAGCGAACAATTGCAAACTTTTCTCACAATGTTATGAAACTGATTTTTAGCCTTCCTGCTATATTATCCACCCTGATGACCAACGCCAGCGGGCATGGAAAATTCCACCCGGCCGCTATTCTCCACTTAACGGAATAAAAATGAGACTTTCTGGAATCTGTTTTCTAGGCAGAAAGCAGGGGGTGGGATTGAGGCTCAAGTTAGGGAACCAACTCCCTGTGTTCCCATTCTTATGACCACCCGAGGAGGGGTAAAATATCTCCCCTATTCTCCCTCTTCAGCTCTGACTGTAACAGGTTGTGTTTTGTGAATTTAGGGAGGATGTGCTTTTCCAATACTGCTGGAGTCCCACTATGTATGCTTCCAGATTATAAAGAAATAGTCAGATGGATTTTCTTAGGTTAAACAAAGAACAGGATAAGTTTATTAACACTATTTCCTGTTGTACAACTAAAACTAGGTAAATCGCAACCACCTTTCTTACATCACACACATTCCCTGGGCCCACAGGCACACCAGTATAGTTAGTACAATAAGAGGACAGGCTTAAAGGTTTTTTTACAATTTGTGAAGAAGATAAAACAAAATAATATCCGATTAAGTGTCCTCTGACTGGTCTCGCTGTTGTTGTCCCACATTGCAGCTGCTTTATTCAGTTGTCTTCCTGGATCCAGTTGTATGGAGCAGATTTCCACATTTTATTCCCAAAAGATCTCAATTTGCAGTAGATTCCTCTTCTCGGGATGATTACTTTGCAAGTCTCGGCACAATGCTTTTGAGAAAGTGAGAGTTAACAGCTTTTGGCAGCCTGTTTCAGCACAGCATCCTGATCTCCGATCACTCTCTCCTGCTTGGTAGCACAGTCCAAGCTGGCAATATATTTCAGGGAAATTCTATGAACCCATGTCTGCTGCAGTCATTGATTTAGAACAGGTGATTGCATTTTGATGCCTCATCTCAGAAACGTTTGAAAAGACGGAGTGTTTCACGCTCCCCAGCGGCTGAATGTCTGTTCAGCTTCATCCCATTTGGTGGAATGCAAGCTTGTATATTGTAGCTGTCTGGCAGTCCTCCATTGTCTGTTGAGGATTTCAGTTTTTTTTTAAAATCCAGCCAGGAAAGAAAAAGTACAAATGTATCTTTTTTTAAAAAGTTTTCATTGCCTTGACGCTCAAATGAATTTTTGTGTCATTAGAAATGCCAATCACTGGTGGAAAACCTAGTATAAATGGGAAATCACTGCTAAAGGTCACATAACCTTCTCTATTCCATTAAAAAGAACTATTTTTCAAACATTTCTTCATAACCATAATTCCCCATTCTAGATATTACTCCATTGAATATCGGTTGATCCTTTCATCACTCTAATATCAGTCCTATTGTGGGATGCCCAGAGCTGTCATCATATTCAGCCTATCCAATGTCTTCTACAAAGTCAACATCTCTTTCCTTCCTTCTAAAAAAAAAACTTGCATTTCTATAGCACCATTAACAGCCTCGGGATTTCCCAGTTGGTTTACAGCCAATGAAGTGTCACACTGTTGTAATGTCATAACCACGGCAGCCATTGTGCCCGCAACAAGTGTTGTGATGTGATGTGCATGTACCTTTAAGGAAGCACATCTTAAACTGCCATCCTTCAGAACCCAATACGAGACAGGATGTGATGTGTAACCCCATGACTCTATAGACAGAACACAGCAGCAGTCCTACAGGTCAGATGTGTCTACAAAGCCACCTAGTTAACATTGTCTCTATATAGTCTTATCTTCAAATAAAGAACCCACATTATAATTTTACCAATCCATGTATAATTGATATGTTTGAGAAAAATAGAAAAACACAATAGCAAAGTCCCACAAACAATAATGGATAAATGATCAAGTAATCTATTTTTAGCAATGTTGTCAAGAGATAATTATTGGACACCAGGGAGAACTCACCTGACCTTCTTCCAGTAGCATCATGATACCTTTTATGTCCACCTGAGAAGGTAAAGGGGTCTCGATTTAATGTTTCAACCAAAGGAGAGAATCTCTGACAGTGCACCACCCACTCCCTCAGTACTGCACTGGAGTACTCTGAGACTTTGTGCTCATGTCTCTGAAATGATTTCAAATCCATAAGATCCTGACTCAGAGGTGAGAGCACTACCCACTGAGCTATAGCTGCTACCTGGCGGAGGTAGGACCAGTCAAGGTACATGACAAAGTGAGGTGCAAGGGACTTTGGGGTCCAGGTACACAGGTCATTAAAATTTTATGAACAGGTACAGAAAATAATGATAAAAGGTTCCACTCCTGACTCTGCAAAGCCTGTCCATCATTTACAAGGCACAAGTCAGGAGTATGATGGAATACTGTCCACTTGCCTGGATGAATGCAGCTCCCACAACACTCAAGAAGCTTGACACCATCCAGGACAAAGCAGCCCCGCTTGACTGGCATCCCATCCACCACCTTAAACATTCACTCCCTCCACCACCGACGCACAGTGGCAGCAGTGTGTACCATCTACAAGATGCACTGCATTAACCCATCTTCAATAGCACATTCCAAACCCGGGAACTCTACGACAGAGAAGGACAAGGGAAGCAGACGCAGGGGAACACCACCAACTGAAAGTTCCCCCACAAGCCATCCTGACTTGGAACTGCATTGGCTGTTCCTACACTGTTGTAATATCAAAAGCCTAGAACTCCTTCCTAGCAGCATTGTAGATGCACCTACACCAGATGGAGTGCAGCAGTTCAAGAAGGCAACTCACCACCTCCTTCTCAAGGTCAGTTAGCAATGGGCAACACATGCTGACTTTGCAACTCTCACATCCCTTGAAAAAATAAAAAAGGAACGCTGACCCTAATAGTTAGAGCACTAGAATACAAGAAGTCATGTATCAGCTATACAAAGCCCTGTTTAGCCGACATCTGGAGTCATTAGGAAGGGTATATTGGCCTCGGACTGAGCATAGCATAGATTTAGCAGAATTGTGCATGGACTCCAAGGGTTAAATTATGAGGAGGGATTGCACAAGCCAGGGCTGTAGACCTGAAAGTTAGAAGACTAGGTGTGATTTGATCAAAGTTTTCAAGGTATAAGGAGAACAGGCAGGCAGGGTGGATGGAGAGAAACTATTTCCACTGGTTAGGCAGTCAAGGACTAGGGGGCAGAGTCTAAAAATTAGAACCAGACCTTTCAGAAGTAAATTTAGGAAAAACCTCTACACACAAAGGGTGGTAGAAATTTGGAACTTTCTTCCATGAATGGCAATTGATGCAAAATCAATTGTTAATCTGAGATTGATATATTTTTGTTAACCAAAGGTATGAAGGGATTTGGAGCAATGCCGGGTATATGGAGTTAGGTGACAGATCAGCCATGGTCTCAGTGAATGGTGGAACAAGCTCGGGGAGCTGAAAGAGGTCCTCCTGTTCCTGTGTTCTAAAGGTATCAGTTAGTTACAAGGTGGCAAAATCATTCCACTCGCACGATACAAAGTGGAAAGGCATCAGTTCCTCATCACTTTGCGTTGGTTCCTCTCACTGGAAGCGAAGCAAGGCTGATATCCAACACTAGGGAAACTGTTCCAAGGAATAAGAAATTCATGACAGTAAAGGGTGGGAAATGAGAACCTACACCACCTTCTTCTGATTTCCAAAGAGTTGCTAAACTGCATATCTTCATATATAGTTACCTTGCAATTGGATAACCTAGACTTTGCTCTGAGCTGTTTGCTGGGTGAATCTATGTGGCAAGAGTCCACTCTGGTCTGTTTCAAATATTTAAAATTACTCACAGATGTGAGTATTTAAATAGCCCCCAGCAGAGGTCCACACAGAGAGCAATCTGGGTGCAGTTCACAGCTGCAATGCCTTTCAGGATTCACAAGATGCTGATATTTATAATCTTGTGGTCTGAGGCTTAATTCAAACACTCTGACATGTTCCTGCTGTAGGATGCAACGTTAGTTTGATTTTATGGCAGCTGTAAGATTTGAATTTATATTGTTGACAATGTTCACCCCAGCTATTCTGGGGAACTCCCACTGTGAGAATGGTCACATCTGCAACCAAGATCCCCCAAAAAATCCAGGGCTTAGTTTCCAGGATGGCCAGAGGGTGTGGCGGGTGGGGGTGGGGGTGGTTGGTGGGGGGTGCATGAGTTGACATGAGGGTTAAAAGAGACCATGAGATGGCACAGGGGCATTGAGGTAGCATGGGGAGTGGGTAGGGGTGTGATGGGGTCTGAGGGAGGAGGACTAGAGGGCCTAAAACCCAAAGGAACAGGGATGAAGCCCCAAAGAACCAAGGTGGGCCTTTTAACAGCACTTAGCAGCCCCCAATCTGCTTCCAGAGGCAGCAGGCCTGACTCTAGCCCAACCCTACCTGGAAATTTTCTGACTCAAGCTCAGCCACAAAAATCAGGACATTGGTGTCCAGTTTCGTTGACCACTGAAAGACAGATAGTGCTGAAAACTAGACTTTCCAACTCAAAACAGGAAGAGTGGTAACCCTAACTGGCTCTTTAATCGAGTTGGTGGAACAGGAGAGCTTTACAGCACCATGATGCACACATTACGCCCAAAACTGTGAACAAAATTGGCCTGAATAATACAACAATGGCCCAGAAGTTCCTAAGACCAGTCAACACATGCAACTCGCCGTTAGTTAAAACTTTCTCTTGCCCATCTAGCCTGATGATATTTTGACTGGCAAATTGCTGCAAGTGGGAGGTTCAAACAGTGCAGTGGCCAGTTTGGGGCATCTTGGTCCTGAGTGAGCAGGGCAAACAATGGGTTATCTCCTTATCCAATCAGGTTGAAGGATTGCCAATGTAACAGTGCAATGACTGAACAAGGATGTATAGGGCAGAATTTTACAGCCCCTCCCACCGGCTGGATTTTCCAGCCTCACCGAAGCCAATGGGCTTTTGAACAGTTCGCCGTATCTTACAGCTCCGCCCCACAGTGACAGGCCCATAAAATTCCACCCACAATTTAGAATGCGTGAATTCAATGTCAAATCAGTGACAGAAAGAGAAATGAAGAGCGGGAATGAAAAATTGGAGAAAAAAAGAGACGGAAAGAAAATGTTCAAATTTCAGTTAAAAAAACACTCCAGCAACAATTAAAACCTGTAGGAAATGAGACTCCATACTTATAAGTGGCAGAGGTTGATTGGCTGTAATTTATATTTGTAATGCCATTAAAAAGGTGCGTGGACTGAGATGGACAAGCCCTAACTTTCTGTGGCGAGTTTATTTTGTATCTAAAATGCAAACACGGGAACTTCGCACCACTCGATGCATTTGTTTAGGGGGCCAGACAGTGCAATGCCGCTTTTGTGATTCTAACAACGGAGCAGTGCATCCCTGTCAGCAGTGTCCCAATTTCCACTTTTAAATCTCGCCATAACTTTGAGCAACAGTTTGCATTTATACAACCCCTTCAGCATGGAAAACCCAGCTAAAACTCTTTACAGTGGCATGAGCCTTAATGAGTGATACGGGGTTAAAATAATCCCATTCAAATTGAAACCAAACAATTTGATGAGGCCTCTGAGGAACTACATTCGTCTTGTTGACCAGTGACTTCAAAATTAAAGAAGACTCTCAGTAAATAATCAATACGACGCTTTACCATCTTTGCCTCTGTTAATGGAAGATCTTTTGTCTGTTCACCCAGTGAATGGAACATTCAATCTTAAAGGGCTGTAGAACAAGCAGTGGCTGATTTTCTGTCTGTTATACACATTGCCAGAGCTTCCTTTTTGTTGAAGTCAATGAGAAGAAAAATTGACTGGGGTTATAATGGAAGCCAATCCACCTTGCCCATTTTACACTTTGGCAAAGACTAAAGCTCTGAAATAAAAAACAGAAGTTGCTGGACAAACTCTGAAGTTCCGAAGAAGAGCCACGTTGAACATGAAACAGTAACTCTGCTTCACTCTCCACAGACCTGCTGAGTTTTTCCAGCCACTTTCTGTTTTTATTTCAGATCTCCAGCATCATCCAGTAGTTCGATTTCATTATAAGATGAAAGCGCAGCTTAACTTCTCCAGATCCCTTTAGGCTTGCATTTATGCAGCACCTTTCACAGCCACTGGGCATCCCAAAGCACTTTTCAGCTAATGAAGTCACTTGAAGGGTAGTCACCGTTGTACTGTAGGGAATGTGGCGCCAATTTATGCACAGCAAGATTCCACAAAAAGCAATGTGGTAATGACCAGATGGTCTGTCTTTGTGATGACGGTTGAGGGATAAATATTCCTCCCCAGCTTTTCTTTGAAATAGCGCCATGGAATCTTATACATCCACCTGAGAGAACAGGTGGGGGTCTCAGTTTAACATCTCATCCCAAAAGACGACACTGCAGTGGCAGCCTTAATCTTTGTATTCAAGTTCTGGAGTGCAATTTAAACCCACAATCTTCTGACTAAGGCGTGAGATTGCTACCCACTCTTGCCTGCTCAAGACACAGCCTTTGTGTAATGATGAAATGTGAATGTATCACCAAGAGCACATCCACCATGCGTATCCATGAATCCACCAGTACATCTGGCAGAAGACCCCAAATAAAGTTCTGCAAAAACCCCTGTGTTTGTTACTCCATTAGAGTAATCCATTATTCATCCATTATTCACCAGCTTCTGTTCTCTATTACCAGGACCATTTTCTAAGTAATCGCCATAAATCCCACGTGTCCCTAACCTACTTGAGAGCTTCAAATGCAAACGGTTTAAGTATCATTGGAAAATGGAATGTATTATCTCCGTCAAACAGACTGCACCCAAAAGGTTAGCCTATCTTTACATATACTGGAGATCTGCTGTTTACTTCCAGGATTTTCTGTTTACATTGAAGCTTTCCAGCCCTTGCATTTTTTCCATTATGTCTCAGGATGTTATGTCTATTGCTTAGTTCTCACTGAATAATAATGGTGCTTTGCAAATCCAGTGCATTCATGAATTATGATTATTTCTAAATCCTGAATCATCCCTTTATGTTCTTTAGATAAATATTGATAGTGGCCTGTAAAACCTGCTCTGAAATTTCTACTACTATTAAGGCTGAACTAATTGGCCTATTATTCCTTAATTCACGTCTCACTCCTTTTTTAAGCATTAGGATTAATTGAGTTCACTCCCCGGGTCTCAGATACAATCTATGTATTTATGGAGCTCCTGCACATATTAGCCAGGGTCTTGCTTATTTCCTCACTCATTTCCTCATAAATTCTGTGTTACATCCCATCTGGTTCAAGATTTGTAGACATTAATGCTTTGAGTTGCTTCTTAACACATGTTAAACATATGCTACAGATTCCCCAGCTAGTTCAACTGGATCTGCAAATTGTCCACAGTCTTCACTTGTGAAGACTGACGTGAAGAATTAATTTAACACATCTGCTGTTTCCTGAATCCTCTTGATATTTTTACTCAACTTATTCTTTAAAGGAACTACCAGATCTTTAGCACTCCATCTACTTTGTGCATTGCTAAAGAATTCCTTTGATTCTCTTGCTGCCGTCAGCAATCCCCTAACTATTGTTCTTTTTCATACTCCCTTCAGTCATCATTGGCTAACCCTTATATGACTCTCATGGTTCCCATTCTTCCTATGCCTTGCTTATTTTCCCTCTGTGTGGGATCAATACCCTCTATGACGTTGGAAATAATCTGAAACAAACTTTATTTTCTGTTTAATCATTCCATTTTCTAATAACACCTCCCCATGTCTTTTTCTTCCAATTTTCCTGAAGGAGCAAGCTGCATTGTGCTGGTGTCTAGTTCCACAGGAGTTCCACCTTTGTTATCTCCCCTGACAGAATGGCTAATCATCATGTGGAAACCTGTACAGTGAATTTCAGGAGAAAGGAAGCAGAGAGATTTGGACATATATTGCACCTGTCTCAGGCCACCAATTCATTATTTTGGAACTGAAATCATTATTTTGTGGCAGCTAATTTGCAAACCTTTTCCCCCCACCTTGGACGAAGGAATAAAGACATTTCAAGAAGGCCCTGGAAGTGATGCAGGGATCGCTTGTGTCTCAGGGTTGCTGCTGAGGTCTTGCAGCCACCAGAACTCAAAGACCACATAGAGGAGTAGTAGGGTAGGAACACAGTGAGTGTGTGCATGTCTGCGTGTAGACCATTTACCTGCTCAGGGTCCCATCTAATCAGGCTTTCCACCAAAAGTGTTGTCTCACTTGTTATGATCTCGGTAGAGACCAGCAATGTTTTTATATTTTATTTTGAAATCTGGAAACTAAGGTATTTATTGAAAGAATGAAGCCACTCAAAAGAATTTTACCACACAAAAAAAAATCAAAGAAGATGAATACTAATAACAACACTCTACCTTTCGGTTATATTAATGAAATTAAAAGTACAATGAACAGTTATTTATACTCTGACCGCTTCTTAACTCAATTTTCCTTCTATACCCATTTGACACACATCCCTAAAAAGGTCAAGTCAGGAACTTATCAGAAATTGGAAGGTTAACCACTTGCACTGATTACCCTTTCAAAAAATTCCTATAGGGTTGAATTTCCTTGGGCCTTCCATTTACATCTGACAAGGTTAACCTTCAAATCTCCTCTAACTGCCTCACAGTTGTAGACTCCCCATTTAACACAAGTATCGCTAGTGTCTTAAGTGAAGCCGCCTCAGTTCAAAACTCTCCTGTTTCTAATGGTCTTTAACTCTGGAGTTTTGCATCTAGGAACTCTCTCCCTTCTCAAGCTGGCTCTCCCTGGAAGTCTAACTCATTGTTAGGAATTCTTCAGTTAACAAGAGTTTAAATTATTTAAGCCAGAACAGAGATTCAACTGAATCCTACTTGAAAGAGATGTTTCCTTCAGCAAGCTTGCTCTACATTTAAAAACTAAAACCCTACTTGAAACCAGAGCCACTCCCATAATCTACTCCCCTCTATAATTAACTTCTTGTTGGCCCCTTTTCTATTTGTATCTCCTAGCAACTTGGTCACATGATCAGTTACTGGAAGCATAGTGCTTTACCAAAAATCATCTAGAGAAGCCTAGTTCTTAAAGGGAACTGTGCTAGTGTCAGGTGCAAAAGATAGAATATATCAGTGGAAAGAAGGAAAGAACTCACGTTTATATATCATCTTTCACATCCTCAACAAATGCTCAGCAACCAATGACTTAATTTTTTAACCATTGTTGTAAAATAGGCAAATGTGGCAACCAATTTGCGCACAAAAGATCCAAAACACAGCAATGAGCTGCAAGACTGTTTAACCTGCTGTGGATAATGCTCTTTGAGAAATAACTAACAGCATGGAAGCTGAGAGAATGCTCCTGCTGTTCTTCAAATTGTGCCATGGGATCTTTTAGATCCACCTGAAAGGGTGGATTAGGCCTCAGTTTAATGTCTCATCTGAAAGACAGCGCCTCTGACAGTGCAGCACTCCCTCAGTGATACATTGAAGCATCTGCCCAGGTTATGGGGGTGAATTTTCACAGAGATCCAGGAGAGCCACATGGATAAATGGCTGATACTGTTTTTTCCAGAATTTTCCATGCTCTACCACCAAAGTTGCAGAGGGGAAAAAAACCCATGAAAAATTGTACCGAATGTACTCAAATCCTGCAGTTGCCTCATGCCCAAAACTTTCTAACTCAGAGGAAAAACTGCAGTTGCTGCTAATTAAGCCTGACTGGGAATGTCCTCAGCACATGCCCAAAGAAGGGCAAACAGATCAAATGATCATCACGCAAGTCAACACTTGGCATTGACCCAGAACAGAAACATTGTTCTTATACAACCGCAGAGGCTAAAGATGTTGCCACTGCTCATCCATTTCCATTTCAGCATCATGGTGAGGCAGTCTGGGAAGAGTGTCCTTCAGTCAGCATTGCTGTGAAGCAGTCTGGGAAGAATGTCCTGCAGTCAGCATCGTGGTGAAGCAGTCTGGGAAGAGCATCCTGCAGTCAGCATCGCAGTGAAGCAATCTGGGAAGAGTGTCCTGCAGTCAGCATCGCAGTGAAGCAGTCTGGGAAGAGTGTCCTGCAGTCAGTTCTTGTTGACATCACAAGACAGTGCGAGCGAGCAGTGGAGAGATCAGAACCAACCCGAGTGTGGGGAAGCTTCAAAAAGTGATGTCAGCACAAAGGTGAGAGCTGATTGGTGAGTAGTCGGTAAATGATTTTCTCCAGGTTTTACTCCAGTTTTCCTCCAGTTTAAAATAGATTAAGCTAAGGAAAGGTAAGAATTCTAGTTTTTAACTAAAATACATAAATAGCTTAACATTTTTTTATTGTGTTTAACTTAAAGTAAAGGTTTTTTTCAACTACAGGCATAGCAGGGCGGCTCAGTCCTATGGTATGTGCAGCCTGCAACATGTGGGAAATCCTAGACGCTCCTTGCGCTTTGACCAGGAAGTGCCACCAGCTGCAGCTACTTGAGCTCTGAGTTTCAGAGCTTGAGGGGCAGCTGGAGGCACTGAGGTGCATCTGCGAGGTTGAGAGTTTCGTGGATAGCAGATCGAGAGGGAATGGGTGACCATCAGCCAGTAGAAAGGTGTCAGGCAGGTAGTCAGGAAATCCCCAAGGTGCATCTCGCTTGAGAACCATTTTTCTGTGTCGGAAAACAGTGAGAGTGATGGTTACTCTGGGGAGTGCTCAGCTGCAAGGGGTGGGGGGAAGGAAAAAGAGGGGAATAGCAATAGTGGTAGGAGACTCGATAGTAAGGGGAACAGACAGGCATTTCTGCAGCCGTAGACGTGACTCCATGATGGTATGTCGTCTCCCTAGTGCCAGGGTCAAGGGTGTCACAGAAAGGCTGCAGGGTATTCTAAAGGGGGAGGGCAAACAGACAGAAATCTTGGTACCTATTAGTACCAACAACATAGGTAGAAAGAAGGATGAGGTCCTGCAAGCAGAATTTAGGGAGCTAGGAAGCAGATTAAAAAACAAAGGTAATAATCTCTGGATTACTTCCAGCACCACGCGCTAGTGAGTATAGAAATAGGAGGTTAGTCCAGATGAATGCATGGCTGGAGAGATGATGCAGGAGGGAGGGCTTTAGATTTCTGGGACATTGGGACTGTTTCTGGGGGTGCTGGGTTGCACCTGAACTGGAATGGGACCAACATCCTTGCGAGGAGGTTTGCTAATGCTGTTGGGGTGGCTTTAAACTAACTTGGCTGGAGGATGGGATCTTGAGAGGAAGTTCAGCAGGGGGAGATGCACAGCCAAAATTAGAAGAGAGAGAAAGTGAGTCTGGAAGGTGTAGAAATTATAGGCCAGTTAAGGCACAAGGGAGTTTGGCAAGGTTAGATGGTATTTATTTTAACGCAAGGGGTCTGACAAATAAGGCAGATGAGTTGAGGGCACAAATTAACACATGGAAGTATGATGTCATTGCTGTCACAGAGGCATGGTTGAGAGAGGGGCAGAATTGGCAGCTCAATATTCCAGGATATAGGATCTTCAGGCAAGACAGGGAAGTATAAGAGGGGGTATCGCAATATTGATCAAGGAATCAATTACAGCAGTAAGGATAGATGACATCTTAGAAGGCTTCTCAAATGAAGCCATATGGGTAGGACTTAAAAACAAAAAAGGAGTAATGACATTGCTGGGAGTGTACTATAGGCCCCCAAACAGCCAGAGAGAAATAGAAGAGCCGATAAGTAGGCAAATTTCAGAGGTGTAAAAACAATAGGGTGGTAATAGCAGTGGATTTCAACTTCCCCAGCATTAACTGGGTTAGTCGTAGTATGATAGGTTTAGAGGGAGCGAAATTCTTAAAATGCATCCAGGAGGGCTTTTTAAGTGGAAAGTCCTACAAGAGGGGACGGTCCTGGACTTAATTTCAGGGAATGAAACCAGGCAAGTGGTAGAGGTATCAGTGAGATGGTGTTTTGCAGATAGAGATCATAACTCCGTAAGATTCAAGGTCGTTATGGAAAAGGACAAGGATGGGCCAGAAATCAGAGTTCTAAATTTGGGAAGGCCGATTTTTCATAAGATCAGATATGATTTTGCCAGAGTGGACTGGGAACAGCTACTTTTAGATAAATCTGCATCAGAGCAGTGGGACTCGTTCAAGAAGGAAATAGGGAGAGTACAAGGCCAACACATTCCAGTAAAGATAAAGGGCGAGACCAACAAATCCAGGAATCCTGGATGTCAAGGGATATACAGGATTGGATAAAGAGAAAAAGGGAGGCTTATGGCAGATACTGAGGGCTCAAAACAGCAGAAGCCCTAGAGGAGTATAGAATGTGTAGGGGGGAGCTTAAAAAGGAAATTAGGAGAGCAAAAAGGGGACATGAAAAAACATTGGCAGGTAAAATAAAGGAAAATCCAAAATTATTTTACAAGTACATTAAGAGTAAGAGGACAACTAGGGAAAGAGTAGGGCCCATTAAGGACCATAGTGGTAATTTGTGTGTGGAGCCGGAAGACGTGGGTAGGGTTCTAAATGAATACTTTGTGTCAGTGTTCACAAGTGAGAGGGACGACATGGGTACAGAAATCAGGCAGAAGGACTTTGATATAATTAAATAAATTAGCATAGAAAGGGAGGAGGTTGTAAGTGGTCTGGCCACTTAAAAGTAGATAATTCTCTAGGCCCAGATGAAACGTAATGGTTGTTGATTGAGGCAAGGGATGAGATAGCAGGGATGCTGGCAATAATTTTCATTACCCCTCTGGCCACAGGAGAGGTGCTAGAGGACTGAGGCCCTGTCTGCCCTCTCAGGTGGGCATAAAAGATCCACGATGCTGTTTTGAAGAAGAGCAGGGGAGTTCTCCCCTATGTTCTGGCCAATATTTATCCCTCGACCAACATCAGTTGATGCCCCAGTTTAACCTCTCATCTTAAAGATGGCATACCTGACAGTGCACAACTCCCTCAGTGCTGCACTGAGAGTGTCAGCCTAAATTGTTGTGTCCAAGTCCTGGAGTGAGACTAGAAAGACCCACAGCCTTCTGACTGAGAGGCAAGAGTGCTACCTCGACCAACATCACAAAAACGGTTTATCTGGTCATTGTCACATTGCTGTTTGTACGACCCTGCTGTAAATAGGCTGTTACATTTCCTACATTCACAACAGTGATTATACTTCAAAAGTATTTCATTAGCTGTAAAGCGCTTTGGGAAATACTATAGTCGTGAAAGGCGCTATATAAATGCAAGTCTTTCTTTCTTTGGTATAGGTTGAAAGAATTTTGAGCACTCTTAGGGAAGCAGACTGAAGCCATGGAAAGAGCATTGAAAGGCTGCAGGGTAGCAGACCCTCCTTACTCACATGTTCAGCTAAAATACACCACAGCTGACTCCCAGCATCAGTTTAGAGCCAGGAGATGTGAAAAGAGATTGATGATCTTTCAAAGGTACCTGAATCAATGACATTGATGGCTTAAAGTACAGCAGGCAGACTTAATGGAAGAAAGATTTTTTTTGTGTTAATGTGATGTTAATTGTATTGTTAAGGTTAAGGAAAAACAGGTGGAGAGTGTCGATTAAGCATCTTGAACACATATAAAGAGATAAAAACAAAAACATATAAAGAGAGGCTGTGGCTGGCTGGTCCTGGAGAAGGAGCACATGGTATCCATTGGTGCACTCGAGGCCTTCTGTGACTGGTGGGCACCATCCCCAGGGACAATATTTTGATTTGATTTTGTAAGTTTCCTTTCAGAACTTTGATTCTTTGTTAGAGCGCTCCACCAAGGGCTGTAACCCCCTCTCGTTAGTTTACTTTGATTATTGGTTTTATTTAAAAAGTATTATAAAGAGAGGCGGCCCTCTATGTGGGATGCGTAAAGGAAGGAGCTATCAAGAAAAGGATTTGTGTCTAGTTTCACACTTCACCAGCTGACTTGGAATCAATTTATCATTTGGGGTGGGGAAGTATGAAACATAAGGCAGGATTTTACCAGCACCTGGGAGGTGGAATGGAAGGTGTTGGGGCTGGTAAAATCATGGTGAGCTGTGTAGGATTGGCTCTCTGACACAGTACTGCAGTCAGGGCATTTTACTGATGGTGGGACTGCATGTGAAGATGATTTTTAAAAATTCATTCACAGGGTCTGGGCCTCGCTGGCTAGGTCATCGCTAATTGCCCCTTGAGAAGGTGGTGGTGAGTAGCCTTCTTGAGCCGCTGCAGTCCATGTGGAGTAGGTACTCCCACCGTGCTGTTAGGGAGGGAGTTCCAGGATTTTGACCCAGCAACAGTGAGGGAACAGCGATATATTTCCAAGTCAGGATGGTGAGGGGCTTGGAGGGGAACTTGCTGGCAGTGGTGTTCCTATGTACCTGCTGCCCTTATTGTTCTAGATGGTAGCAGTGGTGAGTTTGGAAGATGCTGCCTAAGGAGCCTTGGTGAGTTGCTGCAGTGCATCTTGTAGATGGTACACACTGCGGCCACTGTGTGTCAGTGGTGGAGGGAATGAATATTTGTGGATGGGGTGCCAATCAAGTGGGCTGCTTTGTTCTGGATGATGTCAAGTTTCTTGAGTATTGTTGGAGCTACACCCATCCAGGCAAGTGGGGAGAACTCCATCACACTCCTAACTTGTGCCTTGTAGATGGTGGACAGGTTTTGGGGAGTCAGGAGGTGAGTTACTCTCTGCATGATTCCCAGCTTCTGACCTGCTCCTGTAGCCATAGTATTAATATGGCTAGTCCAGTTCAGTTTCTGGTCAATGGTTACCCCCAGGATGTTGATAGTGAGGGATTCAGTGATGGTAATACCATTGAATGTCAATGGGCTATGGTTAAATTCTCTCTTGCTGGAGATGGTCATTGCTGGCACTTGTATGCACAAATATTACTTGTCATCAAGGAGACAGGCAGCCAGTTTACAATCAAAGGAGCAATTAGGGGCAATTTGATCTAACTATCAGCATTGTGCCGATGAAGGGATGTCTTCCCACCACGTAGGGAAGCTGGCATCTAAATGGAGGAAGCCTCCCCAAGCAGCAACTCAGCGGAGAAGGCCTTACAGGTCAAACAAGGGGCCAGGAGCCGGGAAGACACACACATGACCCCAAAGACCTTCCTAGAGGGGTCTGCCCTCCAATACCTGGTACATTGATTATTTAATTTTTTTTAACTTGCCTGTCTCTGTTCTTAAGGATCATGCAATCCTCAACAGCGATCGTCTCTCTCATTGGCAATGCTGAGGCTTCAGAGTTGCAGGCCCTGTGATTGGACCAGCAAAATGGACAGCCTGTCCGCTATCCTTAATTGGATGGCTAGGCTGACCAACAGCCAATTAGGAGGCTGCCTGTGGTAAACTTGCCAAGCAGGTCCCACTGGCAGCAAGTTTGGCCTCAGGCCCCACTTTTTCAGCCTGACATCAGGGTTCTAATGCCCCTCATAAAATTCAACCCTATAGGTGCATAAAATAGGAAATCCATTCACAAGAGTCAGAAAGAGAGAGGATTTGGCACTGGTCATCATTGATCATTATCCTAAAGTTGATAGCCATCAGGTTAGACAGTGAAGCCAGTGTTTACTCAAAAAATGAATAATTACAAAACTCAGTTTCAAAATCAACAGGAAAAGTCCAGGAAAATCTTATGATTCCCATGTGAAAGGAGTAGAAATTTAACTTTTTCAATCACCATAAAGCAAAGGGACAGTACGCAAAGGAAATATTCTCAAATGCTATGTATTTAAAATTTGATTTATGGTCCTTCTAATCATATTCATGATGCATCAGAGGACTTTTTACAACAGCAACGATTTATACTTACAAAGCACCTTTGACATAATGAAACATCCCAAGGTGCTTAACAGGAGCATTATTAAGATAAACTATGACCCTGAGCGGTGTAAGGAGATATTTGGTCAGGGAAGGAATTCCAAAGCTCAGGGGTTGTGGAGCTGGAGGGGATTACAGAGATAAGGAGGGGCAGCCATGAAAGGATTTGAAAACAAGGGTGAGAATTTTAAAATTAAGACATCAAATCAAATCAAATTTTACATCAAATCATTTTGTGTTTGTACAGAGCAGGAGCACTCATTGTAAAGATAATGGGCCACTCCAACCATGAGAGCTTCCACAGCTTAAGGCTTAAGATCCAGTCTTAAGACTGGATCTGATTCAGCCACACATTCTCCACCCCACTCACTGCTCGATATTCCCACTGCTACAACCTTTGTGACTGCCAGTGGCTCTGCTCCTTCCTCTGCCACTACTCTCAATGCTGATCCAGCTCCAGTTTCCATTTCCATTTCAGCTCCAAATCCTGCTTCTGTCCTGGGTTTGATTCTAAAGTTGCTGTGGCCCTTTAGGATAACTATAATTTACAACACTATGCTCATTAGCAGTATGAAAAGAGAGGTAATTGGCCACAAAGGGCCACAGGTGTCTCTCTCTCTCTACTGGAGAGAGATGATTAGCTAGATACATCGTGAGGAGCATTCCACAAACATGAGGCAAGGTGAGGAGACAGGACTTCATGCAGCAGCGCAGCCAGTACAGGGATTGAACCCACACCTTTGCCATCATTCTGTATCACAATCTGGCCCCAGGAGTCAGCAAGGAGCAATGGGTCATATGATTTCCTCCAAAATAAGTCACCGCTGCAATGGCCAGGAATCAAACCTGGGTCAGCTGCTTGGAACTCAGCTATGCTCACGATTATTTCTCTCCAATTACCACCAGCCAGGATTTGAACCCAAGTTAAAATCATGAGGCATCTGGAAAGAGTCAATAGGGAAAAATCGTTCCCACTGGCTGAAGGATTGAAAACCAGTGGACATAGTGTTATGATGGGTGAGGACACGTATTGGAATTTGCCTTTTTTTTCACTCCTCAATTGATCATTATGATACTATAAGACCTTGAGACTTGTATATTTAAACATTAACCCTTTATTGTTAACCTTTAAATATTTACAGATCCCAGGTTACTGTCATGAATGGTGCTGTTACCTCTGTGCAGGCTGGTTCCAGAGTGTCCTCTCTAGACTTTTCTCCCTGTGCCTATTACCATGTGACTCTACACATCATATCATGGGCGTGACTATTTTCCAGTCCCATGGTGACCCCTGCTTTGCCGAATACCTTTTCATTACAATGGTATGCAGGCACATACTACAATTGTAACAGGGTTTTATGTAATTTATAAGGACTGAAGTATTCATTCAATGTCTGTGCTTAACCATTTGCATGCTGACTGCAAAGAAACCAATCTTGAGTTTAAACTAAAGGGGTTCTTTTCTCACTGAGTTAAAAACCCACCCAGGTAAAGATACAAAGATATCCTGACCAACACACACACAAGCATGCTGAATAACAAGTTATACAGTAGGAGGTTACTTTCTGGCCAAATTAAAATTTAGTCTTCACTATAGAGGATACAAGTAATATCCCAGAAATAGCTGTAAATAAAGAAAAAGGAGAGAGGGAGGAACTCAGGAAAATTACAAATCACTAGAAAAATGGTATTAAGGAAATTATTGGAGCTGCAGGCTGACAAATCCCTGGATCCTGATGGACTTCATCCTAGGGCCTTAAAAGAAGTGGCTAGTTCCTAGTTGATGCATTGGTTTTAATTTTCCAAAATTCCCTAGGTTCAGGAAATGTTCCAATAGCAAATGTAACTCCATTATTCAAAAAGGGAGGGAGACAGAAAGCTGGAAACTACAGGCCAGTTAGCTTAACATCTGTCATAGGGAAAATTCTAACTGTATATTAACTGTATAGTAACTGTATTATTGCAGTTGTTATAGAATGGCACTTAGAAAAGCTTAAGGCAATCAGGCAGAGTCAACATGGTTTTGTGAAGGAGAAATCGTGTTTAACCGATTTATTGGAGTTCTTTGAATGAATTATATGTGCTGAGGGTAAAGGGGAACTGGTGGATGTACTGTACTTAGATTTCCAGAAGGCATCTGATAAGTTGCCACATCAAAGGTTATTGCAGAAAATAAAAGCTCATATTGGCATGGAAAGAATATCGGCTAGCCAAGAGCATACAGAGAGTAGGCATAAATGGGTCATTTTCTGGTTGGCAAGATGTAACAAGTGGTGTGCCACAGGGATCAGTGCTGGGGCCTCAACTTTTACAATTTATATAAATGACTTGGATGAAGGGATCGCAGGTAAGGTGGTTAAATTTGCTGATGACACAAAGACATGTAGAAAAGTAAGTTGTGAAGAGGACATAAGGAGGTCACAAAGAGACATAGATTGGCTAAGTGAGTGGGTAAAGATCTGGTAAATGGAGTATAATGTGGGTAAATGTGAAATAGTCCATTTTGGAAGGAAGAATAAAAAAGAAGCTTATTATCGAAATGGGGAGAGATTTCAGAGCTCTGAGATTCAGAGGGATCTGGGTGTACTGATGCATCAATGAGTCACAAAAGGCCAGTATATAAGTGCAGCAAGTAATTAGGAAAGCTAATAAAATGTTATGCTTTATTGCAAAGGGAATTGAATAAAAAAGTGTTGAGGTTATGCTTCAGTTTTACAGGGCACTGGTGGGACCACATCTGGATTACTGCCTACAGTCTTATTTAAGGAAGGATATAAATGCATCAGAAGCAGTTTGAGAAAAGGTTTATTAGACTAATACCAGGAATGGGTGGGTTGTCTTATGAGGAAAGGTTGGACAGGTTAGGCTTGTATCCACCGGAATTTAGAAGAGTAAGAAGTAACATGATTGAAACTTTTAAGATCCTGAGGGGTCTTGACATGGTGGATGTAGAGAGGATGTTTCCTCTTGTGGGAGAATCTAGAACTAGGGGGTCACTGTGTAAACATAAGGGGTCGCTCATTTAAGACAGAGGTGAGGAGAATTTTTTTTTCTCTCAGAGGATTGTGAGGCTTTCAAACTCTTTCCCTCAAATGGCAGTGGAAGCAGGGTCTTTGAATATTTTTACGGCAGAGCTAGAGGGATTCCTGATAAGCAAGGCTGTGAAAGGTTATTGGGGTAGGTGGGAGGTTACAATCAGATCAGCCATGACCTTATTGAATGACTGAGCAGGCTCGAGGGGTGAGTGGCCTATTCCTCCTAATACGTCTGTTTGTAAAAGGCAAAATCTGGGCGGAATCGTCCGAGATTTGCACCAAGTATGATGGCTGGTGTGATCAAAGATGTTTTACCTGCCGGCCGCAGTGGCGGGTTTTCATGCTGTATCATCCCATTCTTGGCATCCCACCGCATTAATAACGCATTCACGGGAAACATGCCTGATCGCTTGCGGGCAGGCTTGGATTTACCCACCACGCTGTGACCTCAGCGCTTCCTCGCTCCGGACACCATATTTAAAAACTCACCAGAGCTCAGCCCACTTCACGTCTACAGACCAGGACCTGCTGCAGCTGACAGACGGCCCCGAAACCAAAGAAGACGGCAGCCCCCAAATTTAGTGACATCTCTCTGGGGCGCCTGCTGGACACAGTGGAAAGCCGCCACAATGTCCTCTACCCCCACCCCCACCCCCCCCCCACTCTGGCCACAGGAGGTCCACCAGAGTGACTAATCCAGCCTGAGAGCTGGTGGCAGTGGTGGTCAGTACCACCGGAGCACAGAGGAGGTCAGCCATCCAGTGCAGGAAGAGGATGAATGATCTCATCCGTTCCCCAGGGTAAGTCAACCACCTCATCACTCTCAGCTCACACACTCACCAACCCATCGCACACCCACAGGGACCTCACACCTCAAGGGACAACACCACTAACTCTCACACACACCCTCACATCTCCATCAGCCTCATATCCTCTGGAGCTCGATCCCTCATGGTAGCCATGGTTGAGTTCCTGCAGTGGCAATGCGAAGCGGAAATGGAGCACCTCAACATCCCTTCGTTTGCTCCTTTCCCTCAATGAGTCAGACCAGGGCCCTCGAGCACCGAAGAGAGGAAGAGCGGCAGTTGGGCACCCCAGGCCACCCATTCAGGAATCTCCGAGACTGTCCTCTCACTCCGAGTCCTCTTTGCCTATGACCACCCACCCACAACCTCATCCTCTGTCACCGCAGAGGGAGCAACTGGCCCACAGGAGGACAAGCCTGGACCCTCAAGGCCTCGGCTTTCCAGAGGACCCACGCCGAAGTCATCAGAGGCAACAGGGTCAACCATTGCACGGGCTGTCTCCACCCCTGCCCTGTCAGGGCAGCATCTAGAAGAAGTGGTCGGCCTAGAAACGTTAAGTAATTCTGATCACCAGTGGTTGCATGGGTGAACACATTTTGTCACTTTATAATCTGAAAACATATTCACTTTCACCGAATAATGTGTAATGTTGTCTTTCAGGCTTCGTGAGTCCTCCGCCTGCATTACCACCCCACCCCCACCCCCCATCCCCTATCCCCCATCCCCCACTAGCAGTTCAGCTTCATGCACCCAGACCATGAGTGATTCTGGAGGGAGGAGTGTGTGTGTGGCAGGGCCTTTGGGAGCCCCAAGCAAGTCTCTCCCACACACACGGAGCCTTCATCCATCACACTCATCTCACTGAGTATTTCCAATGCTGCCTGCTGGGGTTCGCTTTCAGTTGTCCATCTGAGCTGACCTGCATCTCCGTCCACCCACTGACTGCACTCCCATGCAGCACCTGTGCCCGTCCAACAGGAGGCTCCGCTCACTTTCGTTTTAACAAACATGTTCGTGGTAATGTTCTTAATCAGCTTTCCCCTCCCCTAGTCACCCATGTCCTTGCGCTGATTACTGTTGACCCCCCCCAGCATCACTTTCCACCTCCCCACCGTCACCTACCAACCTGAACACTTGTCTACCCAGGATGTCCAGGTGAATGTGTAAGTTCTTTACCTCCCTGAGAATCCCACCCCCATCCACACTGATCTACCCAACCTCCTCTTTCTCACCCCCTGGGTCCATGTCTGCCTTCATGTCCCCTCCAACACCCTTGCCACCCCTTCTACCATTACTGATGCACCCTCACCCTACCAGTTCCCTCTGGCCTCACTTGCTCTCACCATTCCCTCCTATCATGTCCACCCTCAGTTTGCTCCCCAGGAGGCAGTTATTGACTCCATAGACATCTTCCTTCCACTCCCTCCTCCCACTGGACACCTTCCCCTCTCCAAACTCCCCCCCCCTTACACCTCCCCCCCCCCACCTTATACCTACCTTCCCACTTGCAGAATTCTGACCCATTACACCCTCTCCCCCATACTCCCTCCTCCCCCGGTACCTTCAAGCCCCTCCAACCTCACCCCACTCCAACACCTTCATCACACCCCCTCCCAACCTCACCACACCCCAACCCCCTGGTACACCATCCTCCCGTACTCACACCTAGACCAAACTTCACCCCCCCCCCCACTCACTGATCACCCGTAGCAGCCCATGACCAAGACCGGGATGTTCCGAAGCAGACCCAAAATATCAACAGAGACCTCCCACCTTCCATGAGCTGCTTCGTGGTGGAGCCACGTGCATGAGGATCCACCCAGCGTGTGATGCAAGTGTTCCTTTAGCATCCAGTAGCTGTAGGGATCCAGCATCTTCTTCTCAGATGTCCGCAATCTGAGCAAGACTCTAAAGGTAAGCCCCAACCTCTGCACATCATGCTTGTCCAGACGTGTTCCGGGCTGGTGTGTTTTCCCAATAGCAGGATGCAAAGCAGGTTCAAGCCAGCCTCCAGCGTGCTTGGTGTTCCGCTATAGCGGACACATTGGATGATCCTGCTGTGATTTGACGCCGGCTGAAACTGATTTCCGCCCCTCACGCCAAATTCTTCCCCTGGCCAGCCATGACCCCCGCCGGCAACAGGACCAGACGATTCCACCCTGCAAGTTCACTGTTCCTGAATCCTTTGCTGGTACTCATGGCTGGGGCAGAATTTTCCATGGTGGCCTTACAATTCCAGTGGAGTTGAAGCGAATGAAAAACTGCAATCTCTGGAGATAGTCTTGTTTTATATGTAATCCGTCTTTTCCAAAAGTCAACTATTTTTACATCTGATGTTCCTTCCATGTGAAAATTCTCTATCTTTGTGTTGGATTTCAAACTATAATAGAGATAGGGTCTTGAATTTGAAAGAGAAGGGAGAGAGAAATGGTTACTGCTCCATTGGCAGATTTCTTCCAGACTCCTGCTTCGCAGCTTGGCTGTTGTAATAAATGATATTTCAAAAATGGTTATTCTAGTCACATGACACCTCTTCCCCTATTGATTTCAGAAGGTACTTAACTAACTTATGTCTGGACAGACTGTGGCATTTGTTTTATGGCCTAGGTGATTAGATTCTGTAACGTCCCAGCCATTAACTACCAGATGATCAATTATCCATCTTGATGAGATAGGAAGAACACCTGTTATGTTCTTTCTGTCTCCGCTTGAGAGGTGGTTTTCTAGAAATGGAAATAGTGAGGTCTAGTACAGTTTCAATAAACCTTTTGAAGTAGTTCTTGACATCAGCAGGTGTGAAATTCTATAGGAGATTGTCTTGTCATGTTTTCATTGTAATTCATATTGGAAAGTTCCAGAAATTAATCAATTTGTAATGCCAGATGTCAGGTGACTTGTGGCAGCCATCTTAAGTCAGTGCCTTTGTTTGCTTTTAAAAAGCATTTTTAAAGCAGTTCAGTGTGTATTTGACCAGCCAATGAAATTAAAGATTAATATCATGGAACAAGGTACATTGCTCATTCAGAGAGCTAGTGCAAACACAACAGGCTGAATGGCTTCCTTCTGTGCTATCACAATTTTGTGATCCTGTGAAGCTTTTAAACTACTGAAAGGAATGGATAGCTGCGGACAGATCATTCAATCGTGATTGTGAGCGCAAAACTATAGGATATAGAAGCACCCAGATTAACAAGACTGAAGGGAGCAGGATTGTCCCTTCTTTGGAGCATTGGTTATGAAATAGGTTTCCGGCTAAAGCATTTGTTAACATCTTTAGGGAGAGCTGGGTGGCTATGAATGCAACCAAGGGTTAAAGAAGATGGAAAGAGGTGGCTAACAGCTGATTGGAAAATGTTAGCTCTGGGCTGCAGACTCCAACAAATTGTTATGGCATAGAATGTAATAGAGAGGGATGGACACTAAAGCAAGTCAAATCACTCAGATATCCTGTAATTTTACTCAATGTGTTGTCAGGGGTGAGCAGTGAAAGTCAAGACTTCCCGATTCCTTCCCTCAAGAGATTAAACAGGTTCAGTGGACTCCAGATTCTACCTGGATACACAGTAACAAAGGGGTAATTTTAACTTTATCTGCCTGTCGGAGAAGTGACGAGATTGGGAACAGTACTAGCTTCATGCTCGGCCTGATTTTACTCTCGGTTAAAGTCAATATTGGGCAGGATTTAAAACCACGTTCCACCCAATCGCTCAACTTGATTCCCTCTCGGAGAATTCGATCAAAATTACCCCTGGTGTGATTAGTGAGCTCATGATTTTTTTTTTCTCATTCAACATTTACTCAATGTTGAGAACAAAATGCCGAAGTCATAGCTTACAAGTTAAAGAGAAGCAGTGAACCTTACTCAAAGGGGGTTCAAGATATCCAATATCTTATGTTAGAGTACCAATAGACCTTACCTCTGCACTGTGGATATTGTTTGTCTAACCTCCCCACCTCTAGAGAAGCAAAGGGTTTTCTCTTTTGTAATAGAGTCCAAACATCGTAGCTGCTATTTCCCAGTAATGGTTGCCACGTTACAGGCCCCAGACCTTGCCTTAACGGGAAGGAAAGCTGTTACTGTCAGGCTGCTGAATCTTTCTTGTCACCCGGTGATAACAGCGATAACCAGATTTGACATGTTTCCCTTTCCTCCAGCCCATTAGTCGGGAGATACTGTCGAAGGAGATGAATTAAGAGTGACTGAAGGTCACTACCAAACAGACAATAGTTCATGGATATAGCTAACCCTAGCGAGAGGCTGAAGTTATCTTTGCACAATTTTGTTTCTTTTCTTTCCCCAAGATATTAGAACTTTGGTGGTCTCCTGTACAGTGGTAACAAGAGTTTAATTTAAAGAATTTTAAGTTTCCCAACAGCTATTACAGAGCCATAGAGGCATTATGCTACAGAAGCAGGCCCTTCTGCCCATTGTGTCCATGTGGATTAGGCGATACCACTACCTTCAATCTTCAACAGTAAATGTGAAAAATGTCTCCTGTAAGAGTTGTGGTACATGAATTGAATTGATATTCTTTTTTTTTATTCATTCACAGGATCTGAGCATCGCTGGCTAGGCCAGAATTTATTGCCCATCCCTAATTGCCCATGGGAACATGTTGATGAGCCACCTTCTTGAACCACTGCAGTCCATGTGGTGTAGGTACACCCACAGTGCTGTCCGTGAGGGAGTTCCAGGGTTTTGACCCAGCGACAGTGAAAGAACGGCAATATATTTCCAAGTCAGGATGGTGAGTGACTTGGAGGGGAACTTGTGGTGGTAGTGTTCCCATTTGTCTGCTGCCCTTATCTTTCTAGGTGGTAGAGGTCATGGGTTTGGTTGTTTATGCCAAAAAGTGTCATAATGGGCATTATTAAAAATGCGATTCTATGAAAGCACCCACCAATTAGTATACTGTAGTGTATCATAAAGTGACAGGATTGGATTCATCCAAGCATTTTCCCTCAGCATCCCTTGTCAAACTCAGTTGTACATCATCAGCTTATGAGCTGAATAAAACCTCTGAAGGAGGAATAGAAAACTGGATGAGTCATTAAACAGATTATTCTCCTTAGAGCAGAGTTGGCAAAAGCCAAGGAATTATGCATCAAATTATCTTTTTTAGTTCTGAAGCTGGTGGGAACATGTGGAGCCAGAAGAAAATAAGTCTGAAATGATGGAGAATAAATAAACTGCCTAAGAATAATAAAGCTGTTTCATTGTCTGACTACAATCTGGCTACAATCAGCTAGTAGTTTCTACTAGTATTGTTGAATTTGGATATTGCTGGAAACAGAGACGCGTTGCCAAAGCTTTTCAATTTGCGCTCATCAGGACAAATACAAGAATGCCAAATTTCAAATGTTCCCAACAATTTTTACTACAATAAAAAAATGATGCTGATTGGTTAGCAAGTCAGCTCAGATTGGCTTAGGTCTCATCATAGAGACAGCAAAGTATAGGCCGCCCAATTCAAAAAGGAACGAGGCTTGAACATATTCCTTTTGTTTGCAGAGAATGGGTCCCTATGTATGTCACTTCTAGCAAGTATAAATAGTTAGCGCTAATAGCTACACTAACAACAAATTAAAGATAATTAAATTATTAATTAAATAACTAATTAAAATTAAGTTTATAACATGGCTCATGTACGTTTGCTGGAAGTGACATACATTTATATCCCAGCTTCTCTACTCTGTCTGCATAATGGAAGTCCCTCATCCCTGGTGCCATTCTCGTAAATCTCTGCTGTATTTACAATGAAATGATCTTAAAAAAAGAGAAAGTAATTTCCTTCTGGTTTTTTGTTCTGTCCTTGATGTGAGCAAGAGACGTTATTGAGCTAACACGGAACTGTCAAGCGGAGGAGGTTTGAGACAACAATAATTAGCCTCTAGCTGACCTGAGGACCTGTTTTGAATACTTCCACACAGGGTTAATGAAGCAATGGCTGCAACAGCTAAACATTACAACCATGTTTCAGGCCCCTTGCGCACAATGCCATGAGAGGTCAGTTAATAAGGTTATAAATTCCTCAGTCTGCTTTGTTAATACTTTTCCAGTGACTGTAGGTCAAGCAAATTGTTCAAAATAATATTTTGAGGGCAATATTTTCCTAAAGCCTCAATGGGAGTAGAGAGATGTATAAGATAAACACACTCATTTGATCCTAACCAAGAAAGCCTGCCTGCTTCAGATTTAATAATTCTTAAAGTGATTAAACTTAATGAGGTTTGAATAGTATTAAAACAATCATTAAATTGTCCCTTTATGCTAAATTGAGCTGTTTTCCAGGTATTTTATAAGACTAGTTTGCCATAAATAGTTTACAGTGCTCCGCAGGAATTTTATTTGTAATTTGATTTTATGCTCAGTTGGTTAGGCTCAGTAGGGAGCCCTCTTGTCTCTGAGTCAAACGGTTGGGGTTTCATATCCCACTCCAGAGACTTGAGCCCAAAAATTCAGTTTGATGCTGTCGGTGCCAGTACTGAGGGAGTGTGGCACTGTTGGAGATGCTGTCTTTTTCAGCTGAGACCTTAAACTGAAACCCTGTCTGCCCTGATGAAAGGGTTCTGATGAAAGGTCATTGACCTGAGGCGTTAACTCTGTTTCTTTCCACAGTTGCTGCCTGACCTGCTGAACATTTCCAGCATTTTTTGTTTTTATTTCAGATTTCCAGCATCTGCAGTATTTTGCTTTTGTGTGAGTGACCCTGGCTGCCCTTTAAGGTGGACACAAAAGATCCTATAGTATTGTTGCGAAGAGCAGGGGTGTTCTTCCTGGTGTCTGAGACAATATTTATCCATCAACCAGCAGCTGCTACAGATTATCTAATCATTAGCACATTACTGTAAGTGGGAGCTTGCTGTGTGCAAATTGGCTGCCACCTTGCCTACATTACAACAGTGACTACACTTCAAGAACTAATTCATTGGCTGCAAAGGCGCTATAGAAATGCAAGCCTTTCTTTTTCATTGTAATTTACAATGAACAACTTTACAATAGTTGCTTACTGTCCATATATCAGCAGGAAAGAGTTTTGTTTCAAAGGTATAATGTAGACAGCAAGAGGTCTTGTGGCACAGTGGGTAGCATCCCGACCTCTGGGCCTGAAGTTCTGGGTTTAAGTCCTACTTCAGGACTTGGTGCATTCATACTGGGTTGATTATCAGCCTGTAAGTCCTTCCAATATGCCTGATGTGTGGGAGAGTTTCCTGGCCAGCCATACAGCAGAAGGCAATGGCAAACCACTGCAATACCCCGAGCATAATCATGGATCAATCGAATGGAAGTCCATGGTCACCAATGCCACCTTAGGGCATGGTACTTGAAGGAAGAGGAGTGGAGAGAGTAGGGCCAAGGGCATTATCCACATTCAGTGTGACCATGGTAACGAGGGACCAAAATTATGGCCTGTGAAGCCTATTGTCACTTAGCCAGACTGACTGGGGATCCATCCCCTGGGATTCCTTCCCAACCTGCCACAACCAAATGGAGGCAGGGAGCCCAATTCCCTGGCAAATTTCCCACCTACCACTGCTTGCCAACATTGTGCAAGGGGATGGGAGGCCTCGGGAAATGCAGAAAGTGGGCCTGGGTTATCTCCCCGGTTGATAGGGAGGATGGTGCTATAAAGAGGTAGGAAGCCTCTTCTCTCTCTAGTTTAGCCCTCAATGACTTACCCTTGCAGGAAGTTCCCATCAGTCTTCAGAGTGTTGCTGCCCCTTTAATTGCATCATTGGCTCTTGAGGAACCTTGCAGCAACAGTTCCACTGAAAGAACCCTAGCGTGCCCCTTGGGGCGAGACTGAACTCCCTCGCTGTGGCAGGAACACACCACGCACAATAAATGAGCCCAGATGCAGCAAAATAAGTCAAGGTTGGGCGGGGCCGCACAATGTTGGCAAGCAGTGGTAGGTGGGAAATTTGTCAGGGAATTGGGCTCCCTGCCTCCATTATGGATGTGGCAGGTTGGGAAGGAATCCCATGGGATGGATCCCCAGTCAGTCTGGATCCTGCTGCAGCAGATGCTGAGAGCCATTCAAACATCCATTCACCAGGAAACCCGGCCAGTGGGAGGGGCCAGAAAATGCCGCCCATTATTTCTCTCAAGCACACCCTATGGCCTATATCCATTGGCGTTTTAGAAGAACGAGAGGTTATCACATTGAAAAATATAAGATCCTGAGGGGACTTGAGAGGGTAGATACCAGGAGGATGTTTCCACTTGTGGAAGAGGCTAGAACCAGGGGGCACCATTTAAGACAGGAATGAGGAGAATTTTTGTTTCCATTCCAAGAGTCATTAGTCTGTGGAATTCTCCTCCCCAGAAAGCAGTGTAAGCTGCAGGGTCATTACATTTATTCAAGGCTGAGTTAGACAAATTTTTGATAGATAAGGGAGCCAAGGGCTATGGGAGGACAGATGGGAAAGTGGAGTTGAGACTACTACTAGATCAGTCATGATCTTATTGAATGGTGGAGCAGGCTTGAAGGGCTGAATGGTCTGTTTCTGCTCCTAAGCCCTGTGCTCCTACCCTGTGGTAGCAGTTGCATTCTTCTGTTTACCGCAAACATACCAATCATACAAGTATTGGTAAAACAATAATGCGGGTTTTTTTATTTGAGGATAAGACTATATACAGAAAATGGTGACTGCAAGGCTATATACACAATCTGACCTGTAGGACTGCTGCTGTGTTCTATCTACAGAATTCTGTTTCATGGTGGGCAGTGATGGAGAGCAGTTTAAGATACTCCCTTAAAGGTACATGCACATCACATCAAAACAGTAACCAGCTCCACATTCCCACCTCTCCCTGGGTCAAGAAGTTTCTCTTGAATTCATTATTTGATTTATTAGTGATGATCTTACATTTAAGGCCCCCTAGTTCTGGTTTCCACGTCTCTACATCTACCCTATTAAACCTATTCATAATCTTGAAGACTCGATCAGGTCACCCCTCAGTCTTTTCTTTTCCAGAGAAAAGAGCCTCAGCCTGTTCTCTTTCCTGATAGTTATAACCTCTTCGTTTTGTGGGAAGTCCCCCACCCTCGTAACTCTGCTCGCGATAAGATTATCCCGGTCTAGGTGTCACTGTGCTGAGCATTGTGCAGATGAAAAAGCCCTGAAATCTTTTCAAATGGTTGAGTTTAATTTGTGGTATAACCTTGCGTACCTGTCGAAAGTGTGGTTGAGAGGTTTTTGTCAGACAATGGGTATTATGGGTTGTGATGTGGTGGCAGCATCCCTTCCTCTGACCCAGAAATTCTGGGTTCTAGTCTCACTCCCAAGACCCAATGACCAAGGAAGGTGTGTTCATAATGTGGCCAAACAGGTCGGGTATCAACTTGCAAATCACTCGAACGCACGCCAATGGTAGGCAGTAAGAATGGGAGAGATTCCTGATCAGCCCTGTGATGGAAAGAAATTGGAGCCTCTACCATCACTATTTATTGCTCTTATCTACAACATGCATGTAAAAGATTGTGTTGCCACAGAAATTCGGGCTCCTAGGAGGGCTGGTTGGCTCAGTTAGTTGGCTAGACAGCTGGTGTAGATCAGATTGGTGCCAAGAGCACGGGGTTCAATCCCCCTTCTTATTCAGGTGGATTTGGGACCTACCTCCTTGCCCTACCCATGGTTGAGTTCATGGTGCTGTGGGTCGGACCTGCCTTTGGGCAGAGAACTCAAGAAAAAAAACAGATTAAGGGTTGCAGAACCAAGGTGGTTAGATGGAGCTGAGATATAGACCAGTCATGATCTAATTGAATGGCAGAACAAGCTCGAGGGGCTAAATGACCTCCTCTTGTCCCTACGTTCCCAACCTTTTGCAATCCCTGCAGTATTGAGGCTTACAATCAATCCCCACAATGCTCACTTGGAATATGTGACGTGTATCATTAAGGCAATAGTTAGTCGAAGGCAATTATAGGTCCGGAGAATTATACATAAGGTTGAATTTCCCATAAATGAGTTCTGAATTTTTCAACTCGTGCTTTAATTTTGTTAACACTACCATCAGAAAAACACTGTTGCAGTAGGACGGTGTCCAATCACCATTAATTTAAGTATTATGGCTTTTGGCTACTATCCTGGATTGTGTCAGTTTTAGTGAATTTAGTCAAAGATAATGTACGTGCAACTCCACCACATCCCAGATTAGTTGGGGACAGAATGTTAAAGTAGATTCTGTCATTTACTTACGAGGCACTTACAAATAAGTGGTTAAGTAATATCCCTACACTGTTCAAGCATCCCCCACAGGAGAAAAGTAGTGGAGTATGGATTGGATTTTCCACTTGGCATTGCCATTTTACAATCCTTTACTTGACTTATAAAACAACAAGTTTATTCAGACAAGTCTGTAAGTGTAAGAGCCGCTGCTTCACATTTTCATCCATAAGCTAAACATTAACACAGTTTCTGGCTGTATTGTAATTGAAATCCAGCTGAGATCCTAACTGCAGTGCTGTGGTATTAAGTGATACCCTGTGTAATTTTCAGTAGCCAATTATGATGGTTAATTGCCCTTGATTTTACACTAATGTGGTCTTAAAAAGATTTCAGAGCAAGTTCACTCTTTGCAGTAAGGTTCGCTCAGCAGTGGTGACACCAACAGAGAACAATGGTCAGCACTGTAGGGATAGGCCAGGATTACCATCGCTGAATCACCCACTATCAACATCCTGGGATTTACCATTGACCAGAAACTGAACGGGACCAGCCATATAAATACTGTGGCTACAAGAGCAGGTCAGAGGCTAGGAATCCTGTGATGAGTAACTCATCTCCTGACTCCCCAAAGCCTGTCCACCATTCACAAGTCACAAGTCAGGGGTGTGATGGAATACTTTCCACTTGCCTGGATGAGTATATCTCCAACAACACTCAAGAAGCTCAGCACCATCCAGGACAAAGCATCCCATCCACCAACTTAACCATTCATTCCTTCCATCACTGACACACACTGGCAGCAGTATGTACCATCTACAAGATGCACTACAGCAACTCACCAAGGCTCCTTTGATAGCACCTTCTAAGCTCATGACCTCTACCGCCTAGAAGGACAAGGGCAGCAGACGGATGGGAACAGCACCACCTGTAAGTTCCCCTCCTAGCCATCACCAGTCTGACTTGGAAATATGTCACTGTTCCTTCATGTTCGCTGGGTCAAAATCCTGGAACTCCCTCCCTAACTGCACTGTGGGTGTACCTACACTACATGGATTGCAGCGGTTCAAGAAGGCAGCTCACCACTACCTTCTCAAGGGGCAATTAGGGATGGGCAATAAATGCTGGGCTAACCAATGATGCCCACATCCCATGAAAGATTAAAAAGAAGTATCCTCTAAAATTAAACTATTTGTGGGCTCTGTGGTTGCTCTTTTGACTCAAATAACATAAAGCCTTCAGAATGGCCAAGTAATTCTCCACTACATTCATGCCTAAGGTGTATTACAAGGATATTTTCAGTGTTTAAGTTGGTGGCCGTGTTTCCCTACATTGCAACAGTGACGACACTTCAAAAGTACTTAAGTGAAATAATGTGGATGCTGGCAATCCGACATAAAAGCAGAAAATGCTGGAAATACTCAGCAGGTCAGGCAGTATTTTCAGAGAGAGGAGTGGACTTAATGTTTTGGGTCACCAATAAAATGTTTCTCTCTCTGCAGATACTGCCTGACCTGCTGAGTGACATGAAGCTATCAACATATATAATATTTTGGAAAATATTTTTCTTTTAAAACTGAGGTTTAGTCTGGGTGCTTTGATGGGTACTGGTTTTGATATGTAAGAGAAATAGCATGCATTTGCATTTTTTTGAATAGAGCATTCAAGAAGTAGGTGAAAATTGACACCTTTCTAGCAGCTACCAAGAAATGTTTATATTACTAATTAAACTGGTGCTATGAAAGGGGTTTCATTGTTAAAAGGTCAAGTTCAAAGAGGTTGTTGATAGAATGAGAATTAACATTCAATGGGGCTGGTAGGTATAACTTCAGTAGTTTTCGGGTGTGCAGGCAATGTGAGATCAAAAGGCAGCTGCAAGCCTCCAACTGGTTCCACAGTGAAAGGAGCCTCATCTTGAATTCGTAAGGTGAAAATGCTTTGCCTGGTGTTTTGGTTAAGTCTATGAGTGGCTGTTGCCTTAATGAAGATTAGTTTGGGAATTTGTTAAAAGTTATGATAGTAGTAATTTGTAGCCATGTGTATATATATTTTTAACCTGTGTAAATTAATAAAATGTTTAATTAGTTTAATGTAAAACCTCGAGAACTGGTGATCTGATTCCTGAATTTAGAGTCACATCTCAAACATAGCACTTGAAATTATAAGTTATGACAGTTGTTTAAAGTTTCCCCCAGGGAATTTTTAAATAATATCGCTTCCAACTACATCAGTCATAACACTATTTCCTGCATTTTCTGTTTTATATTTCAAAAGTCCTTCATTGGCTGTAAGAAGCTTTGGGACATCCTGGGGTCATGAAAGGTGCTATAGAAAAGCAAGTTCTCCCCTTGTTTCCTTTTATAAGCCACACAAATTCAGTTTGACTCCAACAGTGAATCTAGGCTTGTACATTTTCCTTTTATGTTTCAGTTCAACAAGATAAAGGTTTCCCAGTGAATGATCTAAGACTTTGTCCTGCCCAATGGTGAATCAGAAGCAGGGACACGGGGAGAGGGATCCACGTCATCCAGTTACCAACACAACCAAATGACTTACTTAAATCCCATATATATGTTAGAGGCCTCTAGGTCGTCACTTAATAGAATGAACAGGCAAAATCCGGCCTGGCAGAATGGATTATAAATGATATATTTAGTTAGTGTTCGATGTAGATCTATCCTGTGACCCTCTCCACTACTTTAGATTCTCATCTAACGCACAAGCAAAGTTGGCAAATGCTGATGACAGCTCAGTGATGTATACCACTTTCCAGGAAAGCAAAGGGATTACCGTATTTTTGCTACTGCTTGTGGCTCCTCAGGGAAGGAAGATTCAAGGAATGAATTAGTTGTGTCCTATGGCTATGACTCCCACCTGGAGATCTGTTTGAGCTTTTTTAATACAGGTTTAGAACAAAAGCTTCTTATACTAGGTCAACCACTGACAAAAATTAACACAACATAGAATATGTTCCTCTGTAAAGCACTGCATGAAATAATTTCTCACTGTAGCAACAACTTTTATTTATGTAGCATCTATGACATTATAAAATGTCCCAAGACACTTCACAGGGGTGTTATAAAACTACATTTGTCACCAAGGCACATAGACAGATATTAGACCAGATGGCTGAAGTCTTAGCCACAGAAATATGAAGAGTATTGAAAGCAATGTATTGTCTCGGTTAGGAGACAGACTGACATTACCTCAGAATCTCAAAAGGCATATAGGTTCCTCAATGATCTGTTCATGCCTTCTAGGATTTGGTAAATGTGGGAGGTATTTAAAATAGCGAATATTGCTTATGATACTCAAGCTGCTCAGAGAGATTTCAGAAACTGTGGTCCCAAAACCTCAGTCAAATCCTTCCAGCTTCCACTGTGGATTACTTTATGAGGGCCTTATTCTCTCTTACTGCCACAGTTCAAGGGATCACATCCCTTCCTGAAAGATCTAGGCAGTGTGTTCCAGCTGCTCACTCCACAGGGTTTGGGGTTGTGGACTAATCAATGGTAAAGCCCCAGTTTCTAAATAAGATTCCAAAGGGGCCATTCTGCCCTTGTTCTTGACTTTCCCAACACTCTGCCTCTCATTAGAATACATATCTAACAATGTCTACTTACACCTAACCCTAGTTCACCATATGACAACACCGAAGGAGACCATTCATTCCATCATACGTGTACCCTGTTCTTTGAAAGAGCAATCTAATCAGCCCCGCTCCCCCTGCTCTTTTCCCATAGCCCTGTAAGTCTTCCATTTTCATTGTTAGCCAATTTCCTTTTAAAAGCACCTATTGAATTGCCATGGAAACACTGAGCACATTCCAGATCACAACAACTCGCGATGTTTCGAGTCCAATATGACTTCTTTGGAACTGAAGAGAGGCTGGGTAAAAGAAAATCACGCTTCTAACCTCTTTTTTTTTCAAGTCACATTGGACTCAAGATGTTACCTCTCATTCTTTCTCCACAGATGCTGCCTGACCTGCTGAGTATCCTGTCATTTATCGTTTCATGTCTCAACCCTCCATGATGATTTCCATGGGGGTCTTGCTGTACTTTGTTCAGCTGATGACAACTGCATTCCCTGTTATATTTATAAAAGACTCACCTCAGAATAGTTTGTTACTGACAGGCTTTTTTATCATAATCTTTATCTACTGGCCCAACATCGGGAAGCTAAGTTTTAGCAAAGTTCAGGAATATGAAATGGAAAAAAGGACATACCCAGAAAACTGAAGGTGACCCTCCCTTAACGGTGAATGTACATGCAGCAGGTTTATGCCATGGCTGTAGCATCTCTAAGATAAGCTGCAGCAACCCACCAAGGCTCCTTCAACAGCACCTTCCAAACCCGTGACCTCAACCACCTAGAAGGACAAGGACAGCAGATGCATGGGAACACCGCTACCTGCAAGTTCCCCTCAAAGTCACACACCATCCCAGCTTGAAACTATATCGCTGTTCCTTCACTGTCACTGGGTTAAAATCCTGGAAATCCCTAACAGCACTGTGGGTGTACCTACACCAGATGCAGCAGTACTTGCAACAAGCCTTGCTCACCTATCACCCCTGTGCTCACTGACCTACATTGGCTCCTGATCAAGCAATGCCTTGATTTTAAAATTTGCATCCTTGTTTTCAAATCCGTCTATGGCCTCACCCCTCCCTATCGTTGTAATCTCCCCCAGCCCCACAAGCCCCCTGAGATCTCCGTGCTTTTCCAATTCTGACCTCTTGAAGATCCCTGATTTTAATCGCTCCACCATTGGTGGCCGTGCCTTCAGTTGCCTGGGCCCCAAGCTCTGGAACTTGCTCCCTAAATCTCTCAGCCCCTTTATCTCACTTTCATCCCTCAAGGCATTCCTTAAAACCTACCTTTGACCAAGCTCTGACTGAATATCTTCTTAAGTGGTTTTGTGGCATATTTTTGTTTTATAATGCTCCTGTGAAGCACCTTGGGACAAATGCTAAAAGGGCTATATAAATGCAAGCTGTTAAAGCAACAGACTATGTAAGTCCATACAAACACTTTAGGTTTTGTACACTACTACCCATACAGAGTAATTTCAAAGCAGTGATGTCTTTGAGCAGTGTTTTACAATGTACAGCAGTTTTAACATTATCAGTATTGGGAATTTAAAGAAAATATTTTTTGCAGATGTGCTTAAATCAGAGAGACAAAAAGGTGCTGAGAAATGTCAGTGCTGTACACAAGGCAAGCCATTTTATCCTGATTGTTGTATGCATTTCAACCAGCACTGGTAAACAGATGGAGAAGCAGTGTTCAGCGAATATAGCGTTGATATGTAGCCAGTTGTAATCTAAAACAGCTGTATTTTTTGATGTGATGGGCTGGATAAGTCCTGTCATGAAGTATTATTGCATGTTGGCTTTGAACGATGCAGGAATATAATGAAGTCTCCCTATTTCTACATTGGACCATTGGCATCAGACCACCCAGCGACCCATCCACAAAGATTGAGAATCCTAATATGTGGTGCGCATTAATGGAAGTCGAATTTTTTTCTCAACTTTATATACATACAAATACGATGGAAAATTGCCAGGAGTTTGATCTTTGTTTTGTACTTATCAAAATGTTAACCTTCTCATTTTGTTTATATACCGTTGTGTGTCACCCTGCTCCTCTCAAACTATCTCTTTCCTTCTCATACTTTCTCCCCTTAACTCTCTCTCTCTCATTAATCACCCCTTTCTTTACTTGCATCTAGTCTCTGTTCATCAGGCTACTCTTTTCATCCTGCTGGCGTGTCTTTGCTCTGTCTCCGCTGCTTTGGAAAGACTTCCCATCGCTGAGGGGCAGAGGTGAGGAGGAGAGGCAGGGTGAACTGTGTCATCCTTTTTTCCCACAGTAATGCCCAGGTATAGGAGTCAGACAAAAATGCAACTTGCTATCAAGTGCTATGACTGTGGTCTCAAAAAAGCAATTGGCTCAAATCCAATTGGCAGCTTCGTCCGATTGAAGGGCTCGCTGCACTGTTAAATGTCATCTAACTTTACCAGGAATTTCAGCTTCTTATCAAATAGTCGCTTAATTGGTAATAGAGAACTTGAATATTGCTGAAAAGAGAAGCATGATGCCAAATCTTTTTCTCATGCAGTCATTAGGACAAATGCAAGAATGCCAAATTTCAATTGATGACAACAATTTCCGCTTTCCTCCTGTAGTGTAAATTGTTGCCGTTATACAGGAAAAAAGAGTGCTGACTTGATTGGCAAGTCTAAATTTATTCAGTGACGTAAATTGTTGTGATTGTTTGAAATTTGGCATTCTTGCATTTGTCCTGATCAGTGCAAGATGATATATATAAATGATCTAGGTCTTGGAGTGCAGGAGACAATTTCAAAGCTTGCGGATAATACAAAGCTTGGAAGAGTTGTGAACTATGAGGAGAACAGTGTGGACCTTCAAGAGGACATAGACAAGTTGGTGGAGTGGGCAGGTAGGTGGCAGATGAAGTTCAATGAGGAGAAGTGTGAGGTGATGCATTTTGGTAGGAAGAACACGGACAGACAATATAAAATAAGGGGTAAAATTTTGAAGGGGGCGCAGGAGCAGAAAGACTTGGGTGAATATGTGCATAGATCATTCAAGGTGGCAGGACAGGTGAAACATAAGAACGTAAGACGTGGGAACAGGAGTAGACCATTCGGCCCCTCGAGCCTGCTCTGTCATTCAATAAGATCATAGCTGACCTTCTTGAGTTTCAATTTCCACATTCCCATCTAACCTCAATAATCTTTGATTCCCTTACCTAACAAGAGTCTATCTCCCTCCGCCTTAAAAATATTCAATGACCCCACCCCCACCACCTTCTGAGGCAGAGAGTTCCAAAGTCACACAACCCCCTGAAAGAAAAAAATTTCTCCTCATCTTGTCCTAAAAGGATGACCCCTAATTTTAAAACAGTGCCCCCTAGTTCATCCACAAGAGGAAACCTCCTTTCCACATCCACCTTGTCAAGGCCATTCAGGATCTTGTATACTTCAATCAAATCACCCCTCACTCTTCTAAACTCCAGTGGAAACAAGCCCAGTCTGTCCAACCTTTCCTCATAAGACAACCCACTCATTCCAGGTATCAATCTAGTAAACCTCCTTTGAACCGCCTCCAACACATTTACATCCTTCCTTAAAATAAGGAGACCAAAACTGCACACAGTATTCGAGGTGCGGTCTCACCAATATTCTGTATAACTGAAACATAACATCCTTACTTTTATGTTCAATCCCTCTCGTAATAAAGGATAGCATTCCATTAGCCTTCTTAATTACTTGCTGTACATGCATACTAACTTTTTATGACTCATGTGCTAGAACACCTAGATCCCTCTGCCTCTCAGGATTATGCAGCCAATCTCAAGTTAAGTAATACTCTGCTTTTTTATTCTTCCTGCCAAAGTGAACAACTTCACATTCTCCCACATTAAACTCCATTTGCCAGATCTTTGCCCACTCACTCAACCTATCTATATCCATCTGCTACCTCCTCATGTCCTCTTCACAACATACTTTCCTACCTATTTTTGTGTCAACTGCAAATTTAGCTACCATGTCTTCACTCTCATAATATAAGTTATTGATGTAAATCTTAAAAAGTTGAGGCTCCAGCACAGACCCCTGCGAGACTCCACTCATCACATCCTGAAAACCTGAAAAATACTCATTTATGCATACTCTCTGCTTTCTGCCAGCCAGCCAATCTTCTATCCATGCTAATATGTCACCCACTACATCATGCGCTTTTATTTTCCACAGAGAGAGCAGTTAACAAAGCATACAGTATCCTGGGCTTTATTAATAGGGGCATAGAGTACAAGAATAGGGAGGTTATGCTGAATTTATATAAGAAACTCGTTAGACCTCAGCTGAAGTATTGTGTACAGTTCTGGGCACCACATTATAAGAAGGATGTGAAGGCAGTGGAGAGAGAGCAGAATAGTTTACAAGAATGATTCCAGGGATGAGAAACTTCAGCTATGAAGGTAGATTGGAGAGGTTGGGACTGTTCACCTTGGAGAGAAGGCTAAGAGGAGATTCAATGGAAATGTTCAAAATCATGAGGGAGCAGGACAGAGTGGATAGAGAGAAGCTGATCTCACTAGTAAAAGGATCAAGAATGAGAGGGCACAGATCTTAAGTGATTTTCAAAAGCAGCAAGTGTGACATGAGAAAAAACTTTTCCAAACAACGAGTGGTTCGGGCCTGGACTGCACTGCCTGAAAGTGTGGTGGAGGCAGGTTCAGTCAAGGTATTCAAGAGGGCATTAAATGATTATTTGAACAGAAAACAATGTGCAAGGGTTCAGGGAAAACGCAGGGCAATGGCAATAGGTCATGATGCTTATTTGGAGAGCCGGTTCAGACAAGATGGGGCGAGTGGCCTCCTTCTGTGCTGTTAAAATTCTGTGAAGATGGGAGAATTGTATTTGTTATCTGTAATCTACTCTCGGAATGATTAGCAATCACTAGTAAACAAAAAGTTGTTTTTTTTTACTCATTCCTGGGATGTGGGCTTCACTGGCTGGGCCAGCATTTATTGCCCATCCCTAGTTACCCTGGAGAAGGTGGTGGTGGTGAGCTGCCTTCTTAAACCATTGCAGTCCATGTGGTGTAGGTACACCCACAGTGCACTTTGGGAGGGAGTTCCAGGATTTTGACCCAGCGACAGTGAAGGAACAGCGATATATTTCCAAGTCAGGATGGTGAGTGGCTTGGAGGGGAACTTCCAGGTGGTGGTGTTCCCATGTATCTGTTGCCCTTGTCCTTCTAGATGGTAGTGGTTGTGGGTTTGGAAGGTGCTGTCTAAGGAGCCTTGGTGAGTTCCTGCAGTGCATCTTGTAGATGGTACACACACTGCTGTCACTGTGCATCTGTGGTGGAGGGAGTGAATGTTTGTGGATGTGGTGCCAATCAAGTGGGCTGCTTTGTCCTGGACGGTGTCAAGCTTCTTGAGTGTTGTGGGAGCTGCACTCATCCAGGCAAGTGGGGAGTATTCCATCACACTCCTGACTTGTGCCTTGTGGATGGTGGAAGAACTCTGGGGAATCAGGAGGCGAGTTACTCGTCGCATGATTCCTAGACTCTGACCTGCTCTTGAAGCCACAGTATTTATTTGGCTAGTCCAGTTCAATTTCTGGTCAATAGTAACCCCCAGGATGTTGATAGTGGGGGATTCAGTCTTGGTAATGCCATTGAACATCAAGGAGCGATGGTTGGATTCTGTCTTGTTAGAGATGGTCGTTGCCTGACTTGTGTGGTGTGAATGTTACTTGCCACTTGTCAGCCCAAGCCTGGATATTGTGCTGAGCATTGTGTGATCATCAGCGAGCATCCCCATATGATCTTATGATGGAAGGAAGGTCACTGATGAAGCAGCTGAAGATGGTTGGGCCGAGGACACTACCCTGAGGAACTCCTGTAGTGATGCCGTGGAGCTGAGATGACTGACCTCCAACAACCACAACCATCTTCCTTTGTACTAGGTATCACTCCAACCAGCAGAGAGTTTCCCCCCGATTCCCATTGACTCCAGTTTTACTCAGTCTCCTAGATGCCACACTCGGTCAAATGCAACTTTGATATCAAGGTCAGTCATTCTCACCTCACCTCAGGAGTTCAGCTCTTTTGTCTATGTTTGAACCAAGGCTGTAATGAGGTCAAGAGCTGAGTGGTCCTGGTGGAACCCAAACTGGGCATCAGTGAGCAGGTTAAAGCTAAGCAAGTGCCATTTGATAGCAATGCTGATGACTCCTTCCATTACTTTACTGATTATGGAGAGTAGACTGATGGGGTGGTAATTGGCCGGGCTGGGTTTGTCCTGAATTTTGTGTACAGGACATAGCTGGGCAATTTTACACATAGCCGGGTAGATGCCAGTGTTGTAGCTGTACTGGAACTGCTTGGCTAGGGGCGTGGCACGTTCTGGAGCACAAGTCTTCTGTTCTATTGCCGGAATATTGTCAGGGCCCATAGCCTTTGTACTATCCAGAGCCTTCAGCCGTTTCTTGATATCAAGTAGAGTGAATCGAATTAACTGAAGACCGGCATCTGTGATGCTGGGGACCTCCATAGGAGGCCAAGATCGATCATCTACTTGGCACTTCTGCCTGAAGGTTGTAGCAAAAGCTTCAGCCTTATCTTTTGCATTGATGTGCTGGGCTCCTCCATCATTGAGGATGGGGATATTTGTGGAGCCTCTTCCTCCAGTGAGTTGTTTAGTTGTCCACCACCATTCACGACTGGATGTGTCAGGACTGCAGAACTTAGATCTGATAGGTTGGTTGTGGGATCGCTTAGCCCTGTTTGTCACTTGCTGCTTATGCTGTTTGGCATGTGAGTAGTCCTGTGTCATAGCTTCACCAGGTTGACACCTCATTTTTAGGTATGCCTGGTGCTGCTCCTGACATGCCCTCCCGCACTCTTCATTGAACCAGGGTTGATCCCCTGGCTTGATGGTAATGGTAGAGTGGGGGGAATATGCCCGGCCATGAGGTTACAGATTATGTTCAAGTACAATTCTGCTGCTGCTGATGGCCCACAGTGCCTCATGGATGCCCAGTCTTGAGTTGCTAGATCTGTTTGAAATCTATCCGTTTAGCATGGTGGCAGTACCACCCAACATGATGGAGCGTATTCTCAATGTGAAGGCAGGACTTCGTCTCCGCAATGACTACCGATACTGTCATGGACAGATGCATCTGCGGCAGGCAGATTGGTGAGGATGAGTTCAAGTACGTTTTTCCCTCGTATTGGTTCCCTCACCACCTGCTGCAGACCCAGTCTAGCAGCTATGTCCTTTAGGACTCAGCCAGCTTGGTCTGTGGTGATGGACATTGGAGTTCCGCACCCAGAGTACATTCTGCACCCTTGCCACTCTCAGTGCTTCCTCCAAGTGGTGTTCAACATGGAGGAGCACTGATTCATCAGCTGAGGGAGGGCAGTACATGGTAATCAGCAGGAGGTTTCCTTGCCCATGTTGACCTGATGCCATGAGACATCGTGGAGTCCAGTGTCGAAGTTGAGGACTCCCAGGGCAACTCCCTCCCGACTGTATACCACTGTGCCACCACCTCTGCTGGGTCTGTCCTGCCAGTGTACAGGACATACCCAGGGATGGTGATGGTGGTGTCTGGGACATTTTCTGTAAGGTATGATTCCATGAGGATGACTATGTCAGGCTGTTGCTTGACTAGCCTGTGAGACAGCTCTCCCAATTTTGGCACGAGCCCCCAGATGTTATTAAGGAGGACTTTGCAGGGTTGGCAGGGCTGAGATTTCTGTTGCCATTTCGGGTGCCTAGGTCAATGCCGGGTGGTCTGTCCGGTTTCAATATGCTTCTAGTTAACTCAGTTGGCTAGATGGCTAGCATGTGATTTGGATTAACCCCAACAGTGCAGGTTTGATTCCCGTCCTAGCTGAGATAGATTTGGGACCTGCCTCCTCTCCCTACCCTTGACAGTGAAAGGCAATAGCAAACCACCACTGAGGAAGAACTGCCAAGGCAGCAGACACTGAGCCAAGGAGCTGCCTTCAGGTGGAGCGCACGTGAGAAAGGGTGATCAGGAGTGCAAACATTTGGTTGATTTTTCTTCCCCTGCTGAATGTAGATAGAGTACACTGATGCAATTATAGTGCACTTGATAAGATCAAGACATTGAGAACAGATTAAGGGTTGAAACAGATTAAGGGTTGAAACAGATTAAGGGTTGGGTAAAGAGAGCGCAAGGAAAAAAATTTGTGGGAAGGGATCCCAGAGCAAAATAAATATGCATTGAGTTGACTTGCCAACCAATATTCTTCTGCTCTGAATGGCTCAGGGCTACACCTTGTGCTGTTTACACACTAAGTCATCAGGGACTTTCCACAAGAAACCGTTCAGTTTGATTGGGATGTGAACCTAGAATTGAACAGGAGCCAAACCTCTGTTTGTTGCACCATGACGATGAGTTGCAGCTGAGTATCTGCACTAACAGCTCTGATCATACAGTGCTGAGTGATCGGGGAAGCACACTGCGAGATTAGGACAACCTTTGTCGCGTATCATGAAAGAACTTAAAGGAAAACAGTCTTGTGTCAATGGTGAGACCACAAAACTGAAAAGACACATTGATGGCAAACATGTGTCCAGCTGAGCTCCAGCGAGCAACACACGGTGCCTGACAGAGATTAGCTTCAAAGAAACTATAATTCAGACCACATCTCCCCAAAGAACATTGTTGATGGTTTAAATCAAATCTGAAATGGTTGTAACTTCCCAGTACATGAACTGAATTCCAGTCTTTAGGGCAGAAGCTACCCGTGACTAAGCATAAAAAGAAAGGATGTCTCTGAGACAGGGCTGAATGGAGAGGGGGGGGAGGGGTTTGTAAGCTCTGGATGAAGGAGCATAGCAGTACCCACAGTGCTTTGTCCACCAATTTTCTCCCTTCCTCTCCTGATGATGTTGACTCCTGCTGTGATGCACCTCCACAAGTTCCAGTTATCCACCCAAAGCCCACTCAAATGGTCACCAAGCATGAACTGAAACAGCCACCATCAGCAGGCCAGAGCGTTACAGCAAAAAAAAAAACAATCTCATCGTCAGCCGACATTCCCACACACTGGGGAGTGGGGCAGTCTCCGAACGGCGAACAGGAGTGGAAGTCTTTCCCCTGTCCCTGGCTCAGAAGCGCCGTGATCCCAAGGAACTTGACAGAACAGAAAGAGATCCCAAGCAATATGGAAAGACCAGCAAAGCCATGAATGAAGAGATGTTGAGGAAGCAATTGGGTAAAGAGAGCGCAAGGAAAGAAAATTTGTGGGAAGGGATCCCAGAGCAAAAGAAATATGCGTTGAGTTGACTTGCCAACCTGTCAGTATAAATTGATGTGATTGAAATTTGGTATTCTTGCGTTTGTCCTGATGAGTGCAAGACGAAAAGCTTCAGCAACATGTCTCTCTTTTCAGCAAAATCAAGTTCTATATTACCAAGCAACTCTTTTTTAAACTATTACAGCCAATGATCACAAGCACAAAGACTGAGATCAATAGATTTTTGTTGGGTAAGGAAATCAAGGGATATGGATCAAAGGGGGCTAAATGGAATTGAGGTACACATCAGCCATGATCTAATTGAGTATAAAGAACATAAGAAATAGGAACAGAATAGGAACAGAAGTGAGCCTGCTCCACCATTCAATATGATCACGGCTGATCTTGTTCCTGTCGAAGGGTCATGAGGACTTGAAACGTCAACTCTTTTCTTCTCCGCCGATGCTGCCGGACCTGCTGAGTTTTTCCAGGTAATTCTGTTTTTGTCTTGTTCCTCAACTCCACTTTCCTGCCCACTCCCCATATCCCTTGATTCGTTGACAGATCAAAAGTCTGTCAATCCCAACCTTAAGTATATTCAATGAAGGAGCATCCAGAACCTTCTGGGGTAGAGAATTCCAAAGATTCACAACCCCTTTGAGTGAAGAGGTTTCTCCTCACCTCAGTCCTAAATAATCACCCCTTTATCCTGAGACTGTGCCCCCATGTTCCCCAGCCAGCGGGAAGAAGGTCTCAGCACTAACCCTGTCAAAGACCCTTCAGCATTTTGAATGGCAGGGTGGACACAAGGGGCTGAATGGCCTCCTCCTTCTCCTATGTTGTTATGTGTAACAGAGATCACACTGACACAGCCAGCAACCAATGTATTAATCCCACAATGTTAACAGGGCAATTTATTTGCAATGTGCTTGTATTGAACAAATACTTATACGTTAGAGCCTCTTGTCAAAAAGTGGGGAATGAGTGTTAAATCTGACTGCTGTTACCTCATTGCATAGAAATAAAACAGTTTAGCTTTGTATGTAAGTGAAGGTATCATTTATTATTTTTAATTCACGGTTGTGTTAAAAAGATTGTGCAGGATGAGGCAATAGCAAAAACTACATTTACATTATCAAGCGAAGTGATAATCATAGTAACGAGCTGATGTACAGGGAAGAGATGGACTCGTGCAATCTCTGTATGTCGTCTGTACATCAGGATTAATTAAAATCTAACGGAGCTGAAGATACGCAGTAATTTCCAGTCAAAGTATAGAGACGCCCCCATTGTATGTAGAATGGGTGTTCATCCAAAGCTTAATGCAAAAGTACATCAGATTAAAGAGAGCTAGATGAAATGATTATCCTCTCAGTTTGCCGTGATTGTATCTTCCCGAGTTTAGAAGAGTAAGGGGGTCACTTGATTGAAATATATAAGATCCTGAACAGTCTCGACAGGTGGATGTGGGAAGGATATTTCTGCTTGTGGGTGAGTCACCTGGTCCCACCAAAAGTCAATGGAATTTTGGTTGGGTCGCTGGATCTCCCATGGCAGGTCCCACCACAACAGGTTCAGAACATGCCAGCCTAGGTATCATTCTGGTAAATCTATGCTGCACTCCCTCCAAGGCCAATATATGTCCTTCCTAACGTGTGGTACCCGGAACTGCCCACACAGTGCCCAGGATACAGAATAGTTACACCACAGAAGGAGGCCATTCAGCCTGTCGTCTCTGTGCTGGCTCTCCAATTGAGCAACGCACTGAGTGCCATGCCACAGGCTTCTCTTTCTTTCCCGATAACAGTCTAATTCCCTCCTGAATGCTTCAATTGAACCTGCCTCTGGCAGCGCATCCCAGATCTTAGCCACTTGCTGCATGATAAAGTTTTCCCTCATGTCTCCATCGCTTCTTTCACCAGTTAACTTAAACCTCGGTCTTTCCACCAATGGGAACTATTTCTCCCTTTCTACTCTGTCCAGACCCCTTGTGATTTTGAACACCTCGTCAAATCTCCTCTCCGCCTCTTCTCCAAGGAAAACAGTCCAAACTCCTCCAAGCTAGCTGCAAAACACAAGTTCCTCATCCCTGGAACCATTCATGTGAATCTTTTCTGCACTCTCTCCAATGCCTTCACACCTTTCCTAAAGTGTGGTGTCCAGAACTGGAAACAATGCTCCAGTTGAGGCTGAACCTGCACAAGTTTTACATAGCCTCCTTGCTCTTGTGCTCTTTGCCCCTATTAACTGCTCTTCAAACCTGTCCTGCCACCTTCAATGACTTATGCACATGTACACCCAGGTCCCTCTACTTCTGCACCCCCTTTGGAAGGACCAGTTCAAAATTTTCAAACCCCAGTAAAAATCAGTAATACTAGAACCAGTAATACTGGGGCTCCATTCTAAGGTATACAGGACCAGTTCAGACAAGTTTTAGTGATATCCTTCACAGGTCTAAATCTTAACAGATTTTTAAAAACCTACCTTCCCAATGTTTTCTTTGAAGCAGGAATCAGGTGTCAAACATTGGTCATTTAGACTACGCCCACCATCAAAATAAAGCAATGATTTGCAGTTGTGAACATTGAGTCAGACAGTCAGTGCTCCACGGCAGACTCAGAGTTGTCTCAAAGCTCGCGATCCCAGAATCTCGTCCTGCGACCCCCAGTTTGGGAAGCCCTGCACTAAACCATCAGGATGGACAGAAAGGCCTTAGTTTAGCATCTCAACCTAAAGAGAATACCCTACAACAATGCAGCAGTCTCAGAGTTACCGGCTGCAATTAATCTCGCCTCTGGCAGCAAGGTTTAAAAAAAAAATGATGCCCTCATTAAAGATGGCTAAAGCCAAGATCAGTCAAACCAGCACTGTTGCACTTCAGAGTTGACATGTACAAATTAGTGCAGTATGATCTGCAAGTGGACAGCTGAGAACATGTAGTAGAGCTGATGACAGTTTGCACCTATTTTATAACCTTTGTAATAATTTCAAATTATTCTGAGACCCACTCTTTTTTACAAAGAGAAACAAAATATGGATGACCTTTACTGGCAAATAACAGATGGTTAGGGACTAACATTTACACACGAGGTTCCTTCGTGATTTGATGACTACTCTCAAGCAATGCATGACTAGATACATATCTGTGATATACCGTTGACCATCTGTTATTTTATATGTGAAATGAAAGCAGTTATCAATCAAATATAATTTTTCAAAGCTGGTTTCCTGGATGTAATCATGTTACGTATTTTGAGAATATCACAAGGCTAAACAGGTCCCACATGAATGATTACACTCACACTGAACTCCATCTAACCTGCATCTGTTCAGTTTTCTGTCTCTGAGCAACAGGCGGGGCATCAGTGGAAATGGAGAAAGTTTGCTGCAACAGCAAGTTTCTTTTCCACATATTACCATGATCTTCCTCATAAAATTTTGCAAGACAAGTCCTCTTGCCTTGTCAGGAGGCTGATTATTTTCACGTACTCACTTAAATACAGTATTAACTCAGCTTACATTGAGTTGCCTGTGGGCTAATGTTCTATAAAAACAACCTCGGAAGGCCAATGGTCCTCCTGAATGTGTCTGGGATTAATTAGCACAGACCGCATCATGAGGGCGGGAGTGAACCTTCAGTGCCCAAACCTCCCCTGGGGTCCCAATGCCATATGCTTGGCTACGCCCGGTGACGAACTGTTGGGTACAGGGCCAGGCACAAGAAGACGTCTGGGCATTGCCTGAGCTTTAAGGTCCCCAGTGCCTCCACTTCAAGGGGCTTGCACAGCTAAAGCCTTAATAGAGGTGCAGGGAGGACTTATTTCCTGGAGGTAACAGAGCAGGATTTTTATCTGGACTCCTTCTGATGAAGAAGAGTAGGTTTCCAAATCAGTGGACTTGCACCAGGAGGAGTGATTTGACTCTTGTTAGATTTAAATGTTTACTGTCCTGTGTGTGAGTCAGATTTCTGCGCCATGGACCACCATTTATTGAACAGCCTCTTTACGGTGAAGTTAGATCCAAGATAACAGTGAGACTTTGAAACTGCTAGATGCTGCTGGGAAGTGAGTTGCATAACTTTGACCCAGCGAAATAGCTCTGAAGGAGGGTGGTGTGAGACTTGGAGGAAAACTTGCAGGCGGTGGGGTTCCCATACGTCTGCTGCCCTTGTCCTTCTAGGTGGAAGAGGTCGTGGGTTTGGAAGGTGCTGTCGAAGGAGCCTTGGTGAATTGTTACAGGGCATCTTGTGGTTGGCAAACCCTGCTGCCACTGTGCGTCAGTGGTGGAGGGTGTGAATGTTTAAGGTGGTGGATAAGGCGCTAATCAAGTGGGGCTGCTTTCACTTGGATGGTGTGGACCTTCTTGAGCGTTATTGGAGCCACATTCATCCAGGCAAGTGGAGAGAATTCGTTGCATTTCTAAAGCACCTTTCTCAACCACAGGATACCTCAAAGTGTGTAACAGAAAATTCAGTATTTTTGAAGTGTGGCCATTGTTGAAGTGTAAGAAAAGAGGCAACCAGTTTGTGCACAGCAAGATCCCACTTATAGGGAGAGAATGTGCGCTCTAAATAAATTAATTAAAAAATCCATTTAGGGGTAACTCTCAAGTGTTTGATACTGTATAATTAAAAGCTTCAATTTATATCGAAATTGAAAGCAAAGAAAGTTTGAAATGTCTCTTTACGTTTTATTTAAGGACCCAAAAATTTAAGAGTATTGCAGCTACTACATATCGATAGCTTCTGGCAGTGTATTTGTCAGCAAGTACAAGCGCCTATCCCATCCTGGGGCAAAGCATTCTGGTTGGATCAAATATTGCATTGATAGAGAAAGCAACAACTCACTGTCCATTTGAGCAGGCATATATTCCAAACAGTTGTTCCCTTCACTAAACCACTAGGAATAACTGACACCTGCCACAAACACAATTGAGTTGCTTCAAAAACATTTTTAAACACACTGCGCTGGAGGCTCAGGATCCTGTAGGGAGCAGGATCCTATATACCAGTTGTCCCACACTTGCAGCCCCAGCAAATTTGAGCCATGGGTCTTCAAGCTAACATCGCCACCAAGTGCACCAGGTCCCTTTCCCCTCACTGTGGTAACTATGGTTTTATTTAGAGTGTAATATACCTTTAAGAATAATGCTTGTTAAGGAAGATCACGTGATCTTTAGTAGCCAATAGGGGAGTAACAAGGGTTACCTCAGTAGTTAGTAGTTAGTTGCGTAGAGATAGAGTTTGAGTTAGAAACATGTGTGTAGTTGCTTCTGAGTACCTTGTAAATAAACTTAAAGTTTCCACCTAAGAAGTGCCTGTGGATCAACTCTGTCAATAGTACCAACTCAGCCACCACTCACAACAAACTGGTGACGAGGATAAAATAAGTTTAACAGAAGAAATCAAGTGAAAAGAAATCGGCACTGTACCTCGCCCAGTAATTGTAAATAAAAGTTCTGTTTGAGTCAAAGAAATAGCTCTCTCTCAAAATGCTGCAATTCAGAAGAATTGATCCTTTCAATCCAGCCATGGACGATTGATCTCATTACATTGAACGTCTCATGTTCTTTTTCCAAACAAACGAGATTACGGGGGAAGAGAAGAGGTGAGCGATCCTCTTAAGTACATGTGGGAATAAAACCTATGGCTTGATTCAAAGTTTGATGGCACCCAGTGTCCCAGATACAAAAAATTTTGTTAAATTGGTGGACCTCGTGAAGGCTTATCATCAACCAAAGCCCTCAGTCACGATGCAGAGGTTCAAGTTTAATTTGCAAATAGAGCCCCAGGTGTGACAATTGCATGCTCCGTGGCAAATTTGAATCAGTTAACAGAATGTTGTGAGTCTGGTACATCTCTAAATGACATGCTTAGAGAATGTTTAGTGTGTGGTGTGAATGGGGACACGATTCAGAAGGGATTATTGTCCAAAGTGAATTTGGAAATCAAGAAGGCGCTCGAGATAGCACTGGCCATGGAAAGCGTAGTAAGAGATTCAAAAGCAATACAGGGTGTACAAAATGGCACCGTCCTCCACAGAGACCAGGAAATCCAAGGCAAAAAGGGCGCGAAAATGCAAGGTTCCGCCAAGAAGCAGGAAACTCTTAGTCGTTTGTCTTTACAAGAAAATGATGAACACATCCCAGTTCCACAGGAACTTGTTTTATTGTTAAGTTTCTTAGATTCCTCGCTGGTATGTGCTCGACAGATCAGAGACTGGACAAGTTGGGACCCAGTCCTACCTCAGGTACGAGAACAAGTGCCACATGTTCGGTCACAGGAGCCCATATCTGGTGAAATGAAACCGTACTTCAGCAGGAGACATGAAATAACCAGCCAGGATGGCATCTTATTGTGGGGAGAACAAGTGATAGTTCCTCCAAAGGGAAGGGAGCCTCTATTAATTGAACTGCTCAGTGCCCATCCAGGAATATCCCAAATGAAGACCATAGCACACAGCTACCTATGGTGGCCTGGGATGGATGGCGAAATAGACAGTTTAAAGAATTGTGCACAGTGTCAGCAACTTCAAAAGTAACCATCGACCGCTCCGTTATAACCCTGGGAATGGCCAGGAAGACCATGGGTGAAGTTACATATTGACTATGTGGGACCTTTCCTAGGAACATTGTTTCTGTCCAATGTCGATGTCCACTCAAGGTGGATGGACATATGTGAGGTGAAGTCACCAACGTCTTCTGCTACAATTGAGAAACTACGTCAAAGTTTTGCCATTAATGGACTACCTGATGTTCGGGCAACTCTGGAAAAGCAAGTTCCTGACAAAGCATCTGAATTTGTAGATCTGAGACGTTCCACATGCACAAGAAAATCTCCTGAGAGACTAAACTTGTAAATTCCTTACCCTGTTAAGAAATTTGTACTTGTAAATATAAAATGTATATTCGAGTAAAGGGGGAGGGATGTGGTAACTATGGTTTTATCCTTTAGGGGAGTAGCGCAGACCACCTCAGTAGTCAGTAGTCAGTAATTAGCCGTTAGTTTTGTCTGCGGATCAACTCTATCAATAGTACCAACTCAGACACCACTCACAACACTCACTCCTTCCCTTGAGTGCCATGTCCCATTCTCCTCACTCCTTCCCTCGAGTGCCATGTCCCATTCCCCTCACTCCTTCCTTCAAGTGCCAGGTTCCATTCCCCTCACTCCTTCCTTCGAGTGCCAGGTCCCATTCTCCTCACTCCTTCCCTCAAGTGCCATGTCCCATTCTCCTCACTCCTTCCCTCAAGTGCCATGTCCCATTCTCCTCACTCCTTCCTTTGAGTCCAGGTCCCATTCTCCTCACTCCTTCCTTCAAGTGCCAGGTTCCAATCCCCTCACTCCTTCCTTCGAGTGCCAGGTCCCATTCCCCTCACTCCTTCCTTCAAGTGCCAGGTTCCATTCCCCTCACTCCTTCCTTCGAGTGCCATGTCCCATTCTCCTCACTCCTTCCCTCAAGTGCCATGTCCCATTCTCCTCACTCCTTCCCTCAAGTGCCATGTCCCATTCTCCTCACTCCTTCCTTTGAGTCCAGGTCCCATTCTCCTCACTCCTTCCCTCAAGTGCCATGTCCCATTCTCCTCACTCCTTCCTTTGAGTCCAGGTCCCATTCTCCTCACTCCTTCCTTCGAGTGCCAGAACCCATTCCCCTCACTCCTTCCTTCGAGTGCCAGGTCCCATTCCCCTCACTCCTTCCTTCGAGTGCCAGGTCCCATTCTCCTCACTCCTTCCTTCAAGTGCCAGAACCCATTCCCCTCACTCCTTCCTTTGAGTGCCAGGTCCCATTCTCCTCACTCCTTCCCTCAAGTGCCATGTCCCATTCTCCTCACTCCTTCCTTTGAGTCCAGGTCCCATTCTCCTCACTCCTTCCTTCAAGTGCCAGGTTCCATTCCCCTCACTCCTTCCTTCGAGTGCCATGTCCCATTCTCCTCACTCCTTCCCTCAAGTGCCATGTCCCATTCTCCTCACTCCTTCCCTCAAGTGCCATGTCCCATTCTCCTCACTCCTTCCCTCAAGTGCCATGTCCCATTCTCCTCACTCCTTCCTTTGAGTCCAGGTCCCATTCTCCTCACTCCTTCCTTCGAGTGCCAGGTCCCATTCTCCTCACTCCTTCCCTCAAGTGCCATGTCCCATTCTCCTCACTCCTTCCTTTGAGTCCAGGTCCCATTCTCCTCACTCCTTCCTTCGAGTGCCAGAACCCATTCCCCTCACTCCTTCCTTCAAGTGCCAGGTCCCATTCCCCTCACTCCTTCCTTCGAGTGCCAGGTCCCATTCTCCTCACTCCTTCCTTCGAGTGCCAGAACCCATTCCCCTCACTCCTTCCTTTGAGTGCCAGGTCCCATTCCCCTCTCTCCTTTCTTCGAGTGCCAGGTCCCATTCCCCTCACTCCTTCCTTCGAGTGCCAAGTCCCATTCTCCTCACTCCTTCCTTCAAGTGCCAAGTCCCATTCCCCTCACTCCTTCCTTCGAGTGCCAGAACCCATTCCCCTCACTCCTTCCTTCGAGTGCCAGGTCCCATTCTCCTCACTCCTTCCTTTGAGACCAGGTCCCATTCCCCTCACTCCTTCCTTTGAGTCCAGGTCCCATTCCCCTCAATCCTTCCTTCGAGTGCCAGGTCCCATTCCCCTCACTCCTTCCTTCGAGTGCCAGGTCCCTTTCCCCTCTATCTGATGCGTTTCACATTTCCTTTTTCTTTTCCTTCCACTGCCCCTTCCATTCCATCTCAGCCTGAATCCCAACCAGTCCACCATTTTCCTCACCTTTTCTACCACCTCCTGGATAGTTTTTCAGTGCCTGATCCCATGAGTGCTTGCAATCCCATGCGCATTAGCTACCATTTTACTCTCTGCTTTAGACTAAAGGGACGGTAAGAGACAGACATTGAATACATCGAGAAACGAACATTCATCGGGGGCAGATATAGGGAGGTTGACTGCACTACACATGCTTCAGTTTGGTTAACACATTTCCTCTGCAATGAGTTTCAAGAAAGAAAACGCATCAAAATACGAAACAGAGCTCAATACTAAATCCATGATGAATGTCACATGTTGGAAATATAAATCCCATTCTGGAGAAGATACTTTGCAGGCAGTGATAAAGGACATTTTACAGAACACCAAATGAGCAATAACTGTGTCTATGGAAAGATCAGTTATGTCATTGGGCTGCAAGGCTGATGTCAGTACTTGTTGATCTGATGTTGGTTACTGATCCCATTACCTCTATTACCTTTCTCCAAAAGTTTAAAACATTTATAACGATCACAACATCAACGTAAAGGCTTAAGGAGGGGAGGGATGGAATCACGAATGTTTCATTCTAATAAGGAAAAAATGTCAAAATTCCATATTGCTTATAGTTTATTCCCTTCTCCAGTTAATATGAAATGTCCACAAGAGGCTTAAAATGTCAAAATCTGTATGTGTGGACAGGTGGCTTATGGAGGAGAAATGGGCATGAATAACAGAAGAAAGGTTATTAATATTTCAGCAAGGCCTCTGCTTTCATTGAGGAGTCATTACTATTGGTTGGACTGTGTATGACAGAGTGACAGGATCCAGCACCAGAATAGCAATGCAGCCAGAAGGGAGCTGGCTGCAGCCTGGAAATGAACGAGCGTGGCCCATTGTCGTGACCGGACTTCACTTAGTTGGCTGATGCGTTTCTCAAAAACCTAGCCTATCACACGCATTTTATCAAAGCGCTTTTGGGTATTGTGAAATGACAGCTGGTCCTTCGGAATATCGTCAGTGTCCAGAACCTAAAAGCATCGTCTGAACTCGTTGGGGTTTAACTGGATCCTAAACAAGATGGAAAACCACATAATAAGTTCGTGTGAACCCAACCTTTTAGGGCCTCCTCCACTATTAATAAGCCTGAAGTTGCATCTAACATGCAGGTCCATCTATTGCATTCTGGTGTATGGCTGCCAGGCAGATTTTTCGGAAAACAACACTGTAACCCTCCCGAAATCAGGGACGTTAAAGTGATTCCCCCTGCTTCAGACCAAGACCTCTGAGCCTGGCGAGCATATTACGGGATCTCTTCAGCATACATCGACATGTCCAAAATACGATATTGTGAAACCATGAAAATAACAGTTGAGTATAAAAATGTCTGTATGGATCCTGTGAAATCACTTCCCAGGATGAAATAAAGCTGTCCTAAGTTGCAATGCTGAATGTTACCCAAAAAACCAAAATGCTGAAAATACTGTCAGTCCCTGGACACGTCATCTGGATGGAGAAGCGGTGCAGTTGAGATCTTGTATAAAGAGGGTAGATAAATTAAGTAGTAGTACTCAGATCATCTGGAGCTCTGTTATTGAGAAGGATCCTGTGAGACTCGTGCAGGTGCTTGATTCCATATACAGGACTCAGTGTTGCTACAGCTGGACCTGGCAGGAACCCCAACAAGGGCATGATAGCAAAGAACAAGGACGATACCCCCAGTGTCATATTAAGATGCTGCCCTGCTGAACTCAGAGACAAAAGCCAGTTGGAAGAACGACAAATCATAATTAAGATGGTGTGCTGTCCTGCTGCTGACCTGATTTTTTAAGAGACGTCAAGCCTCATTAATGGCTAGTATTTCTTTTCTCATCCTTCATCCTCGGTGTCCTCCTCCCTTTCAAACCCGCTCTCATAACCTCATGCTTAAAATAAAAATCCATTGGTACCTAGAGTCATCCTGTCACCAGGGATCAGGCTGTAACTCAAATGTAATCGCTGTAAAAAGAGACATGCTGTGAAAGCTTTGTTGAAGTCCAATTATCTTTTATTCCCCCTAAAGTTGATAGAAATCCTGAACCCAGCAAAATGTTTCTTGGCAAATTTATGCCCATTTATCAGGATTTAGCAGGACTGCTACAACAGCAACGATTTGTATTTATATCCCACCTTTCATGTAATAAAACGTCCCCACAGACTTCAGAGTAGCATTATGGAGCAGAGTTAGACACCGAGCCACATAAGGCGATACCAGGGTAGGTGGTCAAAAACTTGGTCAAAGAGGTAGGTTTACAGGAGGGGCTTAAAGGAGGAGAGCGAGGTGGACAGGTTTAGGGAACAAATTCTGGAGTTTAGGAAGCAAGGGCACCATTGGTGGAGTGAAGGAAATCAGGCGACATTCAAGAGGCCAGAATTGGACGAGTGCAAAGGTCTTGGAGGGTGGTGGAGCTGGAGGAGATTATGGACATAGGGATGGGGTGAGGCCAAGGATGGATTTGAAAACAAGGATGCAGGGAAGGGATGAAAGGATCCATTTCATTAAACAAGCAACTTGCAGGAATGAAATCGTTTTGACTTTGTGCAATGCAGAATTGACAACCCATTTTTATATTTTCCCCGGCTTTCGTTTCCACCATGTGAAAATTTTACGGACAGGTGAGGGACACCAAATAATTTTGTTTTCCAGCCAAACTGTATTAAGCCTGTCAGGTATTATATTGGTAGCTAGAAATAAAAGCTCAGTCCAGGTTTGACACTTCTCCCTCTCTTACCTCTATGTGTCGAGTGGTGCTCGACACTCCATCGAAAGATAATAACAGTCACAAAGCAGAAGCTGAAGAATTTCAGGCAACTTCTTTTTGGAGAGGAACACAGTTGACATTTCAAGTCCGAATGACTCTTCATCAAAGCTTTTAACTTCTTTTTGAAATGTGCCTGAGTGTAATACCAGCCAACACAGCCCACTATATCCTTAAAAAGTAGGTTAGTAACAGTAAAGGATTGAAAAAATGTCATACAGAACATACAGCACTATGGTATTGGCACATAGTGCAAGCATATTCCAGAATTGTTGCCTCATTCCAAGGACAGGCCCACCAGCCCATTGGTGGAAGCCCCAACATGCAAGGCAGCATCCTTTTCACCCCCAAGTTGTGAAATGGGGGTGAGGTAAAGTAATTTAGCCATTGTCCACAAAGGACCGTGGTCAACTCTCTCCATCAGAGAGAGACAGTTCGTTTTATATATACAGCTTGAGAGGAATCACACTTTGCAAGTATGGGGCAAGGCGAGGAGGCAGGTCTCCATGGATTACCACAGCCAATACGGGGTTTGAACCCATGCCATTGGCATCATTCTGCATCGTACCCTAACCATCTAGCCAACTATCCAACCAAAATGTGGTGAGACCAGGGTTAAAAGTAAATATTTCAAGAATAAATTAACGATAACAATTGATTGATGGACACACACCAGTAGCCAAAGCTTTTAAAAGTAAATATTTTAAGAATAAATTAACAATAACAACTCATTGATGGACATACACCAGTAGCCAAAACTTTGCAACAGAGGTTCTGCTAGTTAAGTTGTGTGTATAAATACTGTTCAAAACAGACTCTAATTGCTATGTCAAGTAAGAGCCAAATTGAATTCACTGAGCCAAGATCGGGGTCAAGGCGGTAGCAACAACATCCTGTGCAATATATAAGCATTCAACCTGGTTGTTTTTCAGATTGAAGGAAGGTTTGCAGCGGAGATCCCCGGGGATCAATGTTGGGACCCTTTCTCTTCATGATATTAATGACCTAGACTGTGGTGTGCAGGGCATGATTTCAAAATTTGCAGGTGATATCAAGATTCGAAATTTTATCAACAGTGATGGGGATAGTCTTGAACTTTCAAAAAGACATAGGCATGTTGGTGGATTGGGCAGACAAGTGGCAGATGAAGTTCAATGCAGAGAAGTGTGAGGTGACTCATTTTGGCTGGAAAAATATGGTGAGACAGTACAAAATAAAGGGAGACCCTCTAAAGGAGGTGCAGGAACAGAGGGACCTCGGTGTATATGTACATAGGTCATTGAAGATGGCAGGGCGTATTGCGAGAGCAGTTAATAAAGCATATAGTATCTTAGACTTTATTAATATGGGCATTGAGTACAAGAGTAAGGAGGCCATGTTGAAGTTGTATGAGACAATAGTTAGGCCTCATCTGGAGTACTGCGCCTAGTTCTGGGTGCCATACTTGAGGCAGGATGTGAAGGCATTGGACAGAGTGCAGAGGAAATTCACAAGAATGATTCCCCCCACCCACCCTGGGATGAAGAACTGTAGCTATGAGGATAGATGGAGAGGTTGGGAATGTTTTCCTTGGAGAAAAGAAGGCTGAGAGGAGACTTGATGGAGATATTCAAGATCCTGAGGGGTATAGACTGGATAAATAGTGAGAAACTCCTCCTACTCAACAGAACATCAAGAACGAGAGGACACAAGTTCGCAAATGGAGTAAATGTGATGTAAGGAAAAGACTTTTCGCCCAGAGGATGGTTGGAGTCTGGAACAAGCTTCCTGAAAGGGTTGTGGAGGCAGGTTCGATCAAGGTATTCAAAAAGGAATTGGGTTACTATCTGAAAAGAGAGAATGTGCAAGGTTACAGGGATAAGGCAGAGGAGTGGGACTAGGTGGAATGCTCTTTCAGAGAGCTAGTGCACACTCAATAGGCCGAATAGCCTTCTGCACTGTAAAGATACTGTGACCTAAATCCCCCTCCATGTTCACCAGACTGATTCCTGGGATGAGGGGATGGTCCTATGAGGAGGGATTGAGTTGACTGGACCAATATTCCCTGGAGTTTGGAAGAATGAAAGGTGATCCCATTGTGACAGGGCTGGACAGATCATGTTGAGAAAACATTTCCCCTGGTCTGGGGTGCAATAGGTTAAGGGGTCAACCATTTAGCACTGAGACGAGGAGAAGTTTCTTCATTCAGAGGGTTGTAAATTGTTGGAACTCGCTACCTCGGAGACCCGAGTTGTTGAGTACATTTAAGAAAGAGGTTGATAGATTTTTGGGCACGAAAGTAAACAAGGAATATGGAGATAGTGCAGGAAGGTGTAGTTGAGGTAAAAGTTCAGCCATACTGTTGCTCAAGGAAAGGGTAGTCTCAAGGAGCCAACTGGCCTACTGCAGGTCCAGTTTCTTATGTTCTTATGATCATCGGCTGTGCTCATTACAGTTTAAAAATCTTACGTGTGCTGAGTTATCTGTTAAGAAAGCTTGATCATTTTAGAAAAAACACTCTTAAGCTAGATGATGGGAAGAATTTTCAGGTCGGCAAAGGGGGTGGGGCCTGCTTGCCGATGCGTAAAATGACACGGGGTGACATCAGGCGTATATCCCAACGTCACCGCGCGTCATTTAGATTTTCAGTTCGGCGGGAGTGCAGCCGATTTGGCTGCGCACCCGCCGATCTGTCAAAGGCCTATTGAGGCCATTTACATATCACTCAAAACAATGAACTGAGCTACCTGTCCAACCTTAAGGTTGGCGGGGCTGTGGGGGGTGGGGGGGGTCGGTGTGGGAGGCAAGCGAAGAGCCCAGGCGGCCTTCGCATTTATCATGGAACCTCATCCGCGGGTGAGAATTAAATAAATTAAATAAAGAATTTTCAAACATTTGATAGACATGTCCCAGCTCACATGATGCTGTCACATGAGGGCACATGTCTAAATAATTTTTTTGTGACGTGAACAAACACTTTAATTCCAGACTTAATCTCCCGGAGGCAGCTCCGTGTCTCGGGGAGATTTCTGAGCTCTTTCACGCTCCTGCACTCAGGAAATCCCCCTGCCCACACAGGGAGCGCTCAGCACTTCCGGGCGCATGTCACACTGGGCGGGCCTTAATTGGCCCCGCCCACGTAAAAGGGCAGTGAGGCCCTAATCGGGGGCCCCTGCACCTGCCCCCACACAACCCACCCCACCAGGCGAGTGGGGGGGGTGGAAATTTCTGCCCGATGATCTGGTCTAATAAAAGCAACACCTCTGATTTTATGTTAGGCTCCCTCCAGAGAACATGGGGGCTTTGAAAAAAAAATCCCAGGAAAAGAAAGGGGTCCTTAATCTCTTGAAGCTTCCCTCTCCTCTAATTCACGCAGGGAAGCATTCTCTTCTCTTTCACAGTCTTGGCTTGATTTCCTGCCACTTTGAAAAAGAAAGAATGGCACTTCAATTAATGTTGTCATTTCCATAAATGATTACTGTGCAAGCAAAATAGCACTGAAAGTGATTGAACCCATCTATTGGTATAGCTTGTCTAGCTGCAAGTATTAAATCAAATGCAATATTCCTATGACACACTCTCCTGTTTTCTGTTTTCTCCTCTGGTCTTTTAGGTGCAAGCTGTGGTTCAGAGGGTGCACTCTTGCCCCTAACTTGGAAGTTTTTGGATGCAAATCCCAGCCTTGGTCTTCAGCCCCAAAAATCAAGATTAACACTGCTGTCCTGCAGCATTGGGGGTGCCACCTTTCAGGGGAAACATTAAACCCAGGCCCCGTCAAGCCTTTTCAGGTGGGTGTGAAAGATCCCATCTCCTCTGAAGGGGAGTTCTCCCTATTGTCCCGGCCGATATTTATCCCTCAAAAAACATCACAAAAACAGATCATCTGGTCATTATCATATTGCCATTTGTGGGAGCTTGCTGTGTGTAAGTTGACTGCTGCACCTCCTGCATTACAACAGTGGCCACGCTTCAAAAAGTACTTCAATGGCTGTGAAGCACTTGGAGAGGTCTGTGCGTCATGAAGGGCGCTCTATAAATGCAAGACTTCCTTTTTCCTTGAGAACACAATTGGAGATGCTCAGGCACCTATTTCTGATTAAAACCCTGAATAGCCACTGTGACCATTCAACCATGTCACTCAGGGCTGCCTGGTACACATACCTGTTCAGAATTTAAGGGGTTGGTTTGTGGAAGTTCCAAGAGCAGAGCAGTGTCACTTTTCAAATGTGGCCTGGCAGGAATACCACATGTTTGCATGGAGAATCCAGAAACTATCCTACTTTGCTTTGATCCTCGATATCCATGAAACCAGGACATTTACAGGATTATTATCCCTGAACCACAAGTGATTGACTTTCCCCATGCAGCTAAGGATTGCTCGGAGAAGAATTGAGCCTCGATAAACTCTCAGGGATCTCGGATCCATTTCAGTAACCAGGTGATGGTAACAGTGCACTCTTAGTTTAGCAGTGGCGAAGTAATACTTTATTCATTTCTGTAATAGTTTAGCCTGATGAAATAAGAAAAGCAACGGAAGTTAGATCATGCCTCTTCAAATCTCTAAAATATGTCACAAAGAGCTTCATGCACAATGAATCACTTTGAAGTGCAGTCACTGTTATATTGGCAAATATTACAGCATGCAGAAAGGTCCCCCAGATAGCAATGAGAAGATGTTCAGTTAACCTACTTCGGTTTGGTCAATTAATATACTTGAAGAACGTCCTTCTTTTCTTCAAATGATTCCCCACGGGATCTTTAACATCGACCTGAGTCATCGGAACAAGCGAACTGGCCTCAGTTTAACATCTCAGCTGAAGGTAGCACCTGTGGCAGTGCAGCGCTCCCTCAGTACTGCACTGGAGTGTCAATGTAGATTCTGTGCTCTAATCCTGGAGTGGATTTAAACCCACAAGCTTTTGACAGGCTAGGAATTGGAAACAGTCCGTCTGTGTTAAAAATCAGTTTAAGCTTTGTTTGTGTTTCTTATTCATGTTTTGTAGTTTATTGCCGTTTGTGGTTTGAACAGGAGCTGAGGAAGGGATGAGAAGAATCAGAGATGGACCAGAATCAGAGGTGAAGCTGAGGGGAAGATGGAAATGGGAAGCAAAGTCAAAATAAAGTTTTCTCATTCGCAGCGAGAGCTGGAGGTGTCGCCGATACAGTCATCATTGTACCAGAAAAAGAGATAAGGGAGCGGGCTGGGAATAATGAATATTCCACAGGCCCCACAAAACGACAGGCACAGTCAGGACCCATAGCAACAGCTTTTATTTGGAGGAAGTGAGTGGAGTTGAAGGGGAAGTTGTTCAGAGTGAGAACAAATTCAGCCAGGCGGAGGAGGGTGCTGGTGCATGGAGACCGGCTGGCCCTCTGTTCAAGGAAGAAGCTCTGAGGCCATCCTGGTGGGGATCAGAAGTGTTCAGTTCCGATGAAAGGTCATCGGCCTGAAACATTACCTTTGTTTCACTCCACGGACGCCGTCAGACCTGCCGAGTATTTCCAGCATTTTTTGTTTTTGTTTCAGACTTCCAGCATCCGTAGTATTTTGCTTTTGTATCCATGTTTAATAATATTGCAATGGATTGCTGCAGTGTAATTAATTGAACAATGCAGACTACTGTAGTGGATAGAATAAGGCACCTCATTACTATTGAGTGCTCCACACATGGTGAGACCCAGACACCAGCCCCTAATGACTAGCCCTCTAGTGTGGGAGTTTCCAATACTTCACCACCTCCTCCCTCTCTTTGTCAATTCTCCACCACAGGAGTCAAACCCTCCGGGACGTTTTAATTTTAATTTTTAGCAACTGTCAAAACACAGAGGAAGGAAAGTTCTACAGACCAGCAAGTGCCTAACAAGCTTCCGACTCCCTTGTGCTATAATTTATAGACTTGTGACATGACAAGCAGTAACAAGCTCTTTCAAAAGCAACGCAGTGTTCAAAGTAAAGGCCATTTGCAACTTGATTGAAAAATGTTATTCTTGATGATTTGTGGCTGGGATCTCCAGGGTTTGATAACAGAGAACAATAAGACCTCAGTGTAAACCACCCAGCATTGGTTCCAGTTTATTTGCTCTGATGTGTTCATAATAGATTGTGTCCAAGATAGATGGCCCATTGAGCTAATAATACACTTTGCAAGTATTTCCCCGTGACAGCGATAGGAAATAATTGGTGGCTTTTTCCTCTAATTTCCTTCTGGGGTTTCAGTTTATTTTTTAATAGCTTTTGCCCTTGAGCTCAAAGACAGGAGATCCACCAGTTATTTAGAATGGAATCGTTGAATAGTTACAACACAGAAGGAGGCCATTCGACCCGTTGAGTCTGTGTTAGCTCTTTGTACTAGCAATTTAGTTAGTCCTACTCCCCCATAGCTCTGTAACTCCTTCCCCTTCAGGGATTCCCTTTGGAAAACAGCAATTGATTCAGCCTTCACCACACTCTCAGGCAGTGGATTCCAGATCCTAAACACTCGCTTCATAAAAAAGGTTTTTGCTCCTGCCACCTTTAATTCTGTTGCCAATCACCTGGCCCTTGAGCCTTCCGCCAATGGGAACAGTTTCTCCCCATCTACTCTGTCCAGGTCCCTCATGATTTTGAATACCTCTATCAAATCTCCTCCCAACCTTCTCCTCCAAGGAGAACAGCCCCAGCTTCTTCAACGAATCCACGTAACCAAAGTCTCTCAACTCTGGAACCGTTCTCGTGAACCGTTTTCTGCAACTTCGCTAAAGCGGGATGCCCAGAATTGGACACACTATTCCAGGTGAGGCCAACAACATGGATGGAATTTTACAGCTCCATCGCTGCGACTGTACAATGCAGCGCGCCACTCAAAACCCCATTGACCTCAGCGGGACAGTAAAATCTCACCAGCATCAAATTCTGCCCCGCGTTTTATAAATTATGCAGTAACCCCCTGGCTTTTCTCCTCTGTTTATGGAGCTTTTGCTTTGGTAATCTGTTTTACTCTTCTCTCTTGTCACCTCCCACATTGTAATGTCATGAATCTCCACCCAGTGATCCTGGGAAAGAATCCTCACGAGACTCCCTGACTGCAAGACTCTGGATAAATACTCCACATCATGGATTACCATCCAAAAACTGTCCTGTGTCACTTCAAAGCATCAACTTCTGAATGTTATCCCATCTGGCCCAGATTAGTAATTAAACACTACATCATCTCATCAGTTCCTGTTCAGCACCAAACGATTGGCTGCATTGATAAAGCAATGGGGTCCTTTGAAAGCTTGGTTCACTTTTACCCAGCTTCATTTTGCTTTGTGTATCCTACAACTCTTCAATTAAAATAAGGTGCAAAAAGAAGAGGATTAATAATTACAGGGATTAAAATAGCAAGGCTGTCCTTTCCTTTAATCAGTTTTCTCAACCAGAATCAGTTAGAGAAGAAACAACGTTTCTCCAAATTGTATTTTGAATGTGCTTCATCTCTGTTGTTAAGTATATGGGAATATTTGTTTAATTTACCTGGTAGACTGAAAAGTTTAACTGCTGATTTTACAGAAGATGGAATTTCCTTTTTATTTCATTCTTTCATGGGATGTGGGTGTCGCTGGCAAGGCCAGCATTTGCTGCCCATCCCTAATTACCCTTGAACTGTGCGGCTTGCTGGGCCATTTCAGAGGGCAGTTAAGAGTCAACCACATTGCTGTGGATCTGGAGTGACATGTAAACCAGACCAGGTAAGACCGGGGCAGATTTCCTTCCCTAAAGGACATTAGCGAACCGGTTGGGTTTTTACGACAACTGATAATAGTTTCATTGTCACCATTACTGAGGCTAGCTTCACATTCCAGATTTTATTAATTAATTGAATTTAAATTCCACCAGCTGCCGTGCATTTCCATAGTATTATCCTGATTACTAGTTTCTACCAGCACTTCACCACAGCATCCCCATCATAATGGACAATCTTTGGCATTTTAAAGCCACTTTTCCATATGTAACAATGTTGAGAACACTATGTGATGTAGAGAGTCAATGAACCTGAAATTTCACAGGAGTTCTCCAGTTGCCATCTGTGTCCCTGACATGAGTGGGGCCCCAGAGAATCCCAGAGAGCTGGGATGAAGAGCTGGAATCAACACTTTCCACCATTTCTCCAGGGTTTCACTAGTCTCCTCACAAAGTTGCAGTGAGAGATCAGGAGAAGTCCAGATCAATGACATATGCCATTTGGCTCTTGCGAGATCCTGCAAAGAGTAACTGAGCCACACGGACCAGAAAAATTCAATCCCCAATTTTCCTGGATAAGCGACTCTCAGCAGGGGTAGCAATAGTACCGAAGGAATGTCACAGTGTCTTTCTCATGAGATATTAAAAGCAAAGCCCTCTCTGTCACCTGGGGAGGATGCAAAAGATCCCATGCAACTACTTCAAAGAAGACTGGTGTCCTGTTCAACATTTATCTCTCCCTCAGATTTATCTGCTCATTATCATGTTGCTGTTCATGGGAGCTTGCTGCGCATAAATTGGCTGCCGCTTTTCCTACTTTACAACAGTCACTACACTTCAAAAGTATTTCATTAGCTGTAAAGTGCTTTGGGACATCCAGCCATTGTGAAAGTGCCATAGAAATGCAAGGTTTTTTTTACTATTGCACAACAATTAATGGCAGACATCTAGCAAGTTCTGTCGAAGGGTCATGAGGACTCGAAACGTCAACTCTTTTCTTCTCCGCCGATGCTGCCAGACCTGCTGAGTTTTTCCAGGTAATTCTGTTTTTGTTCTAGTGTACATTGTCCATTACAACAATCAAAGTTAACCTTGCAGCTTTGGTTTACCATGTTTACATAAAGCAGGAAGCTCGATTTCCAGGGTGAAGGCTAGAGTGACTCCATGAAAGTCGGAGTGCCAGTGTTGATGCAGAACATAAGAAGCGTTGTTAAAACCAGCCACTTCAATTCATCCCAGGAAATCCGACATTCCAACAGCAGGTCCCCAGGGTCAGATTACCAACGAGGAACACAACGTTCCCTGTTTATATCTCGGCATCGTTTTTATTTTGGTGGGAACATCAGTGATTCGAACGGCAACTTTCCTGCTGCAAATTGAGTGTAAGCGCTGTGTTTGATGTGTTCCATGAAACGAGCTTTCAGAATGTGTAAATGTGGGGAACTGCGATACACTGCGAGACACAAAGAGCTTCCTTGATTTCCACATGGGTATATCAGCTTAATAAACTTTAGTTCTTGAGAGGAGAGGTTTGTCTGGGCTGATTAAGCAACCTTTGTGAGCACAAAACTGCCTAGGATTTTAATACTGATTAAAGCCCCTTTTAATCCCTACACGGTTTCATATCAGCCATTTTGTTTGTGTGGTCCTTTCAAAGGCAATCTTTTAACCTCTTTATTTATCTCTGTGACAAGGAGGTATACAACAACAAAAAGAACTCAATCCTTGGTGTGCTTGGGTGGCCTGATTTCTCTCAGGATATGACACTCTTCCAAATCTTGACTGTTCATGGAATTTGGATTTGGTTTAATAGGCCTTAAAGTGGAGTACTTTCCACTGTGAGGGAACATACCAACAAATGAATTAGGAGCAGGAGTAGGCCATTCGGCCCCTCTAGCCTGCTCTGCCATTCTATTAGATAGTGGCTGATCTAGTTTTAACCTCCACACCGCGCCCCTACCCACCGCCAACAGCCTTTCACCCCGGTTTATCAGCAATTTATCTCGTTCTGCCTTAAAGATATTCAAAGACTCTGACTCAACCGCCTTTTGAGGAAGAGAATTCCAAAGCCTCACAACCTTCTCAGAGAAAAAAAAATTGCTCATCTCTGCCTTAAATGGGTGACTCCTTATTTTTAAACAATGACCCCTAGTTCTAGGTTCTCCCGCAAGGGGAAACATCCTTTTCAAACTCACCCTGTTAAGTCCCCCCTCAGGATCTTATATGTTTCAATCAATTCGCCTCTTACTCTTCTAAACTCCAGTGGATACAAGCCTAGCCTGTCCAGCCTTTCCTCATAAGACAACCCACCCATTCCAGGTATTAGTCGAGTAAACCTTCTCTGAACTGCTTCAGAGCAGGCAACACTGCTTCACAGTAGCCAATACTTCAGATGTGACCTCACCAGCACCCCATATAACTGAAGCATAAACTCTCTACTTTTTTTTTATTCATTTATGAATGGAATGTGGGCATCACTGGCTGGGCCAGCATTTATTGCCCATCCCTAATTCAGGGGGCATTTAAGAGTCAACCACATTGCTGTGCATCCAGAGTCTCATGTAGGCCAGAGCAGGTAAGGATGGCAGATTAGTGAACCAGATAGGTTTTTGTGATAATGGTCACCATCAGACTTTTAATTCTATATTTTGTATAATTCAAATTTCACTATTTGCCATGGTGGGATTTGCACCCATGTCCCCACAGCATTACTCTGGGTCTCTAGAATACTAGTTAGTGACAATATCACCACCACCTCCCTCAAAAAAAAAAGTTGAGGTTATACAGGGCACCAGTGGGGCCACATCTGGAGTATTGTGTACAGTATTGGCTTCCTTATTTAAGGAAGGGTGTAAAAGCATTGGAAGCAATTCAGAGAAGGTTTACTAGACAAATACCAGGAATGGGCGGGTTGTCTTATGTGGAAAGGAATTGTATTCAATTCTCCTTACAATAAACAATAATATTCTATTAGATTTGCTAATTACTTGCTGTACCTGCATACTAACCTTTTGTGATTCATGCACTAGGACACCCAGATCCCTCTGCATCTCAGAGCTCTGCAATCTCTCACCGTTTAGATAATATGTTTCTCTTTCATTCATCCTGCCAAAATGGAAAACCTCATGTTTTCCCAAATTATACTCTATTTGCCAGGTCTTTGCCCAATTACCTATCCTATCTGTATCCTTTGTAGCCTCCCTATGTCCTCTTCACAGCTAATGTTCCTACCCATCTTTGTGCCATCAGCAAATTTAGCATCCATTGCATACGTCCCTTCACCCAAGCCATTTATATAAATTGTAAAACGTTGAGGCCCCCACACTGATCCCGGGGGGGGGAGAATGGAAAGCCAGGAAGACTGCTCCCACTCAACAAACAGCATAAGCAGGGTGAGACAGTAGTGTAGTGGGAATGTCACTGGGCCAGTAACCCAGAGGCCCAGGCTAATTCTCTGGGGATAGGTTCCAATCCTGCTGTCTAAATTCAATTAATAAGTCTTGGCGTTTAAAGTTAGTCCCAGTAATAACAACCATGAAAAGTATCATCAGTTGTTGTTAAAAGCTCATCTGGTGCACTAATATCCCTGAGGGAAATAATCTGCTGTTTAATGGTAACAAGGGATGGATGGGTTACAAATGCTGGTCCTGATCAGCAATACCCACATGCCAATAAAGAAATCATACAACTGTAGAGCAGTTGTGATGATGTGTATAGATTGGATAGCAGCCAGACAGACAGACCCCTGAAGGTGGGAGTGTACAATGGGCCAGGAGCCAATATGTCAAATTGAGATTTTTTTTTAAAAATACAGTAGGTTGTGTTACTATCAGACATAATGCTCCTACTTCAACCAGCCACTTTTCAGAAACTGCAAAAGATATAGGGAAAAATATGATAGGGATCTGTAACCTGTGACTCCAGAATCGCAGGCATCTTATTGAAGACTCATGGGCAACTTCTGATCTTGATCGATCAAACCATATTTTGATGCCAAATAACTGGCTTGTTTCATTATTTTAAATTCTAATTAACTTTGCACTTGTGAGAACATATCATTCAATTAACAAACTTTTTCTAAGAACCTTTAAAATGCTGTTGAAATGTGGCTCTGTCTTGTTTCTCGTTCATTGGTATTTGAGTCACAGCATTGCAGCTCTTGAGATATTGGGTTTTGACGACATTTTTTTTTAAAAATGGCTCTCTGTGTTATTAACCACTAAAGTCAGGGGATCCAGGCTGATGCTCCAGTGCAGTACCACTGGAGTGCTGCACTGTCAGAGGTGCCGTCTTCCCTGAATGAGGCCAAAGTTAAACCGAGGCCCCATCTGCCCTCTCAGGTAGATGTAAAAGGTTCCTTGGCACTATTTCGAAGGCTGCAGGTGATTTCTCCATGGTGCCCTGGCCAATATTTATCCCTCAATCAACATCACAAAAACAGATTGTCTGGTTATTATCACAGTGCTGTTTGTGGGAGCTTGCAGTTGAGTAGTTGGCTGCTACATTTTATACATTCCAACAGTGAGTATACTTCATTGGCTGTAAAATGCTTTGGGACATGGTCTCCTTATTTAAGGAAATAGGTAAATGCATTAGAAGCAGTTCAGAGGTTTACCGGACCAATACCAGGAATAGACTGGTGCATTGTGGCGATCACCCAAGCCATCTTCCACTTTATCTCGTCGTGGAAAATGGATCATGTTCACAGGGACGTGATGTACAAGCCTCTAGATAAAGGGGGCAAACCCATGCCCAACATCACCCTCATACTGATGGCCACCTTTGTGTGTGGCTGCATCAAGCTGTGCGTAGACCCTCGGTACACAAACACCAAGTGTCACTACGTGCTGAGGTTCTACCTGTCCCCGGTGTTGCAAAGGATGGGTCTGGCCACACTGCCGTCGAACGCTCCAAGTAGTTGGACCGTGCGGTACCACCTGTCCCTCGTGGAAAAATTTATGCAGAGAAACACCTTTGACCACAAGTCCATCAGGCAGTGGTCGGCACGTAACATCTTAAAGGCCCTGAGGGAAAAGGAGAGGGTGGATCCTGTGGGATGGTTCCCCGAGCAGACTGTCAAAGTCATTTGGCAGAATGCCTCATCGCCAGAACTTTCCAACAAGCACCAAGACGTAGCTTGGCTGGTGATGAGAAAGGCCCGCCCGGCCGATCCTTCCTACACGCCAGGAGTCTCACTCCCCTCTGCACGTTGCCCTCGTGGTGGCTGTGGTGGGGACAAGACCATTGTTCACCTCATTGTGGATTGTGCCTTTGCAAAGAAGGTCTGGAGAGAGATGGAGTGGTTTCTGTCGAGGTTCATCCCGAGCAGTTCTGTGACACAGGACTCTGTGCTCTACGGGCTGTTCCCAGGGACACACACCGAGACAAGCATCAACTGCAGCTGGAGGATCATCAACTCGGTGAAAGACACTCTTTGGTCTGCCCAAAACTTGTTGGTCTTCCAGCGCAAAGAGTTGTCCCCGACCGAGTGTTGCAGACTGGCACATTCCAAGGTCCAGGACTACGTGCTGAGGGATGCACTAAAGCTTGGGGCAGCCGCCACAAAGGCGCAATGAGGAAGGGTCGCTGTCTAAGACCTTGCTGCCACAGTGCACCGAGGGACTGGGAACTGTATAGACTCCCTCGGGCTGTATGTCTCACACTGAATGTATGTAGTGAATATCACATATACCACAACTGTATTGAAGCACCCCAGAGTGCAACATGATCTACGTAGACAACTTGGATACCATTGCACTGCCTGACTGTCTGTTATGACCATTTTGAAATGTCTGCAATGTTCATTTGATTGTATTGAAGCACCTCAGGTGTGACATGATCTCTGTGGAAAACTTGAATATGATTGCACTTTTTGTGTTAGCCATTTTGAAATGTTTTGAAATGTTCTTTCAGATATTTTATGAATAAAGTATATTTTTGCGGGAAAAAAAACTGGTTGCCTTTTGAGGAAAGGTTGGACAGGTTAGGTTTGTATCCACTGGAGTTTAGAAGATTAAGAGGTGACTTGATTGAAACCTTTCAGAGCCTGAGGGGTCTTGACAGGGTGGATGTGGAAAGGATGTTTCCTCTTGTGGGAGAATCTAGAACTAGGGGTCACTATTTAAAAATAAGGGGTCGCTCATTTAAGACAGAGATGAGGTGAAACTTTTTCTCTCAGAGGGTGGTGATCCTTTGGAACTCTCTTCCCGAAAAGGCGGTGGAAGCAGAGCCTTTGAATATTTTTAAGGCAGAGGTGGATAGATTCTTGGTAAGCAAGGGGGTGATAGGTTGTCAGGGGTCGGTGGGATGCATATTTCAGGTTACTATCAGATCAGCCACGATCTTATAAAATGGTGGAGCAGGCTCGAGGGGCTGAATAGTCTCCTCCTGCTCCTTATTCATATGTCGATATCACTTTACATGGCTCGGTGTCAAACTTTGCTCTAGTGAAACATCTTGGGGCATTTTATTACATTAAAGGTGCTATATAAAAGCAAGTTGTCGATGATGTAGTTATTTTGTGCGAGTTCGTACCATGGGCCACGATGAATTTGCCTACTAAGCTATGAGGAGTCTCCATTGTTAAGGCAACAATATATGAAGCATTAAAGGAACTGGGCAGATTCGATCCATTCAGTAAAAGGATTTCAGCTGAAAGTTTCCATTTGCTCATGCTGCAAACTTACAGGAAGTTATTCTAAACCTTTGTAAATCACTGGTTAGGCCTTGGTTGGAAAGCTGTGCCCCAATTTTGTTTCTTTACTCTTTCTTGGGATGTGAATACACTGGCAAAGCCAGCAGTTGTTGCCCATCCCTAATTGTCCTTCTAGAGAGCAGTTAAGAGTCAACCACATTGCTGTGGATCTGGAGTCACATGTGGGCCAGACCGGGTAAGGACAGCAGATTTCCTTCCCTAAGGGGCATTAGTGAACCAGATGGGTTTTTTTTTTAAACAACAATCAATGGTAATTGTCATGGTCAGCATCACTGACACTAGCTTTCAATCTCAGATTTATTAACTGAATTTAAATTCCACCAGTTGCCATGGTGGGATTTGAACTCCTGTCCCCAGAGCATTCAGCTGGGTCTACTGGATTACCAGTCCAGTGACATTACCACTGGTTCACCAGTCCTGGGTTCACCACCACCTTCTCAAGAGCAATTAGGGATAACCAGTAACACTCGCATCCCACGCACAAATAAAAAATGCTTATTCAAGAAAGGATGTCAAGGCCTTGGAGAGAGGACAGAGGAGATCTACTGGAATGGTACCAGGGATTAGGAACCTCAGTAATGTGGAGAGACTAGAGAAGCTGGGATTGTTCTCCTTAGAGTAGAGAAGGTTAAAAGGAGATTTAATTGAGGTTTTCAAAATTATGCGGCATTTTGAGACAGTAAATATGGCGAAATTATTGCCGCTGGCAGAAAGGTCGGTAATCGGAGGACACCGATTGAAGGCGATTGGCTAAACAATGAGAGGCGACATGAGGAAAGCTTTTTTTACGCAGAGTTGTTGTGATCTGGAAGGCGCTGCCTGAAAGGGCAGTGGAAGCAGATTGAACAATAGCTTTCAAAAGGGAATTGGATAAATACATGAAAAGAAGAAATTTGCAGGGCTCAGGGGAAAGAGCAGGGGTGGTGGGGGAGGCAGTGGGACTAATTGGATAGCTCTGTCAAAGAGCCAGAACAGGCACAATGGGCTGAATGGCCTCCTCCTGTGCTGAGCAATTCTCTGAAGTTGCTTTGAATGTTGCTGTTGCTCTGAAGATGCTTCCATCTCTCTTCCTCTCTTAATTTGGTTTCCCGGAGGCCAGAATCCAGGAGGCAGTGTCAGGGTTTCTGCTCCCAATTCCATTTGCTGTAGCCTGGTGTGGGTCTGTAACGATGTAACTGAACTACAGGAAATGAATTTAAAAGCATAGATGCTGGGGTTCCAGCTGGTGGTGTCGGACTTCCTTGGATTCATAATTGAAAGCAGCTTGAACTTACCTCATGTTTAGTGAGGAGCAGATCTCAGTGCAGTACAGAAACGCAATACTGTACGTGTTTGTCTGCACTAGATGAAGATGAGTCTCTGAAAACTCCATCAGTGCCTTGTTAACACTATAGCAATGCTGCAGGAACCAGGAACCAGGAACCAGGAACCCCAGTGACTGGATTGTAATATATGTATAGCATCTGCCAGTTTGTACCACCATCTATCAGCTCATATTGCAGCTTAAGTTACAGAACATACAATATCAGGCACTACTTATTTTAATTTTCAAAATACTTGGCTCACAAGCAATGAATTCTAATAAAAAGAGTTCCTGGGTTAGGGCAGGAAAAAGTCAGACAGAGTTCACTCTCTTAGTCATCTTCCAACAACCCTGGAATCGTGTGTGTGTGAGTCTGTGTGTGTGTGTGTGTGTGTGTGTGTGAGAGTATGTGTGTGTGTGTGTGAGTCTCTGTGTGTGTGTGTGTATGTGTGTGTGTGTGTGTGTGTGTGTTTGTTTGTGAAAAACAGATTCTGTCTCGACAGTAATGCCCTCAAGCCAAACAGCCCAAATACATTCTCTGTCGAGTCTCACACATCAATAATAGCGATTAGGTGATTAGCAGCAGATAACCCGTATCTGTGCATCTGTACATAGGGAGGAATTAAAGTGGTTCAGGAGAAGGGACAGCAGAAAAGATGTAAAAAAACAAGAGAGAAGAATAACTACTGAAGACTTGATTATTCTTGGCTTTTGACACCTTCCTAGAACTACAAAACAACACTGAATTTCAGACAGGACATCCTTACAATTAAAAAGGTGAGACAACAATTGTTTTCTCAGGGAAAAGTTGCAAAATTTGTTTTAACAGCATCAAGTAACAAGGATCCATTTGGCATCTGTTGATTAGTTCAGCAATAATGTGTGAGGCTCTTGAGTGTCTGCATTAATTAACTGACCACTTTCCACTAGCACCCTCTCTGAGGTGGTCCAGATGGTGATAAATGAATAACCTGTCAAACATAGGGTGGGAAACACCATTCACATCATGGACATGCTAAAGAAAACAAAGCTCGGTTAAGGACCTGCTTCCTACTTAATGGCACATTAAACAGATGATAAATGTTTCAAACTGAATGTTAAATAAACATATATCTTGCAGTCACAATCGGAGGAGCCCATTGCATTAAAAAAATACCCAAACGGAGAGAAAAAATAACGAACAGCAGAAGAAGATTGTGAAAATGGGCAGGATACTTTGCAAAGAAAATAACCCAGTCTGGGCAGTTACTGAAACGTCAGCAATTAGTGCCTTTTATGTAGAAAAATATTTGAAGCAGCTTCACAGAAGGATAAGGGAAATGGGTGTGGATCGAAGAGGGAAATATAGAAGGAATGATCAGAAGTCAGGGAGCTGGGTGGCTGAGATGGGGCAAAGGGATGAGGGACACAAGAGATGCCAACAAAACTAGTCAGGAAAGGGCAAGTTTGAGGGGGTTTTGTTGTTCTGGAGGAGGTGACAAAAGAGAGAGAGGGGTGAGACCATGGAAGTATTTACAAGGATGAGGGTTATTGACTTTGAGGCATTGGTCACCAGGATCCATGGGACCCCATGAGGATAAGCAGGATTCAGTATTGGGATAGGATACAGGCCCCATGGCTATGGGTGACTTGGAACTTAGCAACTTCAAAACAGCAATCAAACTGAAGGAGAGAGTCTCTCTTTTAACGTGAAGGTCACAGTTTCAGAATACCTTTCACTCACAGATAAAATTCAAAATAAATAAGAAGTGGGCTTCAGCCCCAGGTTCCTGTTGCAGACCCCATGTTTGGAATGGTTCAAAGAGCTGTCCTTTTGTCCGGAATGTTTGTTTTTCATTATGAGGTTCACAGACATGTGGCTCTATGAATGATGAAATTCCACATCCTGAAGCTGTGCATTGTATAGACTCATTTTACTCCCCTGTATGTTTACATTTTATTGTCAGAGTTCAGGTTCCAAATAAATAACAACTGCATACACACAACCAGCCCTCCTTTCCCACTAAGTTCCCTTTGTTCCTCCAACTCTGGCTTGCTGCGCTCACAAGCCCTCCAGCATCAGTGGCAATCTTGGTTCCATTAGGTGTCCCTCCCTAAAATTCTCTGCTTTGCTGGTTCTCCCCACCCTTTTACCTTGACTATTCCAACGCTCTCCCGGACAGCCTCCCACATTCTCCCCTCCATTACTTCAGTTCAGCCAAATTTCTGCTGCCCCTGTTCTAACTCACAGCGAGCCCCGCTTCCCTCACTCTGTGCTCTCTGATCTGCATTGGTTCCCAGTGCCTGGCCCCATCCCCTCCCTATCTCTGTAATCTCCTCAAGCCCTACAACCCTCCAAGTTATCCTCCAATCCGGCCCTCTTCAGCATCCCTGAATTTAATCTCTCCGCTATTGGTGGTCATGTCTTCAGCTGCCTGGGCCCCAAGCACTTCCCTCCTTTAGGGCGTTCATTAAAACCTGCCTCTTTGACCAAGCTTTTGGCCACTTGTCCTCAAGTTTTTCTTTATTCTTTCATGTGTGTGTGGTTGTCGCTGGCAGGGCCAGCATTTGTTGCCCGTCCCTAATTGCTCTTGAACTGGGTGATTTGCTCGGCCATTTCAGAGGGCAGTTAGGAGTTAACCACATTGCTGTGGATCTGGAGTCACATGTCAGCCAGCAGATTTCTTCATAAAGGACATCACTAGAGCAGCTTCTTTAACTCCAGACTTATTAATTAGTTGAATTTAAATTCCACCCATTGCCACAATGGGTTTTGAACCCATGTCCCCAAAGCATTACGCTGTGCTGCTAGATTACCAGTCCAATGACATTCCCACTACACTGCCAATTCCCCTGTAGGTTTCCTTATGTGGCTCAGCGTCAAAGTTTGCTTCATAAACTTTATAAGCAGGGTCTTCGGATGTTTTACCATGTTAAGGGTGCTCTATAAAAGCAAGTTGCCATTTGTTCGAAAGCTTCATTCCCAAAAACCTAATTATCTGCTCATTATCACATTGCTGTTTGTGGGATCTTGCTGTGTGCAAATTGGCTGCCGCATTTCCTACATGGCAACAGCAACTACACTTCAAAAGTATTTCATTAGCTGTAAAGAGCTTTGGGACACTCTGAGGTTTTGAAAAGCCCTATTCAACATCTTGGATGAAAGATGGCACCTCGGACAGTGCAGCACTCCGTCATCACTGCGCTGGGACTGATTGGGGGTCAAAATCCTGGAACTCCCTTCCTAACTGCACTGTGGGTGTACCTACACCACATGGACTGCAGCGGTCCAGGAAGGCAGCTCACTACCACCTCCTCGAGGGCAAGTAGGGACGGGCAATAAATGCCGGCCTAGACAGTGAAGCCCATATCCCATGAATGAATAGGATAAAACATGTTTCTGGATTGGAAGCAGAGTGCTACCATCTGGGTCATGGCTGAGCGCACTGGGTGTGCCGGCCAATTTCCAGTAAACCACCCCAGTTGCTGTTCTTAATTTATGATGAATGTCCGGGAGCTATTGTACCAGTCGCAGTGTTACAAGCTCGGCCAGATTCTGTCCAACGCTGACTTGTCTGCAAGTTTCAGCTGGACGTGGGGGTGTCATTAGGTACCAATGAGAAATCAGCTCCACGGTTGGTTATCAACACCATTTCCCCTCTTTACAGGGGTTCAAGGCTGTAGTTGGAGCACTTTGCAGCCACCTGATTGCTTTAGGATTAAGTTCCACAGTGCATGTTTTTGTAGGAAGAGAAATGAAAGGATACTTACATGAGAACATAAGGAATAAGAGCAAGAGTAGGCCATTTCACCTGGCAACCTGCTCCGCCATTCAATAAGATCACAGCTGGCCTTCCACCTCAACATCATCTTCCCCCTATCACTTCCCTTAGTACCAAAAATCTGTCAATGTCGGCTTTGAATATCCTCCATGTCTGAGCATCCACAATCCTCCGAGATAGAGGGCAGAATCGTCCAAGATTTTCACTAAGTGCAGTAGCGGGCGGGCTGCAATGGCAGGTGTTCACATTGTCTCGTCCCAAACCCACCGCATTAGTTATGCACTCCCGGGAAACACGCCGTTTCCATGGCAGCCGGGCCCTCATTCTCCCGCCACACCATCACCTCGCTGCTTCATCACACCGGGAGCCATGTTTAAAGTCCGGCCGCGCGCACACATCTCAGTGCTTGCAGCCCACAGCTACTGCAGGGAAGATGTCCACAAAAGGCAAAAAGGCTGCAGCCCCCAGGTTCAGTGACACGTCACTGGAATTCCATTTGGACACCGTGGGGGCCCGCTGTGATGTCCTCCACCCCCACTCTGGCTGCAGGATGGGCAGCAGCATGACCAACTAGGCCTGGGAGGCAGTGGCAGAGGTTGGCCATCCAGTGCAGATAGAGGATGAATGATCTCATCCATGCAGCCAGAGTAAGTCAAACATCTCATCGCTCTAAACTCACGCACTCGAGCCCATCACACATTCACTGGCATCTCACTCACTGCCAGCTCAAGGGACATCACCACTCACTCTCTCACACACACACCCTCACATCTCCACCTGGCCTCATCTCCTCTGGAGGCTGCCTCCTCAGCCCTCACCCTCTTGTACACCCACTGGCACAGATCAACATGTGCCCCACACACACACACCCTGGGATACCCCCCTTCCCCAGTACAGCCCTCGCCCTGCAGCCTCTTCCCTTGCCTGAGGCCACTTCTCCCCCTTCCCCAAGAAAAACCTAACCCTGCAGCTGTTGAAAAGCCGCCCACATGTGGCTGGTCTGGTAGGTAGAGACCTGCCCGTGAGCCCCCCTAAAAGTGACGTGGCGCTGCCTGTGAAGCCTGGCACTCTGATGACTGCGAGTGCTGCCTGAAGCAAGGTAGGCAACAAACCTCAAAGTCCCGAGTGAAATGCAGCTCGCCAGGTGCAGCCTAATATATGCTGTTATGAAACACGTCGGCGTGTTTTCCTGCTGACGTGGGCGGACGATCCAGCGGAGGGGGGAGCAATTCCAGCGGGCAGACCTAATAATGATGAGCTGATGTATTACAATGAGGTTGCCGACAGTCGAAGGCAGGAAACGCAGCCCACCATCGGCGGGCTGAGTGGACGATTGCAAGCTGGTTTCAGGCCGCCGTGAAAGCGATCGCACCATACTGTCCGCTCGCGGCACCGAACACGCCCGACGCCGGCGGGCATGGAAAATTCCGGCCAGAGAATTCCAAAGGTTCACGACCCGTCAAGTGAAGGAACTTCCCCTCATCTCAGTCATAAGTGGTCAATCCCTTCTCCCGAGGCTGGGCAACAGGCCGGTCTTAGTCTCCATTTGGATTGAGAATCATGCAGTGCAGAGGAACAATGTTAAATTAGACCCATGGCCTGCATTTGGACTCACGCGCGTGAGAGGAATTAGATGGCAGTGTGTGTGTGTGAAATGTGAGGTGGAAGGCAGACCTGATCTTAACCTGCAGCAGGCAGGAAACAAATGCAAGTTAACTGCTCAGCACAGCCGGAGGTGTTTCCACAGCAGTTGCTTCAAAGGAAAGCAAAGTGTTTTATTATGTATTGTAAAAAAAAGTTTGTGACCAATCTAGAAGTGTAGCTCTCGAATAAATAAGGACTGGCCTTTTCGGACTGTCTGGAAACGCGGCCAATTGTAGGAGTTATATATTTCTGTCATAGCCGCAGGATTTTCGGGCAGAGAAACCAGGACTTTTCAGCAAAAGGCCTGGATGAAGCTTTGCCCTGACTTTTCCCTCTGCTTCGGGGTTGGAGGCGTAAAGTGATGTCGGGCCCGTTTCTGGACCATGCCCAAGTGCTGCCTCAGGGGTAGGGGCCGGTGTCTGTGAAATAATGGAGAGCTCTGTTGCATCCAACGCTCATTCAAAATGACGAGCAACGTGCGTGAGGATATGAGTTGAAGAATATTTTCGTTGCCTTTTCTTTCAAATGATTAGTTTCAGGTCAGGCTTCTTATTGCTCGATTTTGGAAAAAAAAACAATAGCATCATTAGACACAAAAGCTGCTAATGAATGCGAGGTTTTAGTCTGTCAGCGAGTTTTGTTTCGAACTAGTTCATTTTCTGGCCAATGAGTCTAATGAATAACAGTAAAGGATCCCTGGGTTAAAACTCACTGAAAGGCGCCCAGATTAAAGAATGCAGTGTCCACGTTTGTGAAGACTAGACTCTCGAGGCTGATTTTTGGGGATAAACTTGCTCAAGGGAAGCGTTTGCATTTATTTAACTTCCTTCTATCCTAGATGTTAAGGATTAAATATCAGAATACTCTCCAACACATTCAATGAACATTTTTACCTGCACCCACCCCCCTTCAGTTTTTTTTTACTCATTCTTGGGATGCAGGCATCACTGGTTAGGCCAGCATTTATTGTCTGTCCCTAACTGACCTTGTTCAGAGGGAATTTAAGAGTCAACCACATTGCTGTGGGTCTGGAGTCACATGTAGGCCAGACCAGGTAGGGACAGCAAATTTCCTTCCCTAAAGGGCATTAGTGAACCAGACGAGTTTTTATAACAACCAACAATGGTTTCATGGTCATCATTAGACTTTTAATTCCAGAACTTCATTGAATTCAAATTCCACCATCTGGATTTGAACCTGGGTCCCCAGAGAATTACCCTGGGTCTCTGGATTACTAGTCCAGCAACAATACCACTACACTACCGTCTCCTCTATTACTGCAATATGCAATTTGGGAAGGTCAGAAGTTCCCAGGTAAGATCTCCTGACTTGTGATGAATCAGTTGATCTCAGCCGAACCTGGTTGAACAGCCAGCTGAGACACGGTCAAAACTCACACAGAGAACGGCCACCTAGCCAAGGTACCAGGGGACTGCCATAAGCTGTGGAATCAAACCTTACAAAACCTTCTTGTAATGTGGAATTAAGAAAAAACCTCATTACCCAGAGAGTGGTGAGAATGTGGAACTCGCTACCACAGGGAGTGGTTGAAGTAATTAGCATAGACACACTTAAGGGGAGGCTGGATAAACAGATGAGGGAGAACTGAATAGTGAGTTAGGCTGAATCAGGTAGATAAGGAAAGATTCAAGAAGGCTTATTAGCTGAGGTATAGAATATAAGAGCAGGGAGGTTATGCTGAAACTGTATAAAACATTGGTTAGGCCACAGCTAGAGTATTGCGTACAGTTCTGGAATCCGCATTATAGGAAGGATATGATTGCACAAGAGAGAGTGCAGAGGAGATTTACCAAGATGTTGCCTGAGCTGGAGAATTTTAGTTATGAGGAGAGATTGAATAGACTGGGGTTAATTTCCCTGGAGCAGAGGAGATTGAGGGGGAACATGATTGAGGTGTATAACATTATGAGGGGCATAGAACAGGGGAGACAGGAAGGAACTTTTCCCCTTGATGGAGGGATCAATAACCAGGGGTATAGATTTAAGGTAAGGGGCAGGAGGTTTAGGGAGGATGTGAGGAAGAATTTTTTCATCCAGAGGGTGGTGGGAGTGTGGAACTCACTGCCTGAAAGAGTGGTAGAGGCAGAAACCCTCATAACATTTAAGAAGTATTTGGATATGCACTTGCAATGCTAAGGCATACAAGGCTATGGGCCTTGCGCTGGAAAATGGGATCAGAATAGTTAGGTGCTTATTTGACCAGCTCAGACTCGATGGGCCAAAGGGCCTTTTTCTGCGCTGTAGACCTCTATGGCTCTAAGTCTCTGTGACTCTAAGCAAAATGGCCAGCATGGAATGGTTGGGCTGAATGGCCTGTTTCTGTGCCATATCCAATGTAGTCATGAGCGGATTATATGACCTTTTGTCTGACCCCTTTCTTTTGCGTCAGTTGTGGCTCAATAGGTAGCACCCTTGTCTCTGGGTTAGGAGGTTGTGGGTTCGAGTCCCACTCCAGAAATTGGAGCATGTTATGCAGGCTGATCACCCAGTGCAGTACTGAGGGAATGCTGCACTATCAGAGATGCAGCCTTTTAGATGAACCGTTAAATCAAAACCCTGTCAAAAGGTCCCATGGCACTATTTCAAAGTAAAGCAAGGTGAATATATATCCCTCAAACAACATCGCAAAAACAGACGATGTGGTCATCATCACATTGCTGTTTGTGGGATCTTGCTATGTAAGAATTGGCTGCCACATTTTCTAAATTGAACAGTGACTGCGTTTAAAAACAAAATTGCACCTCACTGGCTGTAAAGTGCTTTGGGAGGTTATCACAATGCAAGTCTTTCTTCCACTGCCTGGGAAAATAGCAGAGCCTGCGCTGTCCAGGGTCTCATCTGTTCATACCTAGAATGGCAATTGGACTCCAATTTACATCAATTCCATATTAGGAGAGACCCACAATCTGAAACGGATAACCATTTGGGACAACTGGCAGTAGGCCTCTTTCCAAATGGCATCTGTTGCATTTTGGGTGCTAAGTTTGGTTGGTCAGACCACAAACACATTTTGAGGACTATACCGCCCTGCTCGGAGCAGACGAGAGCTATTAAAACCGACCAGAGTGGGAGAAAATCGGAGCAACGGCCGCCAACACCAAAAAACCAGCCATGACACCTGGTAACCACGTCACATGCGGCCCTTGTGGAAGAACCTGCCTCTCATGGGTTGGTCTCTTCAGCCATCAACAAAGGTACACGACGTGAAGCTACCCATCCCCAGTGGAGGCATGGCAACCATCTAATGCAGGCGGAAGGATGCTGACAGCAAGAGAAAATCGGAGGGTAAAATGACTGCTGTGCACAACTGGCACTGCAAACTTTGCATGAGCAAATGGAACTCCACGTCATGATTTGTATCAGAGTGCACCACGCTGAGATCTGACCTCAGCACGCTGACAATTCAAATAATAATAGCTCTTTCTCCTCCTCCAGTTTCGGGATGATTATGCAGCTCGACCTCTCGTGGAGTTACAGATATTTGTAACAAGCGTGAAACAGAAAGGGGTCTGCCCCACAGATACAATCGCGTTGGGAGCCTAAAGCACTTCCTCCATTTGGAAATGGGGCTTATTTTGCATTTCAAAGAAGAAACCAAAAACCTTTTCCCTTCACAGGTGACCAGTGCTCTATATGAATGGTGATTGTGTTCATTGACTGAACTGCTACACACACCAACATTCAGCCATCCGTACAAGACAAGTAAATAGAAAAACAAGCCATCAGCCCACTCAAACCGTACACTAAATACTTCACTATTCACCTTCTTTTATAATGAGCTGAATTTATTTGATAATTTGAAAATCTCCGCGTGTTCCTAACGGAATTGTTAACATGACAGTGTTTAAAAGCAAAGAACTTTAAATTAGTTTATTGATGTCAATGTAAACTTAAGGCCCAATTTTAACTCTGTCTACTCAGTGGGCCTCCACCACAGGCAGACACTGGCCTCACTAATGTTTAAACGTTAATGCAGAAAGGATCCCAGTGGAGTTTTGACTCTGAATTGCGCAGGTCATGCACAGTACCAGAATCAGCTGGTCAAGCTTAAGGGCAAAAGAAAAGACCCTGGAGCCTTAGTATTGAATGGTTTCCTTCTAGGCCAGGAGCAGGAGTACCTCCCAAGGCCCCACAAGCAAACCTTGGGCTTTCCTCTCAAACCCCACCCAACCACCCTATAGCCAATCCACTGTTCCCTAGCTACTGACTCTCCCCCTCTCTCTGGTAACTGTCTGAAGCTGAACCAGACTGCTCACAACCTTGGTGCCTTATTTTCCCTCAAGATGAGCTTCCAGCCACATGTCTGTGCCATCATAAGACCATCTATTTCCACCCCCATAAACTCACCCAATTCCATCCCCTGTCTCAGCTCATCTGCCGCTGAAACCCTCATCCAAGTTTTCGTTACCTATAGACAAAAATATTCCAAAGGACTACCGGCTAGCCTCCCACATTCTACCCTCCGTAAACTTGACGTGTTCAAGGTATCTGTGCTCATCTAATTCTGGCCTCTTGAGCAATCTCAGTTTTAATCACTCCACTGTTGGCGGCTGTGCCTTCAGCTGCCTTGGCCCTAAGCTCTGGAATTCCCTCCCTAAACGCCCCCCCCACTTCATTTTCATCCTTTCGGAAGCTCCTTAAAACCTACCTCTTTGGCCAAGCTTTTGTTTATCTGCCCCTAATATTGCTTTCTTTGACTTGGCTGCAAATTTTGGTTTATAACACTTCACCTGGGTTGTTTCATCACATTAAAAGTGCTTTATAAACGCAAGTAGATGTTATTGGCATTACTCCAAGAGCTCCCCTTCCCCCACCCTACAGTCTCCCTCCCACTCCCTCCCACCACAAACTCCACTCCCACCTATCAATTAGGTACGATCCCAGGGGAACTCTGGAGGTGAGGTTGGGGAGATAAGATTACCCAAGGGACTCACATCAACACCACCACCGGTGACTTTGGGCTTTCTGGACGTCCTGAATCCTGCCCCTGCTTAGAGTCACTTTTAGTTTTCATTTCATTTTTGAAACTTGATTTTTATTTCAGGACTGGTATGAATCATTTGAAAGAGGGGCGCAACTATCAGGGGTAGGTTTTACCGGGGTACAGGATACCAGCGCCCCTGGCCTAAAGGTCTGATGGCACTGCACCAATTACAAACCTGGCTGCCCCACAGGGAGAATGTGACGGGGCAGCCTTAATTGGATTAGAGTGGGACTTCCGCCCTAAAGGGCTGCTGGGCAGCCTGTAGCCCCAGCAGCACCAGGATCGAGCAGTGCCCACAGCTGCGACTACTGGCAGTCCCAGAGAAGGGCTGTCATGGTTGCTGGACAGGTGAGTCCAGGGATTTTGGATGGGGCTGCGTGGCAGACCGCAGCGAGGGGTGGTTGGGGGATTTGAGGGGGATGGAGGTGACTGATGCAGAGGCTGAAGGGGTGGGGGGCTTAAAGGGAAGGTACAATATTGAAGGGTTGCATCCAATGGGCACAGGATGCTCCCCTGCAAAAGGGTACTCCAAGGCTGGGGCTTTTTTCTCTAGAAAAGAGAAAGTAAAGAGTGCCTTGATAGAGCGCTTTAAAATGAAGAGGTTTAGTAGGATAGGCATAGAGAAGGTGTTTCCACTTGTAGACAGGATCAAAACTAGGGACCATAAATATAAGACAGTCACTAACGAATCCAACAGGGAATTCAGAAGAAACGTCCTTACCCAGCGAGTGGTGAGAATGTGGAACTCGCCACCACAGTGAGTGACTGAGGTGAATAGCACTGATACATTTAAGGGGAAACTAGATAAAAACATGAGAGAATAAAGGAATAGAAGGGTATGGTGATAGAGTGAGATGATGTGCTACATCATGTATAATGTTAAAGCACATTGTGTCAGAAATTATACATAGACTGGAAAGTGCTGTCAGCCAGTAGCACATCAAAAGATTCATACACTCCTACATGACAACAGTGACTACACTTTCAAAAGATTGTGAAGTGCTTTGAGACATCCTGAGGTTGTGAAAGCTGCTATAGAAATACAAGCCTTTGTTTCTTTTTGTACAATGCTAACTATTTAACTAAAATCTGGCTGATCTGTGACCTCAGCTGAACTTTACCATCAACATTTTCCTGGGTTTATTACTAATAATGCACAGCACAACTTTAACCCACAAGTGATTTCAGCTTTCAACACTATTTAGTTTTATTTCATGGTGGGAGAAATGTCAAACATTGTATATATTACTACTGAAAGCTATTGCTGAAAAGAGAGACACGTCGAAGCTATTTGTCTTGCACTCATCAGGACACATGCAAGAATGCCAAATTTCAAACGATCACGACAATTTATACTACTGGAAAAAAAGATGCTGATTGGTTCAGAAAAATGCCAAATTTGGAACAATCACAGCAATTTACACTACAGGAGAAAAGGGATGTTGTTGTGATGGTTTGAAATTTGGCATTCTTGCATTTGTCCTGATGAGTGCAAGATGAAAAGATCCAGCAACATGTCTTTATTTTCAGTAATATTCAGGGTCTGTACTTCCAAGCGACTGAATGAAAAATATGCTAAACACAAGAGTCCTTACTTCAGCTATTAATCAGTTAGAAAAGGTTCAGAGTTATGGATTTACCAGACAACATCGAGGCACAAAGACAACTCCAGAATATCAACAGTGAAAGTATTATAATGAAGAATATCCAATAATAGGATTCTGGATTCAATCGCTTCCCGTTGGAATAACAAACAAAAGTCACAACTTCAGAAATTCAATGTTTAGGGGATTGTGTGGGCCAGAATAACTAGATTATTCTGAGAAAATGTTTTTATTTGTAGCAACCAGGGACCAATACAGGAGTGAGCCAGTCAAAATATACCCCAAGCCCTCTGCCACATAGCCATTTCCCTTGGCGTAGCATATGTTCCAAGGTCAGAACTAAACACTGCAAAACAGGTTTTTTAAGGATCAAAATGGTAACCCTGGCAACCCAAATTATGGGCATGGCTCGTTAGGGAAAAACAGATTGTTTTAACTTAAAGAAAGGATGACTTGCATTACTGCAGCACCATTCACAGCCACACGGGTCATCCAAGGGCACTTTAAGTGACTGCAAGTTGTTGTTGTTAGATATGGGCGAATGGTCAGAGTTAGGGTGATTGTATTTGGGTGCCTGTCACTAAGTGGATACTCATTGCAGAATATTTTGTTTCCAACATTAATCCCACAGAGAAATAAACGTAACCCACAGTCGCACAAGTACACACATCTGGGCCAATTCCAAAACTAGAAGATGAGAACAGTGTGGGACAATCCTATCTAACCCCTCCTTAGGAATTCCCTACTGAACATCTCAGAAAGAATTTAAACCTCAGGGATTACCAGCCAGCAGCAACTGTTATTTAGTCTGATAGATTCTGCAGTACATGGCTGGAGCTTCCCACGCAGCCAAGTGCCTGTTGGAGAAGCACGGGCAAAGTGCTCTCAGCTTTCACACACTGGATGTATACGAGGCCCCACACAGCCAACAGGACCTTGTAAAACTGCCTGATACTCACTGTTAATGTGGCAGAAAATCATTTCGTAAAACTGGGAACAGCCCAAAGCAGAGGGAGGGAGGAAAGCTACTTGAAGACGTTAGGCATTAGGAGTCATTTCAGGCTGGGAAGAAATGACAAGACACACCTTTAAAGAGAGTGCGGGGTGAGATGGTGGCAGGCTAATGGTGGAGTAGAGGGAGGAATGTACAGGAGGCCAGAGTCAGGAAAACAAAGAAGGGAATTTTAAACAAAGACTTCAGGAGGGTCATGCCTCAATTCTGGGTTGGGAACCCAGGAATGGCTGTGGTGCCATATCACTCGTGATGTTCCCGAGGTCGCAAAATTAAGAATCCACTTTCAGGGATCCAATTAATTAGGGATGGTGGGCTTAGAGATGAGCAGCAGGTTCGACTAAAAGGTCCCGCAACCATGTCTGGCTGTCAGCCTCACCGGGAGAGGTGGGTGCTGCTGAAGCAGGCTGGAGATGGAAAGGGTGTCTCAGCATGGGAGCACTGTCAAAGGGATTGCATAGAAATTAAAAATCACCCACAGACCCAGCTGTCATACCATCAACATGGAGGGGGTGCGCACTGAGAGTTGGGATGATGGAAAGGAGACATCAATGACATGCCGCACCACCACCCCACCCCCCAACCAACGGCCTGCCACTTGTGGCTGCCTCCAATTCAATCCCAAATTCTAGCCTCAATGGGGGACCCGGCTGCTGCCACTTTGACCCTCCCTCCAGCAAGGTCACCGAGAGACGGGAACACAATGGGTCAGCTACCCAACGTGCTATATTCCAACTCTGCTCCTGGTCCCATCTGCTGACCCACCTCCGCAAGATCAGGAAAATTCAGCGCTCTGATTGGGAAATCCATGGAATCAGGTGGGATGCTGATTTTATACCCAACTAATATTGCCTTGAATAGAGAGTTAAACTAGGCAGGGAGTAAAACGAACATTACACCCAAACCTGACTCTTAACATAGATTACAATTGCTCCATCGGTGTCCGAGAGCGGTGTAGCGCCGGTGACAGATTGCTGAGATGCGGTGTAGCAAAGTTTAGAGAGATTTAATAAATGCGGATTGTGAAATCAGTGAAGCAGGGTGGGTGGGGTGGTAGTGCTCAGGGGCAGGGAGTTCATTGGGTGTTGCAGCACCAGTAAGGATAGTGGGTGCACACGACTTGCATTGACAGGAAGCAGGAATTATGCAACGTTCTCCTTGAGTTCCCAGCAGGTCCAGTCCATAGCGCCATGAGCTCCACCATGGGCAGGGCAGGGCAAGGAGGCAGGACCTGAATCCACCCCAGCCAGAACCAGGATCGAAACCCCCATGCAATTAGGCAGCAACCTGATCAAGGCCAACTATCCAGCCAACTGACCCAACGATTCCCCCAAATAATCTGAGTTGCTGTGGCAACATACACTTTTACATGCATGTTGTAGCGAAGAGCAATGGATACTGATGGTAGAGGCTTCTACTTTCTTTCCATCACATGGCTGACCAGGAATCTCAACCGCTCTCACCGCCTGCCATTGGCGTGTGTTGGAAGGATTTACAGGTAGATACTTAACTTGCTTGTCTGCATTATGCACAGGCCACCAAGTCCTGTAGTGAGGTCTTGAACCCAGAGCTTCTGGCTCAGAGGCAGGGACACTACCCATTGCCCTACAACACCTTCTGCAACATTGTTTGATCTGTGACTTCAAAATAAGCAGATTAAGCTCTGCATTAAAACAAAGAAATAACAGGAATTTTACAATTGTATTAACTAATGAACTAAAAACTGGACACCTGAGTGTGCTAAATGCCTGTAACATCAGTTCATGTTGCTACTTGTACTGATGTTGCTATTTCAGTTTTGGATGAGGTAATTCAATGATAATAATGTGGTGATTTATGAGATTAATACCATAAAGATAATTTCCCTGAAGTTAATTGCATTTACTTCTTTGAATTAATTTGCAGGATGTGGGTATCACTGGCACAGCCAGCATCTATAACCTCATGGAGGTGGTGGTATACCACCTTTTTGAGCTTCGGCAGTCTGTCATAGCTGTTTGCAATGCAACAGAATGACTTGTTAGGTCATATCAAGGAGCAGTTAAGAGGTAAGCACATTGCTGTGGGTCTGCTGTCACATGTAGGCCAGACCACGTAAGCACAGCAGATTTCTTTTCCTAAAGGACATTTGTGAACCAGAAGGGTTTTTACAACAATCCGGCATTTTAACAGTCATTACTGATACTAGCTTTTCATTCCAGACTTTGATTCATCAACGGCTATAGTGGGGTTTGAATCCCGATCTATGCAATTACTCCTACAGGACTCTAGATTATTAGTCCAGTAATATAACTCGTTGTCAGCATCCTTCCATCTGCGTTAGATGGTGGACATGCGCCAAACCCAATCTATTGGTCATAGGGTAGCTTCATATGGTGCATTTTTGCTGCTGCCTTAAGAGACCAATCCATGCGAGTTAGGTTCTGTCACAAGCAGCACATGTGAAATAGTTACCAGGTGTCATTGTGGGTTGTTGTTTTCACTGCTGGCTTCTGTTGCCAACCCGCTGTAGCGACTGATTGCCATAGTGATGCACACTGGCCCTCAGGAGGTATCACCATTTTCCACTGTCGTCAGCTAGTGTTTCCCAGGCCTGAGAATCGATGTTCAGGGTCTCCATGTTGGAGGTGCCAGGTTTCAGGTGAGGTGCAGCTTTGGGTGTCCCACTTGTCATCTGGCTCCGACTACCTCACCCTACGGGAAATACTAAGGCATGTGACTGCCTTCCATCCTTCGAACTTGCCCGATCCAGCGATGTTGCCTCTGCTTGGTGATTGCCAACATACATGGGAGCTCTGCCTTTGAGAGAAGTGCCCGCGTTCATGATGTTGCCCTTCCACGAGATGCCCAGGATGTGCTGTAAGCAGCAAAGGTGAAAGTTGTAGCATTTCCTTTTAAGATAGCTGCAAGTTGTCCATGTTTCACAGCCACACAAGGTGCTGAGAACACAGGCCTCATGAACCAGCATCTTGGACATAAGAGTCAGCTTGATTTTGCTCCATGCGTGTTTTGTGTGCCAGCCAAAGGTGGTAGCTGCATTCCCTGCACACGTATCGAGTGTTATTAGATTAATAGTTCAGTAACATAGCCACTTTGCTACCTTACAGATGATACTTCTCATTGGGTATATCCAGCCAAGACAGATGTAATTACAGACAGTGCTGGAAAATGAAGTCTGGCATTGTGTGCTGGTCCTAGTGGACTTCCAATGATTCTGGGGAAGAGATAAATACATTGAGCATTTGCTGGTGCCAAAAATGTAGACTGTCCAAGCAACTAAATGGAACAAACGCTCTATGGACTTTGAAAACTGAAGTAAAAACAAAACACAGTTCTATTTATAATAGACATAAATTGCAAGATTTTTGGTTGGAACTTTTCCTTTAAGTAATGAGAAGCCAATAATGAGATCCCATAAAATCAAACAAAAACCTGGCAACCTGTCCTCAAAACAAGCAATCAGAAGTGTTTTAAGGAATCTTGAATGCCAATTAATGGCTTTTACTTTTTTATTGATAGGAAATATTAGCAAAAAAATGTTCACGGGGAATTTGTTCAGCGTTGTTCCCAATCGCTTGTTGTAGTTTTGCTGGCAGGGGCTCAATGGAACTGTGCCTCCTTCTGCACTGCAATGACTCCATGTTGTCTATGCGAATATGTTAGGATTCTCAGTTCTGGTCAGACATATATTTCAGGAGGTCTTGTCACAAGATTTCCCATGAAAGGAAATACATAAATATGGAGAGGTATTGGATCACTGGCTGCTGTCTTGGGGATGGATCAGATCCAGAAACCATTGGATTCTCAATTGCCTTATTTGTGCACATTTCATCTGAAATATAAAAGCTCAGTTGAGTCTCAAAATGTTGAAAGTGGACCCAAATTAGGTTTGCCACCACCACTTGTTAAGGCTAATGATGGTGGAGAAGATCTTGTGGTGCAGTGATAGCATCCCTAACCTCTGAGTTCAAGGCCCACTTCAGGACCTGATGGCCATGGAAGGTGTGTTCATAATCAGGCCAAACAGGTTGATTATCAGCCTGTGAATCCTTCCAATACGCCTAATGGCCAGCGGTAAAAATGGGAGTTTCCTGCTTAGCCATACTGCAGAAGGCAACAGCAAACCACGGCAGTGCTTTGCCAAGCGTAATTATAGACCTATCCAATGGAAATCCATGGTCACCAACACCCTCTTAGGGCATGGTACCTGAAGGAGGATCATGGAGGAGTGATGGTGCAACTCAGCTTTTTAACCAGTTCTTCCAGACTGACACTCCTAGTGCCAGCACTCATTGAGGGAGTGCCACACTGTTGGAGGTGCCATCTTTCAGATGAGACAATAAACCAAGGCCCCATCTGCCTTCTAAGATAGGCATAAAAGATCTCATAACATTATTTTAAAGAAGGGCAGGGACATTCTCCCTGGTGTCCTGACTAGTATTTATCCCTCAATTAACATCACAAAAACTGATTACCTAGTCATTATCACATTGCTGTCTGTGGGAGCTTGCTGTGCGCATAATTGGCTGACATTTCCTACATTGTAACAGTGACTACACTTTAAAGGTACCTCATTGACTGTAAAATGCTTTGGGATATCCTGAGGTCATGAAACGTGCTAAATAAATGCAAAGTCTATCTTTCTTTCTTCTTCCTGGTCGCTGTTCCCAGTGACTCCAGGAATTTACACCAGGGCTGCTGTCAATTCCACGATGCCCACATATTGTCAGCCAATGGCACGGAACCCAACATAGACACAGATACAGACATTGAGGGAACAGAATGTGTGGTTAGAAAAGCCACACGTGTCTGAGAGTTGTTGGCAACCGGAGGCTTCAGCAGCACCAAGTGTATTATTGGATACTTTGGAGGAGAAAGAGACTGAAAAAACAGAGACTTGCCTTTATATTAACACTTTTCATCGTCCAGCGGATGTCTCAAAGCGCTTACAGCCAGTGAAGTACTTTTTGAAGTGCAGTCACTGTTGCAATGTGGGAAACATGGCAGCCAATTTGTGTACAGCAAGATCCCACAAACCGCAATGTGATAATGACCAGGTCGACTGCTCTTCTGCGATTTTGATTGAGAGATCAACTTTGACCGAGACGCTAGGGATAACTCCACGGCCCTTCTTCAAAATAGTGCCATGGAATTTTCCTTACATCCACCTGGGCGGGCAGACGGGGCCCGCAGTTCAATGTTTCATCTGAAAGACGGCACCTCAACCAGTGCAGCACTCCCTCAGCATTGCATTGGAGTGTCAGCCTTGGTACTTTTGCGTTTGAGCCCTGGAGCAGGAACTGAACCCAGAGGCAAGAGCGCTAGCAACTAACCCACAGCAGAAAGCAGCGAGAGATGTAGGTCACGCAGGGAGAGAAAACAGCAGCTCGCAAAGCCTCGGGACTTACCACAGAAAACGGGTGCTTCTTTGGGAGAGAGATTGCCACTGCACCAAAAGGTGGAAAGCTTTGCCCTTCTCAATAGCAATTAGAGATGGGCAAGGACAATCAATTCTGGCCTAGCCACGTCCCTCGAAAAAGAATTAAAGAAACAATTTATCCCCATCAAAGAGCTGAACGAGTTGAGAGCAAAATCTTATCCAAATGAAAGTTAAAGGTTGTGGAAGGAAGAGCATTCTAGAAAATTCAACTTAACCATGTGTCCTCCATGGAAGCTGAGTAACCTTTCACCTTCCAAGCTGTAGCCACTGGGAATTCTCAGATGTGGAAAAGAACGGACAAGATGGGCGTTGAGGGTGATCCTTAATTCAAATGAAGTTATTCAAACATGAACTGTGGTGTGGGGGGGGAAATAGTTTGGTTTGGTCTGGATTTGGTATTGGTTTTACTATTTGTAGTCAAGAGAGAACACGACCCCAGTCAGACGCTGGTTGTAAGGATGGGGGTGACAGGGATGACATTGGTGTGTTGGGGGAGGGAGGGTTGGCTCATGAGGCTCCAGATCAATTGTTCTCCAAGAGCTCAGGACATTCGCCCCTGCACTTTTTGTTGGCCAAGTTTTGCTAAGTACTAGCCCCTTAGTACGGCGAAATAATGCAGCCTCGATCAGCACGCAACCTCAAATCTAAAGCACGAGGATTGGTGTAAAGCGCAGCTTCCAGGCAAAGGGAGCGTTGCTCCACCCATCCCTGATGGGCTGCTTGAAGACATTGTCTGTGGCGGCCAGGACTCCCATTGTAGCCTCGCTCTGTGCCTGTGTTCAGGCTCCTGAGAGGAGTCGTGAGCCATGTCTGGATGAGATATACCTTGTCACCCAGCAACCAGCCTTTAATCTGAGAGCCTGATTGGAATGAAAGCAGCACGGAGGAATGGCACAGGAGAGATGAATCATGACTAGGGCTTTGTCAATAAATCTGAGGTTAACTTTGAATAGTGTGAGCAGTGGATCCCTTGTCGCATATTTATGTCGGGGAGACCATTATGGATATAGATTCACTGACACAAAATAATCATTCAGACAGTGTACCAGCAACAACAACAAATTATATTTATATAGCGCCTTTAACGTAATAAAACATCTCAGGGTGCTTCACAGGAGCATTATAAAACAAAATACAACACGAAGCCACATAAGGAGATATTAGGACAGGTGACAAAAAGCTTTGTCAAAGAGTTAGATCATCTTAAAGAATGAAAGCGAGGCAGAGAGGTGGAGAGGTTTAAGGAGGGAATTCCAGAGCTTGGGGACTGGGCACCTGAAGGCACAGCAGGAATCTGGGAGCAATGAAGCGCTCAGCGCACCCTGGCTCCGGGAAGCTGGGAGCAGCAACCCTGCAGAGGGGGAGAGGATTGGAGAAGATTCTCCAACAGAGGACATTTCAAATCCTGCTCTCTGCACGGACCCCCAGATGCCACCCGAGCAGAACATCTCCAATGGGGAGGTTCAGGACACTTTCCTCAGCCCATGTGAGGCAATTTGTGAACACTATGGGTATGCAGGAGCAGACCAAAGGTCTGGGACTCTCAGAGACAACAGATTTAGTAAGAGACTAAATGCTTTAAAATGGGTATAAAGGTTGTATCCATAAATGTGCGTAGCGTTAAATCTACCACGCGATGTGTTGCGACCTTGGACTACCTTGCCAAGGTCAAAGCTGACCTGTTGTTTCTGCAGGAGTGTGCGATACCGCACCTCAGCTCCTACAGGCAATGGTCACCATGGTGGTCCCATGGGCCATCGATCTGGTCAGGAGGAAACGACTCTCGTTCCTCCGGCCTGGGGATTCTGCTGCGGGGAGGCAGCTTCACCGTCTCCCAGGTTAAGGAGGTGGTGGGCGGGCGCCTCCCCGTAGCAGATGTAATGTACAAGAATGCTCCACTCCGGTTAATTAACGTCTACGCCCCGTCACAAGGGGCTGAGCGGCTGGAGGTTTTTCAGCAGCTCCCTCGGCTGCTGGCGACCTCCAGGCCGGTCATTCTGGGCGGTGACTTCAACTGCATCATCGATGCGGCTGGACGATCCAGCAGGGCCGACAGCAGATTGGACGCTACATCCAGATCCCTGATGGAAACAGTTAAGGATGCCAAGCTGCACGACGTCTTCAGCAACCTTGCAGACGGAGAGCAGCGTAGATACACCTGGTCGCGGCCAGACAGGTCCATCCGTTCCAGGATAGATTTCCTGTTTGTGTCCCGAGCGTTCGCAGTCAGATCCACCGACGTCAAGCCGGTGTTCTTCTCTGACCACTGCCTCCTACTGGCTGACTGTCACTTAGAGAAGGACCAGAGGGTTGGCAGGGGGGCATGGAAGCTAAACTTGCAACTGCTGACCCCAGAGAACATTGAGGAGCTCAAGAGGGATTACAAAGGTTGGAGAACCGTGAAACCCCTTTGAGTCCCTGACACACTGGTGGGAAGCGATCAAGGGAAACATCAAGAGGTTTTTCATCCTCAAAGGCACCCAGAAAGCTAGAAAGGAACAGAGAGAAATGTCCCCACTCCAGAAAAACATGCAGAATCTGCTCTGGCTGCAGTCGATGGGGGGTCGATGTCAAGGAGGAACTCCAAGAGGTGAAGAGCCAGCAAGCCTCACTCTTTGCCTCGGAGGCCTCCAAGATCATCTTCCATTCCAGAGTCCGCTCCGTGGAGCAGGATGAGACGTGCTCATGTTTCTTCTTCCAAAAGGTACACAGAGACAGCTCTGTGATCAGCAGCCTGAAGGAAGAAGACAGCTCAGTAAAGTCATCGCAGTCCGACATTTTGAGGATCAGCAAATCCTTTTATGCCGGATTGTATGATGTGAAACCCACAGACAGCACGGCCTCCCAGTCCTTCCTGTCCTCTATCACGGAGGTCTTAGGCGACAGTATATGGGAGAGCCTGGACAAACCGTTAACTCCTGACGAACTGACTAAGGCCCTTGGGTCCTTCGAGAAGAGTAAAACTCCCGGAAGCGACGGCTTGCCGGCGGAGTTGTAATCGGCTCAGACACTGGATGGGCCCAGACCTGCTAGAGGTGTACGAGAGTATGCTCTTGGCCGGCAGCATATCAGAATCCATGAGGAAAGGCATCATCACCCTCATCTACAAGCAGAAGGGAGAAAGGGAGGAAATTAGAAATTGGCAACCCATTTCACTGTTGAATGTGGACTATAAGATTCTGTCCAAGGTCATCGCCAATCGGGTCAAATCCGCTCTGGAATTGGTGATCCACCCTGTCCAGACCTGCACTGTGCCGGGCAGGAAGATCTCTGACAGCTTTGCGCTGCTCAGGGATACGATTACCTATGTGCAGGACAGGGGTGTGGACACCTGCCTCATCAGCCTGGATCAGGAGAAGGCCTTTGACAGAATATCGCACACCTACATGGTGGATGTGTTCTCCAAAATGGGGTTTGGGGAGGGAATTCGCAATTGGATCCAACTGCTCTACACTAACATCAGTAGCGCAGTCTCAATCAATGGGTGGGAATCAGATAGCTTTCCAATTAAATCTGGAGTCAGACAGGGCTGACTCTCCCCTGTCCTGTTTTTGTGTTGCACAGAATCCTTTGTTGAGTCCATCAGGAAGGATCCGGGCATAAGAGGAGTGACGATCCCAGGCAGTGGAGGCACTCAGATCAAAGTCTCCCTGTACATGGATGATGTCGCCGTCTTCTGCTCGGATCCCCTGTCAGTGCGCAGACTGATCCACATCTGCGACCAGTTCGAACTGGCCTCGGGAGCCAAGGTGAATCATGGGAAGAGCGAGGCCATGTTCTTTGGGAACTGGGCTGACCAATCCTTTGTCCCCTTCACTGTCAGGGCTGACGGCCTGAAGGTGCTGGGGATATGGTTCGGAGGGATCGGGGCATGTGTTAGAAACTGGAAGGAGCAAGTGTCTATGGTGGAAAGGAAACTGGGCATGTGGGAACGACGCTCCCTCTCCATTGCGGGTAAGAACCTGGTCATCAGGTGTGAGGCACTCTCGCTGTTGCTGTACGTGGCGCAGGTCTGGCCCATTCCACACTCCTGCGTGGTGGCGATCACCCGAGCCATCGTCTGTTTTATCTGGAGGTCGAAAATGGATTGTGTCTGCAGGAACGCGATGTACAAGCCTCTAGATAAAGGGGGCAAACACATGCCCAACATCGCCCTCATACTGATGGCCACCTTTGTGTGTGGCTGCATCAAGCTGTGCGTAGACCCTCGGTACACAAACACCAAGTGTCACTACGTGCTGAGGTTCTACCTGTCCCCGGTGTTGTGAAGGATGGGTCTGGCCACACTGCCGCGGAACGCTCCAAGTAGTTGGACCATGCCGTACCACCTGTCCCTCGTGGAAAAATTTATGCAGAGAAACACCTTTGACCACAAGTCCATCAGGCAGTGGTTGGCACGTAACGTCTTAGAGGCCCTGAGGGAAAAGGAGAGGGTGGATCCTGTGGGATGGTTCCCCGAGCAGACTGTCAAAGTCATTTGGCAGAATGCCTCATCGCCAGAACTTTCCAACAAGCACCAAGATGTAGCTTGGCTGGTGGTGAGAAAGGCCCTCCCCGTCAGATCCTTCCTACACGCCAGGAGTCTCATCTCCTTGGCACGCTGCCCTCGAGGTGGCTGTGGTGGGGACAAGACCGTTGTTCACCTCCTTGTGGATTGTGCCTTTGCAAAGAAGGTCTGGAGAGAGATGCAGTGGTTTCTGTCGAGGTTCATCCCGAGCAGTTCTGTGACACAGGACTCTGTGCTCTACGGGCTGTTCCCAGGGACACACACCGAGAAAAACATCAACTGCAGCTGGAGGATCATCAACTCGGTGAAAGACGCTCTTTGGTCTGACCGAAACTTGTTGGTCTTCCAGCGCAAAGAGTTGTCCCCGACCGAGTGTTGCAGACTGGCACATTCCAAGGTCCAGGACTACGTGCTGAGGGGCGCACTAAATCTTGGGGCAGCCACCACAAAGGTGCAATGGGGAAGGGTCGCTGTCTAAGACCTTTCTGCCACAGTGCACCGAGGGACTGGGAACTGTATAGACCCCTCGGGCTGTACAGCTCAGAATGAATGTCTGCATTGAATACTAATTGTATTATAATTGTATTGAAACACCTCAGAGTGCAACATGATGTATGTTGATAACTCCAATCCCATTGTCTGATTAAAAACAAAAAAACTGCGGATGCTGGAAATCCAAAACAAAAATAAAAACAGAATAACCTGGGAAAACTCAGCAGGTCTGGCAGCATCGGCGGAGAAGAAAAGAGTTGACGTTTCGAGTCCTCATGACCCTTCGACAGAACTTGAGTTCGAGTCCAAGAAACAGTTGAAATATAAGCTGGTTTAAGGTGTGTGTGTGGGGGGCGGAGAGAGAGAGAGAAGTGGAGTGGGGGTGTGGTTGTAGGGACAAACAAGCAGTGATAGAAGCAGATCATCAAAAGATGTCAACAACAATAGTACAAAAGAACACATAGGTGTTAAAGTTAAAGTTGGTGATATTATCTAAATGAATGTGCTAATTAAGAATGGATGGTAGGGCACTCAAGTTATAGCTCTAGTGGGGATGTGTTTTTTTTTATTTTTTTTTTATTTTTTTTAAATAATGGAAATAGGTGGGAAAAGGAAAATCTTTATAATTTATTGGAAAAAAAAGGAAGGGGGAAACAGAAAGGGGGTGGGGATGGGGGAGGGAGCTCATGACCTAAAGTTGTTGAATTCAATATTCAGTCCGGAAGGCTGTAAGGTGCCTAGTCGGAAGATGAGGTGTTGTTCCTCCAGTTTGCGTTGGGCTTCACTGGAACAATGCAGCAAGCCAAGGACAGACATGTGGGCAAGAGAGCAGGGTGGAGTGTTAAAATGACAAGCGACAGGGAGGTTTGGGTCATTCTTGCGGACAGACCGCAGGTGTTCTGCAAAGCGGTCGCCCAGTTTACGTTTGGTCTCTCCAATGTAGAGGAGACCACATTGGGAGCAACGAATGCAGTAGACTAAGTTGGGGGAAATGCAAGTAAAATGCTGCTTCACTTGAAAGGAGTGTTTGGGTCCTTGGACGGTGAGGAGAGAGGAAGTGAAGGGGCAGGTGTTGCATCTTTTGCGTGGGCATAGGGAGGTGCCATAGGAGGGGGTTGAGGAGTAGGGGTTGATGGAGGAGTGGACCAGGGTGTCCCAGAGGGAGCGATCCCTACGGAATGCCGATAAGGGGGGTGAAGGGAAGATGTGTTTGGTGGTGGCATCATGCTGGAATTGGCGGAAATGGCAGAGGATGATCCTTTGAATGCGGAGGCTGGTGGGGTGATAAGTGAGGACAAGGGGGACCCTATCATGTTTCTGGGAGGGAGGAGAAGGCGTGAGGGCGGATGTGCGGGAGATGGGCCGGACACGGTTGAGGGCCCTGTCAACGACCGTGGGTGGAAAACCTCGGTTAAGGAAGAAGGAGGACATGTCAGAGGAACTGTTTTTGAAGGTAGCATCATCGGAACAGATACGATGGAGGCGAAGGAACTGAGAGAATGGGATGGAGTCCTTAGAGGAAGCGGGGTGTGAGGAGCTGTAGTCGAGGTAGCTGTGGGAGTCGGTAGGCTTGTAATGGATACTGGTGGACAGTCTATCACCAGAGATTGAGACAGAGAGGTCAAGGAAGGGAAGGGAAGTGTCAGAGATGGACCAGTTCTGTCGAAAGGTCATGAGGACTCGAAACATCAACTCTTTTCTTCTCCGCCGATGCTGCCAGACCTGCTGAGTTTTTCCAGGTAATTCTGTTTTTGTTTTTGTTTTGGATTTCCAGCATCCGCAGTTTTTTTGTTTTTATCTCTGTGTTTAATTGACTGCCACTGCTCTTCAAGAAATGCCTACCTCCTTGAAGAAGTTCTGTTCTTTTCTGCGACAAGATTTCCGTTCCTCTCTTTTGCCCTGCTCTCCTTCCTTGCTTTCCATTTCCCTCCTGGTGTTTGACAAGGTGTTTACTAAAACCCGCTTTCACAGCCAAATCTCCTTTCTCAGTGACTGTCTCCGTCTCCGACTTACCCCACGTGGATTTCAACTGAAATTCCATCCCTCATGTTTCGAACCCACCCAGGATTACAGGTATCTCTGGGACATAAAACTTTTCTCGGACTGCTGTTCCCGTCACATTCTGAAATCCACACTCAGTGCCATGCGCCGCCATATGAACACACTCGACCTCTCCCTCCAGCAGCACCACCGTACCCTTTTTCAAAGCTGCGCGTGCCCCCAGTTTCATTTTATTCTTCGGCTCATCCGACGCCTCAAGAAGAAACTTTTTCTCTTTCTCTCAAGTGCTAAGGAACGCAAGCTCCAACAACTCATCGACACCAACACCCATCTAGGACCATCCACACCTGCCTGTCCGCCCGTCCCCACCCTTTCTTCCAATCCCAACCCCAGCCGTGTATTCACTATACCCCCTGACCTTCCCCTCTCCGATGCTGAACGTTCAGTGCTTAGCAAAGGACTTAGTTTCATACCCTTACGCCCTCACCTCAATGAATTTCGGGCTCGGCATGATGCTGAACTCTTCTTCCGCCATCTTCGTCTCCGGGCTCACTTCTTTGGGCAGGAGTCCTCTCCCAGTTCAACGGATCCTTTTACCCATCTCCAATATTCTCCCTCCACCTGGACCCCTCCCTCTGGATTCTTACCTTCTCTTGATCTTTTCATTGAGAACTGTCGGTGCGACATTAGTCGTCTCAATTTCTCTGCTCCTCTCACCCATTCTAACCTGTCTCTCTCTGAACTTACTGCACTCCATTCTCTCAGGTCCAACCCTGACATTGTCATCAAACCTGCTGACAAGGGTGGTGCTGTTGTTGTCTGGCGCACTGACCTCTACCTCACGGAGGCTGAGCGTCAACTCGCAGACACTTCCTCCTACCTCTCCCTGGACCATGACCCCACCACTGAACATCAAGCCATTGTTTCCAGGACTGTCACTGACCTCATCTCCTCTGGGGATCTCCCTCCCACAGCTTCCAACCTGATAGTTGCCCAACCTCGGACGGCCCGCTTCTATCTCCTACCCAAAATCCACAAACAGAACTGCCCCGGTAGACCGATCGTCTCAGCTTGCTCCTGCCCCACAGAACTCATTTCTCGTTATCTTGACTCCCTTCTCTCTCCCCTTGTCCAGTCCCTTCCCACCTACATCCGTGATTCCTCTGACACCTTACATCACATCAACAATTTCCAGTTCCCTGGCCCCAACCGCTTCCTCTTCACCATGGACGTCCAATCCCTCTACACCTCCATCCCCCACCAGGATGGTCTGAGGGCCCTTAGCTTCTTCCTTGAACAGAGGCCCGAACAATCCCTATCCACCACTACTCTCCTCCGTCTGGCTGAACTTGTTCTCACGCTGAACAATTTCTCCTTCAACTCCTCTCACTTCCTCCAAATAAAAGGTGTGGCTATGGGTACCCGCATGGGCCCCAGCTATGCCTGTCTCTTTATGGGGTATGTGGAACATTCCTTGTTCCAGTCCTACTCTGGCCCCCTTCCACTACTCTTTCTCCAGTACATCAATGATTACTTCGGTGCCGCTTCATGCTCTCGTCGGGACTTGGAAAAATTTATTAATTTTGCTTCCAATCTCCACCCCTCCATCATTTTCACGTGGTCCATCTCTGACACTTCCCTTCCCTTCCTTGACCTCTCTGTCTCAATCTCTGGTGATAGACTGTCCACCAATATCCATTACAAACCCACCGACTCCCACAGCTATCTCGACTACAGCTCCTCACACCCCGCTTCCTGTAAGGACCATCCCATTCTCTCAGTTCCTTTGCCTCCATCTCATCTGTTCTGATGAGGCTACCTTCAAAAACAGTTCCTCTGACATGTCCTCCTTCTTCCTTAACCGAGGTTTTCCACCCACGGTCGTTGACAGGGCCCTCAACCGTGTCCGGCCCATCTCCCGCACATCCGCCCTCACGCCTTCTCCTCCCTCCCAGAAACATGATAGGGTCCCCCTTGTCCTCACTTATCACCCCACCAGCCTCCGCATTCAAAGGATCATCCTCCGCCATTTCCGCCAATTCCAGCATGATGCCACCACCAAACACATCTTCCCTTCACCCCCCTTATCGGCATTCCGTAGGGATCGCTCCCTCCGGGACACCCTGGTCCACTCCTCCATCAACCCCTACTCCTCAACCCCCTCCTATGGCACCACGCCATGCCCACGTAAAAGATGCAACACCTGCCCCTTCACTTCCTCTCTCCTCACCGTCCAAGGACCCAAACACTCCTTTCAAGTGAAGCAGCATTTCACTTGCATTTCCCCCAACTTAGTCTACTGCATTCGTTGCTCCCAATGTGGTCTCCTCTACATTGGAGAGACCAAACGTAAACTGGGCGACCGCTTTGCAGAACACCTGCGGTCTGTCCGCAAGAATGACCCAAACCTCCCTGTCGCTTGTCATTTTAACACTCCACCCTGCTCTCTTGCCCACATGTCTGTCCTTGGCTTGCTGCATTGTTCCAGTGAAGCCCAACGCAAACTGGAGGAACAACACCTCATCTTCCGACTAGGCACTTTACAGCCTTCCGGACTGAATATTGAATTCAACAACTTTAGGTCATGAGCTCCCTCCCCCATCCCCACCCCCTTTCTGTTTCCCCCTTCCTTTTTTTTCCAATAAATTATAAAGATTTTCCTTTTCCCACCTATTTCCATTATTTAAAAAAAAATAAAAAAAAAATAAAAAAAAACACACCCCCATTAGAGCTATACCTTGAGTGCCCTACCATCCATTCTTAATTAGCACATTCATTTAGATAATATCACCAACTTTAACTTTAACACCTATGTGTTCTTTTGTACTATTGTTGTTGACATCTTTTGATGATCTGCTTCTATCACTGCTTGTTTGTCCCTACAACCACACCACCCCCCCTCCACCTCTCTCTCTCTCTCCGCCCCCCACACACACACCTTAAACCAGCTTATATTTCAACTGTTTCTTGGACTCGAACTCAAGTTCTGTCGAAGGGTCATGAGGACTCGAAACGTCAACTCTTTTCTTCTCCGCCGATGCTGCCAGACCTGCTGAGTTTTTCCAGGTAATTCTGTTTTTGTTTTTGTTTCCCATTGTCTGATTGTCTGCATTGAGTATATTGAAATGATTGGAATATTCATTGATTGTATTGATGTACCTTGTGATCTATGTGTAAAAGTTGAATCTGATTGTACTTTTGTGATGGTGATTTTGAAATGCTTTGGAATGTTCTTCCAGATATTTTATGAATAAAGTATATTTTTCAAAACAAAAACCAATGGTGGAACGATTAAAATCAGAGGCACACAAGAGTAGGGCTCTTGGATGTCCATAGGTGCCAGGAGATTACAGAGATGCAGGGGTTGGGTTTTGAAAATAAGGATGAGGATTTTAAAATCAAGGCACTGCCAGACCAGGTGCCAAGGTAGGTCACACAAGCACAAGGGTGTTAGGTGAAGGGAACTTGGTGTGCATTACGTCACAGGCATCAGAGATTTGGATGATCTCAAGTTTATGGAGGGCGGGATGGGGTGTCCGGGCAGGAGTGTGTTATGCAGCGGAATAAGATGAGTTGTTCACTGTTGACGCCCAGAAGGACCCCAGTCCGGAACCAACAAACTCCCTGCTTAATGAAGTCAGACAGGTTCGAGAAAGAGACCTCCAGACTCAATCTCAACCAGTCATAGTTACAGCAGAGCAGCTATCCCTTACCTGTGAATGTATTAATGCTGTTCATCTCTTACAGAAGAGGAGAATTGGCAGTTGAAGGCCACTCGGTGGACCACAAGACTTTTTTTTAAGTACTGTGGCCCCCTAGTGACATAACAGGGGAACGGTTACAACTTGTAGTTTTGATCAGAGAAATAATTGGAATTCTGCACAACTCTGGAGAACAGAGTGCCGCATACCCCCTCAATGTTACATTGCTGCTCTTAACTGCAATAATTTTTGTGCGTACATTTGCTGAATGGAAGATATACTTTCCTTAAAACCTGCCCCTTTAACTAAGCTAAAAGCAAAATACTGCGGGTACAAAAATACCTGGAAAAACTCAGCAGGTCTGATAACATCTGCGGAGAGGGGTACAGTTGACATTTCAAGTCCGTATGCTGTTTTTGTTATCTTTAACCAAGCTTTTGGTCATCTCCCCTAATATCCCTTTTTCTGGCTCGGTGTCAAGTTTTGCTCTATAACGCATCTGTGAAGCACCTTGGGGAGTTTTACAATGTTACAGGTGTTATATGAATAAAAGTTCTTGTTGTTGCATCATTTGCTGCAAATGGAACTTTGCTTTACAGTTTCTACGCTATAATGTTTTCTCCATTCACATTCACACAACTCTCGCTGCATCAATAATGTCGGATAATGTGGGAAAAAAATCCAATTCCGAAGCTTCAACTCCATAAACGATCACAAAGAGGAGTCCAACATCACTCCAGGGTTAACCTGCCCTCAAGTTCTCCTTCCCTCTGTGTGGGGAACCTGAGGGGAGCAGGCACTGAATTGTAAATCCACATCCTAACACTGGCGCTATGGCACGTATTTATACACCAGCGCAGGGCGGCACCAATCCTTTGACCCATTATAGCATCTGAGTACATTTTTGAAGCGAGTCAAATGGGCTGGGGGTTCTCAATCTCCCTGCCTCCCAACCAAGTTATTAATATTTCACGCACTCTCCCTCTCACGCAACACAGCGTTCTTTTTGAAGAGTGGCTCCTCTCCCGTGGTGGAAACCAGCAGTAAATTATGCGCACAGCATGATCCCACAAAAGAAAACTTGATGGATCACTACCTATGATGTGCGCCTGAGCTCCGGGCTAGCTTCCCAATATGAGAAAGGCCAACTTTCGCTGCCGCCCACAACCCTGAAACTCAGGTACAGGGCCACGAGCTCCCCAGCAGGCAGTTTGATCAGCGTCTCCTGCTCGGCTCTGTAAACAACTGCCAAAGACAAGGAGCGGCCAGTCGAGGAAGGAGTGAAAGGTGGACATCGCCTAACACACACATGACACTCTTCAATTAAGGCTCGGCGCATTTACCCCACAAAAAGGACATCAACCACCCCCCCACCCCCAGTCCTGTCGCCCCCCCCACTGACCAATTTAAACATGGCGGCAGGTGAGCACAGGTCCCAGGGCCTGCTAGGAGAGAAACCCGCTGCCGACTCTCACTCCTCTCCACCAGCATCAGCGGAGGTACCACATCGGCCTCACCACACCTCACTGCACTGAATTAAACATCCCCCTTTTTTTTGGAGATGGGTAAAAATATACATAGTCAATTTCCATGTCTCATTCTCAGTAATAAAGGGGTAATGCTGCCACTGGCAGTTGTCAGTCTGACCCTAATGTTTATTTAACCCTGCCTGCAGAAAGGGATCCTTAAGAAGGTTTTATTCCTGCAAGATGCCAATTTGGTGAACCTTTGGAAACTTCTCGGGGATCCCAAGGGTTCCACAGACCTCGGTTTGTGATCCCAAGAGGTTGGATTCTTGGTGTCAGCGGTGACTCAGTGTCTAGCACCCCTGCTCTGAATCAGAAGACTGTGGGTTTAAGACCAACTCCAGAGACTCAAGCACATAAGTCCAGGTTGACGTTCCAGAGCAGTATTGGGGTAGTGCTGTACTGTTGGAAGTGCTGTCTTTCAGATGAGATGTTAAACTGAAGCCCCATCTGCCCTTGCGGGTGGATGTAAATGATACCATGGCACTGTTTCAAAAAATAACAGCGGAGATATTTATTGCTGAAAAAAAGAGACGTTTTGTTGAAGTTTTTCATCTTGCACTCATCAGGACAAATTGCAAGAATACAATGTTAGGGAAACAACAAATTTATACTATATGAGAAGAGAGTGCTGATTGGTTGGCAGGTGGACTCTGATTGGTAGAGGCGTTGCCATGGTGAAGGCACCAGTTGATGCTGACTGACAGTTGACTGTCAAGCATTGTTTAAAATTTAAACCAGGCAGCTTTACTCTGATTGGTCAAATCATTGTTCTGAGGAATAAACCAGTGAATGGCTGTCACTTATTTTGTTTAGATGAAACAGGTGCAATGTGTGTACATGTTCTTTCTGTCTGCAAAGAACAGGGCCCTGTGTATTAATATATGTAGCTTCCAGTACATGCAATGGCACCACACTGCAAGCTGCAAGGAGTTATTTATATTATATTTATCCCTCAACCAACATCACTAAAACAGATTAGCTGGTTATTAACAGATTGCTGCTTGTGGGATCTTGCTGTGTGCAAATTGGCTGCCATTTTTCCTACCTTAAGACAGTGATTACATTTCAAAAATACTTACTTGGCTGTAAAGCACTTTGAGATATCTTGAAGTTGTGAGAGGTGCTATATAAATGATGATCTTTGTTTTTAATATTTGAGAGCATGGATATGGTATTATGATTACATCAAGATGTCTAGGTTAAGAGCAATGACCACAAATAAGCAATTAGGTTGCACATCTTTTGCCTATGGCTTTGTATCAATTGTACATTAGCCCTTTCTATTGAGAAAGGATTGTTTTAGAGAGACCATGCTCATTGAGATGGCTAGCCTTCACTCATCTCATTTCCTTATATTCTTACATAAAATAACCACTGTGTAATCTTTATTATTAAAAATAATAAATAATAATAATAACAAAAGATGTTAAATTAATCAAAAAGGTACAACAGGAGAAACGAATCGTGACTAGTGCTTTGCCAATGTATGTCTGCCAATCTATGCAGATAAAATTAAATTAAGTAAATATTGTGTGCTGAAGTAATGCTACTTAGCTTATTAATTAATTGCTATTATGTTGATATGTAATTGCTCACGCTAATTAGATCTCTTCTAGTTTAGGTATCAGCATCGATGTATCCTTTCAAAAAGAGAGAAAAAAGCACTGAACAAGGAGGCTGACACAACATGACTGATCCAGCACAGATGGTAACGTTACTTCAATATGGCAAATACTTATTAGGAATCTGAGGTAGAATGTAAGTTGTACTAGAGTAAAACATGGCCATATTGCACCCATTAAAGGGCATCTTTCATTCCCTTGGACCTTTGGGGTATTTACAGAATGTCTGGAAAAGCCCGTGATGTTGACACAGTTGCCACATGCAGCGTGATTACATAACCTGCAGACTCTCCCTGGACCACACCACAATCATAGCAGACAACAGAGTGGCATCAGCATTCGCCAGGAGATCCACACAGCAGGATATTTATAGACAATCTTGCACAGTCATATGGCTTTTGAGTATAAACAGAAGATTCAACAGCTCAGTCCGCATACAAAGTCTTTGAAGGTCTTCCAGATGTTGCCTTTTGAGAGACAATCTCTGAGGGAACGAAATCCTCTGGGTTTCCGTAAGAAAAATATGTATCACAGATGACGGCTGTGAATAGTGGCTCTGTCGCTGGAAAAGGAACAGGCAATGGTTCACAAGGATGGTACCGAAATGGAGAGGATATACTTATCAGGAAAGGACTGAACAGACTTGAGGTGGGGGTGTCTTTTCTCTAGAAAAAGAGAGGGTTGAGGAATAACCTTAGAGAAGTCTTTAAAATTATGAAGGGGTTTAATAGGTTAGACTTCGTGAAAATGTTTCCAATCGCAAGGAAAACCAAAACTAGAGGCCTTAACCATAAGATAGTCACCAATCCAATAGGAAATTCCAGAGAGATGTCTTTATCCAGAGAGCAGTGAGATCATGGAACTCATTACTACAGACAGACGGTAGTTGAGAGTTGGGGCAAATATATATGCATTTATTGAGAAGCTAGATAAAAACATGAGGGAGAAATGAATAAAAAGGATATGCTGATAGAGTGAGATGAAGAGGGGCAGGAGGAGGCTCGTGTGGAGCATGAACACTGGTATGGGTCTGTTAGACAGAATGGCCTTGTCTCAATACTGTTGATGCTGTGTAAAATTAGGTAAGTTGGGTATCTGGACTGGCCATTTGCAAAACCCATGCACTAAGGCCAATAACAGGCAACGAAGCTAACCAAGGATGTAACTTAAGCACTGAAACCATATATTGATAGGACTGTGGTATCGGGATTGGTCCAAGTGTGAAGCAGGAACTGAGAAAGAATCTTGTTTTAAGATTATTATGATCATTAATCTATGAGTAACAGTGGAAAGAACATTGCCAATGAGATTTGTAGATGATTGAGAGAAGCATATAATGATTATAGGTGATTTTAATTATACAAAAGTAGACAGGGATAAGAAGATCTGAAGAAGAATCATACGGACTCGAAACTTTAACTCGATTTCTCTCTCCACAGATGCTGTCAGGCCTGCTGAGTTTTTCCAGCATTTTCTGTTTTTATTTCATATTTCCAGCATCCACAGTATTTTGCTTTTACCTTAGGGCTAAGAAACATGTTTGCAATAAGAAAGAGAAGGTTTTTCACAGTGCATCCAGGACTGTTTTCACTGTCAACGTATCACCATGACAACAAGAAAGGCCTTCAAGAGTAGGGGAAAATTTGAGAAACTACAGCATCTGTTGTAGTATATTGCAAGAGCTGAGCATTTTGTTATACTGCCCTTTCTACTGACCTCTCCATTGGGGAAGTGTAGACTTAGGTCAATAATGGCTGCTTGCAGTTGAGCATGCGTTAGTCTTCATGAAATACATAACATTTGTAATATAATTAGGTTCAGTGTTACAATAAGGAAGAAAAGGCAAGAATTTATTACAATACACAATTGGGCCCGAATTTTCACATTCTTGGCTACACAAATCCAACTTGGGAGCAAGTGCCCCGAATGGTCTGGTTCGCTCTCTGGGAAAGGTAGGTGATCATGATAGGTTGTGGGTGCAATCAAGCAGAGCTAATCCAGTATTGTTAGCCCTCAGGCTTATGTCAACAAATATCTCTTGAAATTGCATGCAGTGATTTTTTTTCAACTGAGAGTCACAGCAGACTGTTTTTTTTAAATTTAAAGGGCAAGGGATTTAAATGACTTGACAGCTTGACAGTTCCACTGAGCTTATCCACTTTTTACACATTTTCATGTCTGCTCTTATCAATCTCAAAGGGTACCTGACCTCTCCCAAAGAGTACCTGACCTCTCCCAAAGGGTATCTGACCACTCCAAAAGGGTACCGTACCTCTCCAAATAACTCCAGCAGGTTCTGACCTTTTTCTTAAATGTCTAAAGCCCACAAGTCATGTTTCAGAAACCTGGGTGAGGAAAATTGCTTCTGTTTGAAGGCAACTGCACATTTAAACGTGAACCACGGATGTGTGAAATACCTCCCGCCCCCATTCCCCTCACCACCAGCCCCCCACCACCCACACCACCACCCCCCCACCCCCCCTCCAACCCCACTCCATCCGATAATGGTGGGTGCCATGGTTCGGGGGCTGTACTTCCGGACTCTGGGCTCCGGCGCCATACTGGATAAGGCCTGGAGCTCTTCCAACTGCAAAAATTTGGACCTTCGCTGGAGAGAAAATTCAAATTACAAAGAGGTAAAAAGGAAAACCCAGAAGTTAAATAAATTGATAGATAGCACCAGAGACCAGCAATGGGAACTAAACCAGAGCTGAAGAGGGTGGAAACCAATATATTTCAGTTGGAACAAGAGGGAGTGTATTGAAGGTTTGGGATCCACAATTATATAAGGTAGCAACTGTTTTTCAAAAATGAGCAGGTAAAAATGAGCAACGAGATTAGTGGTGGAGGAAAGATGAAAAGAATTAAATAACATGAAAGGTTTCCAGAGTACACAGAGAAGTGTCATGTTATAGACTCGGAACCTGAGTTGCTGTGGCAACAGAGGCTTTTACATGCATGTTTTAGTTATGGCTCCAACTTTCTTTCCATCACATTGCTGACCAGTAATGTCTCCTGCACTTACTGCCTGCCTTTGAGAGACTCAGAAGGATTTATATGTTGATTTCCCATGTTTGGTCACATTATAAACACACCTTCCTTGACCTACTCCAAATTCTGGAGTAGGTCTTGAACCCAGAGCTTCCAGCTCAGAGGCAGTGATACTACCCACAGCGGCACAAGACTGCTGTAACCCTTTAATATCCATTGCCTAACAAACACCTCCAAATCCCAGTTCAGACATTTTCACGTAGGCAAGGTTAGAAAACAAATTAAACTCAATCGTTTAAGAAGATTTTAGGACTTTTTCATATTGCACTAAGCTCCGCCCAGTGCCACCTAGGAGGAGATAACCCCATCACGAGCAGAGTTACAAGGGTGAGGGACTTCCCACAAAACTGAGAGGTTGTAAATGTCAGGAAAGAGAACAGTCTGAGGCTCACCTCCTGAACGCACATTCCTTGGCCATCTAGTGCTGGGATGGGGCTCAAACCCAGAGTTTTCATTTCCAGATGAGTCATTAAATCGAGGCCCTGTCTACCCTCCCTGGTAGATATAAAAGATCCCGTGGCTGTATTTGAAGAAGAGCAGTGGCGTTCTCCCCTGTGTCCTGGCCAATATTTATCCCTCAACTAAAATCACCAAACAGATTCTCTGCTCCTTAAAACATTGCTGCTTGTGGGAGCTTGTCATGTTTTCTAAATTACAACAGTGACTACACTTTAAAAAGTACTTCACTGGCTGTAGTGTGTTTGGGACGTTCTGAGGTTGTGAAAGGTGCTATATAAAAGCCAGCCTTTCCTTCCTTCTTTTAGTGCCCCTTCATCACTTCACCAATAATCCTTCATGTAATAATTCGATGGAGCAGCAGGTTTGGTGAAGAAAAGGTTAAACTTTATTTAGGAGACATGTAGAGGTGCTTGCACACCAGAAGCGATCTCTCCACCGGAAGCCCCGCCCACAGGATTACCTGCGCAACAAGCTTATTAGTCGAAGCCCCTGTAATCGCATCACATGATTACAGGAGGGAGGGACAATACACCTCGTTACTACCCTGCCTCCTCCTTTAAGTTTCTTCCATTTACAATAAAAAACATGTCAGAAAAACCAGCAAACATTTGTAGTTTCTGGTGATTACAAATCAGGTCTCTGGGGAGTTCGGCGGAGATGGTTAGAACGACGTAGCTTTACCAAAGAAGGTTCCTGAACAGGATTAACGAGATCTGGAGCTGCACTCAGAGATACATCATTAGAACTGGGTAGCTCTGTATTTAGCAACTCTCTAAATGTCTGGAATATCAGCTTTAGGGCAATCACACACCTCAGAAATCATCAGCAAAACATCAATCACAAGTTGATCTTGCATTGGTTGAGATGTTTCTCTCGTCCTAACATGATCCACGTGCTTACATACAATTCTATCTTCAACTTGCACTTGAAAAGATAATGGACCAGTCTCTGAAATGATGGCTCCCGGAGTCCAACACGGTCCATTTCCAAAATTACGCACATACACAAGTGTCACCTATATGGAACATATAAGCCTTGCTGTGTAGGTCATGGTGCAATTTTTGATTATTCTGGCTCTGTGTCACTTTCCCCTCTAGCTTTGGAAACACCGAGTGTAAATGCGTAGGCAAACGGCGCTTCATCAGTAACTCTGATGGTGTCGAACCCCTAGTAGTAAATGGTGTTGTACAGTAACTTAGGAAAAATCTGGAAAGGCGAAACTCCAGAGTACATCCAGATAACTTCTTCATACCAACTTTGAAGGTCTGGACAACTCTTTCAGCAAGACCATTGGATGAAGGATGCCAGGGTGTGGTCTTTATGGGCCAGATACTGTTCAGATTGGTGAATCTCTGAAATTCCAGGCTGGTGAAAGCTGTTTCATTATCAGAAACAATAATCTCAGGTAAACCATGTAAACTGAAGGAATAATGCAGCTTTTCAATAGTTGTGGCTGAAGTTGGCATTGTTACTTTGTAGACATTGAGCCATTTTGAATGTGCATTGATGATTAATAGGAACATAGTGCCTGGAAATGGTCCCACATAGTCGATATGCAGTCGACCAGGCCATTCCCAAGGGTGAAGAGGAGCTGAAACAGATAGCTTCTGGTGTTGCTGGCAAAGGGATCAGTGTTTAACCTTGCTCTCAATGTCACTGTCCATTCCTAATCACCAGACGTAGCTACATGTCTGCATCTTCATCTTCGATATGTCTGGGTGTGCACTGTAGAACTCTGCCAAGAGTGTCTCTCTACCCTGTGATGGGACCATGATTCATGCAACCCACAGCAAAATCCCATCTTGACAACTCAGTTCAGTGTTTCTGGAATAAAATGGTCATAAGCCATCAGACACAAGTGTTCTTGGCCATCCTTGTAAAACAAAGTCTTTGACTTTTGACAATACTTGGTCTCTGTCCAGTTCTTGATCTGTTTGGCACATACAGGGTGATGAACCCAAGAAATTTAACAATAATACTAACAATAATTGACAAGACTACCCAGTAATGGAAGATGACTAGGTCCATTTGCATTAGCTATATGCAAGCCAGGGCGGTACATGAATGTGTGCTCGTAAGCTGATAGCGTCAAAGCCCAACTTTGGATTCTCGCTGAAGCTATAGGCGGAATAGTTTTGTCTTCACTGAATAAACCTGTGAGCGGCTTATGGTCGGACACAATTGTAAAATGTCGCCTATGAAATTTCTTGACACCAAGTACAACCGACAATCATTCTTTTTCCAACTGAGAGTAGCCCCTTTCAGCGAGGGAAAGTGCTCTTGGCACATAGCCAATGGGTCTTCCTGATCTGTCCTCCATTTGATGAGATAGAATGTCTCCTACATCATTAGGAGAAGCATCACATGTCAACACCAGCTCTTTAGATGTGTCATAATGTACCAACAAACATGATGAATGAAGCAGTTTCTTTGCTGTTACAAAAGTTTCTTCTTGCTCTAAACCCCATAACCAGAGGTGGTTCTTCCTCAGCAACAAATGCAATGGTGCCAGTACAGTGGACAGATTAGGTAAAAAACTGCTATAGTAATTAATCATACTTAGGAACAATTTAAGCTCTGTCACATTAGAGGGTGATGGTGCACCTTTAATTGCCTGGATCTTGTCTTCAACAGCAATGTAATCCCACAGCGTCCACTATGTGACCCAGATAGGTTACCTCCGAATGCTTGAAATGTGCATTTTTCTCACTTCAAACGCACACCTGCTTCCATAAATCTTCTCGGCCCTTCCTTAAGGTTGGCTAACTGTTCAGTTTCGGTCAGTCCAGTGATGAGAACATCATTTTTGTACACCACCACATGGGGAAGAACCTGCAGGAGACTCTCCGTGATTCACTGAAATATAGCGCATGGTAACTGGGTGTACTGGTAGAGACCTTAATGGGATTTTAATTGTCACATATTCTCTTGATGTGCTATCCAATTCCAATTAGGTATGATAGGCATGATTCATATCTAGTTTTGTACATGACTTGCCTTGGCACACAAGTCATCGATTCTAGGAATGGGGTATTTGTCTAACTTTGCTGCTTTGTTGACTGTCAGTTTATAGTCACCACATATACATATTGGGCGGGATTTTCTGAACCCACTGGTAGCGGGTGTGATAGGTGGCGTGCGCAGAAAATATGGCAGGACCCACTTCACAACGGTGTGAAGGCAGATCGCGATCGTCTGCTCAGCCTGCCAACAGCAGGCCAAGTTTCCCACCATGTAATACGTTAGCATAGAATTAACAGGCCATCCCACCAGGCTCTCGGAACCCCGCCCATCATCCGTCCATGTTGGCAGGAAAGCACGTCAACGTGTTTCACAACAGCGCACAGGTGACATGCACTTGGCGGCCTTCACTTTGGCTGAACTGAGTTGAGTGAGCAGCAGCGTTCTCCACAGCTCGCGTGTTGTTTACAGGCCTCAGGGGCACCGGGGGTGAGGGGGGTGGGGAGGGGGGGGTGCGGGGGTGGGGTGGTTGGGGCAACTGATGCCTGGCCCCGGAGGTGACTGCTGAGGGGGTTAGTGTCGTGGGCAAGTGTTGGCCAACCTCGGAGGCAACTGTTGTCAGTGTGGGGTGGGGGGTGGAGTCAAGTGCTGCCCTGGCACTGCATCCAGCGCACAGGCAATCGGGGTGGGGGGCAGGGTGAGTGAAGTGGCAACACATTAGGGACACCTGGATAAACTGACCAGGCCTCTGCAACTGAGACAGATCAGGCACAGCCACAGTGATATGATGGGGGTCAGACTCCTAGCCTGTCTGCTCACGCAAGCAACGCGGTGGCACCCAAAGGGCCAGCAAGCGCTCCATACCTTACCCCCCACCAACCCCCCCAGCTCAGACTTCAAGTCCGTCACCATTTAATTGGACCTTGGAGCAGTTGGGCTGCACACGTTGTACAATCTCCTCGCCAACACTGGCCATGTAACAGTCACTGCTGGAGGCTCTCAAAGCCCCTTGTAATCTCAGCATCCCAGTTTGGACCAGTGTCCCCCGTGTCGCAGGCTGACAGGGCAGCCATGCAGCGCACTCATCTCTGGCCATCCGAGGGGTGACCAGCTCTCTCCGGGAAGTGTTAAGGACGGTCAAACAGGGCCAGGGGAAATGCTAAGTACATCCATGATAACCCCATCTCTCTCTCTCTTTCATGCTGCAGGAGGACCACGTCAGGATCATGGATCCTGTGACCTAGCTGTATGCCTGATGGCCCACAGAGAGCGGAGAAGACAGAGGAGAGACCGACAGGCTCCTGGCTGCACAAAGGCAGGAGCAGCAACCTCAGGAAGAAGGGGCAACAGGGGCTCCTGCACACACTACCCAGGAGCGACAGTGAACCGTGGCTGGTCAGCGCCTAGCAACACTCAGGGTCTACAGACACCGCCTGCCATTCCTGCAGATAACCGAGAACCAGTGTCGCTGATGACTGCACATGTCTAGGGACCTGGTGGAGCACATCTACCACTTACTGCAGGACTTGGTGCCAAGGGGACACGGAGGGCACCCACTGCCAGTGGCTGTGAAAGTGACTGCGGTGCTCAATTTCTATACCAGTGGTTCCTTTCAGGGCTCCACAGGTGATCCCTGTGGAATTTCACAATCTGCCACCACAAATATATCCATGAGATCACAGATACCATCTTCTCCATGGCAACAACTTTGTGCATTTCGCCCAGGACCAGGACAGCCGGGATGCAAAGGCCATTGGATTCACCCTGATCGTGGGATTCCCACAGGTACAGGGTGCGATTGACTGCATTCATGTGGTGCTCAGGTCTCCATCATCACACTCAGTGAACTTCACCAACCGCAAGGGCTTCCACTCACTGAACGTGCAGCTGGTGTGCGACCACCAGAAACACATCCTGCAGGTATGCGCACGGTTTCCAAGGAGTGTGCACGATGCCTACATCCTGAGCCACTCGCAGATCCCTGCAGTCTTCCAGGGTCCACAGAGGCTGCAGGGTTGGCTCCTTGGGGACAAGGGCTACCCGCAGAGGCTGTGGGTGATGACACCTGTGCAGCAGCCTCAGACTGCAGCAGAGCAACGCTATGATGAGGCTCATGCAGCAGCTCGCAATTTGGTGGAACAGACCATCGGGATGCTGAAGATGTGGTTCTGGTGCCTGGACCGGTCTGGTGGAGCCCAGCAATATAGTCCACTGAGGGTGTCACACATCGTCGTCGTCTGCTACGCCCTTTACAACCTGATGCTGCAATGGGGAGAGGAACTGGCTGAGGAGGGGATGGAGGAGCTGCACATCTTCTCCAATGAGGAGGACGCTGACGGGGATGAGGGTGAGGGGGTCCTCGGTGGTGACGAGGACGGGGATGAGGCTCTCGCACTGGCTAGACGAGGCAGGCGTGCTCGGGAGGCCCTTATCGCTGTTAGATTTGTGGAGGATGATGACAACGTGCAGTGAGGTGTCCCTGTAGATGCTCACATCACAGTTGTGAACGTTTGACTCCAGTCTGGCTTATGGAAGCACCAATATCCTCTGTGAGAATGCTCCTGTCATGGAGATACAGTGGAGGCCCTAATATTCACTCAATTGCAGGAGGGTGATGACAACATGCAGTCAGGACACCCCATAGATCTTCACATAGCCTCAGAATGTCTAACTCCTGTCTGGCCAAGGGCAGTTTGCTTGCGCTCCATGATCAGGGCCATCATAAGAGACACAGCCATGAAACTTTAGAAGCATCCGATGCTGTGTCCACCTTCAGCACCTCAGCCCTTCAGGAGCTGGTGCACAGCATCACTGGTCACAGATGCCAGCCCCACCATAAAGGTGCTGAGAGCACACAGAGAGAATGAGGGAACTCTGTGATGCCTGCCCACTACATTCTGGCAGCAATGACCAGCACTGTCGATGTGTGTTTCCAGGGAGTGTGAGGCTAGACTACCACTTTGATCTGAAGGTCGCACAGAGCAACAGGGAAGAGGCCCTGGACGGAGACAAAGACACCTGCCTTTATCCTGTGCAGAAAGGTTTCATATCTGAGTGACATGAACACTGCTCATCAGAACAAGGAGCCATAGGCAGGGAGACATTGTTAGGAGTTTATTGACAATAGTGAACAGTATGTACAAGTGATTAACACCCATGCCCAGGCTGTGCAACTATTTTTACCTAACTTTCCTAACTCTGCCATTACATCTTGGTGCTCCCCTGACATCCACAGCAGAGGTGGAGGCAGCCTGCTGACTGCTAAGTCCTGTCTGTGATGACTTTGGCAGGCGTCCTCTGGAGGGCCGAGACCTGGAGGGCCCCGGCCTGCTTTCAGGGTCCTGCTGTGTGGCAGTGACACCCTCCTCAGCCTGTGGAGCTGGAGCTGTGGAGGTCGCAGGAAGATGGGACTCAGATGGGCCAGTCACTCCCGGAGTCATCTGGGTGGATGGCCCTGGGGTGTGCACCTGCTGATCCTCCTCCCTCTGGGTGCCCGAAGGCCCCTGGCTGATTCCATGAGTGGAAGGGGTAGCTGGATTGAGATCGAGCTACCCAGCACCCCTCTCACGTACACACTGTTGGAGGCCAACTATGGCATCAGCAATGGAGTTAAGCCCGGGCAGCAGTGCAGGAGTGACATCCCAGGCCAAGGTCAGCCTGAAGATGGATGGACTCCTCCATTGTGCCTTGCAGTCTGAGGAGCGCAGTGGACATCTCTTCCTGATGTTCCCGAGCTTGCCTTTGCAGCTCCAGCAATTGTGACATGTCCGAGTCCAGAGGCTCCTCATCTGATTCAGACTCAGCAACGTTCTGGCCTCCAGCTGTCCTCCGAGTGCCAGGTAAGTCCCTGCCTCCACCTGCTGCGGATCAGAAAGTGCGATGTGCTCACCAGATTGTGATCCCGAGGCTACTCTAAAGCTAGGTCCCACCAAGATGTGTGTCTCTGAGCTGGTGGAGGGTGTGGGTGAGCGCTGTGATAGGACTTCAGGGAGAGTGACTTTAGATTCATTTTCAGAGGTTTCTTCAGAGCTGGATTGGAGGCCCTGGGTCATGGACTCTGTCGGCTGTTTCCCAGATGTGCCTGTGGAAACAAGGGGAGATAAATAGTGTACGGCAGTGGCCTCTGAAAGAGGACACATCAGTCATAGCATGGTTATCTGATGGATGTTGCACTGTGGATCCTCACTTGGTATAGCAGTGCTGACCTCACCGTCAGCACAGGACCGGTACAGACCCTCACCGGCCAGCTGGACGGCTCTGTTTTCAAATTCTGTCAGAACTTTGATCTCCGATATCCCTCTACCTGTCTGTGACCTTTCTCTCCTGTTGTAAGCCAGTTTGTCCTGCATGGATAGAGATGGGGAGAGTGTAACAGGATGCCTGCCGGGCCAGATGATAAGTATGCCTGGCCTGTGTGGGTGGTGAGTGGTCCCAGGAAAGGGCTGAGTACAATGACAGTGTGTGTGAGAGAATGAATGGTGATGTCCCTTGCACTGGCAGTGAGTGAGGGCCCTCTGGATGTGTGATGGGTTTGTGAGCTGGGAGTGATAAGAGTGACTTACCCTGCAGAACGGAGAAGATCAGTCATCCTTTTGCGGCACTGGGTGGATGTCCTCCTCTGCAGGGCTTTGGTGCTGACCATCCCCACCACCGCCTCCCAAGCTGAGTTGGTGACATTGCTGCCCATCCTGCGGCTAGACCGGGGTTAGAGCAGGTCCCGATGGGCCTCCACAGCATCTAGCGGTCACTCGAGGGACCCGTCATGAAACCGGGGGGGGGCTGCTGTCTTTTCTCCTTGGCTGGCCATGTCTCCCGGGCAGCAGTGGTGAGCGGGTGGCGATGAGCGCTCTGCTGGGGGCTGCCTTTTAAAGATGGCGGCCGGCGTGATGCAACAGCGGGGTGATCACAGGCTGGTGAATGAGAGCGCGCACGCCATGCAAACGGCGTGTTTTGCGGGAGTGAATAAATAATGAGGCGGGGTCGGGACGATACAGGGTGAAAACCCGCCATTGTCGAGAGCGGGTAGGACTCCATTTTACCCACCCGCTACCACACTTAGAGCAATTCTGGGAAGATTCCACCTGTAGTCTGCTCTGGCTTGACAATTGGGGCCAAGGGTGTGGCCCACTCCGAAAACTGGACAGGTTGAACTATCCCCAGGTTTTCCAACCTGCACAACTCTGCTTCCACTTTTTCTTTTGGTTAATAAGGCACTGGTCTGGCCTTGATGAAACATTGTGTCGCCTGGGGATTGATGCACATTTTAGCTTGCATGCCCTTCAGTCTTCCCAATTCATCTTGAAAAACAAGGTCATATTCCTTCAAGGGCTCTGGAATTCCATCGGACTTCAAATGGAATATTTCTGACCAGTCAAGCTTTATTTTCTGCAACCAGTCTCGACCCAAAAGACTTGGTCCCTCCCCATTTCTGATGATCACAGGCAATTGAGCTGTCTGTTGTTTGTAGCAGACTGGGACAGCAGCAATGCCTTTGATCTGAATAGATTCTCCAGTGTAGGCTCTCAGCTTGGCGGTCATCTGCACCAATGTCAATGGCTGACTCCCTTCACTGAGGCACTTGAATGTTTGTTCCTCAACAACAGTAGTTGAAGCACCTCCATCTGCAGGTGTTTTCCATTCACTTGCACTGACACTGTAATGGGCTCAGAGTTAACAGGAGTCACATGATACAGAGAGCATGCATCAGGAGTACCAGCCTCAGCCTTTGCACTATCACTTAGCTCAATTAGATTGGTTTGTTGTTTTGCTGTTTGCCTATCCTTTGTTCTGCGCTGCCTAACCAGGTGTCCTTTCCTGTGGCAATAGTTGCATTCTGCCACTTTGAGCCTACAAACATCTGCTCCATGATTTCCTCCATATCTGTAGCAACTATTAGCTGACATGTTACCATTAAGCTTCCTAAGTCTCTGTGTATTGGGCATAGAATTGTGTTTAAAATCTGCTGTTCTGTTTCTCGCATGGCGGTCAGTGTGATGGAATGTGACGGAGTGTGACGGAATACTCTCCACTTGCCTGGAGGAGAGCAGCTCCCACAACACTGAAGAAGCTTGACACCATCCAGGACAAAGCAGATCCGCTTGATTGGCACCCCATCCACAAACATTCACTCCCTCCACCATCGACGCACAGTTGCCGCAGTGTGTACCATCTACAAGATGCACTGCAGAAATTTATCAAGGCTCCTTCAACAGCACCTTCCAAATACAAGAACATAAGAACTAGGAGCAGGAGTAGGCAATTCAGCCCCTCGAGCCTGCTCTGCCATTCATTACGATCATGGCTGATCTCATTTCAACCTCAACTCCAATTTCCCGCCCTCTCCCCATAACCTTTCAACCTGTTACTAATTAAAAATCTGTCTATCTCCTCCTTACATTTATTCAGCATCCCGGCATCCACTGCGCTCTGAGGTAGTAAATTCCACAGATTCACGACCCTTTGAGAAAAGTAATTCCTCCTCATCTCTGATTTAAATCTACCACCCCTTAGCCTAAAACTATGGCCTCTCATTCTAGAATGCCCCACAAGGGGAAACATCTGCTCCACATCTACTTTGTCTACCCCCTTTAGCATCTTATTTACCTCAATTAGATCTCCTCTCATCCTTCTAAACTCTAGCGAGTACAGGCCTAAACTGCTCAATCTCTCCTCATAAGGCAAGCCCCGCATCTCTGGAATCAATCTAGTGAACGTCTTCTGAACCGCCTCCAGCGCAACTACATCCTTCCTCAAGTAAGGGGACCAAAACTGTGTACAATACTCCAGTCTCACCAATGCCTTGTACACTTCCCTGTTTTTATACTCTATTCCTTTAGCAATAAATGCCAAAAACCCACAACCACTGCCATCTAGAAGGACAAAGGCAGCAGACACATGGGAACACTGCCACCTGGAGGTTCCCCTCCAAGCCACACACCATCCTGACTTGGAAATACATCACCATTCCTTCACTGTCGCTGGCTCAAAATCCTGGAACTCCCTCCCTAACAGCACTGTGGGTGTACCTACACCAAATGGACCGCAGCGGTTCAAGAAGGCAGCTCACCACCACCTTCTCAAGGCCAATTGGGGATGGGCAATAAATGCTGGCCCAGCCAGCAAAGCCCACATCCTGTGAATTAATTTTTAGAAATGATCACATACAGGCTGGACTGAAAGTGCGATTTCACGAGTTGCACTAACTCCCTGCACGGCTTAGAACTGGGTGCGATCGGGGGAGTCAGGTTTCGAATGAGGTTATACATTTTTTTCCCACCTGCACTCGGCAGGATAGATTTACATTTTTCTTCAGCAGTAATCTCGTTCACAATGAAATGGAACCCAAGTCACTCAACACACTGGCTCCAATCTTCAATTTTAGCATCGTATGAATCCATTCTTCCAATCAGTGACATGGCTGATAAATATTGTTCAACTTCGTTTTACTCACATCAACCAGGACGAAGTCAGTTTTATCCTCGTCGCCAAATGTAATAACTTGATGGACCAGCAAGTTTGGTGAAGAAAAGGCTAAACTTTATTTAGGTGATGTGTAGAGGTGCTTGCACGCTAGACGTGATCTCTCCGTCAGAAGCCCCACCCACAGGATTACCCAGGCTATAAGTTTATTGGTCAAAGCCCCCATAATTGCATCACATGATGAGTGATTGACAGGAGGGAGAGACAATACATCGAGTTACTACACTTCATATCGTCTACCAGTCATCCATGAGGCAGTTGGCAAATCTTTCAGTCCACTTACCCCACCAATTCATAACCGAAAACTCAAAAAGTGCCTTACCACTAGCACAGGTAACTGTTTTTAAGATGTAAGTAGCCTCCTTAAGCTTTGTGCTGCTCCATCTCTTGAGCCCATTTACAAATCTGCTTGAAAATTGTTTCATGCCATTCTAACACCAGCCACTAGGGAGCACCTGATTGAGTTCTGGACACAAACTTCCCTTCTCTGTGAGACAATGTGGTGGTGGTGGGGGTGGGGGTGGGGGCGCTGCTTGGTTATGCCTGGTTTCTGGATGCCAAGAGATTTCAAAATGGCATCCACAGTTCTGCGAAGTGAAGCGAAGTGTGCTGGACGCCACATTTGTAAAGTGGTCTGTATACACCCAGCCCACATCCACGGAAGATATACAGAGCAGGTAGCTCACTCTGTGGGTAATACTGATTTAATGCCAGCATTAGCATTTGGAGCTCAACACCCAACCTACACCCTCTCTGAACCTCCCAGAGCTGAGCAAGTGTCCAACGGGTGTTCCCCCTACCTGCGCTATTTGAAGGGAACATCAAATGCTTGCAAGCTAGTTGCTGGATTTTTTCCTTCGGGCTGTTGCTAAGATTCTTTGTATTTTTGTGCCCTTTTCTACACTTGTCAAAGGTTTCAACACCTATCGGGGGTGGTCTGGTAGATGCTGAAATACTTTTTTGGTGACTTAAAGGTTTGCGCACAAACCCATTGCTTCCCAATATGGTTGGACCAGTCAAACTCCTACTTGACATGAATGGAAGAGGCCACACAGAGCAGGAAAAGGATCTGGAAGAGAGAGGGGGAGGGGGGCTCTCAGAAAGAGGCTTTATCCGCACAGGATCTTTAGAGAGCAGATCTAATGCAAACCAGACTGTATGATTGTTGTGTACAAGTTGGCTGCTGTGACTCCAACTACTTCAAAAATAACTCATTGACTGCAAAGCACTTTGGAACGTCCTGACCTTGTGAAAGGTGCTATAGAAATGCAAATCTTTGTTTTCACCCTACCTGAAAATTCTGCATTCATCTTAATAATAAAACAATGGGCATTATCCTGGAAGGGCTAAGTAGTTGCAATGGGGGAATGGTGTGGTCATTAGTTTTGCAGACTCACCAGGGCAGTATCTGCTGGATCTCCTGTGGACTATATACACTGTAATCGTGTCCGCCATCTCACGCTGATAATTGTGAATGTTGTTGCCAGTATTAGATCTCTCATTCCTGCCTTCCATATGAAGCCATTTATTTAGCACAAGTGCAAGCACACACACACACACACACAGACACATGCACAAACACACACACATGCGCACAAACACACAAGCAAACACACATGCACAAACACACATGTGCACAAACACACATACAAACACATGCACACATAAACACACACATACACACACGCACACACGCATGCACATACACACAAAATCAATGATAAATCCCAGCAAACGATAAATTAGGATAGTTGCAATTCAGGCTAAATGGGATGAGGTCCAGCTGATGATAATCTAAGGCCAACATTACTGGAAAGTGGATTCATTTTATGCATTTCGGAAAGTGTTTATTTAGACTGGCATTTTTTTCAAATTTTCTGCACTAGTCTTTCCAAAGGTCAGTAGCCTCCTTCAGCTACTGAAGAAAAGGGAAGTTTCCTAGACAGTGACTCAGCCTAAATAAAATCTGAACAGCTTTAAACATGTCCTTGCGGAGTAGCTTGATCTAAAAGTATGTGTAATTCCCAAACTCTACCACTGATTTTATCTTGGTGAAGTTACGTGGGAAAGTGGAGATACCCCTACAACGCATTCAAAGATTAATTTCCATCCACACTGTTGAATTGAATTCATTCTAAGACTTTTGGGATAATTCTCCAATAAATGCTTACTTGTAGCGATTTGGTTTATAAACTCACAGTTAAATTAATAAAAACATTCAGTAAAAAAGAGGGTTTCTCAAACTAAATTGTTTCAGTGTCTCTACTTTCCTGAAATGGATGAACTTACAGTCATACTGTGGAGCCTTGTGGCTGGGATTTTGAATCATGGAATTAATAGTTTTCTTCCTAAATTGTAATTACCTAGGCATTCCAACAATAGGAAGAAAGAAAGACATATTTATTCAGCAACTTTCACAATCGCAGGATGGCCCGAAGAGCTTTACAGCCAATGAAATACTTTCCGAGTGTAGTCACAGTTCTAATTTAAAGAGAGTTTAATGTACTAAAATATTCACAGGAGCATTGACAGACAAAAATGGACGCCAAGCCACAAAAATAGATACCTGGGCAGGTTTTAAGGAGTATCTTTAAGGAAGAGGGGGAGGCAGAGAGGTTTAGGGAGGGAAGTTCCTATCATAACCATAAGGTTGAACTGCACTGGGGTAAATCCTACAACTACATTGAATATTATTCTTTAACATTTCAGTAGCCATCATTAAAAAACACAAGTGCTAATCTCATGAGCTAACAAGACAGTGCAAAAAAAAAACAAAGGACTCACTGCCAAGTGTTGGAATCCACTTGATAATGGAGACAAGCACTTAAGAAGCAGGTGTAGCTAACAGCAATGCTAGGTGACAGTCTTCGGAACTATTTACAGCAGAGACTTCTGGCATAGCACCATCACCTTTCACTGCTGAGAATTTTCATAATGAGAAACAATGAAATACTGGGGTAGATTTTCAACTTGGAACTCAGGCGTCAGATTGTTATCAAAGGCCAACAATCTACCAGTTGCCTTAAACAAGGTAGTTTCCGAAATAGCTGCTGTCACGATCATGCAATATGACCAGGACACATTATTTCACAACATTCATTTTCATGGACTTTCATTCTGACATGTGGTTGAGTAAACAGTTAATATGACAGTATAGTGTAAGGCCTTTCAGGAATGAAATTAGGAAACATGTCTATACACAAAGGCTAATAGAAATTTGGAACTCTCTTCGACAAACAGCAATTGATGCCAGATCAATTAAGTTTAAACCTGAGATTGATCGTACCTTTGGCTAACAGAAATCTAAAGGATATGGGGCAAAGAAGGGTACATGGGGTTAGGTCACAGATCAGCCATGAATGAATTGAACAGCGGAACAGGCTCAAGGGGTTACATGGATTCCTCCTCTTCCTATGTTCCTGTGACTTATCAGAGGGCAATAAAAGTCAATCACATTGTGGGATTGGAGTCACATAGAGGCACAAACTGGGTAACAAACTTGAGTTCTTTGGATTACTGGCCCAGTAAGCGATGCACTAAACTCAGAATCAGAGTATCAAAATTCCTCCCAATTATAAGTGACATTTTAACTTAAGAAGAGAAATATGCCTGTGTTGGTTGAACTGTCATTTGGGCCTGTTTGGTTCCTGTGAATGCTTAAATAAAAACATAAAAGTATAAGAAATAGGAACAGGAGTAGTCCATTCAGCCCCTCAAGCCTGCCCCGCTATTCAATAAGAACATGACCGATCTTCTACCTCAACTCCACCTACCTGCACTATTGGGATGGTATTGGTTACAGGTCTCTTAAAAAAAATCTTTGTAGTCTTCAGTGTGTTACAGCAAGTTTTTATGAACTACTTGTAATTATATTCATATATACAGTAAAGGGTACAGGCAAGGAGCTATCTTCACTTGTAGATCTTTACATGTCTCTGCTCAACACCACATTGACCCTAGGTCTGGGTCACGTGCCTTCTTAGATCACCATGCGGACGGTACTGTACTCAGTCCCACATTAACCTTGTATGTGCCAGACCCTTATACTACATGCACTACCCTCATATCCTCTAATTCCTTTAATATCCAAAACTCTACCAATCCCAGTCTTCAATATCCTCAATGACTGAGCATCCACAGCTCTCCGGGGTAGGGTATTCCAAATATTCACGACCCTCCGAGTAAAGAAATTTCTCCTCATCTCAGTCCTAAATGGACAGCTCCCTTATCTTACACATTGCTTTTTCTTACTTTGTTGTAAGCATCTTATTAACCATTGCAGGAGGAGAATGTAACCCCATTTTAAACCCCTCCCATGCCTGGTGGCAGTAGTGCAGGCAGAGTCGGGGTGGTTAACATGGCGGTGGGGGCATGGGTGGGGGGCAGGGTTGACTTGTGTTCCTGATGCGGTCTGCCACCTCACCAACTTAAATGAACTGAAACCACACGCACAGTGAGGCTACCTGAGGTCCCTCCAGAGGAGTGGTGATCCAATTAGAATGGCAAAGCTTTTCACTTCTGGGATTGAGAAGCTCTCTTCCCCACCCCATCCCCATCCCTTTCTCTCACTCCACCCCCCCCCCTAACTCCTCCTGTCCCTCACCCTCACCCCTCCCCTTTTGGTCCTCCTATCCTTCACCCTTCCTATTCCTCACTCATCCCCTCCCCCTCTCCTCACCCTGAACTCTTTGCCCGCCCCTCACTTTCACTTCTCCACTCACCCCACCTGCCCCTCACTCAAATCCCTCCCTGTCGCTCCACCTCATTCCTTCTGTCCCTTACTCTCGCCTCTCCCTTCACTCATTTCCCTCTCTTTTCCCTCCTCCCATTCCTCACACCTCCCATCCGTCATCCTCAATCCCCTCTCACTCCACCGCCTCACTCCTCCTGTCCCTCATCCCTCTTGTCCCTCACTCTTTTCTTTCCCCTCTCCTTTCTCTGAAATCTCCTCCCACCCCTCACCTTCACTCCCCTGCTCACTCCTCTTGCCCACTCTTCCCAGCCCTCACTCCCCTGTCCCTCACCCTGTTGAATGCCACTTAAACATGGAAGTTTTGGTCAGGGATGAGAGAGCTGCTGCAGATGTAATTCAATACTTGAAACAATCCTAAAAGCTGACAGTGTCACACGGGGCAATAATGGAGAAGATTTACATACACTTTTCCTCATTGTTGGCACCAAACTCCCTGTTTGCTGGAATTCAAAGATAACACCCATCTACTCAGCCAGGTTTTTTTGGAAAGTGCTTTACATTGACACAAAGTTCCGGCTTGGAAGGGCCTTGTTGGTCCTTTATACTCTCAGCAACCAGGAGGGTCAATTAGATGGACACCCATCCTTAAGTGCCTTCAGCTGAATGTTATTCTGCTATCTAACAAAATACAAGGAGTTGGTGAACAGTCTTTTCCAACTTTCTGATCTTTTGTACTTGGTATATCCAGCTCCTTTAGAGTGAAACTTGGGACTGCCAAGTTCCAGTCAACGCTGAATTGTAGAACTCCTTAGGGACTTTAGGCTTGGGAACTGGGAGGAGTGCCAGTCCCACAAGGGGAGCTCAACACCAATGGTCCTAGCGCAATGTGTATCTCCTATGTGCAGCCAGGGGTCAGTATAGGAAGCCAGGAGCTGCTCCCTTCCGCTGAGTGCTGCTTCCCTTTCATTTATGAGTCAGGGAGCAGACTGCCTTTAAGAGGAGCAGGCTGGCTAATCTATGTTCAATCAGAGCAACCCTTCTCGGCCCCACCTGTTGAGTACCCGGACAGCCAGCAGTGCAGAGGCCAGCAATATAATCAGGGTAAATGAGGAGAAAGCAGCGGGCTTACATGACGCCTTCTCCCAGGTGAGACGTGCTCATAAACTGAACCTTTTTGTGGTTCATTATGCCTGTAGTCATCTGTGTCGATTCAGTCACGCCTTATTAAACTGGACACCATGTTGAGCTCTTTCCAACCTACCGTAATCTCTCCAGGGTTCACCAATTCTCTCATAATGCCTAAGCTTTTGTTCCTTTTAGGTCAGGCAATTGTAGATCAGCCTTACCAAAGGGCAGATCAGGCTCAAAGGGCTGAATGGTCTGCTCCTGCTCATGTCCTCACATACCAGGTGAGCACTTGTCTTCCCCAGGGAACCTGACGCGGCGAATTTCACAGAGTGCTGGCAACCATACATAAGTTGGGCTAACATATTTTATATAAAAGCTGCGATCTTATCTACCTGTCATTGCCTTGCTCTTTCAATTATAACAAATATGGGTACGGCGCCAATGAATTTCGTGCACTTTTCTTTGCTTGTAATGTTTGTTTAAAAACTCATAAATTAAAGGCAAACTATTGTTATTACTGGCTGCCTGATGAGATGCCAGTTTAAGGAACAATTCAAAACGAGCAATTTATTATTATATTTTAACATCCTTGTTGCAATTTATGTCTATAGAACAGACGTAAATGGAACTATTTCAACGATTCCATTTACAGTTTTTAATTTTTGAAAAACTTTTTAAATCTTGTCCTTTCAAAGTACGCGCAAGCTGATTGGTAGCATAACTGTGGAAATGGTAGAGTTGAGTGACATAAAGGTATCGGTTCTGAAATTCCACGGGGCTTTGTGGTGTACCAGAGGAATTCTCCCCACTGCCCACGAACCAATATTTATCCCTCAACCAACAACACTAAACCTGGTAATCTGATCATTATCACATTGCTAGTTGTGGGAGCTTGCTGTGCACAAATTGGCTGACTCCCTTTACCAAATTAAAACATGGGCTTCAAAAAGTACTTCATTGGCTGTGATTGTGAAAGGTGCTATATAAATGCAAGTCTTTCTTTTCATTGCTCTCAGTTGTCTGTTGTCTCTCCTGTTTCACTCCCTCTCCTTCCTGTACTGCACAGAGTCAAAGCCTGGCCTTCTCTGTGGAACCTGGTAACTAAGTGTGTAGGTGTAACCTAGAGATATCTTTGGTGACCCTGACATTAAAGAGTGGATCTTAACCCTGCCTGCCCTGTTTAACCTGACAATTAAAATAGCCAGAGCCACTTAACCCCTCACTTACCCACATTAAAATACTGTGGCAGGTCAGAGGCTGCAAATTCTGTGGCAAGCAACTCACCTGACTCACCAAAGCCTGTCCACCATCTACAAGGCACAAGTCAGGAGTGTGATGGAATACTGTCTACCTGTCTGGATGAGTGCAGCTCTAACAACACTCAAGAAACTAAGCACCATCCAGGACAATACAATCTGCTTGATTGGTACTCCATCCACCAGCTTAAACATTCATTCCCTACACCACTGGCACACAGTGTCAGCAGTGTGTACCACCTACAAGATGCACTGCAGAAACGTGACACAAATCTGTGACCCCTACCACCTAGAAAGTCAAGGGCAGCAGATGCAAGTGAACACCGCCACTTGCAAGTTCCCCTCAAAGCCACTCACCATCCTGACTTGGAAATATATTGGCCGTTCCTTCACTGTCGTTGGGTCAAGATCCTGGAACTCCCTCCCTTGCAGCAGTCTACGTGTACCTGCACCACATGGACTGCAGCAGTTCAAGAAAGTGGCTCACCACCATCCACACAAGGGTAATTTAGAGATGAGCAACAAATACTGGCCTAGCCAGCAAATACCACATCCCACAAAAGAACAAAAATAATTTGCTGCCCTGTCTTGGATTGCAATGTTTGTTACGACCGGGTGAAAAGGAATGAACTGGCTCCCCTTTATTCAGCCCCATCGATCAGTCGCAAAAGTTTTTTAAAAAAACAAATTCCCCATAGATGCCTTTTCCAATCCAAATGTATTTACTTTCTAATAAGCCAATCAAACCAGGTTTTCTTGAGTCAAAGAAAGAGAAAGTTTATTAGTTACTAAACCCAAGAAAATAAAATATGGGATCACACACACACACACACACACACATACACAGACACACACACACACACACACACACACAGATATCAAAAGTAAAATAAGTTAGAGTCCAAATAAAAGTTGAAAGAATATACAATTAAGTCCTTTGCTTGTTCTTGAGGTGTAGATAGTTGAAGGTTGTGGCTGTTTGAAGTTAGGCGGTTTCCTTTAAAATCTTGGAGCTGACTCAAAGTTCATGTAACTTGGCAAAATCAGTTCTTAAACCTCCTGCCTGTATATTCCAAAAAGGAATTCAATTAATGTGTCTTGTCATTGTTGTTGAACAAGTATTTGAATTTTTGATCTTTCATTTTGACACATTTCAAGATAATAGAAACCAACAGGAGATGGGGTTAGTTTGTCCTCCACAGGGGGATTGGAATGTCTGTTGGATATCTGGATGATTAGCAGCTCCCACTGTGTTGACAGAATTTCAGCTGATTGAAGTCCAGTACTTTTCATTTTTAGTGCCTTTTTTTCAAGAGTCCTTTTTCGAAGTGCACCTTGACACCCCCAAGGGTGGAATTCTATGAGCAACATGTCAGCAGTGCAATCTATGTCGTAACTTCCCAGAAAAGGTCAACTTACAATTCCAGACATCAGGTGACTTGTGACAGCCATTTTGATCAGTGCCTTTTCTTGTATTTTAAAGAAAAATACGTCCCTTAAAACTGTTCAATATGTCTTTGGTTAGCTGGTGAAGGTATAGGTAGATCTCACTGAGTCACAATTTCTGTCATAGTGACATGTTCCTGAGGAGGTGAGCCAGACATCACTGCAAGGCAGCAGGGCCCTTATTTAGGTAAAAAAATCAGACCCAGATACTTCATCTGGGCCTGACTGCAATTTTGTCCCAAAGTTTGACAATTAAAACGCAATTCTGGCTGGTCTCTCATATCTACCTTCCATAAATGTGAGGTCCTCCAAAACTCCACTGCCTGTATCTTAACTCACAGCAAGTCCTGTTCATTCATCACCCCTTGGGCTTCCTGCCCTACATTGGCACCCGGTTGCGTAAAGCCTCAGTTTTAAAACTTTTATTCTTGTTTTCAAATCCCTCCATGCGGCCTCACCCCCTCCATATCTCTGTAATCCCCTCCAAGCCCACAAGCCTCTGGGACCTCTTTACTCCTCTAATTCTGGCCTCTTGAGCATCCCTGATTTTAATCACTCCACCATTGGTGGCCACGCCTTCAGTGGCCTACGCCCAAAACTCTGGAATTCCCTCCCTAAGCCTTTCCGCCTCCCTGCCTCTCTTTCCTCCTTTAAGGCACTCCGACCTCTTTGACCAAGCTTTTGGTCACGGCCTAATATCTCCTTGTGTGGCTCGGTGGCAAAGTTTGTTTTATGATGCTTCCGTGATGCGCTATGGGACATTTGGTTACATGAAAGACACTATATAGATAGAAGTTTTGTTGTTGAGGCTTCACCAACAGACCAAGCTGGCAGCAAGTGGGTCTGGGACCAGAGGAGGCTAATGGAGCCCATGTCAATAAAGGCTCAAGAGATTCGAACCTGCATGGCTTCTACCAGGGGTTCAAATCCAGACTTAAGAGCCTCCTACCTGGCCACTTCCATGTCTTCACCGCTTCTCTTTACACGTTAAATAAAGCCCCATTGAGAAATCCGTGTTTAGAACGCAAAGCGGCACTTTTAAACAAATGTAATGATCAGAACCTCGAGAGTAGTTAACAGCAGCAATAATAACGGGCATTTATATAGCACCTTTTAAGCAGCCCCAGGTGCTTCACTGGAGTGGAATCAGACAAAATATGACACCCAACACATAAGGAGCTATTGGGACAGGTGACCAAACTCCTTGTCAAAGAATAGCCTTTAAGCAGCAGCTTCTTCAGTTCTCAGCCCAAAGTCAGGTCTGACCTACATCGCCATGATCTGCACCATGGATAGGACAAGAGGCAGGACCCGAATCCATCCCAGCCAAAACAGGGATTGAACTCAATCTGATACCACCAATCTGATGCCAATTGTCCAGCCAACTGCCCACCCAAGGAATCTGAGTTGCTATGCCAACATATCCTTTTACATCCATGTCATAGCCTGGAGATATGGACAGTGATGGTAAAAGCTCCAGCATTCATTCCATCACATGGGTGACCAGGTATTTCTCCTGCTCTTACCACCTGCCATTGGTGCATGCTGGAAGCATTTACAAATTGATACTCAATATGCTTGGCCATTTATGGACACACATTCCTTGGGCATCACGTCCTGGAGTGGGACTTGACCCAGAGCTTCCAGTTTAGAGGCAGGGGCACCACCCACTGCTCCACAAGACCTCCAAGCAGCAGCTTAAGATGCACAAAATGGCTTTCTTAATATTGCCCTAGGAATATCTTGCAAAAGCTCTTGCCACCACTAATATAGTGGCAGGAATAATTTGGAGTGCTATTTTTAACCATGTCCACTTACCCCAGTTGAATGTGGCTTCTGCCAGGCCCGAATTTAGAAGGGGTATTCAGATGTAGGGAATTTTTCTGTGCCCATTTTGACGCAGTTGCCTTCAAGATTGCAATTGTCTCTCTCTTTACCAAATCAAATCTGCCCCAAAACAGGTGGTGATTCATAGAAAAAGCCACAGCCATAATTGCGGCCAGGCTAAGACTCATGCAGTACTGATGGAGTGAGGTGCTGTTCTAAGACTCATGCAGTACTGATGGAGTGAGGTGCTGTTCTAAGACTCATGCAGTACTGATGGAGTGAGGTACTGTTCTAAGACTCACGCAGTACTGATGGAGTGAGGTGCTGTTCTAAGACTCATGCAGTACTGATGGAGTGAGGTGCTGTTCTAAGACTCATGCAGTACTGATGGAGTGAGGTGCTGTTCTAAGACTCATGCAGTACTGATGGAGTGAGGTGCTGTTCTAAGACTCATGCAGTATTGACAGAGTGAGGTGCTGTTCTAAGACTGATGCAGTACTGATGGAGTGAGGTGCTGTTCTAAGACTCATGCAGTACTGATGGAGTGAGGTGCTGTTCCAAGACTCATGCAGTACTGATGGAGTGAGGTGATGTTCTAAGACTCATGCAGTATTGATAGAGTGAGGTGCTGTTCTAAGACTCATGCAGTACTGATGGAGTGAGGTGCTGTTCTAAGACTCATGCAGTACTGATGGAGTGAGGTGCTGTTCTAAGACTCATGCAGTACTGATGGAGTGAGGTGCTGTTCTAAGACTCATGCAGTACTGATGGAGTGAGGTGCTGTTCTAAGACTCATGCAGTACTGATGGAGTGAGGTGCTGTTCTAAGACTCATGCAGTACTGATGGAGTGAGGTGCTGTTCTAAGACTCATGCAGTACTGATGGAGTGAGGTGCTGTTCTAAGACTCATGCAGTACTGATGGAGTGAGGTGCTGTTCTAAGACTCATGCAGTACTGATGGAGTGAGGTGCTGTTCAAAGACTCATGCAGTACTGATGGAGTGAGGTGCTGTTCTAAGACTCATGCAGTACTGATGGAGTGAGGTGCTGTTCTAAGACTCATGCAGTACTGATGGAGTGAGGTGCTGTTCTAAGACTCATGCAGTACTGATGGAGTGAGGTGCTGTTCTAAGACTCATGCAGTACTGATGGAGTGAGGTACTGTTCTAAGACTCACGCAGTACTGATGGAGTGAGGTGCTGTTCTAAGACTCATGCAGTACTGATGGAGTGAGGTACTGTTCTAAGACTCATGCAGTACTGATGGAGTGAGGTGCTGTTCTAAGACTCATGCAGTACTGATGGAGTGAGGTGCTGTTCTAAGACTCATGCAGTATTGACAGAGTGAGGTGCTGTTCTAAGACTGATGCAGTACTGATGGAGTGAGGTGCTGTTCTAAGACTCATGCAGTACTGATGGAGTGAGGTGCTGTTCCAAGACTCATGCAGTACTGATGGAGTGAGGTGATGTTCTAAGACTCATGCAGTATTGATAGAGTGAGGTGCTGTTCTAAGACTCATGCAGTACTGATGGAGTGAGGTGCTGTTCTAAGACTCATGCAGTACTGATGGAGTGAGGTGCTGTTCTAAGACTCATGCAGTACTGATGGAGTGAGGTGCTGTTCTAAGACTCATGCAGTACTGATGGAGTGAGGTGCTGTTCTAAGACTCATGCAGTACTGATGGAGTGAGGTGCTGTTCAAAGACTCATGCAGTACTGATGGAGTGAGGTGCTGTTCTAAGACTCATGCAGTACTGATGGAGTGAGGTGCTGTTCTAAGACTCATGCAGTACTGATGGAGTGAGGTGCTGTTCTAAGACTCATGCAGTACTGATGGAGTGAGGTGCTGTTCAAAGACTCATGCAGTACTGATGGAGTGAGGTGCTGTTCTAAGACTCATGCAGTACTGATGGAGTGAGGTGCTGTTCTAAGACTCATGCAGTACTGATGGAGTGAGGTGCTGTTCTAAGACTCATGCAGTACTGATGGAGTGAGGTGCTGTTCTAAGACTCATGCAGTACTGATGGAGTGAGGTGCTGTTCTAAGACTCATGCAGTACTGATGGAGTGAGGTGCTGTTCTAAGACTCATGCAGTACTGATGGAGTGAGGTGCTGTTCTAAGACTCATGCAGTACTGATGGAGTGAGGTGCTGTTCTAAGACTCATGCAGTACTGATGGAGTGAGGTGCTGTTCTAAGACTCATGCAGTACTGATGGAGTGAGGTGCTGTTCTAAGACTCATGCAGTACTGATGGAGTGAGGTGCTGTTCTAAGACTCATGCAGTACTGACGGAGTGAGGTGCTGTTCTAAGACTCATGCAGTACTGATGGAGTGAGGTGCTGTTCTAAGACTCATGCAGTACTGATGGAGTGAGGTGCTGTTCTAAGACTCATGCAGTACTGACAGAGTGAGGTGCTGTTCAAAGACTCATGCAGTACTGATGGAGTGAGGTGCTGTTCTAAGACTCATGCAGTACTGAAGGAGTGAGGTGCTGTTCTAAGACTCATGCAGTACTGACGGAGTGAGGTGCTGTTCTAAGACTCATGCAGTACTGAAGGAGTGAGGTGCTGTTCTAAGACTCATGCAGTACTGAAGGAGTGAGGTGCTGTTCTAAGACTCATGCAGTACTGAAGGAGTGAGGTGCTGTTCTAAGACTCATGCAGTACTGAAGGAGTGAGGTGCTGTTCTAAGACTCATGCAGTACTGATGGAGTGAGGTGCTGTTCTAAGACTCATGCAGTACTGAAGGAGTGAGGTGTTGTTCTAAGACTCATGCAGTACTGATGGAGTGAGGTGCTGTTCTAAGAATCATGCAGTACTGATGGAGTGAGGTACTGTTCTAAGACTCATGCAGTACTGATGGAGTGAGGTGCTGTTCTAAGACTCATGCAGTATTGACGGAGTGAGGTGCTGTTCTAAGACTCATGCAGTACTGATGGAGTGAGGTGCTGTTCTAAGACTCATGCAGTACTGATGGAGTGAGGTGCTGTTCTAAGACTCATGCAGTACTGATGGAGTGAGGTGCTGTTCTAAGACTCATGCAGTACTGACGGAGTGAGGTGCTGTTCTAAGACTCATGCAGTACTGACAGAGTGAGGCGCTGTTCTAAGACTCATGTAGTACTGACGGAGTGAGGTGCTGTTCTAAGACTCATGCAGTACTGAAGGAGTGAGGTGCTGTTCTAAGACTCATGCAGTACTGATGGAGTGAGGTGCTGTTCTAAGACTCATGCAGTACTGATGGAGTGAGGTGCTGTTCTAAGACTCATGCAGTACTGAAGGAGTGAGGTGCTGTTCTAAGACTCATGCAGTACTTATGGAGTGAAGTGCTGTTCTAAGACTCATGCAGTACTGATGGAGTGAGGTTCTGTTCTAAGACTCATGCAGTACTGAAGGAGTGAGGTGCTGTTCTAAGACTCATGCAGTACTGACAGAGTGAGGTGCTGTTCTAAGACTCATGCAGTACTGACGGAGTGAGGTGCTGTTCTAAGACTCATGCAATACTGAAGGAGTGAGGTGCTGTTCTAAGACTCATGCAGTACTGACGGAGTGAGGTGCTGTTCTAAGACTCATGCAGTACTGAAGGAGTGAGGTGCTGTTCTAAGACTCATGCAGTACTGAAGGAGTGAGGTGCTGTTCTAAGACTCATGCAGTACTGAAGGAGTGAGGTGCTGTTCTAAGACTCATGCAGTACTGACAGGAGTGAGGTGCTGTTCTAAGACTCATGCAGTACTGATGGAGTGAGGTGCTGTTCTAAGACTCATGCAGTACTGATGGAGTGAGGTGCTGTTCTAAGACTCATGCAGTACTGATGGAGTGAGTTGCTGTTCTAAGACTCATGCAGTACTGATGGAGTGAGGTGCTGTTCTAAGACTCATGCAGTACTGATGGAGTGAGGTGCTGTTCTAAGACTCATGCAGTACTGACAGAGTGAGGTGCTGTTCTAAGACTCATGCAGTACTGATGGAGTGAGGTGCTGTTCTAAGACTCATGCAGTACTGAAGGAGTGAGGTGCTGTTCTAAGACTCATGCAGTACTGATGGAGTGAGGTGCTGTTCTAACACTCATGCAGTACTGACGGAGTGAGGTGCTGTTCTAAGACTCATGCAGTACTGAAGGAGTGAGGTGCTGTTCTAAGACTCATGCAGTACTGAAGGAGTGAGGTGCTGTTCTAACACTCATGCAGTACTGAAGGAGTGAGGTGCTGTTCTAAGACTCATGCAGTACTGATGGAGTGAGGTGCTGTTCTAAGACTCATGCAGTACTGAAGGAGTGAGGTGCTGTTCTAAGACTCATGCAGTACTGATGGAGTGAGGTGCTGTTCTAAGACTCATGCAGTACTGATGGAGTGAGGTACTGTTCTAAGACTCATGCAGTACTGATGGAGTGAGGTGCTGTTCTAAGACTCATGCAGTACTGACGGAGTGAGGTGCTGTTCTAAGACTCATGCAGTACTGATGGAGTGAGGTGCTGTTCTAAGACTCATGCAGTACTGATGGAGTGAGGTGCTGTTCTAAGACTCATGCAATACTGATGGAGTGAGGTGCTGTTCTAAGACTCATGCAGTACTCATGGAGTGAGGTGCTGTTCTAAGACTCATGCAGTACTGAAGGAGTGAGGTGCTGTTCAAAGACTCATGCAGTAAGTATGGAGTGAAGTGCTGTTCTAAGACTCATGCAGTACTGATGGAGTGAGGTGCTGTTCTAAGACTCATGCAGTACTGAAGGAGTGAGGTGCTGTTCTAAGACTCATGCAGTACTGATGGAGTGAGGTGCTGTTCTAAGACTCATGCAGTACTGAAGGAGTGAGGTGCTGTTCTAAGACTCATGCAGTACTGAAGGAGTGAGGTGCTGTTCTAAGACTCATGCAGTACTGAAGGAGTGAGGTGCTGTTCTAAGACTCATGCAGTACTGAAGGAGTGAGGTGCTGTTCTAAGACTCATGCAGTACTGATGGCGTGAGGTGCTGTTCTAAGACTCATGCAGTACTGAAGGAGTGAGGTGTTGTTCTAAGACTCATGCAGTACTGATGGAGTGAGGTGCTGTTCTAAGACTCATGCAGTACTGATGGAGTGAGGTGCTGTTCTAAGAATCATGCAGTACTGATGGAGTGAGGTACTGTTCTAAGACTCATGCAGTACTGATGGAGTGAGGTGCTGTTCTAAGACTCATGCAGTACTGATGGAGTGAGGTGCTGTTCTAAGACTCATGCAGTACTGATGGAGTGAGGTGCTGTTCTAAGACTCATGCAGTACTGATGGAGTGAGGTGCTGTTCTAAGACTCATGCAGTACTGATGGAGTGAGGTGCTGTTCTAAGACTCATGCAGTACTGATGGAGTGAGGTGCTGTTCTAAGACTCATGCAGTACTGATGGAGTGAGGTGCTGTTCTAAGACTCATGCAGTACTGATGGAGTGAGGTGCTGTTCTAAGACTCATGCAGTACTGATGGAGTGAGGTGCTGTTCTAAGACTCATGCAGTACTGAAGGAGTGAGGTGCTGTTCTAAGACTCATGCAGTACTGATGGAGTGAGGTGCTGTTCTAAGACTCATGCAGTACTGAAGGAGTGAGGTGCTGTTCTAAGACTCATGCAGTACTGAAGGAGTGAGGTGCTGTTCTAAGACTCATGCAGTACTGATGGAGTGAGGTGCTGTTCTAAGACTCATGCAGTACTGATGGAGTGAGGTGCTGTTCTAAGACTCATGCAGTACTGATGGAGTGAGGTGCTGTTCTAAGACTCATGCAGTACTGATGGAGTGAGGTGCTGTTCTAAGACTCATGCAGTACTGATGGAGTGAGGTGCTGTTCTAAGACTCATGCAGTACTGATGGAGTGAGGTGCTGTTCTAAGACTCATGCAGTACTGATGGAGTGAGGTGCTGTTCTAAGACTCATGCAGTACTGATGGAGTGAGGTGCTGTTCTAAGACTCATGCAGTACTGATGGAGTGAGGTGCTGTTCTAAGACTCATGCAGTACTGATGGAGTGAGGTGCTGTTCTAAGACTCATGCAGTACTGAAGGAGTGAGGTGCTGTTCTAAGACTCATGCAGTACTGATGGAGTGAGGTGCTGTTCTAAGACTCATGCAGTACTGAAGGAGTGAGGTGCTGTTCTAAGACTCATGCAGTACTGATGGAGTGAGGTGCTGTTCTAAGACTCATGCAGTACTGATGGAGTGAGGTGCTGTTCTAAGACTCATGCAGTACTGATGGAGTGAGGTGCTGTTCTAAGACTCATGCAGTACTGATGGAGTGAGGTGCTGTTCTAAGACTCATGCAGTACTGAAGGAGTGAGGTGCTGTTCTAAGACTCATGCAGTACTGATGGAGTGAGGTGCTGTTCTAAGACTCATGCAGTACTGATGGAGTGAGGTGCTGTTCTAAGACTCATGCAGTACTGAAGGAGTGAGGTGCTGTTCTAAGACTCATGCAGTACTGATGGAGTGAGGTGCTGTTCTAAGACTCATGCAGTACTGATGGAGTGAGGTGCTGTTCTAAGACTCATGCAGTACTGAAGGAGTGAGGTGCTGTTCTAAGACTCATGCAGTACTGAAGGAGTGAGGTGCTGTTCTAAGACTCATGCAGTACTGAAGGAGTGAGGTGCTGTTCTAAGACTCATGCAGTACTGAAGGAGTGAGGTGCTGTTCTAAGACTCATGCAGTACTGAAGGAGTGAGGTGCTGTTCTAAGACTCATGCAGTACTGATGGAGTGAGGTGCTGTTCTAAGACTCATGCAGTACTGAAGGAGTGAGGTGCTGTTCTAAGACTCATGCAGTACTGATGGAGTGAGGTGCTGTTCTAAGACTCATGCAGTACTGATGGAGTGAGGTACTGTTCTAAGACTCATGCAGTACTGATGGAGTGAGGTGCTGTTCTAAGACTCATGCAGTATTGACGGAGTGAGGTGCTGTTCTAAGACTCATGCAGTACTGATGGAGTGAGGTGCTGTTCTAAGACTCATGCAGTACTGATGGAGTGAGGTGCTGTTCTAAGACTCATGCAGTACTGATGGAGTGAGGTGCTGTTCTAAGACTCATGCAGTACTGACGGAGTGAGGTGCTGTTCTAAGACTCATGCAGTACTGAAGAGTGAGGCGCTGTTCTAAGACTCATGTAGTACTGACGGAGTGAGGTGCTGTTCTAAGACTCATGCAGTACTGAAGGAGTGAGGTGCTGTTCTACGACTCATGCAGTACTGATGGAGTGAGGTGCTGTTCTAAGACTCATGCAGTACTGATGGAGTGAGGTGCTGTTCTAAGACTCATGCAGTACTGAAGGAGTGAGGTGCTGTTCTAAGACTCATGCAGTACTGATGGAGTGAGGTGCTGTTCTAAGACTCATGCAGTACTGATGGAGTGAGGTGCTGTTCTAAGACTCATGCAGTACTGAAGGAGTGAGGTGCTGTCTAAGACTCATGCAGTACTGACAGGAGTGAGGTGCTGTTCTAAGGACTCATGCAGTACTGACGGAGTGAGGTGCTGTTCTAAGACTCATGCAAGTACTGAAGGAGTGAGGTGCTGTTCTAAGACTCATGCAGTACTGACGGAGTGAGGTGCTGTTCTAAGACTCATGCAGTACTGAAGGAGTGAGGTGCTGTTCTAAGACTCATGCAGTACTGAAGGAGTGAGGTGCTGTTCTAAGACTCATGCAGTACTGAAGGAGTGAGGTGCTGTTCTAAGATCATGCCGTACTGACAGAGTGAGGTGTGTTCTACGACTCATGCAGACAGAGTACTCAAGATCATGTGACTGCGGAGTGCGGTGCTGTTCTAAGACTCATGCAGTACTGAAGGAGTGAAGGTGCTGTTCTAGACTCATGCAGTACTGACGGAGTGAGGTGCTGTTCTAAGACTTCATGCGTACTGATGGAGTGAGGTGCTGTTCTAAGACTCATGCAGTACTGAAGGAGTGAGGTGCTGTTCTAAGACTCCATGCAGTACTTAAGGAGTGAGGTGCAGTTCTAAGACTCATGCAGATACTGATGGAGTGAGGTTCTGTTCTAGACTCATGCAGTACTGAGGAGTGAGTGATGCTGTCTAAGACTCATGCAGTACTGACAGAGTGAGGTGCTGTCTAAGAATCATGCAGTACTGACTGGACTGAGGTGCTGTCTAAGATCATGCAGTCAGTACTGAAGGAGTGAGGTGCTGTTCTAAGACTCATGCAGTACATGACGGATGTGAGGTGCTGGTTCTAAGACTCATGTCAGTACTGAAGGAGTGCGGTGCTGTTCTAAGACTCATGCATGTACCTGACGGCGTGAGGTGCTGTTCTAAGACTCATGCAGTACTGAGGAGTGAGGTGCTGTTCTCAGACTCATGCAGTACTGATGGAAGTGAGGTGCTGTTCTAAGACTCATGCAGTACTGATGGAGTGAGGTGCTGTTCTAAGACTCATGCAGTACTGATGGAGTGAGGTGCTGTTCTAAGACTCATGCAGTACTGATGGAGTGAGGTGCTGTTCTAAGACTCATGCAGTACTGATGGAGTGAGGTGCTGTTCTAAGACTCATGCAGTACTGAAGGAGTGAGGTGCTGTTCTAAGACTCATGCAGTACTGAAGGAGTGAGGTGCTGTTCTAAGACTCATGCAGTACTGAAGGAGTGAGGTGCTGTTCTAAGACTCATGCAGTACTGAAGGAGTGAGGTGCTGTTCTAAGACTCATGCAGTACTGATGGAGTGAGGTGCTGTTCTAAGACTCATGCAGTACTGAAGGAGTGAGGTGCTGTTCTAAGACTCATGCAGTACTGATGGAGTGAGGTGCTGTTCTAAGACTCATGCAGTACTGATGGAGTGAGGTACTGTTCTAAGACTCATGCAGTACTGATGGAGTGAGGTGCTGTTCTAAGACTCATGCAGTACTGACGGAGTGAGGTGCTGTTCTAAGACTCATGCAGTACTGATGGAGTGAGGTGCTGTTCTAAGACTCATGCAGTACTGATGGAGTGAGGTGCTGTTCTAAGACTCATGCAATACTGATGGAGTGAGGTGCTGTTCTAAGACTCATGCAGTACTGCATGGAGTGAGGTGCTGTTCTAAGACTCATGCAGTACTGAAGGAGTGAGGTGCTGTTCAAAGACTCATGCAGTACTGATGGAGTGAAGTGCTGTTCTAAGACTCATGCAGTACTGATGGAGTGAGGTGCTGTTCTAAGACTCATGCAGTACTGAAGGAGTGAGGTGCTGTTCTAAGACTCATGCAGTACTGATGGAGTGAGGTGCTGTTCTAAGACTCATGCAGTACTGAAGGAGTGAGGTGCTGTTCTAAGACTCATGCAGTACTGAAGGAGTGAGGTGCTGTTCTAAGACTCATGCAGTACTGAAGGAGTGAGGTGCTGTTCTAAGACTCATGCAGTACTGAAGGAGTGAGGTGCTGTTCTAAGACTCATGCAGTACTGATGGAGTGAGGTGCTGTTCTAAGACTCATGCAGTACTGAAGGAGTGAGGTGTTGTTCTAAGACTCATGCAGTACTGATGGAGTGAGGTGCTGTTCTAAGACTCATGCAGTACTGATGGAGTGAGGTGCTGTTCTAAGAATCATGCAGTACTGATGGAGTGAGGTACTGTTCTAAGACTCATGCAGTACTGATGGAGTGAGGTGCTGTTCTAAGACTCATGCAGTACTGACGGAGTGAGGTGCTGTTCTAAGACTCATGCAGTACTGATGGAGTGAGGTGCTGTTCTAAGACTCATGCAGTACTGATGGAGTGAGGTGCTGTTCTAAGACTCATGCAGTACTGATGGAGTGAGGTGCTGTTCTAAGACTCATGCAGTACTGATGGAGTGAGGTGCTGTTCTAAGACTCATGCAGTACTGATGGAGTGAGGTGCTGTTCAAAGACTCATGCAGTACTGATGGAGTGAGGTGCTGTTCTAAGACTCATGCAGTACTGATGGAGTGAGGTGCTGTTCTAAGACTCATGCAGTACTGATGGAGTGAGGTGCTGTTCTAAGACTCATGCAGTACTGATGGAGTGAGGTGCTGTTCTAAGACTCATGCAGTACTGAAGGAGTGAGGTGCTGTTCTAAGACTCATGCAGTACTGATGGAGTGAGGTGCTGTTCTAAGACTCATGCAGTACTGACTGGAGTGAGGTGCTGTTCTAAGACTCATGCAGTACTGATGGAGTGAGGTGCTGTTCTAAGACTCATGCAGTACTGATGGAGTGAGGTGCTGTTCTAAGACTCATGCAGTACTGATGGAGTGAGGTGCTGTTCTAAGACTCATGCAGTACTGATGGAGTGAGGTGCTGTTCTAAGACTCATGCAGTACTGACGGAGTGAGGTGCTGTTCTAAGACTCATGCAGTACTGATGGAGTGAGGTGCTGTTCTAAGACTTATGCAGTACTGATGGAGTGAGGTGCTGTTCTAAGACTCATGCAGTACTGACAGAGTGAGGTGCTGTTCTAAGACTCATGCAGTACTGATGGAGTGAGGTGCTGTTCTAAGACTCATGCAGTACTGACGGAGTGAGGTGCTGTTCTAAGACTCATGCAGTACTGACGGAGTGAGGTGCTGTTCTAAGACTCATGCAGTACTGAAGGAGTGAGGTGCTGTTCTAAGACTCATGCAGTACTGAAGGAGTGAGGTGCTGTTCTAAGACACATGCAGTACTGAAGGAGTGAGGTGCTGTTCTAAGACTCATGCAGTACTGAAGGAGTGAGGTGCTGTTCTAAGACTCATGCAGTACTGATGGAGTGAGGTGCTGTTCTAAGACTCATGCAGTACTGAAGGAGTGAGGTGTTGTTCTAAGACTCATGCAGTACTGATGGAGTGAGGTGCTGTTCTAAGACTCATGCAGTACTGATGGAGTGAGGTGCTGTTCTAAGACTCATGCAGTACTGATGGAGTGAGGTGCTGTTCTAAGACTCATGCAGTACTGATGGAGTGAGGTGCTGTTCTAAGACTCATGCAGTACTGATGGAGTGAGGTGCTGTTCTAAGACTCATGCAGTACTGATGGAGTGAGGTGCTGTTCTAAGACTCATGCAGTACTGATGGAGTGAGGTGCTGTTCTAAGACTCATGCAGTACTGATGGAGTGAGGTGCTGTTCTAAGACTCATGCAGTACTGACTGAGTGAGGTGCTGTTCTAAGACTCATGCAGTACTGATGGAGTGAGGTGCTGTTCTAAGACTCATGCAGTACTGAAGGAGTGAGGTGCTGTTCTACGACTCATGCAGTACTGATGGAGTGAGGTGCTGTTCTAAGACTCATGCAGTACTGATGGAGTGAGGTGCTGTTCTAAGACTCATGCAGTACTGAAGGAGTGAGGTGCTGTTCTAAGACTCATGCAGTACTGATGGAGTGAGGTGCTGTTCTAAGACTCATGCAGTACTGATGGAGTGAGGTGCTGTTCTAAGACTCATGCAGTACTGAAGGAGTGAGGTGCTGTTCTAAGACTCATGCAGTACTGACAGGAGTGAGGTGCTGTTCTAAGACTCATGCAGTACTGACGGAGTGAGGTGCTGTTCTAAGACTCATGCAATACTGAAGGAGTGAGGTGCTGTTCTAAGACTCATGCAGTACTGACGGAGTGAGGTGCTGTTCTAAGACTCATGCAGTACTGAAGGAGTGAGGTGCTGTTCTAAGACTCATGCAGTACTGAAGGAGTGAGGTGCTGTTCTAAGACTCATGCAGTACTGAAGGAGTGAGGTGCTGTTCTAAGACTCATGCAGTACTGACAGAGTGAGGTGCTGTTCTAAGACTCATGCAGTACTGAAGGAGTGAGGTGCTGTTCTAAGACTCATGCAGTACTGAAGGAGTGAGGTGCTGTTCTAAGACTCATGCAGTACTGATGGAGTGAGGTGCTGTTCTAAGACTCATGCAGTACTGATGGAGTGAGGTGCTGTTCTAAGACTCATGCAGTACTGATGGAGTGAGGTGCTGTTCTAAGACTCATGCAGTACTGACAGAGTGAGGTGCTGTTCTAAGACTCATGCAGTACTGATGGAGTGAGGTGCTGTTCTAAGACTCATGCAGTACTGAAGGAGTGAGGTGCTGTTCTAAGACTCATGCAGTACTGATGGAGTGAGGTGCTGTTCTAAGACTCATGCAGTACTGAAGGAGTGAGGTGCTGTTCTAAGACTCATGCAGTACTGATGGAGTGAGGTGCTGTTCTAAGACTCATGCAGTACTGATGGAGTGAGGTGCTGTTCTAAGACTCATGCAGTACTGACGGAGTGAGGTGCTGTTCTAAGACTCATGCAGTACTGATGGAGTGAGGTGCTGTTCTAAGACTCATGCAGTACTGATGGAGTGAGGTGCTGTTCTAAGACTCATGCAGTACTGATGGAGTGAGGTGCTGTTCTAAGACTCATGCAGTACTGATGGAGTGAGGTGCTGTTCTAAGACTCATGCAGTACTGATGGAGTGAGGTGCTGTTCTAAGACTCATGCAGTACTGATGGAGTGAGGTGCTGTTCTAAGACTCATGCAGTACTGAAGGAGTGAGGTGCTGTTCTAAGACTCATGCAGTACTGATGGAGTGAGGTGCTGTTCTAAGACTCATGCAGTACTGATGGAGTGAGGTGCTGTTCTAAGACTCATGCAGTACTGAAGGAGTGAGGTGCTGTTCTAAGACTCATGCAGTACTGACGGAGTGAGGTGCTGTTCTAAGACTCATGCAGTACTGAAGGAGTGAGGTGCTGTTCTAAGACTCATGCAGTACTGAAGGAGTGAGGTGCTGTTCTAAGACTCATGCAGTACTGAAGGAGTGAGGTGCTGTTCTAAGACTCATGCAGTACTGATGGAGTGAGGTGCTGTTCTAAGACTCATGCAGTACTGAAGGAGTGAGGTGCTGTTCTAAGACTCATGCAGTACTGATGGAGTGAGGTGCTGTTCTAAGACTCATGCAGTACTGATGGAGTGAGGTGCTGTTCTAAGACTCATGCAGTACTGAAGGAGTGAGGTGCTGTTCTAAGACTCATGCAGTACTGAAGGAGTGAGGTGCTGTTCTAAGACTCATGCAGTACTGAAGGAGTGAGGTGCTGTTCTAAGACTCATGCAGTACTGAAGGAGTGAGGTGCTGTTCTAAGACTCATGCAGTACTGATGGAGTGAGGTGCTGTTCTAAGACTCATGCAGTACTGAAGGAGTGAGGTGCTGTTCTAAGACTCATGCAGTACTGAAGGAGTGAGGTGCTGTTCTAAGACTCATGCAGTACTGATGGAGTGAGGTGCTGTTCTAAGACTCATGCAGTACTGAAGGAGTGAGGTGCTGTTCTAAGACTCATGCAGTACTGATGGAGTGAGGTGCTGTTCTAAGACTCATGCAGTACTGATGGAGTGAGGTGCTGTTCTAAGACTCATGCAGTACTGATGGAGTGAGGTGCTGTTCTAAGACTCATGCAGTACTGATGGAGTGAGGTGCTGTTCTAAGACTCATGCAGTACTGATGGAGTGAGGTGCTGTTCTAAGACTCATGCAGTACTGAAGGAGTGAGGTGCTGTTCTAAGACTCATGCAGTACTGAAGGAGTGAGGTGCTGTTCTAAGACTCATGCAGTACTGACGGAGTGAGGTGCTGTTCTAAGACTCATGCAGTACTGAAGGAGTGAGGTGCTGTTCTAAGACTCATGCAGTACTGACGGAGTGAGGTGCTGTTCTAAGACTCATGCAGTACTGAAGGAGTGAGGTGCTGTTCTAAGACTCATGCAGTACTGAAGGAGTGAGGTGCTGTTCTAAGACTCATGCAGTACTGAAGGAGTGAGGTGCTGTTCTAAGACTCATGCAGTACTGAAGGAGTGAGGTGCTGTTCTAAGACTCATGCAGTACTGATGGAGTGAGGTGCTGTTCTAAGACTCATGCAGTACTGATGGAGTGAGGTGCTGTTCTAAGACTCATGCAGTACTGAAGGAGTGAGGTGCTGTTCTAAGACTCATGCAGTACTGATGGAGTGAGGTGCTGTTCTAAGACTCATGCAGTACTGAAGGAGTGAGGTGCTGTTCTAAGACTCATGCAGTACTGAAGGAGTGAGGTGCTGTTCTAAGACTCATGCAGTACTGACGGAGTGAGGTGCTGTTCTAAGACTCATGCAGTACTGAAGGAGTGAGGTGCTGTTCTAAGACTCATGCAGTACTGAAGGAGTGAGGTGCTGTTCTAAGACTCATGCAGTACTGAAGGAGTGAGGTGCTGTTCTAAGACTCATGCAGTACTGAAGGAGTGAGGTGCTGTTCTAAGACTCATGCAGTACTGATGGAGTGAGGTGCTGTTCTAAGACTCATGCAGTACTGAAGGAGTGAGGTGCTGTTCTAAGACTCATGCAGTACTGATGGAGTGAGGTGCTGTTCTAAGACTCATGCAGTACTGATGGAGTGAGGTGCTGTTCTAAGACTCATGCAGTACTGATGGAGTGAGGTGCTGTTCTAACACTCATGCAGTACTGACGGAGTGAGGTACTGTTCTAAGACTCATGCAGTACTGAAGGAGTGAGGTGCTGTTCTAAGACTCATGCAGTACTGAAGGAGTGAGGTGCTGTTCTAAGACTCATGCAGTACTGAAGGAGTGAGGTGCTGTTCTAAGACTCATGCAGTACTGATGGAGTGAGGTGCTGTTCTAAGACTCATGCAGTACTGAAGGAGTGAGGTGCTGTTCTAAGACTCATGCAGTACTGAAGGAGTGAGGTGCTGTTCTAAGACTCATGCAGTACTGATGGAGTGAGGTGCTGTTCTAAGACTCATGCAGTACTGATGGAGTGAGGTGCTGTTCTAAGACTCATGCAGTACTGAAGGAGTGAGGTGCTGTTCTAAGACTCATGCAGTACTGATGGAGTGAGGTGCTGTTCTAAGACTCATGCAGTACTGATGGAGTGAGGTGCTGTTCTAAGACTCATGCAGTACTGATGGAGTGAGGTGCTGTTCTAAGACTCATGCAGTACTGATGGAGTGAGGTGCTGTTCTAAGACTCATGCAGTACTGAAGGAGTGAGGTGCTGTTCTAAGACTCATGCAGTACTGAAGGAGTGAGGTGCTGTTCTAAGACTCATGCAGTACTGATGGAGTGAGGTGCTGTTCTAAGACTCATGCAGTACTGAAGGAGTGAGGTGCTGTTCTAAGACTCATGCAGTACTGAAGGAGTGAGGTGCTGTTCTAAGACTCATGCAGTACTGAAGGAGTGAGGTGCTGTTCTAAGACTCATGCAGTACTGAAGGAGTGAGGTGCTGTTCTAAGACTCATGCAGTACTGAAGGAGTGAGGTGCTGTTCTAAGACTCATGCAGTACTGAAGGAGTGAGGTGCTGTTCTAAGACTCATGCAGTACTGAAGGAGTGAGGTGCTGTTCTAAGACTCATGCAGTACTGAAGGAGTGAGGTGCTGTTCTAAGACTCATGCAGTACTGAAGGAGTGAGGTGCTGTTCTAAGACTCATGCAGTACTGATGGAGTGAGGTGCTGTTCTAAGACTCATGCAGTACTGATGGAGTGAGGTGCTGTTCTAAGACTCATGCAGTACTGATGGAGTGAGGTGCTGTTCTAAGACTCATGCAGTACTGATGGAGTGAGGTGCTGTTCTAAGACTCATGCAGTACTGATGGAGTGAGGTGCTGTTCTAAGACTCATGCAGTACTGATGGAGTGAGGTGCTGTTCTAAGACTCATGCAGTACTGATGGAGTGAGGTGCTGTTCTAAGACTCATGCAGTACTGATGGAGTGAGGTGCTGTTCTAAGACTCATGCAGTACTGATGGAGTGAGGTGCTGTTCTAAGACTCATGCAGTACTGATGGAGTGAGGTGCTGTTCTAAGACTCATGCAGTACTGATGGAGTGAGGTGCTGTTCTAAGACTCATGCAGTACTGATGGAGTGAGGTGCTGTTCTAAGACTCATGCAGTACTGATGGAGTGAGGTGCTGTTCTAAGACTCATGCAGTACTGATGGAGTGAGGTGCTGTTCTAAGACTCATGCAGTACTGATGGAGTGAGGTGCTGTTCTAAGACTCATGCAGTACTGACGGAGTGAGGTGCTGTTCTAAGACTCATGCAGTACTGATGGAGTGAGGTGCTGTTCTAAGACTTATGCAGTACTGATGGAGTGAGGTGCTGTTCTAAGACTCATGCAGTACTGACAGAGTGAGGTGCTGTTCTAAGACTCATGCAGTACTGATGGAGTGAGGTGCTGTTCTAAGACTCATGCAGTACTGAAGGAGTGAGGTGCTGTTCTAAGACTCATGCAGTACTGACGGAGTGAGGTGCTGTTCTAAGACTCATGCAGTACTGAAGGAGTGAGGTGCTGTTCTAAGACTCATGCAGTACTGAAGGAGTGAGGTGCTGTTCTAAGACTCATGCAGTACTGAAGGAGTGAGGTGCTGTTCTAAGACTCATGCAGTACTGAAGGAGTGAGGTGCTGTGCTAAGACTCATGCAGTACTGATGGAGTGAGGTGCTGTTCTAAGACTCATGCAGTACTGAAGGAGTGAGGTGCTGTTCTAAGACTCATGCAGTACTGATGGAGTGAGGTGCTGTTCTAAGACTCATGCAGTACTGATGGAGTGAGGTGCTGTTCTAAGACTCATGCAGTACTGATGGAGTGAGGTGCTGTTCTAAGACTCATGCAGTACTGATGGAGTGAGGTGCTGTTCTAAGACTCATGCAGTACTGATGGAGTGAGGTGCTGTTCTAAGACTCATGCAGTACTGATGGAGTGAGGTGCTGTTCTAAGACTCATGCAGTACTGATGGAGTGAGGTGCTGTTCTAAGACTCATGCAGTACTGATGGAGTGAGGTGCTGTTCTAAGACTCATGCAGTACTGACAGGAGTGAGGTGCTGTACTAAGACTCATGCAGTACTGACGGAGTGAGGTGCTGTTCTAAGACTCATGCAGTACTGAAGGAGTGAGGTGCTGTTCTAAGACTCATGCAGTACTGATGGAGTGAGGTGCTGTTCTAAGACTCATGCAGTACTGATGGAGTGAGGTGCTGTTCTAAGACTCATGCAGTACTGAAGGAGTGAGGTGCTGTTCTAAGACTCATGCAGTACTGATGGAGTGAGGTGCTGTTCTAAGACTCATGCAGTACTGATGGAGTGAGGTGCTGTTCTAAGACTCATGCAGTACTGAAGGAGTGAGGTGCTGTTCTAAGACTCATGCAGTACTGACAGGAGTGAGGTGCTGTTCTAAGACTCATGCAGTACTGACGGAGTGAGGTGCTGTTCTAAGACTCATGCAGTACTGAAGGAGTGAGGTGCTGTTCTAAGACTCATGCAGTACTGACGGAGTGAGGTGCTGTTCTAAGACTCATGCAGTACTGAAGGAGTGAGGTGCTGTTCTAAGACTCATGCAGTACTGAAGGAGTGAGGTGCTGTTCTAAGACTCATGCAGTACTGAAGGAGTGAGGTGCTGTTCTAAGACTCATGCAGTACTGACAGGAGTGAGGTGCTGTTCTAAGACTCATGCAGTACTGATGGAGTGAGGTGCTGTTCTAAGACTCATGCAGTACTGAAGGAGTGAGGTGCTGTTCTAAGACTCATGCAGTACTGATGGAGTGAGTTGCTGTTCTAAGACTCATGCAGTACTGATGGAGTGAGGTGCTGTTCTAAGACTCATGCAGTACTGATGGAGTGAGGTGCTGTTCTAAGACTCATGCAGTACTGACAGAGTGAGGTGCTGTTCTAAGACTCATGCAGTACTGATGGAGTGAGGTGCTGTTCTAAGACTCATGCAGTACTGAAGGAGTGAGGTGCTGTTCTAAGACTCATGCAGTACTGATGGAGTGAGGTGCTGTTCTAAGACTCATGCAGTACTGATGGAGTGAGGTGCTGTTCTAAGACTCATGCAGTACTGAAGGAGTGAGGTGCTGTTCTAAGACTCATGCAGTACTGATGCAGTGAGGTGCTGTTCCAAGACTCATGCAGTACTGATGGAGTGAGGTGCTGTTCTAAGACTCATGCAGTACTGATGGAGTGATGTGCTGTTCTAAGACTCATGCAGTACTGATGGAGTGAGGTGCTGTTCTAAGACTCATGCAGTACTGATGGAGTGAGGTGCTGTTCTAACACTCATGCAGTACTGACGGAGTGAGGTGCTGTTCTAAGACTCATGCAGTACTGAAGGAGTGAGGTGCTGTTCTAAGACTCATGCAGTACTGAAGGAGTGAGGTGCTGTTCTAACACTCATGCAGTACTGAAGGAGTGAGGTGCAGTTCTAAGACTCATGCAGTACTGATGGAGTGAGGTGCTGTTCTAAGACTCATGCAGTACTGAAGGAGTGAGGTGCTGTTCTAAGACTCATGCAGTACTGATGGAGTGAGGTGCTGTTCTAAGACTCATGCAGTACTGATGGAGTGAGGTACTGTTCTAAGACTCATGCAGTACTGATGGAGTGAGGTGCTGTTCTAAGACTCATGCAGTACTGACGGAGTGAGGTGCTGTTCTAAGACTCATGCAGTACTGATGGAGTGAGGTGCTGTTCTAAGACTCATGCAGTACTGATGGAGTGAGGTGCTGTTCTAAGACTCATGCAATACTGATGGAGTGAGGTGCTGTTCTAAGACTCATGCAGTACTCATGGAGTGAGGTGCTGTTCTAAGTCTCATGCAGTACTGAAGGAGTGAGGTGCTGTTCAAAGACTCATGCAGTAAGTATGGAGTGAAGTGCTGTTCTAAGACTCATGCAGTACTGACGGAGTGAGGTGCTGTTCTAAGACTCATGCAGTACTGAAGGAGTGAGGTGCTGTTCTAAAACTCATGCAGTACTGATGGAGTGAGGTGCTGTTCTAAGACTCATGCAGTACTGAAGGAGTGAGGTGCTGTTCTAAGACTCATGCAGTACTGAAGGAGTGAGGTGCTGTTCTAAGACTCATGCATTACTGAAGGAGTGAGGTGCTGTTCTAAGACTCATGCAGTACTGAAGGAGTGAGGTGCTGTTCTAAGACTCATGCAGTACTGATGGAGGGAGGTGCTGTTCTAAGACTCATGCAGTACTGAAGGAGTGAGGTGTTGTTCTAAGACTCATGCAGTACTGATGGAGTGAGGTGCTGTTCTAAGACTCATGCAGTACTGATGGAGTGAGGTGCTGTTCTAAGAATCATGCAGTACTGATGGAGTGAGGTACTGTTCTAAGACTCATGCAGTACTGATGGAGTGAGGTGCTGTTCTAAGACTCATGCAGTATTGACGGAGTGAGGTGCTGTTCTAAGACTCATGCAGTACTGATGGAGTGAGGTGCTGTTCTAAGACTCATGCAGTACTGATGGAGTGAGGTGCTGTTCTAAGACTCATGCAGTACTGATGGAGTGAGGTGCTGTTCTAAGACTCATGCAGTACTGACGGAGTGAGGTGCTGTTCTAAGACTCATGCAGTACTGATGGAGTGAGGTGCTGTTCTAAGACTCATGCAGTATTGACGGAGTGAGGTGCTGTTCTAAGACTCATGCAGTACTGAAGGAGTGAGGTGCTGTTCTAAGACTCATGCAGTACTGAAGGAGTGAGGTGCTGTTCTAAGAGTCATGCAGTACTGACGGAGTGAGGTGCTGTTCTAAGACTCATGCAGTACTGATGGAGTGAGGTGCTGTTCTAAGACTCATGCAGTACTGACGGAGTGAGGTGCTGTTCTAAGACTCATGCAGTACTGATGGAGTGAGGTGCTGTTCTAAGACTCATGCAGTACTGAAGGAGTGAGGTGCTGTTCTAAGACTCATGCAGTACTGATGGAGTGAGGTGCTGTTCTAAGACTCATGCAGTACTGACACAGTGAGGTGCTGTTCTAAGACTCATGCAGTACTGAAGGTGTGAGGCGCTGTTCTAAGACTCATGCAGTACTGACGGAGTGAGGTGCTGTTCTAAGACTCATGCAGTACTGAAGGAGTGAGGTGCTGTTCTAAGACTCATGCAGTACTGATGGAGTGAGGTGCTGTTCTAAGACTCATGCAGTACTGATGGAGTGAGGTGCTGTTCTAAGACTCATGCAGTACTGACGGAGTGAGGTGCTGTTCTAAGACTCATGCAGTACTGACAGAGTGAGGCGCTGTTCTAAGACTCATGTAGTACTGACGGAGTGAGGTGCTGTTCTAAGACTCATGCAGTACTGAAGGATTGAGGTGCTGTTCTAAGACTCATGCAGTACTGATGGAGTGAGGTGCTGTTCTAAGACTCATGCAGTACTGATGGAGTGAGGTGCTGTTCTAAGACTCATGCAGTACTGAAGGAGTGAGGTGCTGTTCTAAGACTCATGCAGTACTTATGGAGTGAAGTGCTGTTCTAAGACTCATGCAGTACTGATGGAGTGAGGTGCTGTTCTAAGACTCATGCAGTACTGAAGGAGTGAGTTGCTGTTCTAAGACTCATGCAGTACTGATGGAGTGAGTTGCTGTTCTAAGACTCATGCAGTACTGATGGAGTGAGGTGCTGTTCTAAGACTCATGCAGTACTGATGGAGTGAGGTGCTGTTCTAAGACTCATGCAGTACTGACAGAGTGAGGTGCTGTTCTAAGACTCATGCAGTACTGATGGAGTGAGGTGCTGTTCTAAGACTCATGCAGTACTGAAGGAGTGAGGTGCTGTTCTAAGACTCATGCAGTACTGATGGAGTGAGGTGCTGTTCTAAGACTCATGCAGTACTGATGGAGTGAGGTGCTGTTCTAAGACTCATGCAGTACTGAAGGAGTGAGGTGCTGTTCTAAGACTCATGCAGTACTGATGCAGTGAGGTGCTGTTCCAAGACTCATGCAGTACTGATGGAGTGAGGTGCTGTTCTAAGACTCATGCAGTACTGATGGAGTGATGTGCTGTTCTAAGACTCATGCAGTACTGATGGAGTGAGGTGCTGTTCTAAGACTCATGCAGTACTGATGGAGTGAGGTGCTGTTCTAACACTCATGCAGTACTGACGGAGTGAGGTGCTGTTCTAAGACTCATGCAGTACTGAAGGAGTGAGGTGCTGTTCTAAGACTCATGCAGTACTGAAGGAGTGAGGTGCTGTTCTAACACTCATGCAGTACTGAAGGAGTGAGGTGCTGTTCTAAGACTCATGCAGTACTGATGGAGTGAGGTGCTGTTCTAAGACTCATGCAGTACTGAAGGAGTGAGGTGCTGTTCTAAGACTCATGCAGTACTGATGGAGTGAGGTGCTGTTCTAAGACTCATGCAGTACTGATGGAGTGAGGTGCTGTTCTAAGACTCATGCAGTACTGATGGAGTGAGGTGCTGTTCTAAGACTCATGCAGTACTGACGGAGTGAGGTGCTGTTCTAAGACTCATGCAGTACTGATGGAGTGAGGTGCTGTTCTAAGACTCATGCAGTACTGATGCAGTGAGGTGCTGTTCTAAGACTCATGCAATACTGATGGAGTGAGGTGCTGTTCTAAGACTCATGCAGTACTCATGGAGTGAGGTGCTGTTCTAAGACTCATGCAGTAATGAAGGAGTGAGGTGCTGTTCAAAGACTCATGCAGTAAGTATGGAGTGAAGTGCTGTTCTAAGACTCATGCAGTACTGATGGAGTGAGGTGCTGTTCTAAGACTCATGCAGTACTGAAGGAGTGAGGTGCTGTTCTAAAACTCATGCAGTACTGATGGAGTGAGGTGCTGTTCTAAGACTCATGCAGTACTGAAGGAGTGAGGTGCTGTTCTAAGACTCATGCAGTACTGAAGGAGTGAGGTGCTGTTCTAAGACTCATGCATTACTGAAGGAGTGAGGTGCTGTTCTAAGACTCATGCAGTACTGAAGGAGTGAGGTGCTGTTCTAAGACTCATGCAGTACTGATGGAGTGAGGTGCTGTTCTAAGACTCATGCAGTACTGAAGGAGTGAGGTGTTGTTCTAAGACTCATGCAGTACTGATGGAGTGAGGTGCTGTTCTAAGACTCATGCAGTACTGATGGAGTGAGGTGCTGTTCTAAGACTCATGCAGTACTGATGGAGTGAGGTGCTGTTCTAAGGCTCATGCAGTATTGACGGAGTGAGGTGCTGTTCTAAGACTCATGCAGTACTGATGGAGTGAGGTGCTGTTCTAAGACTCATGCAGTACTGATGGAGTGAGGTGCTGTTCTAAGACTCATGCAGTACTGATGGAGTGAGGTGCTGTTCTAAGACTCATGCAGTACTGATGGAGTGAGGTGCTGTTCTAAGACTCATGCAGTACTGATGGAGTGAGGTGCTGTTCTAAGACTCATGCAGTACTGATGGAGTGAGGTGCTGTTCTAAGACTCAGCAGTACTGATGGAGTGAGGTGCTGTTCTAAGACTCATGCAGTACTGATGGAGTGAGGTGCTGTTCTAAGACTCATGCAGTACTGATGGAGTGAGGTGCTGTTCTAAGACTCATGCAGTACTGATGGAGTGAGGTGCTGTTCTAAGACTCATGCAGTACTGATGGAGTGAGGTGCTGTTCTAAGACTCATGCAGTACTGAAGGAGTGAGGTGCTGTTCTAAGACTCATGCAGTACTGCATGAGTGAGGTGCTGTTCTAAGACTCATGCAGTACTGATGGAGTGAGGTGCTGTTCTAAGACTCATGCAGTACTGATGGAGTGAGGTGCTGTTCTAAGACTCATGCAGTACTGATGGAGTGAGGTGCTGTTCTAAGACTCATGCAGTACTGATGGAGTGAGGTGCTGTTCTAAGACTCATGCAGTACTGATGGAGTGAGGTGCTGTTCTAAGACTTCATGCAGTACTGATGGAGTGAGGTGCTGTTCTAAGACTCATGCAGTACTGACAGAGTGAGGTGCTGTTCTAAGACTCATGCAGTACTGATGGAGTGAGGTGCTGTTCTAAGACTCATGCAGTACTGAAGGAGTGAGGTGCTGTTCTAAGACTCATGCAGTACTGACGGAGTGAGGTGCTGTTCTAAGACTCATGCAGTACTGAAGGAGTGAGGTGCTGTTCTAAGACTCATGCAGTACTGAAGGAGTGAGGTGCTGTTCTAAGACTCATGCAGTACTGAAGGAGTGAGGTGCTGTTCTAAGACTCATGCAGTACTGATGGAGTGAGGTGCTGTTCTAAGACTCATGCAGTACTGATGGAGTGAGGTGCTGTTCTAAGACTCATGCAGTACTGAAGGAGTGAGGTGTTGTTCTAAGACTCATGCAGTACTGATGGAGTGAGGTGCTGTTCTAAGAATCATGCAGTACTGATGGAGTGAGGTACTGTTCTAAGACTCATGCAGTACTGATGGAGTGAGGTGCTGTTCTAAGACTCATGCAGTATTGACGGAGTGAGGTGCTGTTCTAAGACTCATGCAGTACTGATGGAGTGAGGTGCTGTTCTAAGACTCATGCAGTACTGATGGAGTGAGGTGCTGTTCTAAGACTCATGCAGTACTGATGGAGTGAGGTGCTGTTCTAAGACTCATGCAGTCCTGACGGAGTGAGGTGCTGTTCTAAGACTCATGCAGTACTGACAGAGTGAGGCGCTGTTCTAAGACTCATGTAGTACTGACGGAGTGAGGTGCTGTTCTAAGACTCATGCAGTACTGAAGGAGTGAGGTGCTGTTCTAAGACTCATGCAGTACTGATGGAGTGAGGTGCTGTTCTAAGACTCATGCAGTACTGATGGAGTGAGGTGCTGTTCTAAGACTCATGCAGTACTTATGGAGTGAAGTGCTGTTCTAAGACTCATGCAGTACTGATGGAGTGAGGTTCTGTTCTAAGACTCATGCAGTACTGAAGGAGTGAGGTGCTGTTCTTCGACTCATGCAGTACTGACAGAGTGAGGTGCTGTTCTAAGACTCATGCAGTACTGACGGAGTGAGGTGCTGTTCTAAGACTCATGCAATACTGAAGGAGTGAGGTGCTGTTCTAAGACTCATGCAGTACTGACGGAGTGAGGTGCTGTTCTAAGACTCATGCAGTACTGAAGGAGTGAGGTGCTGTTCTAAGACTCATGCAGTACTGAAGGAGTGAGGTGCTGTTCTAAGACTCATGCAGTACTGAAGGAGTGAGGTGCTGTTCTAAGACTCATGCAGTACTGACAGAGTGAGGTGCTGTTCTAAGACTCATGCAGTACTGATGGAGTGAGGTGCTGTTCTAAGACTCATGCAGTACTGAAGGAGTGAGGTGCTGTTCTAAGACTCATGCAGTACTGATGGAGTGAGTTGCTGTTCTAAGACTCATGCAGTACTGATGGAGTGAGGTGCTGTTCTAAGACTCATGCAGTACTGATGGAGTGAGGTGCTGTTCTAAGACTCATGCAGTACTGACAGAGTGAGGTGCTGTTCTAAGACTCATGCAGTACTGAAGGAGTGAGGTGCTGTTCTAAGACTCATGCAGTACTGATGGAGTGAGGTGCTGTTCTAAGACTCATGCAGTACTGATGCAGTGAGGTGCTGTTCTAAGACTCATGCAGTACTGAAGGAGTGAGGTGCTGTTCTAAGACTCATGCAGTACTGATGCAGTGAGGTGCTGTTCCAAGACTCATGCAGTACTGATGGAGTGAGGTGCTGTTCTAAGACTCATGCAGTACTGATGGAGTGATGTGCTGTTCTAAGACTCAAGCAGTACTGATGGAGTGAGGTGCTGTTCTAAGACTCATGCAGTACTGATGGAGTGAGGTGCTGTTCTAACACTCATGCAGTACTGACGGAGTGAGGTGCTGTTCTAAGACTCATGCAGTACTGATGGAGTGAGGTGCTGTTCTAAGACTCATGCAGTATTGACGGAGTGAGGCGCTGTTCTAAGACATATGCAGTACTGAAGGAGTGAGGTGCTGTTCTAAGACTCATGCAGTACTGAAGGAGTGAGGTGCTGTTCTAAGAGTCATGCAGTACTGACGGAGTGAGGTGCTGTTCTAAGACTCATGCAGTACTGAAGGAGTGAGGTGCTGTTCTAAGACTCATGCAGTACTTATGGAGTGAAGTGCTGTTCTAAGACTCATGCAGTACTGATGGAGTGAGGTGCTGTTCTTAGACTCATGCAGTACTGAAGGAGTGAGGTGCTGTTCTAAAACTCATGCAGTACTGAAGGAGTGAGGTGCTGTTCTAACACTCATGCAGTACTGAAGGAGTGAGGTGCTGTTCTAAGACTTATGCAGTACTGATGGAGTGAGGTGCTGTTCTAAGACTCATGCAGTACTGAAGGAGTGAGGTGCTGTTCTAAGACTCATGCAGTACTGATGGAGTGAGGTGCTGTTCTAAGACTCATGCAGTACTGATGGAGTGAGGTACTGTTCTAAGACTCATGCAGTACTGATGGTGTGAGGTGCTGTTCTAAGACTCATGCAGTACTGACGGAGTGAGGTGCTGTTCTAAGACTCATGCAGTACTGATGGAGTGAGGTGCTGTTCTAAGACTCATGCAGTACTGAAGGAGTGAGGTGCTGTTCAAAGACTCATGCAGTACTGACAGAGTGAGGTGCTGTTCTAAGACTCATGCAGTACTGATGGAGTGAGGTGCTGTTCTAAGACTCATGCAGTACTGAAGGAGTGAGGTGCTGTTCTAAGACTCATGCAGTACTGATGGAGTGAGGTGCTGTTCTAAGACTCATGCAGTACTGATGGAGTGAGGTGCTGTTCTAAGACTCATGCAGTACTGAAGGAGTGAGGTGCTGTTCTAAGACTCATGCAGTACTGATGCAGTGAGGTGCTGTTCCAAGACTCATGCAGTACTGATGGAGTGAGGTGCTGTTCTAAGACTCATGCAGTACTGATGGAGTGATGTGCTGTTCTAAGACTCATGCAGTACTGATGGAGTGAGGTGCTGTTCTAAGACTCATGCAGTACTGATGGAGTGAGGTGCTGTTCTAACACTCATGCAGTACTGACGGAGTGAGGTGCTGTTCTAAGACTCATGCAGTACTGAAGGAGTGAGGTGCTGTTCTAAGACTCATGCAGTACTGAAGGAGTGAGGTGCTGTTCTAACACTCATGCAGTACTGAAGGAGTGAGGTGCTGTTCTAAGACTCATGCAGTACTGATGGAGTGAGGTGCTGTTCTAAGACTCATGCAGTACTGAAGGAGTGAGGTGCTGTTCGAAGACTCATGCAGTACTGATGGAGTGAGGTGCTGTTCTAAGACTCATGCAGTACTGATGGAGTGAGGTACTGTTCTAAGACTCATGCAGTACTGATGGAGTGAGGTGCTGTTCTAAGACTCATGCAGTACTGACGGAGTGAGGTGCTGTTCTAAGACTCATGCAGTACTGAAGGAGTGAGGTGCTGTTCTAAAACTCATGCAGTACTGAAGGAGTGAGGTGCTGTTCTAACACTCATGCAGTACTGAAGGAGTGAGGTGCTGTTCTAAGACTCATGCAGTACTGATGGAGTGAGGTGCTGTTCTAAGACTCATGCAGTACTGAAGGAGTGAGGTGCTGTTCTAAGACTCATGCAGTACTGATGGAGTGAGGTGCTGTTCTAAGACTCATGCAGTACTGATGGAGTGAGGTACTGTTCTAAGACTCATGCAGTACTGATGGAGTGAGGTGCTGTTCTAAGACTCATGCAGTACTGACGGAGTGAGGTGCTGTTCTAAGACTCATGCAGTACTGATGGAGTGAGGTGCTGTTCTAAGACTCATGCAGTACTGATGGAGTGAGGTGCTGTTCTAAGACTCATGCAGTACTGATGGAGTGAGGTGCTGTTCTAAGACTCATGCAGTACTGATGGAGTGAGGTGCTGTTCTAAGACTCATGCAGTACTGAAGGAGTGAGGTGCTGTTCAAAGACTCATGCAGTACTGACGTAGTGAGGTGCTGTTCTAAGACTCATGCAATACTGAAGGAGTGAGGTGCTGTTCTAAGACTCATGCAGTACTGACGGAGTGAGGTGCTTTTCTAAGACTCATGCAGTACTGAAGGAGTGAGGTGCTGTTCTAAGACTCATGCAGTACTGAAGGAGTGAGGTGCTGTTCTAAGACTCATGCAGTACTGAAGGAGTGAGGTGCTGTTCTAAGACTCATGCAGTACTGACAGAGTGAGGTGCTGTTCTAAGACTCATGCAGTACTGATGGAGTGAGGTGCTGTTCTAAGACTCATGCAGTACTGAAGGAGTGAGGTGCTGTTCTAAGACTCATGCAGTACTGATGGAGTGAGTTGCTGTTCTAAGACTCATGCCGTACTGATGGAGTGAGGTGCTGTTCTAAGACTCATGCAGTACTGATGGAGTGAGGTGCTGTTCTAAGACTCATGCAGTACTGACAGAGTGAGGTGCTGTTCTAAGACTCATGCAGTACTGATGGAGTGAGGTGCTGTTCTAAGACTCATGCAGTACTGAAGGAGTGAGGTGCTGTTCTAAGACTCATGCAGTACTGATGGAGTGAGGTGCTGTTCTAAGACTCATGCAGTACTGATGGAGTGAGGTGCTGTTCTAAGACTCATGCAGTACTGAAGGAGTGAGGTGCTGTTCTAAGACTCATGCAGTACTGATGGAGTGAGGTGCTGTTCCAAGACTCATGCAGTACTGATGGAGTGAGGTGCTGTTCTAAGACTCATGCAGTACTGATGGAGTGATGTGCTGTTCTAAGACTCATGCAGTACTGATGGAGTGAGGTGCTGTTCTAAGACTCATGCAGTACTGATGGAGTGAGGTGCTGTTCTAACACTCATGCAGTACTGACGGAGTGAGGTGCTGTTCTAAGACTCATGCAGTACTGAAGGAGTGAGGTGCTGTTCTAAGACTCATGCAGTACTGAAGGAGTGAGGTGCTGTTCTAACACTCATGCAGTACTGAAGGAGTGAGTTGCTGTTCTAAGACTCATGCAGTACTGATGGAGTGAGGTGCTGTTCTAAGACTCATGCAGTACTGAAGGAGTGAGGTGCTGTTCTAAGACTCATGCAGTACTGATGGAGTGAGGTGCTGTTCTAAGACTCATGCAGTACTGATGGAGTGAGGTACTGTTCTAAGACTCATGCAGTACTGATGGAGTGAGGTGCTGTTCTAAGACTCATGCAGTACTGACGGAGTGACGTGCTGTTCTAAGACTCATGCAGTACTGATGGAGTGAGGTGCTGTTCTAAGACTCATGCAGTACTGATGGAGTGAGGTGCTGTTCTAAGACTCATGCAGTACTCATGGAGTGAGGTGCTGTTCTAAGACTCATGCAGTACTGATGGAGTGAGGTGCTGTTCTAAGACTCATGCAGTACTGAAGGAGTGAGGTGCTGTTCAAAGACTCATGCAGTAAGTATGGAGTGAAGTGCTGTTCTAAGACTCATGCAGTACTGATGGAGTGAGGTGCTGTTCTAAGACTCATGCAGTACTGACAGAGTGAGGTGCTGTTCTAAGACTCATGCAGTACTGATGGAGTGAGGTGCTGTTCTAATACTCATGCAGTACTGAATGAGTGAGGTGCTGTTCTAAGACTCATGCAGTACTGAAGGAGTGAGGTGCTGTTCTAAGACTCATGCAGTACTGAAGGAGTGAGGTGCTGTTCTAAGACTCATGCAGTACTGAAGGAGTGAGGTGCTGTTCTAAGACTCATGCATTACTGAAGGAGTGAGGTGCTGTTCTAAGACTCATGCAGTACTGAAGGAGTGAGGTGCTGTTCTAAGACTCATGCAGTACTGATGGAGTGAGGTGCTGTTCTAAGACTCATGCAGTACTGAAGGAGTGAGGTGTTGTTCTAAGACTCATGCAGTACTGATGGAGTGAGGTGCTGTTCTAAGACTCATGCAGTACTGATGGAGTGAGGTGCTGTTCTAAGACTCATGCAGTACTGATGGAGTGAGGTGCTGTTCTAAGACTCATGCAGTACTGATGGAGTGAGGTGCTGTTCTAAGACTCATGCAGTACTGAAAGAGTGAGGTGCTGTTCTCCTGATGATACATTAAACTGAAACCCCGTCTGCCTGTTTCTTCCTCCAAAAATATGCTTCATTCCTAAAATTTATAAAAGCACATTACTTGACAGTTCAAAGTTGACCTTACACAGAGAGCCAATGTGATTCATTCTTTTCAATGCAGTATGTGACACTCTGAGGTGCCACACTGAACTTGCAATTGCAGCTTATATTTACAATATTCATTCCACGTCAAATATATGGCCCGAGGAGTTTTACACAGGTTCTAGCCCCCAGTGTACTACAGTAGAAGGGCAGTGACCTTTCCCCCTTGTGTCTTTGAGGCAGTTGCCCCAAGCTTTAGCGCTACCCTCAGCACATAGTCTTGGACCTTGGAATGCACAAGCCTGCAACATTCAGCCATTGACACCTCTTTGCACTAGAAGGACCAACAAATTTCAGGCAGACCAAAGTACATCTGCCTTTTACAGTTTTATTGTTGAGATGACAATATTTGAAAAAGAACACGACGTTCCCTTACTGTCCAGGCCAACATTCCTCCTTTAATAGGAGACGGACTAGTAATATCAATGGACTAGTAATCTAGAGACTCAGCTAATGCTCAGGGTTGGGGTTGGGAGGGGAATGGGTTCAAATCCCTTAATGGTGATTATGCAACTATCATCGATTGTCGTAAAAACCCATCTGGTTCACTAATGTCCTTTAGTTAAGGAAATCTGTCATCCTTACACAATCTGGCCTACATGCCCATGTCCAGACCCACAGCAATGTGGTTTGGCTCTTCACTGCCCTCTGAAATGGTCTAGTAAGCCACTCAGTTCAAGGGCAAATTGGGACGGGCAACAAATGCTGGCCTTGCCAGTGACACCCACATCCCATGAAAGAATCAAATAAAAACACCAAAACGAATTAATTAGTCATTCTCCTCAGTGCTGATTGTGGGATATTGATATGGACAAAATGGCTCCCATGTTTGCCTACATAAACCAAATGAGGCCAATGCACATTAGGCATTTAAAGATGTATTTGAGGGTTACAAAAAAGCAAATCTTTTTCTGAGTTGGGCTTTCATTTTAGAGCTGCTGGAGCCATTTCCATGGTCTGTCAGAGTGAAAGCAACAGAAGAGGGAGACATGATATGTAACTATTGAATTAAATTGAAAAAATAAGCAGCATTGTTGTGGTAACTATGGTCTTATCTAATGTGTAATATACCTTTAAGAAGGTAGTTATAATGGGAGATCACATTATAATCAATAGAAGTGTAGCTTGGGCTAACTCGGTAGTTAGTTAGAAGTCAGTAGTCCGCAGTGAGCAGCAGAAGTATATACATAGAGTTTGCTGTAGAAGCACACATTAACAGCTGCTGAGTATCATGTAAATAAACAGAATGTGTTTCACCTAAGAAGTGTCTGCTGAACTACTCTATCTACTAACTCGGTCACCCTGCAACAAGCATGCAATTAGGACTTACAAGATACAACAAACTGGCGACAAGGATAAAACAAAGAGAAAATAAGGGGAAAGCGATGATAAAAGTGAAAATACAACAAACTGATGTCGAGAGTAAAATCACTTAACGGCGGAAATCGGGCTCTACCTCACACAGTCAAATTAGGAGTTTCCATTCAAATCGCCAAAGCAATACTCTCACAGAATACCACAATTTTGGAGAATTGATCCTTTCAAACCAGCCACAGTCGATTGGTCTCATTATATTGAACGTTCTATTTCCAAGCGAACGAGATTACAGGGGAAGAGAAGAGGCGGGCAATCTTCTTATCTACAGGTGGGAGTAAAGCCTACGGCTTACTTCAATGTTTCACAGTACCCATTGCCCTAGACTCGAAGAATTTTGGTGAATCTGTGAACGTGGTGAAGGGTCATTACCAGCCAAAGCCCTCGGTAACAATGCAACAGTTCAAGCTTAATTCAAGGAATAGGGCCCCAGGGGAGACAGTTGCTTGTTATGTGGAAAGCTTGAAACAGTTAACAGAACATTACGAGTTTGGTCCATCTTTAAATAATATGCTGAGAGACCGTTTAGTGTGCGGTGTGAACGAGAACACGGTTCAGAAGAGATTACTGTCTGAAACAAATTTGGATTTTAATAAGGTGCTAGAGATAGCACTGGCCATGAGAAGCACAGTAAGGGATTCAGAAGCTATACAGGGACCGCAAAATGGCGCCATCCTCCACATTGGCAGGAAGCCCCAGCCAAAAAGGGCACAAAAATGCAAGACTCTGCCAAGAAGCAGGAAACAGCGCCCGCTAGCAGAAAAATAAAAAGAACTGACTTAGCAACGAAAATAGGGAATAATGGCAACAGAGGTGGAAACAAGCAGACTAGTAACAATCAGCAGTTTAAAAAAATTGAATGTTTATATTGTCATCGAAATGGACTCATAATGAGACAGTGCAAGGGAAGAATCAGACAGACTTTCAAACAAAAGAGAAAACCCCGTGAGATTTACTGTGTAGAAGGGCCTGAAGCAACAAATTCAAATATTTATTCATCATCTAATTTGAAGGGAGGGAAAACAGAACCAATTGATGTAACAGTAAAAGTGAATGGCAGACCTGCTCGTATGGAAGTGGGCACAGGGGCTTTCACTACGGTGGTTGGTAACCACACCTTCTGATAGCTGAAGAATGGAGAAGATCAATTAAATTTAGAAGAAACTGATGCCAAATTAAGAACATGCATGGGGGAAGCTATCCAAGTCAGAGGCTGAAGTAGAGTTGCTGTCCATTACGGAAATCAATCAGCAAAGTTACCCTTGATAGTGGTAGCAGGTGAAGGGCCAAGTCTCCTGGGACAGAACTGGCTAAAAGAGACTTAGAATGGGCTGAAATTTTCCAGCTGAGAGCAAGTGGGTTACCAGAGTTACTGCAAAAATACTCCTCAGTCTTCAAGGACGACCTTGGGAAGATCCAGGTGCTGCCAGCAAAAATTCATGTGGATCCAGCGGCAGCCCCCCCCGATTCATGAAGGTGAGACCAGTACCCTACGCCCTGTGGGAAAAGGTCGACACCGAACTGGACAGATTAGAGAAACTGGGCGTTATACAATCTGTGCAGTTCTCAGAATGTGCAGCGCCAATAGTGCCCATCCTTAAGCCCGACCAAAGTGTCCAAATTTATGGAGTCTACAATTTGACAGCTAATAAAGTGGTTAAACTGGATAGATACCCCATATCAAAAATCGAAGCCCTGTTTGCCAACCTGGCAGGTGGAATTGCCTACATGAAGCTTGATATGAGTCATGCTTATCAACAATTAGAGTTTGAAAGGGCTTCCTGGGAATTTGTCACAATTAATACCCACAAAGGGTTGTACCAATACACTCAACTGTCTTTCAGCATCTCCTCAGCTTGCACCACCTTCCAGAGAACAATGGAAAGTTTACTGCAGGGACTCTCCGCTTTGCAGTTTATTTAGACAACGTTCTGATGACAGGGCTCGCTGTAAAGGAGCACTTGGCTAACTTTGGAAGAAGTCTTAAAATGTTTTTTGCAGGTTGGAGTGCATTTTAAAAAAAAGAAAAGTGCACAATTCAAGCAAGGGAGGTAATCTATTTGGGTCACCAGGTAGATTCACAGGGTCCCCACCCGGAAGAGGAGAAAGTGAGAGCCATAAGAGAGGCACCTGCACCAAAGTACACCTCAGAGCTCAAATCATTCCTAGGGATGATCAACTATTGTGGGCAGTTCTTACCCAATTTGTCTACAGTGCTGGCCCCCCTTCATTCTCTAATCAAAAAGAACCAACCTTGGTCTTGGGAGGCGCCCCAGAAAGAAGCTTTCATAAAGGTGAAACAATTGTTGCACTCATCCAATCTATTAGTGAATTATGACCAGACAGGAGAATTGGTGCTGACATGTGATGCATCTCCCTACGGATTGGGAGCAGTGCTCTCTCATCGGATGGACAACGGCACGGAACGGCCCATAAGATATATATCAAGAATGCTCACCATAGCGGAAAAGGGATACTCGCAGATAGAAAAAGAAGGCCTGTCCATCATCTTTGGTGTCAAGAAATTTCACCAGTATGTACACGGCCGCCATTTTACAATCATTTCAGACCACAAGATATTGATAAGATTGTTTAACAAAGACATAGCTATACCATCCATAGCCTCAGCAAGAATACAATGCTGGGAATGGAGTCTGGCAACCTACAAATACACTTTTGTAAATAGGCCTGGCAATCATATCACCAACACTGATGCACTGAGTCATTTGCCCTTACAGGAAAATGATGAACATATCTCAGTTCCACAGGAACTTGTCTTGTTGTTAAATTTCTTAGATTGCTCACCAGTATATGTTAGAAAGATCAGAGACTGGACAAGTAGGGACCCAGTCCTATCTCAAATACGAGAACAAGTGCATGTGGACCATTTGAGGAAGAGAGAATCAGATCACCTAGAGATGATTCCACGAATGTTCACAACTGAGTCAATGTTTCCTGTTGAGAGAACTCAACCCGGTGCAGGTGTGCCTGTTGTACCTGCAAGATTTGAGAATACAGATCTGCGGGTACCCGCTGAGGAACCTGATGTTCAGACAACTCCAGAGAAGAAGGTTCCTAACAAAGCACCTTAAGTTATGTAGCTGAGACGTCCTAAGGAAACCCCAAAAAAGATTGAATTTGTAATTACTTATCAATGTAAATAATTAGCTATTTTGAGAAAATTGTAATTGTAAATGCAAAATGTATGTTCCGAGTAAAGGGGGAGGGATGTGGTAACTATGGTCTTATCTAATGCGTAGTATACCTTTAAGAAGGATGTTATAATGGAAGATCACATGATCTTGTGTAACCAATAGAAGAGCAGCACAAGCTAACTCAGTAGTTAGTTAGAAATCAGTAGTCTGTAGTGAGGAGCAGAAGTATGTAGGTAGAGTTTGGTGTAACTCTTTCAGAGTCAAACAATTAAACTAATTAACCAAATGAGAGATAAAGTAAACACAGCCCCTAAGTTAGGTTAGCTGTAAAACCAAAGACAAAGTTTAAAGGAAACTTACAATCATCAACTCAAAATGTGATTAAGGGGGCCGATAAAGCACCCCAACCCCTGTGGTACCCACCAGGCACGGAAGGCCTCGAGGGTGCCAGCAGACACCGCGTGCTCCCTCTCCAGGGACACCTGGCTGCGAACGTAGCCGCAGAAGAGGGCTAAACAGGCAGGTGGGACAACCCCTTCGATCACCCCCTGGAGTTTGGTGTAGAAGCACACATTAGTTGCTGCTGAGCATCATGTAAATAAACAGAATGTGGTTCACCCAAGAAGTGTCTGCTGAACTACTTTATCTAAATTATCAACTCTGTCACCCCACAACTAGTGTGCAATTGAGACTCACAAGTCACAATAATAATGTTCTGAGTGGGACTAGTTAAGTTGGTTGTATTTTTTTTGGTGCACTTAATTGGGTTGATTTAGCGGCTGCAAATTGTAATTAAAAATTGAGCCAGTGGATTTTGATGGTCTGAAATCGGAGAGTCAATTCACAATAATAACTCACCTCTGGAATTCACCTGCAGGTAAGTAAATGTATTTTCAATGCAGAACAGTAAAACCTTCAGCAACCTAGTGTGCTCAGTTTTCACAAATAACCTCCAAAAGTCTGGCTTCTTACTGAAGTGTAGCACCATGGCCCACCACTAGATGGAAATCGGAACATGGTTTTAGTTTTAAAGTTTAAACATGATCACTTCAAAATATATACACTAAGGTTGCAGGAGCAATGTTTGAAAAGAAACCTAGGGAGAGAGATACAGCAGGTAAAAGTCTCTGGCATGCAGTTTAATCCTACAAGAAAACCAATTATAAAAATATTCCATGTGTTTCAGATATGAGATTGGATGTAAGTTGTTAACCTCTGCATTATAAGCTGAAGCTCTCTTTAAAGCCAGATGTGAAAATCTGCTATGTTGGAATCGAGTGTAGTTTTACACTTGAAGTACTTTTGAACATTTGAATGGTGATGAAATCGCAACAGTCTGAAACTATCTGTGACATTCTTTTTCCCTTCTCAGCATGGTTCATACTCTAACCTTAGCCACAAAATTTTGTGGTTCATAAGCCACAAGTTTCAGAGAACAATACATGTAATACAGTATTAGAAATCCAAAAATCACCCATCCAGAAATTAGCTTTGTACTTAGGACGGAGCTCACTGACATTTAACCTGGTCCATTAGAAGTGGTTGACTGTGTTTTTACACTTCCTAAGTTTTGCACAGAGTGCTACAGCAGCTTTAACAATGATAGGCTATTTATTATGACTGATTTTTATATTCTATTCATTATTTACTAAATGATTAAGGTTCAGGTACTTAACAAGTGAGTCGTTGGCTATGAAGCACTTGAGGAAATTCTGAAGATGCAATGTGGTGAGAAATAAAAAGCAGATATTAAGTGAAAGGTTTTGTTCCCTCGGTCACAGCGATTCCACCATAAGGTGGTCAAGGCCCTCACTAAGTGTCCGAGAGCAACGTTTACAGTCCCAGGCCTTTAGAGTGTTCAGGCTATCTCTCTTTTCTCTCCTGTTTACCATTCAAGGCAAAGGTGGCCATGTTCACCATCTGGGGTGTTAGGTAGGGTTCCAGTGAGTATGTAGATGACTGCCAAGGCCGATCTGCACCTGGAAGATCAGTATAAATGGTTAATGCAAAATATGTAAATATATAAGCTACATCATCAGTGACGTAAGATCACATGACAACATTGTATGCGGAGAGATGGTCCTGTGTAGAACCTTGTGCTAAGCCTCTACTGTACATCGTATAAAGTTCAATTAAAAAGGTAAAGTTTACCAACAACCACGCCTCCACCAGCAAGTGTAAATCCAGACCATGAACAACCTCATCAAATACCCACAATAATGAAACAGAGAATGTTTTGCTGCCAATCAGACAGGATGGGCAGACGATTGAGTTTTGGATGTGCTGTTAGCGCGTGATTTCCTCTCCTTACATTTTCTCTCTGCCTCTTATATGTGCTTGCTTTCGAAAGAAGCCTCCAAAGGAGGCCTCAAGGCTTTTTATTTGCTTGTGTCAGGTGCAGCGATCCCGGGCAAGCTGCTCCCAGGACTCGAATATCAAAACCTTCTAAGTGAAGCCTCAGAGTGTCCTTTGACCGTCATGAGAGCATACTCCAGACTCAAACTCTCCATCGAAGAGTAGGAGAGTGGTCAGGTATTCTGGCTGTGACTGGCCCAGCTCAGTTGTGACTGTCTCAATATGGTGTGGATGCTTGGCACCTCAATGTCTGGTATTTTGTCCTGCCATCTGATCTTCAGAAGCTTCCAAAGGCAGCTCAAATAAAAGTGGTTGAGCTTCTAGGCATAACTCTGGTACACCGTCCAAGTCTCCCATGCGTGGAGCAGAGTGGGCAGGACTATTTGCTCTATAGACTTCAGTTTGGTCAGCGGTCTTACTTCATTCCCGGGCTGATGTTCAAAGTCTGCCGATGATTACACTTGCTTTGGCAATTCTTGGAAATTCATCACAATGGCTTGGGCTATATTGCATGCAGAAACCACAGAGAATCAGAATGTCTTCAGTGTCACCCTAAAGGAGCCTGGAAGGGAGAAAATGATGTTGCTGATGTGAAGGTGAGACAGATATTAATGTAACAGAAGCAAAACGTGATCTGAAGTGCTTACGCCTCAGTAAACAAATTCTGTCAGATATTTGTAATCCATTTTTTTTATGCATCCAATATCTCTAGGTGCTTTGCTTTCATTGTCAGTTTCAATTTCAGGAAGCCAGGCAGTGAAGGATACAAATGGAGCCGAACTTTTACACACTTTATGGGCTTTTATTTTACAGAGACACACATTACAGGCATGCACCTCCAAATCCAACAAGCACAGTTTCAGACTCTTTTGAGGAACAAAATCAACAAATTAAACTAAAAACCAATAAATCAGAAGGGCTAAAAGCTCCCGGTGGGGCACTGTAACTGAAACAAAAAACGTGAAAGGAAACTTACAAAATCGAATCAAAATGTAATTTCCAGGGGTGATGATGCAGCCCTCTGCCCTTATATGTAGGAGAACAAGTGAATCCCCAGTTAATACCCACCACTCGAATACAATTAAACACTCAATTGATACACAATTAATATCAGCATGCCTGCAATTTCCAAAAATTCATGTCTTCCAGGTGAGGCTCTCAGACAACTGTGAAATTTGTTAAATTTCGAGGATTGTTCCACTGTTATTCGGAACTGAAAAAAAGTTTTTGCAAGCTTTTGCGGTTTCACAGTCTGCAAGGATTTGTCACAGAAGAATGTTCAGTAGATGATTGTTACTCATGTTCTCTTAACTTGATCCATAGTTCTAACTAGGTTCTACTTCAATAAACTTTTTAGAATGTGACCTGCATGTTCCAGTGTTCCATCTTTTCAGCCCATTATTTAAAATGTTTACATCAATTAGGAAGTGTAAACAGCAAAGGACTGACTCTTGCATAGGTTTGGACCACTGAATCCCATTTCAATTTTGAAGAATCTATTCCCACAATGTCATGGACATGCAGGGCCAGTGAAGTCTATACTTACTCCACAATAAGAATACATAAATTTTTTAAAATCAAAATTTAAGTAACTCTTGATATAAGGATTATAACAAGCTAAAAAGTGAGCTTTATTTTTTTCCCTTATGAATTCTTTGTGTATTAACTATGTTCACCAGAAAACAGGAAGCATTCACTTATCAGAATATAGTCGAGAGCCCCACCAGACTTGGCACTGTGCGTTTATGACTGACTGACGCTACATTGGAGTAATCATCCTGTTGGTGTAATAGCCAATATTATCTGCTCCTGAATATTGTCCTGGACTAAATTTAAAAGGCTACAGTTGGCCACCATCTCCTAATACTGACTAATGATTATCTGTACCAATTCACTAATAGAAGTGGACATTAGGATGGATTAAAGATCTAGGACTTTTTGGGCCATTTGCAAATTTAAACCACCATTGACTCTCCAGTTAATCATTAGATTTTTACTTTGTATGTCCATGCTGCAGTAAGAAAAGGGAAATGGCTGTTCATTCAGAAGATGTTTAAAACCTTCTCCTCCATGTAAATATTCAGTTTTTCCTTTCTTGTTATTATAGAAGCATGCAGCACAGAAGGAGGCCATTTAGCCCATCGTGTCTGTGCTGACTCTTTCGTAGAGCTATCCAATTAGTCCCATTCCACATGGTGTCTCCCAGAACCTTCCAAACGTTTCCTTTTTGAAGTACTTATCCAATTCCCTTTTGAAAGTTACTGTTAAACCTGCTTTCACCACCCTTTGAGGTGGCACATTCCAGGTCAACATAACTCACTTCATAAAAACATTTCTCTTCATCTGCCTTTTTAGTTCTTTTGCCAATTAACTTGAACCTCTGGTTACCTACACACCTGCAATGATTCCAGTTTGTTCCTCATTTACTCTATCAAAGCTCTTCTCACTTTTGAACAGACCGATTGAATGTCCCCTTAATCCAGCTTCTCCAGTTTCTCCATGTAACTGAATTCTCTCATCGCTGGTATCAATTCTAATGAACCTCCTCCGCTCCAAGTTCACAATTTTCTCCCTGAAGTGCAGTGCCCAAATTTGAACACATTACTCCAACTGGACCTAACCAGTATTTTATGATGGTTTAGCACAACTTCCTTGCTTTTGTACTCTCTCTGTCTAAAACTAAAGCCACATATCCCGAATGCTTTTTCAACTGTTTGTCCTGCAAGCTACAAAGATTTAAGGACAAAGATCATAAGAAATAGGAGCAGGGGTAGATAATTTGGCCCCTCGAGCCTTCTCCATCCTTCAATAATATCATGGCTGATCTGATTGTGGCCTTAACTCCACGTTCCAGTCCGCTCCCCAGAACCCTTGACTGCCTTGTCTACCCTATCTACCCAACTATCTAACTCAACCTTGAATATATTTCATAATCCAGGCACAACTGCTCTCTGGGGAAAAGAATTCCAAAGATAATGACCTTCTTAGAGAAGCAATTCCTCCTCATCTCTGTCTTAAATGGGCGGTCTCTCATTTTGAAACTGTGCTGACTCCCCCCACCCCTTCTAGACTTCCTCACAAGGGGAAACATCCCCTCAACATCCACCCTGTCAAGCCCCATCAGAATCTTATGGTTAAATAAGATCACCTCTCATTCTTCTAAACTCTAATGAGTATAGGCCCAATCTGCTCAACCTTTCCTCATAAGACAACCCCTTCATCCCAGGAATCAGCCTGGTGAACCTTCTCTGAACTGCCCCCAATGCAAGTATAACCTCCTTAAGTAAGGAGACCAAAACTGTACACAGTGCTCTAGGTGCATTCTCACCAATGTGAGTTGCATACATCAGTGGGAGGCTCCCAGTCTCCCTGTTCCAGCACCCACTTTGAAATTGTCCCCTTTATCACCCACTTTAATCGATCTACTCCATATGAAACCCTCATGGTGCTGCATTGCTGTTTTGGCTCATGGGCCTGAAACATCTTGCAAATTTTTTTTTACATATCCAAAATTTCTTCTGGGTTTTCAGCACAGGCCTGGTCCAAGTTTCAAATTCTTGAACAACAATTAGCTTTTTTGTGCCACTAATGGTCATACTTGGACGGCTCTGCCTTTCTCCTAACCACAATTTCCCCTTGTAAATTCTGTTAGTAATCCCAGGGAAAGAGGAAAGAGTGAAGGCAGCAGTTGTTTTGTCTTGTTATCCTGGCCGAGATGGCAGACGCAGTCAACACGACCAAAATTGAGAAATCAGAAACCGTTGTCGGGTGTCAGAGTTGTACTGTTAACGATAGAGTTGATCTGCAGGCACTTCTTGGGTGAAAACTTTAAGTTTATTTTCAATATGCTCAACAGCAACTACGCGTGTGCTTTCAACTCCAACTCCATCTCTACACTGGCTGCTGGGGTAGCCTGCGCTACTCTCCTATTGGTTACTACAGACCATGTGATTCCTCCTAACAAGTATTATTCTTAGAGCAGAGTCTTCTGGTCGGTGTGTGGGGGCGGGCGCCGCACACCGAGGCGTAAAGTGGCACGCGGTGACATCAGGCGTGCATCCCGACATCACTGCGCGTCATTCCGATCTTCCAGAGTCGGATGTGCGCCCGCCAAACTGTCAAAAGCCTGTTAAGGCCATTTAAATATCAATTAACACAATTAACAGGGCTGCCCATCCAACATTAAGGTTGGTGTTGAGTGGGTGGGGGGGGGGGGGAGGCGAAGATCTCAGGCGGCCTTTGCATTTTTCGTGGAACCTCATCCACAGGCGGGAGGAGGTTTCATGAAGGGTTTATAACTTTAAAAATTCTCACCTTAAAGGTACATTACACACTAAATAAAACCATAATCACCACCAAAACAAATCCAGGAAATGTGAAAATGTTCTACTTCTTAGCTGGACAAGCAAAAGAACATTCGGCGGATTAAATGTGCTGGATTTGGCTCTGAGGTACTTTCTCAAACATCAGCAGCTTACTCATGTCTAGAGATGCACAAGGCAGACAGAGCACATGCTTCCATTTGTTTACATAGCTCAGTTTTCCTGGAACAGGTCACCAGCTTGTGCCAGAGGCAATAGCTTGAGAGGCACCACTCCACATCAAGAATGGCTGACCAGGAGACTCTCCCATTCTTACTGCCTGCCATTGCCATGAAGGATAATCAACCCGTTTGGCCACATTATGGAAACATCTCTCTTGACCAGCAACCCTGGGGTGTGACTCAAACCAGAGCTTCTGGCTCAGAGGTAGAGGCACTACTCAGTGCACCAGACACAAGACCTCCCTCAGCTTACTTAAGGAGTAGGAATAAATATCTCTGAGAGGAATTCCACTCATAGCAGGCATCCAACAACTCAAGCTTGGCTGAAATGTTATCAGGCTACCTAAGAGGATCAGGTATCAGGCAGTGCCGCTTTCCATTCCCAACAGATGAAGACTCACTGAGGCTTTGGTTTCTGGACCTAAACCAGACTGAATGCATTCCACTTGGATACTTCATCAATGGATTATCAACCAACATTACATAGTGTCTTTAACATACCAAAACATCCCAAGGTGCTTCAGAGGAGGGTTATCAATATAAATACAATATAAAAATATAACACCGAGCCACATAAGAAGATATTAGTTTAGGTGACCAAGCGCTTTGTCAAAAGGGTAGGTTTTAAGGAGCGTCTTAAAGGAGGAAAGCAAGGTAGGGAGAATGAGAGGTTTAGGTAGGGAATTCCAAAGATTAGAGCCCAGGCAGTTTAAGGGATTGTCACCTATGGTGGGGTAATTAAAATCAGGGATACTCAAGCAGTCAGATCTAAAAGAGCACAGATATCAGGAAGCGTTGTGGGGTTGTGGAGATTACAGAAATAGGATGGGGTGTTTTCAATGGAAGGATCTGAAAACAAGAATGAGAATTTTAAAGTTGAGATGTTTAATGTTGCTTAACCAGGAACCAATGTAGGTCAGCGTTCACAGGCAATGATAGATGAATGCGACTTGGTGGAATTTAGGACATCGGTAGCAGTTTTGGATGATCTTTCTGATGGGCAAAATGTAAGAGACCAGGCAGGAATTGTCAGTTAAATGGAGAGATATCGTAGAACTCTGAGGTACAGAGGGATTTGGGTGTTCTGGTATATGAATCACAAAAAGTTAATATGTAGCTGCAGAAAGTGATTAGGAAGGCAAATGGAATGTTGTAGTTTCTTGCCAGGGGGGTGGAATATAAAAGAAGGGATGTTTTGCTACAGTTGCAAAGGGCATTAGTGAGGCCATATCTGGGGCACTGTGCACAGTTTGGGCTTCTTACTTAAGAAAGGATATAACATTGGATTAGAAACAGTTCGGAGAAGGCTGGACAGGCTGGGCCTGTATCCATTGGAGTTTAGAAGAATGAGAGGTGATCTTATTGAAACATATAACATCCTGAGGGGATTTGGCAGGGTGTGTGCTAAAAGAGTCTCCCTACGTGGGAAAGACTAGAACTAGGTCACATAGGGGAGAATTTTCTGAATGTCAGGTGGGCCGGTCAGGAGCAGGTGCAGGCGGGCACAGAGCTGATCACTGCCGCCATTTTATGCGGGCCGGCCAATTAAGGCCCGCCCAGCATGACGCCCGGCCAATAGCACTCGGCAGTACTTGTGCAGGTGGGGGGAGGAGGGAGAGTTGGGGCCTGTGCTCTCTCGCGCGCATGGGCACGAAAGAGCACAGAAATCTTCCTGAGGCACGGAGCTGCCTGAGGGAGATTAAGTTCATTTTGAAATTTTTAAATAAAGATAAAAATTATTTACACATGTCCCCTCACGTGACAGGAGCTGGAACAGGTCAGTTTATCAGAATTTATTTATTGATTTTATTAAACCTTCAGGAAACATTATCCCGCCCGTGGATGAGGTTCCCTGAAAAATGCGAAGGCCATCTGGGCTCTTCGCCTGCCTCCCGCACCCCCCCCCCCCCCCCACCCAACCAACCTTAAGATTGGATGGGCAGCCCTGTTAATTACCTTAATTACTTCCCTAGTGGCCTTAACAGGCCTTTGACAGTTCAGAAGTCTAAATGGCGCGCAGTGATGACAGGACGCACGCCTGACATCACCTTGTGTCATTTTAGGCATCGGCGTGCCAGGCTCACCCCCACATGCTGACGTCAAAATTCTGGCCATAGTTTAAAATTAAGGGGCCTCCCATTTAAGGCAGATATGAGAAGAAATTTTTTTCGCTCAGAAGGTCATGAGTCTTTGGAACTCTCTTCCCCAGGGGCTGGTGGAGGAAGGGTCATTGAACATTTTTGAGGCAGAGGTAGATAGATTCTTGACTAACAAGGGAGTCAAAGGCAGTAGGCAGAATGTAGAGTTGAGGCCACAGTCAGATCAGCCATGATCTTATTGAATGGCGGAGCAGACTCAAGGGGCCGGATGTTCCTATGTTCATATGTAAGTCTGAAAGTAACAAAGGCATGAACAAAGCATGAATGGAAACCATCACAACTCTCCATGGAGACTCACCCATTGTCGAAACTTCTCCATTGGGATCGTTGTCACTTGAGGGGCAGAAAATGTCATGCACCTTTAGGATTTAAATCCTTGCGTAGCTTAAAGGACCAGCTGGCTTGGGAGCAGTGGCTGAAGATTTCCTATTGAAAAATGTCTGTTTGTTTTGTAGGGGAGACCCACGTTCTTTGAGGCAGCAGCAATAGTGCTAGAGCACCAAGTGAAGCAGAGAGCAAAGGTGCTTTTTGAGAAAAAGAAAGCTTTTTGAAACCCTGAATGAACTGAACAACTATCTTGGCTAAGAGCCCATTTAGAACTTGCACTGTCATAAGTCCAGATTTGCTCAGAGTGGAAGCGGCATTACTGGTGTTTGAGAGGGATTGAAAAATCTTACTGTCTAGATCTTGCATCAGATCAGTAAGGTGTAATTATATCTCTATGGCTGCTGCTGCAACCTCATCCAAAGCTCTGCTGCCTGGAAGTTAACCCTCTCGAAGTCCCACTCACCCATCACCCCTTGGCTCGCTGGCCTACATTGGCTCCCTGTCCAACAATGCCTCGATTTTAAAATCTTCATCCTTGTTTTCAAATCTCTTTGCAGCCTCACCCCTCCCAATCTCTATAATCTCCTCCAGCCCCACAACCCTCTGAGATATCTGTGCTCATCTAATTCTGCCCTCTTGAGCATCTCCGATTTTAATCCCTCCATCATTGGCAGGCGGGTGAGGTGGCAGGTGGGTAAGGTGGAAGATGGATAGGGTGGCAGGTGGAAAGGGGGGTAGATGGGTGAGATGGAATGTAGGTGAGATGGTGGGTCGGTAGAGTGGCAGGTGGGTGAGGTGGGACATGGGTGAGGTGATGGGTCGGTGAGATGGTGGGTGGGTAGGGTGGCAGGTGGGTGAGGTGGGATGTGGGTGAGGTGGTGGGTTGGTAGGGTGGCAGGTGGGTGAGGTGGGACGTGGATGAGGTGGTGGGTCGGTAGGGTGGCAGGTGGGTGAGGTGGGACGTGGGTGAGGTGGTGGGTCGGTAGGGTGGCAGGTGGGTGAGGTGGGATGTGAGTGAGGTGGTGGGTGGGTAGGGTGGCAGGTGGGTGAGGTGGGATGTGAGTGAGGTGGTGGGTCGGTAGGGTGGCAGGTGGGTGAGGTGGAATGTTGGTGAGGTGGTGGGTGGGTAGGGGGGTAGATGGGTGAGGTGGAATGTTGGTGAGGTGGTGGGTGGGCAGGGTGGTAGTCAGGTCTGTGGGTTAGTCAGGTGGTTGTAGGAGTAGTCGGGCGTTCGGGGGCAGGGGATAGACTTCAGCTCTCGTGGCCCAAAACTTTGGGATTCCCTCTCCACACTTCTACATAGCCCAGATCTTCTAAGGAGCGGCAATCATCATGGAATTGCCGCTCCATTCAAACTTTTCTCTGACTCGACACTTCTCCACATCTCTTGCCAGGTGTTCCAAGTCCGGCTTTGCCTGAAATGCAGAGCACAGCATCCCTTGGCGAGCTCCACCGAAGCAGAGTAGAGTTGTGGGGGGAGGGGGGGCTGCAGGGGAAGACAGGATACACCCCTTTTTACAACACTAGCTGCCATATGGTGAGTTTAAAGATGCAGTTTGAATTTTAATGAATGGCTGTGTGAATGAGTAGATGAAAGAATGGATAGGGTGTTAGGGTCGGTGTGTGGGTGCCTTAAGTGGGTAGGTGGGTTAATCGGGTGAGGCGGTAGGGGGTTAGGGTTGTAGGTAGGTAGGGTGGCAGACGAATGAGGTGGTAGGTTGATGAGATGGTAGGTGGGTGAGGTGGTAGATAACTAAGGTGACAAGTGCATGAGGTGGCAGGTCAAGAGGGTATCAGGTAGGCGAGGAGGTAGGTGGGTGAGCTGGCAGGTGGTTGTCGGGTCTTGGGGGTAGTCAGGTAGTTGGGGGGTGGGGGTGTGGTTGTAGAATCATAGTCGGGAGAGGTGCCGGGGGGTAATCAGAGTGTCAATGTGAGTGATTGGGGGTCAGTTCTGGAGGTACCCAGGAGTTAGACTAGATTTTTTCTGTCTAACGTTTCCCGGTAACTATCCAGATCAGAGTCGGGAAACTTTCATGAAGGGTCTCGGGGAGCTGGGGTATTGCCCATCAGAAGTTGAAATGTCCTGGGCAATTCCCATGTAGGTCAATGCATCAGGACATCCACAGGGTCCTGACCACATCTCTGATCATACATCCGGTCTCCAACGATCCAAGGTTTGGAAGATTTGGGCCCACCTCTCATGCTGTAAAATCTACAACTTTGATCAAGCTTATGATCATCTGCCACAATATTATTTCTGTGGCTCAGTAGCAAAAACATCAATTCTTTTTTATGAATAGCACTCTTGTGAAGCATCTCAAGATGTTTCACTGTGCTTAATGTGCTCTATAAATGTAGGTTGCTGTTGTTGTTGGGCTGAGAAGACAAGCCAGCAAGGAGCAACAAAGGATCATTGAGGAATTGGGTTTGTTCGTCCAACCATGATGTGGGTAGGAAAGGAGAAGACTGGATCAGATTCCTATTGATGACCAAAGCAGAGTTGCACAAGGGTCACAGTTAGCTATAGTTTACAAAATGAGTAGCCCTGCTTTAGACTTTAAAGTTCCCAAATTAATGGTAGTGAAAGCTTAGGATGGAAGTTGGATGGGAAAAGATCTTACTAAATATATATTGTTTTATTCATTCTTGTGATATGGGTTAGGCCAGCATTTATTGTTCATTACCCATTTTCTGAGAGAAGGTGCCTTCTTGAACTGCTGCTGTCCATGTGGTGTAGTTACATCCACAGTGCTGTTATGGAGGGAGTTCCAGGATTTTGACCCAGTGACAGTGAAGGAACGGCCGATATATTTCCAAGTCAAGATGGTGAGTGACTTGGTGGGGAACATGCAGGTGGTGCTGTTCCCCATGTGTCTGCTGCCCTGGTCCTTCTAGATGGTAGTGGTCGTGGGTTTGGAAGGTGCTGTCGAAGGAGCCTTGGTGAATTCCTGCAGTGCATCTTGTAGATGGCACACAATGCAGCCATTATGGATGCAATGTCTAGTTTGAAAGAAGTTAAACAGGAGGTTTATATGGTGACAAATTGAAATATTGTATGTGTTTGGGCTAATTTCATAAGCTTCCTCCTGGTGTCATTAATAAGCTTTATTAATGCAGCAAAGCTAGAACCATAAACAGAAAAAACGTTCTCCATCATAGATAATAAATTGTACAACACTTTTGTTTGCCTGGAACAAGGACAAAAAGATGTGTGGCAAATTTTGATCCACCAAAAAAGAGAATTGAAGGAATTATTCCACAAACGGTATATCATAAGGGGGCAGATTTGGTTTTCAGTTATTGAGGTGTCTTCTGAATTCCCATATAGGTTGGCACCCCATGAATTGCTGAAGTGTGATTGGTTCTAACCATTTGCTCAATGGCACAGAACACCCGGGTTTGGCAGAGGACGAATTCAGTGAACAAGTACCTGAGGCAGTGAATGTCGAAGCTTGGGAAAAGAAGAGAGCAGCATACATGTGATGGGCACTGCAGAGACTGCACCTGGCATGTGAAAAAGAAAAGGAGACATTGAAGGAAGCCAGTCTCTGAGGAAAATATAGATTACTGATAGAGACACGGGAAAATGTTTTGATAACATTTTTCAAGCCGGATATTAAGTACATTGAATAAGGATATTTTGAAAGGCGAAATGCAAATAATAGAGCTTTTTAATTATATTTCTGTCTGCACATTGTAAATGGCAGTTTTTTGCCTATTCCAGTTTTTGTTAATGTTAAAATGTTTGAAATTAGATAACTCATGTTTAAGGGCAGTTAATACAATCCCAACATGGCAGCACTGGAATGGCCTTGTCTCAGTCACAACACGTATATTTGCGAGGGGGGGGGCAAGAGGCTAGTGGCACACTCTAACACATGATGAGCTTACATATTTTCTGCTTCTTCCAGCATTTAATGTATGTTAAAGAGCAAAACCAATTACTAGCATTTCTATAGCACCTTTCACAGCCTCAGGATGTCCCAGACCACTTTAGGGTCAATGAGTTACTTTTAAATGCAGTCACTGCTGCAATTTTGGAAACACAGGAGCCAATTTGCGCACAGTGAGCTTGTACTGCAATAATGACCAGATCACCCGTTTATGGTGATGTTAGCTGAAGGATAAAAATTGGAAATGAAACCTGGGAGAGGCCCCCTGCTTTTCTTTAACTAGAACCTCAGGATTTTTTTTTAAACATTGACTGGGTTTGCTATGGGTAGCCTGACTGTTGGGGACCGAGAGCTATTGAAAGGCTACTAGCGGTCATTAAAGCTGTGGCAGATCGAAATTTACCTGCGGCACGATGATCCCATTGACGGATTGCTGGCCAAAAGTAATGAGTATCCTATATCGAAGAGACGTTCCTCAGGGAATAAAGGTCAAATTTAGTACAGCCCCCTTTTGAAGAGCTCATTTGAAAAGGGCAATGGAAGGACTTGGTGTCCTTCAGATGGCCCAACTGCTCTGTGATGATCTCCCTTCATCTACCTGGAAATTTAGAGCCTTAATGCACTTTTGCTTAATTGGTGCTCACATTCAACAGACTCAAATTGCTTGAGGTATATGTGATGATAGGTTGCTTCTAGCCTGCATTGTTGTGCACTCTGCACATTGAGTAGGCCTCACTTTCCAACACCTTTTAATCTCTGCCCTCTAACCAAATTACAGTTTGGGCACCAGCCACAATTGCACTTTCAGCCCATACAAACGTCAAACTTTTGTTTCTATAGATCATCAAAGCTTGAACACCCTCACTGGTTCAACTGGCAGAGCCAGCTGAGGGGAGTTGCTCATTGGGATTTCAGGAGGTGTAATTGTGCTATGCGGTGTGGGGAAGTGACTGTAGCCTTTATATCTACAGTTTACTGAGTAAATTCCTTCAGCCACCATCACACTGGATTCAATTAGAACAGTGTTTCTCAGGAATTATTGTGCAGCGAGGCAAAGAGGTTTAGGGAGAGAATTCCAGAGCTTAGGGAACAGACAACTGAAGGCATAGCTGCCAATGGTGGAGCAATTAAAATGAGCGATGCACAAGAAGCCCCATTTGGAGGAGCCCAGAAACTTCAGAGGACTGTAGGGCTGAAGGAGTTTACAGAGATAAGGAGGGATTTGAAACCAAGGATGAGGAGTTTTAAATCGAGGCATTGCCATACCAAGAGTCAATGTAGGTCAACAAGCGCAGGGATGAAAGGTGAGTGGGATTTGATGCAAGTTAAGATACAAGCTGCGGCGCTTTGGATCAGTCAAGTCCAGAGGTAACAAAGAGTGTTTAAATGAAAGTTTTTCAGAGAGCACAGGTCTCAGGGAATTTTTCCCAAATGCTTGAATAGCATGGTGCTCAAGCCCACATATTAAGGACCTTATTGCCCAGCACCATTTGCACACTTACTGACATTTTACACAGCAAATTAGCTCATGACATTAAAAAGGGGCATGCCTTCACCAGCAATGTGCCACCAGGCATTTCTACTTACTCCCTCATTGGGCCCACACTGCAACAAGTAGAGCAAGTTCCCACTGCAACTGACAGTAAAGCTAATGTTGTACTTTTTCACAGGCTCAGCAAACACTTCCACTTTGCCACTAACAACAGGATCTGGGCAAGTATTAAATATTCTTTACATGCGTCAGTTTCGTATTAGAAATATTATGTAGTATTATAACAGAGATGTGGGAGGGCCAGTGATTACTAATCCGTTTGAAAAGGTTTAAGCACCACTGGTATAGAGTGTTAGTGTTGCATTAACTGTATTGTTATATAAAAAGAGACTCACCCAGTGTGACGGCGGTGGAGGAGGCAGAGGAGGTTGAGGACAACGAGGTCGAGGTCGAGGACCAAGATGAGGAGGAGGAGGAGGAGGAGGACCACCATCACCATCACCTTTTTTAAGGCTGCTCCCTGCTCCTGTGGCCATCAACAGGTCCAGGCAATGGGCAGTCAAGGGGGTTGTCAGATCCGACTGTCTGCCCTCTATCGTGGCTATGTTTGCGGCTAGGTGGCCCTGGAGAAGGAGCATGCAGTGTCCACCGGTGTGCTAAAGGCCTTCCACAATCAGTAGGCACTGCGGGGGCTGGGGTGCATCATCACCCCCGGAAATGTTGTTTTGATTTATTTTTGTAAGTTTCCTTTCACGTTCTTGTTTTAGTTACGGTGCCCTACTAGGGGTTGTCACCCCCCATCATTTACTGATTTTTGTTTTGCTTAAAATAGTATAAAAAGGGACTGCTGGGACACTGGGTTGGTTGGTAGGTAGGAGGCAGAGATACGTAATGCTGCATTCTGTGAATAAACCACTATCACAGAAAGGACTTGTGTCTAGTTTCATACTTTGCCATCTGGTTTGGATCCATTTAACATAGAGAAGCCTAAAATAAATTTAAAAATGAAGGACTAAATTATTTATTTAGTAACTAGAATACAGCAGGTTCGCATTGTCAGATTTTGAGATCCCCCAAATGCAAATCAGCCAGCAGGAGCAAAATCCAAGCCAACATCTCCCAAATCAGCATTTGTTTATCAATTCACTGGACCATGATGGTGTTAAGTGTAGGTTAAGTTTACCAGAAGGCCAAGGGTTTAATACAAACTGTTTTTTGCCCTGTTTATTGATTTAATGTGTATTTTTTTTTAATCAATATCTATTTCAATTCATCATCGTGGTTTGTAACTCAGTGCCTTTATCCCCTGAAATTAAATGCTGTGTTACTGCCATCAAATTAACATAGAATACAGCAGATTTACCAAAGTAGCTTCTTGTCTTGCAGGCTACTGTGAGGTATTAAAGTAATAAGCATTGGTTTTATTTCTGTACCATGACATACAGTGAATTTTAATGTATATTTAATTATTTTGAATGTGTTTATATCAAGTCATGAACCAACCTATGATGCTAGCTTCATGACTCACTGATGGGGCAGAGTGCATTCAATAATCAGATAGCTGAGGAATTTTAATATCTTAAATTCCCGGGTCATCTCATTAATAAATACAATTGGTTTAGCAGATTTTGAAGGTGCTAATCATTTTACTTCTGAAGAAGGATGACAAAGAAAATAAATTGGAAGGATTATGTCAAAATGCCATAGCAAGGTTTTAAGATCATAAGAAATAGGAGCTGGAGTGGACCATTCAGCCCCTCGAGCCTGCTCCGCCATTTCAATAAGATCATGGCTGATCTGATTGTGGCCTCAATTCCACTTTCTTGCCTCTTCCCCATAACCTTGGACTCCCTCATTGATCAAAAATCTGCCTAACTCAGGCTTGAAACAAATTCAATGAGCCAGCCTTCGCTGCTCACTGCGGAAGAGAATTCCAAAAACTAATGACCCTCTGAAAGAAGAAATTCATCCCCATCTCCATCTTAAATGGGAGACTCCTTATTTTGAAGCTGTGCCCCCTAGCTCCAGATTCCCCCACAAGGAGAAACACCCTCTCAGCATCCACCCTGTCAAAGCCCCCTCAGGATATTTTATGTTTCAATAAGATCACCTCTCATTCTTCTAAACTCGAATGAGTATAGTCCCAAACTGCTCAACCTCTCCTCGTATGACAACCCCTTCATCCCAGGAATCAACCTAGTGACTCCCTAAGCCATGGGGATCAGGGACATCACTCGTTCAGCTGGAGTCTGTGCTAAGCAATCTGTCCTCGGCCATAATGCTGGGTCTTGGTGCCATGGTTTAGGGAAGCTTTGGTTATGGTTCCCATTCCTGATCAGACAGAACCCTATGTTGGATTGGCTGAGTGCTGCCATGCTCACACAATATGGACTTATGGATTAATGGAGAATGGACACTTTATTTTAAAAACCAAATGGAGTTGAGAAGTCAGGTGACAAATGAAAACCTGATACCCCGGTCACATGACAGAAACCAGGTTTCTAATAAGGGACACCTAATAAGACATTTTTGGAGCAGTGTCGGCAGTTAAAATTGGGACATTTGTTATTGTTAGTCAGTATTTTCTTTATTCATTCATGGCGTGTGGGTGTTGCTGGCAAATCCAATATTTATTGTCCGTCCTTAATTGCCCTTCAGAAGGTGGTGGTGAGCTGCCTTCTTGACTTGGTACACCCACAGTGCTGTTAGGGAGGGAGCTCCAAGAACCCAGCAACAGTTAAGGAATGACAATATAGTTCCAAGTCAGGATGGTGAGTGAATTGTATTGTTAAGGTTAAGGATAAACAGGTGGATGGTGATGCTTGGTTAAATATCTTGAGCACATATAAAAAGGGACTGGGGTGTATTCTCACCCCTGGAAATGACTTTTTGGTTCAGTTCTGTAAGTTTCCTTTCACGTTTTTGTTTTAGTTACAGTGGCCCACTAGGGGCTGTCACCCCTCAACGATTTTTAGTTTAGTTTCTTGATTTTGTTCTCAAAAAATGTATAAAAAGCAACTGCTGGGGAACTGGGCTGTTGGTAGGTGGAGGGCAGTTTAGAGATGGTGGGGTTCCCATTTGTTAAGCATGGACTTGCGGGTTGTTTTAAATCTCTCGGTCTTTTCTTTCCTTGACAATAGTTAGCTCTCCTCTCCTATGTGTGTTGACTCCTTATTACAATATGGTTCCATGGGTGATGGCAATCCTCTAGCATCTCAGCGAAATAGGCATTGGGCAAATCAGTTTTGACAAAGAGTGTTGACAGATAGTTAAGTGGTAAGGAGCCATCACAGTCAAACCCGATCCCAGCATACCTGATACTCATTGTTACGGAGAGGGAGAGATGGTCAGGTGGTGTCCCCTTTTTCCACCTCTCAACTGACCGAACACAGATGGGGTTCTTAAGAAGAACTAAAAGCATTTTAACACCCGAGTGCTGATTGTTAAGGATAGACAAATGACAGGTTTTGTTGTAAGTTTTTTTTAAAGTATAAATGTTTATTACTCAACACCCGAAATGTATTCGCAGCTGTACTCACACACACACACACACACACACACACTATAAAACATAAAACAAAAACAGAATTACCTGGAAAAACTCAGCAGGTCTGGCAGCATCGGCGGAGAAGAAAAGAGTTGACGTTTCGAGTCCTCATGACCCTTCGACAGAACTTGCGTTCGAGTCCAAGAAAGAGTTGAAATATATGAAACATTTGAAAACATATGAAACATATGAAACACTATAAAACATGATGATTACAAAGAAGGTAGCATGCACTTAGGTCTTAAAAGTCCAAAAATTCACTGTCACACTCTAGTAACAAAGTCTTGAAATGTTGCAGGCCTGTAATATCGTTTTGGTTCATTGAAAAAATAGAGTCCAGAGGTTTCGGATGATGAATTTGCTGTGATTTATTGGTGGCAGTGGCAGGTTCCTCTTGCTTCGCTCCAGTCCAGGTGCAGACGACCTGTTCATTGCTGCTTGCGGGATCTTGCTATGCGCAAATTGGCTCTGTGTTTCCCGCACCATGGCAGTGAGTGCACTTCAAACCTACTTTATTGGCTGTTGGAACGCCTGTGGGGGTGGAGGTGGGGGAGTCACGCGAGGCGCTGCACAAATGCAAGACTTTCGCTCGCGGTTTTGATCCGCAATTCAGGAAAAAAATCCCACAACCCCGTCAACCTGCTGAAGGCTGCGTTTTGCGCCTCGGGGGTTTCTGACGGCACACTTCTAACGCTGCCTGGGTCGACGCGGTGAAGCAACCGTGTCCCCTTTGAAAATGTTTCAAGCGGTGCCGCTTGTCTTGACCAGAGACAGAACAGCGGTGGGTGTCACTGCGAAGCCAGTTGGGACTGACTGACTGCACGCCTGCTGTTTGGAGCTGCTGATATGTGTCATTTCCTCTCCGTCATACGAAATCCCCCGTGTGTGTGTTTCTCTAACTACAGGGCTTTCCCCGGCCGTAGATCTCACTCCAATCTTTCATCAGAGAAGGCTTGATGTCAGATTCAGTGAGCACGTTTGAGGAAGAGCTGCAAGAATAAAAGGCCACTTGGCTTTTGGAGTGCAGTGAACTGATAAGTTCACCCGTCGGACAGAAATTAGTCATTGCAATTCTGCAGGAAATCTTGGGACATCTTCAAGCCAGGTGCTCTCCCACCCCCTTATTTTATGTTGGATTAGACGAGATCTTAACGGCCTCAATCTTACATCAAGCAGAAATTAAACCGGCTATAAATGTCAAGTGCTCTATTTTTTCCCCTCAATCCAGCTGCATTTTAAATCGAAATGAAACATTTTGATTTCGAACGACGAATGTTAATTCTAAACCCGGCAGAGGGGCGGGGAAAGGGGAACGAATTTCACCGGATTATCTGACACTTTGGGTTTTGATTTAACAAACCTCATTAACAAGTTTAGCCGTGTAAAAACTATTATCGTAGCAATAGTGATGATGACATTACCCTAATCCTAACCCTTATTAACATTTGAGGACGAATCTGATGCGTGGATATATAATGGGTAAAATAAAATGCAACTTGAGCACAGTCCCACTCCAGGGAAACGCGAAAAAATCCAGTGGTGTCCTGGGGAAATCAGCTGCCTTTCAGAATTCAGCTGGGACCTTAGACTGACTTCTCTGGCGGATGTGAAAGATCCCATGGCACTATTTTGAAGAAGGCCAGGGGAGTTATTTCTGGTGTCATAGCCAAAATTTATTCCTCAGCCAACACTTTTGTAAAAAAAAATGACGATTTGGATATTAGCACATTGTGTGAGCTTGCTGTGTGAAAATTGGCTTGGGGCAATTCCTGCACTACAAACAGTGCCTGCGCTTGGAAAAGAGGACTTCATTGGCCGTGAAGCTTTGGGGTGTAGAGAAAGGTAATATGTAAATGCAGTTGTTAATAAACAATATTACATGGGGTTTGATGTACCAATCGGGTTGCAAAAAATGGCCATTTTAAACACTTGTTAAAACACCAGTCGAGCCTTTTTATGGTAACGGTGGTAGCAGGATCTGGGTTGAACTCGAAAACATGAACAGGAGCAGGAGTAGACCATACAGTCCATCAAATCTGCTCCGCCATTCAATACGATCATGGCTGTCCTTGCGTTTCAACTCCATTTTCCCACCTGCTCCCCATATCCCTTAATTGCCGGAGAGACCAACAATCTGTCTACCCCCAGCCTTAAATGTATTCAAAGATGGAGCATCCACAACCCTCTGGGGTAGAGAGTTCCAAAGATTCACAACCGCCTTTGAGTGAAATAACTTGATCCTCATCTCAGCCCTGGACGATCGGCCCCTCCTCCTGAGACTGTGCCCCCGCCCCGTGTTTGAGATTACCCGACCAGGGGAAACAATCTCTCAGCATCCACCCTACCAAACCCCTTCACAATCTTGTAGGTTTCAATGAGATCACCTTTCATTTTGTCTGAACTCCTGAGAAACATAGGCCCAATGGACTCAGCCTCTCACATAGGAAAACCACCCCCCCACCAACAACCCCCTCCCCCCCACCCACCCCAGCACCCAGCCCCGCCCCCTTCCAGGATGAGACCTGATCACTTGTTTTTTTTTCATTATTTGCTGTAACAGGAAGGATCCAGCACACGTGGGGGATGGAGTTCAGTGCAGAAAGCTTGGACAGAAACTGCCCCCACACACACACGACACAGAGAGAGAGAGAGAAGAGAAGAATACTCCCAGACACAAAAAAGGGGGAAAAAAGTGCTTCTAGTATCGTATGCAAATAGTGCCTGCTGACGTTTGCGATCATGTGCTTTGGTGGATCTGCCCCTATCGAGGTTTCCCTCTGCCTCCAAGCTGGGTTTTGCTACATTTCGCTGCTGGATTCATTGTAGCCAAGAAAGAGTTACAGAGTAGCGGCGGCTCAGCTCTCAGTATCCCCTCAACACAGCGGCGGCGGCGGCGGCGGCAGCAGCAGCAGCAGCAGGTAAAGAGATTTTAACCCCCTCTCTCCCTCCCTCCCTTCCACACACAACACCCTCTACCCAGAGAGTGAGGAATAAAATGCAACTTAAACATGTCTCCCATGTCGTAAGTAGAGCGAAACATGGCGGCCACGGCTCCCCCCCCATCTCCTGTCAGCTGTTGTTTTACCCAAAAAAAAGTGTTGTTTCTTTTTTCTTGTTTTTTTCCCCTTCCCTGCTCTTCATCCTTCCCTCTTTTTTTTGTGTAAATTTTCGGAAAGGGGTTTTTTTTTTGTTTTGGTCAGCCGGCGTTTCATCCTTTTTTTTATCCACCCTCCTCCTCCTCCTCCTCCCCAAAAACAAAGTGGAAGGTTCATAGAGAGAGAGAGAGTGTGTCTGTTTTCCTTTGAGGGGTTGAGGGAGGCTGTGGAAATGGTGTCGCCGTCTTGCGAGTTTGGCCGTATTGCGCGGGTCCGGCGGGGGGAATGGGGAGACTGGCGGAGTCTTGGCGGAGATCCGGCGGGGATTCGGTGCGGGACTGGCATAATCCGGCGGGGAGGGAGGGGGAGGGGTTGGGTGCTGGTTGGTTGGGGAAGGGAGGGAAGGAGGGGGTTGGATTTAGTTGGAGGGGGAGGGGGTGGGGGGTTGTTTCGCGCGGATTTGGGGGAAATCTGGGTGGAGGGGGTGGGAATTTGCTGGTAATTCTGAGGAGTTTTGGTTGGGGTGGGAGAGAGCGAGATTTAGCGGAGGTTTGGCGGTCATTTGGCGGGTCTGTTGGCTGAGGGTAGTGGAGCTGCTGGTTGTTGTGGAGATGGACGCCGTTTACTGCGACCTAATGCTCTTGTTTTTGTCTTTTTTTAAAAGAAATAATCCTGATCTAATCTAATCTGGAATCAGAGGCCTTGATCTCCCAGAGATAGTGGTTGGGGGTGGCCAGTCATTTCTGTTTGGACCAAGTAGCACCTGGGGTTTGAAACTTGGAAAGATGTGCTGGGGGAATTGGGCTTTTGTTTGCTTGTGTGTGTGTGTGAGAGAGAGAGATTTAAATTTCCCAAACTTCAGTTTAAGTACTTCTTCCCTGTCTAAATATACTGGGTAGCATCTAAACCACCCTCTTCCTCACCCTGCAACTCCCCACCCCCACTTCAAATAATTGAAAGGCAGTACTTCAAAATTTACCTATTTATCTCTTTATGATTATAAAGATCAAATCAGTTGCTTTCGGTAAATGAGGGTGAGTTCCATACTTTAAACGATCTGGCTGTAGTCGTTGAGCTATCTTTTCTGGCCCATATCATGTTTGCAATCATCAGTCACCTGTGTATGCTTTTCTGAAATGGTTTGAAACCATTGCATTGTATCTGTAAGATGTGCCAGTTTGTATGGGTTACTTTAATATGAGATCCGGTGTCTTTAAAACTTGTTGGGCCTTTTGGCACGCTTGTTGCACAGAGAAAAGAGCAGTGTTCACAAGCCAATGTCGGTGTTTTGCAAGACTGGTTTTGGAGAACACTGAAATGGAGAGAAGGTTTCTTTTTGCCAAGATGGGGCAGACGGAAACAGTTTTACCACTACTGAGTCCTTCACGAAAACAATGCGTCTTACTGAAAACAGGGGACCTTGGTTACTCTGGTAATGTGCAGACTTTTTTTTTTAGAAAAACACAATTTCCAAATCATATGAACCCTGTGGCAAGATAGTGCTATTGTTTTTTTTCCCTGCTTATTTAGTCATAAATTTTAGCAACCCAAAATTATGCTAGACAACAATAATTACACAAATTACACAAAAACTAATGAGCAGTCAACCAAAACAGAACTATTGTAAAGTCGTGAATGTGCAGAACAAAAACTTGTATCAGATCACTGCCCCCATCTGCAGAGCAGCTTTTTATGCAGCTTCCCTTCTACCCTGTGTTTTGGCAATGTATAGTAACTCCCCAAGTGCCGGCTGCATTCAGTGTAAATATTAATATTGAATTTACAGTGTTTTCTTGGCGATTTTAAGGTGCAGACCTGCCAAAATTAAATTCTGTTTTTAAGAAAAAGCACTGTATGTTTTTATGAAAATTTAAAAAAAAATATGTTCTGATCCTTGGTTGTGTTTGTAAGAAGCCTGTCAACCTTGGAACTAAACCAGCCTAAGCAGCAACAGTTGTACACTTCCCTGGCCTGATTTACCCTGTTGTTACACAGGGTTGGATGAAATTTACTGATGACCACACTATCTTTACATGGATGAGTACAAAGGTTGGCAGGACAGCTGTGTTAAATTAAGCTTTTAGATTTTAAAAAAGCAGGCGTGTTGAAGGTGAGGAGCCTTCGTTGAATATGCTGCTGAAGCTTTGGGCATGTAATGTATTTTTGTATGATGTAACTAGATCATTTCTTTTGCAATGAGACTGATGAGAGTTCTGTTGAAGAGTCATATGGACTCGAAACGTTAACTGTGCTCCTCTCAGATGCTGTCAGACCTGCTGAGTTTTTCCAGTATTTTTGTTTCTGTTTTGGATTTCCAGCATCCGCAGTTTTTTGCTTTTATCTGAACTTATTCTTTATTGGGATATGCATGTCACTGGCAAGGCCAGTCTTTGTTGCACGTCCCTATTTGTCCTTGAACTGAGTGGCTTGCTAGGACATTTCAGAGGGCAGTTAAGAGTCTGTCTGAAGTCACACGTAGGCCAGGCCAGGTAAGGATGGCAGATTTCCTTCCCTAAAGTGAGCCAGATAGTAATGGTGACCACGAAACTGAGACAAGCTTTCAATTTCAAATTTATTTATTGAATTCACCAGCTGCCATAGTGAGATTTGACCATGTGCCTACAGGCCATTAGCCTGGGCCTCTGGGTTACTAGCCAGTGACATTACCACTATGCCACAGTCTCTTCTGAAGGAAGAATGTGAATCAAAATTAAAAAGGTTTTAAATAAAAGGCAAATGAGAACAGATGTAATGTTGAGACCCACACAGGAAACCTGGACATGTTGCTATGTTTTTCTATGTCTATGTTTTTTTTTTGGCTTTAAAGGAGGAAAGATGAGCAAACCAATCGAGGGGAGTTCTAACTTGGTTGAGTGGGGGAGGGGGTTTGGAATTCGAAGGTTATTAAACCTGATGATACAAGTTAAATTAACATTTTCTCTTTCTAGTCTTGTTTTTAATGGTGAACGACAGCACGATCTGGTGTTCAGAATCGAAATAAAATTCTGCTGTTCGCAATTAGTGAAAATGTGTAAAAGTATAAAAGCTTTTATAATACCCGGATAAAATGCGTGATTTGTAACGCAGGGAACTGCAATATTCTAAATGCTAAATGCTAGCCAAAAATGTATTCGGTTTTACTGCTTTTATGAAAATATCACTTTTGCTGCTCAAATGGCTAGTTGTGAGCAAGTGTATGTGAATATTATGTCACTTGAGAATTTCTGGTATGTTACTTGTAACAATTTGCATGTTACAAGCAGGCATTCACTTCTGATCAGGGCAATCTGCACTTCAGTGTACCCATCTTGTGTTTACACTGTTTGCAGTCCCTGAGAATTCGTGTGCCAGGTAGCATTAGATTCCCAATTAAACTTGTGTAGTGCTTTCCTTGATTTGTTTTAAAAACTGGATTAGATTTGCATGTAGTATTTATTGGTTTTATAGGCACTACGTTCTTCTGTGAGTTTTTTAAAATCACAGTCAATGTTGACACGAATTTTATTGCAAATTGGCTGTGCGTTCACAGGATGAATGTGTTGCTGTGTAATGTGATTTGGGGTTTAGTGCAAGTTCTGGCTGAAATGAATGTGTAGCTTTTTGATAGAGAGCAACTGCAAGGCATCTTGTTATTTACATGTGACATTTTATGATTTTCATGTTTACTGTTGTTGTTGTTTGGATATCTTTAGCAGGAGCAGATTTTGTAGTGACAAACATTGTGAACAGGTTACTGTGTGAATTTGTATCTGGTTGGTTTTTTTTGAGGGATTGGCAAATGGAATGAAACCAAAGCAACAGATAAGGTCGTGAGACCAGCCTTCTTCTCTTCCCTCACCTGCAGTGTAAACTTTTTTTTTGCAAAAGAAATTTTGTTTCTTAATGAATGTGGCAACTGTCAACTTGTGAATCGCTTCCCTGCTTCCGAAAGGCTGCTACATTTGTTTCCTCATCTCCGTGATGCTCGGTGACTAATGCTTCCTGCCGAAGTAGGATGATTTGTATGAATATGATGGAGCTCAAAAAGGGCCAGGGTGTTGATCTCGTTGCTTTTGCAAAACCTGGAAACCCAAGTTCTGAGGGCCAGATTTCGTTTTTAGAAATTTTGTGGCCATTCCATACAACACTGTAAACACCTTCTTAGCCGTTTATCTTGGGCTAAAGGATTGGAGTTACAATTTCCCCACTTTTTTTTAATGGATGTATCCTTCTCTCCGCAACGTGCGCAACTTGAGTCCACAATGTGTAGACTTTCTTCTAGATGTTCAGCATCAGGGGAGTCCGACAATGGTGTTTCACTCTCCCCCCCTCTCTCCTCCTCTCTCTCTCTCTCTCTCCGCCCCCCCCCCCCCAACTTTAAAAATGCTTGCTGGACAGTGGTCGTCTCTGTACTTAGCCTTTCTGCAATTTTTGTCGGTGATCCTTTTCTTACGTATAACATTCCAAAATGCTAATAATGAGTAACTGTGAGAATGACTGATTAGCCATGGCAATCTGAATGAACTCATGTTGGCTTTGTTGAAAGCAAGTCGAAGGCATTTCTTTCAATTACAGTAGTGGCATCATTGCATTTAAATAAATTTTCATTTTATTTTCTCAGGATGTGAAATAATTTAAAGTAGAAAAGACCAAAATTATAAAAGCCAGTATAAGAAACACCCAGAAAGATCTTTTGCCGAGGTTGTGTGATAGAAAAGCTTGTGGCTTTAGTTTAAAAGCTGAAAAGATTTTCCCGCTTTCAGTGGTGGAAAAAAAAAATGTTTGCGCACTTTTCTCTGTCTTTTCCTGCCTGCTCAGTTTAGTTATTTGTTTCATTGCACCCACTGCATCTCAGCTTATCCTTTTCAGTTCTCAGGCTAATAACTGACTCATTCCATCACAGCTGCACTGAGCCCGGTGTCATGTATTTCAGTGGGTCAAAAGCTGTCACACAAAGATCAGGTGAGGGGTGGGTGGGGGGAGAGAAATACCACTAGCCCGCCGCCCCCCCCAGCGACTTCAAGAGCATTACCATGGTCAAATCCCCCACCATCAATATCCCTAGAGGTTGCCATTGGTCAGAACCCTAACTGAACCAGGTGCATAAATACTGCAGCAACAAGAGCAGGTCAAAGACTGGCAATTCTGCAGTGACTGACTCGCCGACTGACTCCCCCAAAGGCTGCCCACCATCTACAAGGCAAAGCCAGGAGTGTGATGGAATACTCTCCTCCACTTGCCTGGATGAGTGCAGCTCCAACAGCACTCGAGAAGCTCAACACCATCCAGGACAAAGCAGATGGTTTGATCAGCATGGCATCCAGTGTTTAAACATTCACTCCATCCACCACCGACGAACATTGGCAGCAGAGTGTGTACCATCTGCAAGATGCACTGCAGCAACTCACCAAGACTCCTTAGACAGCACCATTCAAACCCACAACTCCTAACTCTTAGAAGGAGAAGGGCAGAGAAAAAAGGGAACACCACCACCTGGAAGTTCCTTTCCAAGCCACTCACCATCCTGACTTGGAAATATATCGGCCATTCCTTCACTGTTGCTGGGTCAAAATCCTGGAACTCCCTCCCTAACAGTACTGTGGGTGTACCTACACCACATGGACTGCAGTGGTTCAAGAAGTCAGCCCCCCACCACTGAGTCAAGGGCAATTAGGGATAGGCAATAAATGCTGGCCTAGCCAGTGATGCTCACATCCTGTGAATGAAAAGATTTTTTAAAAATCACCACATTACTGCTTTGATTTTACCCAACCTGCTCATTAGTTTCACAACTTTATGTCTATATTGACCTCAAAATATTCTGTGCTGCTACAACAGTTTCTCTCCGGTCACCTGCCTGCATCTAGGAAATGGGGGGGCCTACAGACAGCTCTTTCACATCTTAATTTGTACCAGGAAGAACTGTCAGCTTCCATTAATTTTCAAAGATGCACACTTGCTGTGGAAACATTTACTGTCCAATTTACATAAATATTGTAGGCTTAACAGAAGCCAGAGCCATCCATTAATAAAATCATTTGATCGGATACCTTTGTTGGCTATTTAAAATAAATCCAAAAGTTTCCACGCTTTCGGAAGGGGAGAAATCCAAATGAACATTCGGGTTTGCTGCTGTTAACACTGAGTTCTGAGAAGCCTGGTGAATGGAAAGGGGATCATGTGTGCTCGGTTGAGAGAGTTTTGGATAGTTTCAAATTACAGTACATTTACTATTGCCTTGACAACAGTCACACTGAAACGTCACTGCTTGTGCTCTTATTTTCCTAATAAAACATTGCACAGGCTGTTACTCTCACGTTGCCTAAATAATGTCTTTTGGACATTTGCTAAGTATTACTCTACCCCAGTGTTCAGTGTTTACAATATTGGGCAAGCACAGCCTGAGCTTAACTCTTTTTTATTCATTAATTCCAAGCTCCATAATTTGCTCTGTAAAGGGCTATTACAATTTAGTTCTTGAAAGATGGCATTGTGTTCATGAGCTATCCCATGGCTTGCCTTTTTATCACTTTGTATTTCAAATTTATTTTTGCAGCCTCACGATGTTTTGCCCTTTTACCCACAGGGATTGTATGGAGCTTCTTTAACAGAAATTCAAGGTCTGATTTCTTTGTACTGAGGCAGAGAGAGAGATGTAGAATAGAGATACGTTTTCTGCAGAAATGATGTAAGCACTAATCTGTCAAGTCAGTTAAACAACTACTTCTCAAAAACCTTATTGTGGCATTTAGAAACCAATTTAATTCTGATGGGTCTATGTCTTAGTGTATCTTTAATGAGGCTTGTTCAGGACGTGGTTATGTAAGAGGATATGGGCTATATACCAGTGATGGCTTTAATAAGACACCTGCATTACTGAGTTTATTTAGTAAGTGGGTCTCTTTCATGGCAAGTGTAAAGACTTGAACGTTATACCGTTTCATGAATAACATATATTTTTCTTTTGATTCTGCTAATTACTTGGCCTTTTTTTATTCTTTCATGGGATGTAGGCATCACTGGCAAGGCCAGCATTTTTATTGCCAACCCTAATTGCCCTTGGTGAGCCGCCTTCTTGAACCACTGCAGTCCATGTGGTATAAAGACACCCACAGTGCAGTTAGGGAGGGAGTTCCAGGATTTTGACCCAGTGACAGTGAAGGAATGGCGATATAGTTCCAAGTCAGGATGGTGAGTGGCTTGGAGGGGAACTTGCAGGTGGTTGTGTTCCCATGCATCTGCTGCCCTCATCCTTATAGATGGTAGAGATCACAGGTTTGGAAGGGACAGTTGAAGGAGCATTGGTGTGTTTCTACCATGTATCTTGTAAATCGTATATGCTGCTGCCACTGTGCATCATTGGTGAAGGGAGTGAATGTTGAATGTGGTGGATAGGGGGCCAGTCATGTGCCTGCTTTGCCTTGGTTGGTGTCAAGCTTCTTGAGTGTTGTTGGAGCTGCACTCATCCAGGCAAGTGGAGAGTATTCCATCACTGATTTGTGCCCTGTCGATGGTGGACAGGCTTTGGGGAGTCAGGGTTACTTGTTACAGGATTCCCAGCCTCAGACCTGCTGTTTTAGGCACAGTATTTATATTACTGGTCTAGTTCAGTTTCTGATTCAGGTCGTTGATGGTAGGGAATTCAGCTATGGTGGTATCATTGAACGTGAAGGGGAGACAACTAGGTTCTCTCTTGTTGGACGTGGTCACTTCCTGGCATGATTGTTATTTGCCACTTAACCCAAGCCTGAATGTTGTCCAGGTCTTGCTGCATATTGACATGGACTGATTCAATATCTGAGGAGTTACAGATGGTACTGAACATGTGCAATCATTAGCAAACATCCCCACTTCTGACTTGTGTTGGAGGGAAGTTCATTGTGAAGCTCCTGAAGATGGTTGGGCCTAGAACATGACTGTAATGGCTTCAGATTAATTTGGGAAGCATCTTTGGTATAATCATCACCAAAAGTGGAATTCTTCACTGACAATACAAGTGTTCAGATCCATTTATAGTTCAGCTGATAATGAACGGCCTGTGACAGCTTGGAACAGGACCTGGATAGCAGCCCAGCTTGGGCTGAGAAGTGCCAGATGATGTTTATGCCATCAAGTGCCAAGTTAATGACCATTTTCAACAAGCAAAAACCCAACCATTAACCCCAATCTTCAATAGTACAGTCATCACCAACATTGACTTCCTTAGTGGGGGTCACCACTAATCAGCTTCTAAATTAGACCAAGTCAAATCAATGCCATGGCTATGTTTAGGGCAGAGGCTGGACACCCTGAGTAGCTCACCTCATTTCCCCCTCAAAGCCCCCCTGCTCTTGATTGGCTCCAATGCCACTGGACTCCGTATCAATCCCTTCGACTTACATGCCGCACTGCACCCGATGTTGTCTGTGGAAAATCTTGCATGTTAAGAGGGAGGACAGACGCACCAACATCAGTGCTCTCCCACAAGCACTGAGGTGATGATCACCCACCACCATCTTGGTTGGGTTGGTCACTTGTTCAGCTGTCAGATATCAGGCTTCCAAAGCAGGTCGTCTTCTCCCAGCTCAGTCAGGGCAGACGCACCAGAGGAGGACGGGAGAAGCGCTTCAAGGATGTGCTGAAAGCCAATGCGAAGAAATGCAACATTGACACCAATTCCTGGGAGACCATTGCCCTGGACCGAACCAGATGGCAGCAGAGTCTGTGGGAAGGGGCCCAGCGCTTTGAGACCCGATAGCGACAAAATGAAGAGGAAAAGCGAGAGCGGTTAAAAGACCATGACCCGAACTTAATACACATCCAGATAGCCCACATGATGGCAAATGTCCTAATGTGCCATAAAATCTGCAGATCCTGAATCGGCCTCAACAGCAGTCTCCGGATTCATGGAGGACAATCATCTTCACTAGTGAGGAATAGACAATGCTGAATGATCTATGGTGTGCACTGTAACAATGTACCAAAGTTACATCCACAGAATCTTCCTCTCCTGTGATCTCTTCTGCTAAAAAGGGCAAGAGCAGCAATGCTCTGAGAAAACCATCACCTCCAGATTCCTCTCCAAGTCTCAAGTCATCCTCACTTAGGCATATCTCAATGCCATCCCTTCAGTGAATTAATGCATTTGCATTTCCTTCCTCACACCATGGTGAATACACCATCGTCAAAGGGCTGCAGTAGTTCTAAGAGAAAGCTCACCTTCTCAAGGCAAATAGAGATAGGTAATAAAATGTGCCCTTGCCAGCAATATTTATGGCCTAAAAATGAATGGTAAAAGGCAACATTCTACCAAACAGACTTTTTTTTTAAAAGTCAAAATGAACCTGTTCTCATTGTGTTGTGCCAGTACCACCTCACATCGTCATTTGAGCATTGGGCAAGCTTGGTAACATGACATCCCCTTTAAAAATAATTAAATAAATTGGCTTATTTTCTGCCAAGTTCCGTGACGAACATCTTTTAGATCAAGATTGTACACTTGGATGTAAATGGCTCATTAAGATGTAGTACAAGTTGTCAGATGCTTATAATTGTATGATTGTGGAAATAAATTTTTCAATACCAGTGCATTAGGGAGAAAATTGGTTTAACAATTCAGAGCAACAAAGAACTAGATAGATTTAAGTAATGTGCTATAAAATGTGCTATTAAGAAGACAGTGCTCCCTCTATGTTTGCTTACCTCACATCTTAAATAGTCCAACAGTATTGTTTTGTTTTTAAAAAGTTGTCCTATTCTATAGGTCATTAAATTGTAGTGTCTTCTGTTTCATGTTGATTTATTAGTCACTTTAAAAAATGGTACTTGCAGCCAAGCCACAATTAGCCAAGTGTACAGCGACTGCTAGTTAGATCTTTTAATGTATTCCGTTGAAGTTGATTTAAGAGAGAGAAACTCAGAACTTCAGCAAGCTACCCGAGTCTTTTTAACTTTTTGATTTTGAAAGAAATGTTCAACTGTTCTTTGCCTTTTACCTAGTGGCAATAGGATAATGCTGTCTCCCAATCCTCTCCAGTATATTTACCTTCCCTGGTCTGGAGGTTTTCCTCTTCCCCACACTTTTTTCCGAAGTGATTTGTGTCACATACCTTCAACTATTTTACTCTTTTTTTAAAAAATATATATATTATATTTATATGGAAAAATTATGATTGTACTGGGTTGGTTTAAACATTATAAAGATGTTTAGAAAATCACAACAGACGAGTTAGATCTGTTCTTTTAAGAAATCAATTTTTTGTATTTACTCTTTATTGAATTTCAGCCATCAAAAGAAAGGTTACAATAAATTATCAAGTGGCCAGAAAATGAAAGACAAGTGAAGTGAAGGTTGCATTTAAAATTTGTAGTTTAGATTGGAGAGCATTACCCATTGACTGGAAGGGGTAGTGGAGAGATTTAAGGTACAGTGAGGTTTGCAGTCACAGTGTTTTTTTTGTAGCATGCCTGCTGAGCAGTTACAGTTCTAGTGTTGACAGAGACTCAATTCTGAGCCGCACTTGTAGATGGTATCCATGTGCAGGCTTCCACAGTGCTACACAAGGACGCGAGGAGAGAGTTTGTCTGAATGGTTGTGGGGGAGGGGTGGCACACTGGATTGTCCCATTATGTGTCAATCAAGTTTATAATAACAGCCTGCATTGTTAAACACATCATAAAATATCGCAAGCTGCTTTGCAGGAGCATTGCAGGACAACATTTTACACCTGGCCACATAAGATATTAGGGCAGGTGCCAAAAACCTTGGTCAAAGAGTTAAATTTTGAGGATCTTCAAGGAGGAAAGAGAGGCAGAAAGGTTTAGGGCGCCAGAGCTCAGGGTCTAGGCAGCTGAAGTACAGCAACCAATGGTGGAGCAATTAAAATCAGTGACGCTTGAGGCCAGTGTTAGGTGAACGCAGGTATCCCTGAGGGCCGTGGGGCTGAAGGAAATCACAGAGAGAGGGGCGCCTAAGGCCATGGAGGGATTTGAAAACAAGACTGAGAACTTTGAAATCGACTTGTGGCTTAGCCGGGAGCCAACGTAGGTCAGTAAGCAAATGGACGATGGTTGAATAAGAGTTTGTGCAAGTTAGAACACGGATGACTTAAAGCTTGCGGAGGGTAGAATATGGGAGGCTGCCCAAGGGTGCATTGGAGTTGTCTAGTCCAGAAGTGACCAAAGCATGGATGTGGGTTTCAGTGGCAGATGAGTTGAGGAAGGGGCAGTGTTACAGAGATGGGAACTGGTGGCTAGTTTAAGAGAATGATATTCACTAAGAGGCCCAATACATGAGTGTTTTACATCTTTTTAACATGGTTTTGATGTCTTTTCAGGGGTGCAGATAACCAAAAGATGTTATGTACTTTGTAGAAATGATTTGAATTTAAAATACATGTAAATCATTCTGTTTGCAAATTTCAGGGACCTCAATCCTACTACGCTAACTCTTCATCACAAAATTCAGAAAATAACATTGGAGGGTTGAGTTTCTCTCATGTAGGTAGGTGGTTGGAAAAAGAAAACTTAAGTTTCAGAAGAAAATAAAACATTTATTACATTGTGGTTTGGGAGTAGCTGAGACCAAGGGTGCAGCCTGATAATATAATTAGGTCTGGGTATAAGTCTTGTTTAATATTAAAGCTCAGCTTTTATCTCTTATGTTGTTAACTGTTTCAGTTGGGTACATCAGGAGAAAGTGGGAATGATGAAGATAGCAAACTTCAATTAAATTTGCCTTTTAGTATTTTCAGCACAGTGGTCAGGGAGTATGGGGGTGTCCTTAGCATCTGGAGCATGGAGTGGTCACTTAATGGTAGGTAAGAGTGTGGTTGTTGATGTTATCAAGTCCATATAGATAAGATTCTAAACAAAAGTTTATTATGCAAAAATGAAAGCATGTGGATTTAGATCCAACCTTGTGCCTGGGTTTGGGAGATAGGAGGGAGAGTGTAAGGAGAAAGGGAACATATTAATTGAGGGGATGCGACAAGTGGTATTCCCCGGGGATCTGTACTGGAGCCTTGGCTTTTCATGTTATCCTTCAAGTTACTGACATAGAGAATGCTAGAAATGAGAGAGTGGGAATATTGTACATCCAAGTTTGCCAATGACACCAAGTTGGGAGCCACATTAAGTTGTGCAGATGGGAGCAAGAAGTTACAAAGGGACAGAGAGACAGGCTAAGGGATTGGGAAGAACAGTGGCAGATGAAGCTCAATGTGAGGTCTTCCACTTGGATCCAAGAAAGACATCAGAATGTTTTCTTAATGGTGAGAAATTAGGAATTGTGGAGGAGCAGAGTGATTTTAGACATTCATGTACACAAATCACTAAAGGTCAGTGCACAGGTATAAAGCATAATCAAAAGGCTAACAGGATGTTAGCCTTTATCTCAAGGAGCATACAAATGGAAGTTATGCTTCACCTGAACAGAGCCTTGTTCAGACCCCAACTGGGGGACTACATTCAGTCCAGGGCATCACACCTCCAGAAGGATATATTGGCTTAGAGGGGATGCAGCACAGATTCACCAGAAAGGTACTGGGGCTTAAAGGGTTAAATTATAAAGACGGCTGCAGTAACCTGGCTTGTGTTCCCTTTAGAAGGTTTGAGGAGTGATTTAATCATGATGCTTTAAAATGACACAATAGTTTGGGATTGTTGTGTTGCCTTTTCTGGATTCAGTGTTTAAAGTGAGAGCTAAACCTTTTCAGAGTGAAACCTGGAATCTTTTTCCGTATAAAAGGAAACCTGGAAAACTGCCCCCCCCCCCCGCCCCCCCCCCAATTCCAAAAGGATCAATTTAAATTTAAAGATGGAGTTAGATGGATTTTTATTAGGTAAGGATATCAAATGATATGCTCCAGTGGCAGATAAATGGATTGGAGGTACTAATTAACTATGGCCTGATTGAATAGCCTCGAGGGGCTGAATTTCTGCGGCTTTTCTTATACCCGAAGTGTCCTGTTTGCGTTCTTGCCGATAGACTGGAAGCGTGAACGGCAGAGGAAATAAAGATTAAAAGTGCACTTCAAAACAACTACCTTTTAGAATGTGAAATTTATAAATTTATAATCCCTCTTCTTTCAGCCATGATGATTCAAGGGACAGAGTACCATGTAAACAAAAAGAATACTTTGTCATACATGACCTTTTGCACAGAAACAGAATGTTCTGTGCCTGCAACAGCAGTGCTTTTTATAATAATTTACAGATGCTTTAAACAAGAGGGACTACTGTTTGTGATGCTAATTGTCAGGGATGAATCAGTAATTAAATATATAACAGTGATGCTGAACAGATCAATACAGACAATAAGTTTAAGCTTAGTGAAATATTTTTGATTCAGGGTGGCTATGGTATACAATAATCTATTTAAATTTTAAATTGACGCGTGTAATGTGGCCTTTTTCCCACCTCTGACACGACCCGCCTCTGCCCCTGCCTTGCTCCTCTGCTGCTGAAGCCCTCGTCCACTCCTTTGTTACCTCCAGACGACTCTTCTAACGCAATCCTGGCCTGCCTCCCATGTTTTACCGGCCGTAGACTTGAGGTCATCCAAAACTCTGCTGCCTGGAGTGTCCTAGAGCACGCCAAATGCTGTTCATCCATCACCCTGGTGAGTTCTGACCTGCCGTAGACCGTGCGGCATGGAAGTGGGCCTATGAAGCTTCGCAAAATCCGTCCAAAAATGGGGGTCAACCTGAACGCCGAGTATAAAATGCAAAGGCCAGTATTGGTGCGGGGGAGGACCCATTTCTTTTCGTCTGTCGCCACGTGCAGTCTGCTCTGTGGGCGTGTCTTAAACTCCCCCGCATCTGCTTGGCAACATGGCCTGCTTGTTCCCTTGCGCTGACTCATGAGGTGCGTATAACCCTAAGCATGTATCTCCTGAGCTGAAAAATTGAGGCCAATTCCTAATGCGAATATAGCCCTAAACATGCATTATTAGCTGAAAAATGAGGCGGGGGGTGGGGCGGGGGTGGGGGGGGGAATCAACTTTTATATGCCGAGTATAGGCCTAAGCATGCATTTTGGTGCTGAGAAGATGGGGCTGTCTTATACACTACAGTCCATGGTGCATTGGCCCCTGATTAAATAGTGCCCCCATTTTAAAATTTTTATCGTTGTTTTCAAATCCCTCCCTGGCCTGGCCTCTCCCCATCCCTGTAACCTCCCTCCAGCCTTTCAATCTTCTGAGATCTCTGTGCTCCTCTAATTCTGGCCTTTTGACCATCCCTGATTTTAATCGCTCCACCATTGGTGGCCATGCCTTCAGCTGCCAAGGCACCAAGCTCTGAAATTCCCTCCCTACACCCCTCTACTTCTCTCTCTTCCCCCTCTTAAGATGCTCCTTAAAACCTACCTTTGTGACTAAACCTAAGGTCGCCTGTCTCGGTGTGGTAGCGCCTGTGTGAAGCGTTTTGGGACACCTTATTTGCGTTAAGGGTGCTACATAAATACAAATTGTTGTTGTGAATTTCATACTGCTGGAGAACTTTTGTCTGAAATGAAGCTTTTCATATAAGCAGTACCAGCGTTTTCTGGAAAGGGAAGGAATCTGAAGTCCTTTTAAACACTTGAAATGTAAAGTAAACATCTGCAATGTACCACACTGGCTTTTGTCACCATCTCATTAATTATAGGTCTGCCAAGTTTTTCTTCCATGTGTGTATGTCTTTTTTTCTTGTGGGCGGAATAATTTATTTCCTCTTTTAACGTTTATTAACTGCAGTGTCACTTTTTTTTTAAACAACGCAAATAAAATTAGCTATGAAACATCGGGTTGAGGTTGTTAATATTGAAATAGCTGCTGATATGAAGCTGAACCCGTATAGTAATGAATTTTCTATTCCCTAGCAGGAACATGAGCACTTTAATTGGTGGCTTTATTGAAACTGTCATGAGTGAAAATGGTTACTAGGTAGAAACTGACTAAACAATTTACGATACAATTTAAATTTCAGTTGACAAGCCAGTTTTAGTTCTGTCTGTTCCCTTCGACTGTCTAATGATCAATTCCTAGTGTTTGCCCAGTGATTGCAGGCAAATACTTCAGGGTAAACTATCAATGTATTCATTTTTGCACTTTTAAATCTTGCAAAACCAAATATTCTTAATGGTTCGTAATGTCATAATTGCCATTTCTTGAATAGCTAACTGCAGCTCAAATCTCGTTTGCCTACTTATCTTGATTTGGATCAGTGCCTGAAGTGTGCTGTTGGTAATGTTTAACCCACAAAATTGGATTTAGGCTCATTATTTTCTCAGTTCACCCTAAACCCAGTAATATTGTAAACCCACTGTTACCAAACCCCAAAACATCACATCAAATATAAGGCTGCTATCTTTTAAGTTAAGCCATCTTTAAAATGTTTGTAACATTTCCAACTAAAATATTCTTTTTAAATGAAATTACTTCTCATTTTTTTTAAGTGTTGATTTATCCCATCTGTAATGTTTAATGTGTAGACTTTGTAGGCCAATTGGAGAGCAGTTAAGCTGTCTGCATGTTGGGGATTGGGATCTGCTTGTGATCTATTGCAATCGGTGTCAAAAGGGACTTGGAAGTCCAGGTACACAGATCATTAAAATGTCATGAACAGGTACGGAAAATAATCAGAGGCTAATAGAATGCTGACCTATGTATCCAGAGGATGAGAGTACAAAGGGGTAGAAGTCCTGCTTCAACTTTAGAAAGCCCTAGTTAGATTACACCTGGAGTTACTGTGATCAGTTCTGGGCGTTACATCTTAAGGAGGGTGTATTGGCCTTGGAGGGAGTGCAGTGCAGATTGACCAGAATGATACCTGACTCCAAGGATTAAATTACAAACATAAAAATTAGGAGCAGGAATGGGTCATTCAGCCCCTCAAGCGTGCTCTCCATTCGATAAGCTCTACTTTCTTGTCTACCCCCAATAATCAAAAATTTCTCAAACTCAGCCTTAAAAATATTCAATGACCCAGCCTCAAATGCTCTCTGGGGAAGAGAATGCCACAAACCAATGACCCCCCTCAGAGAAAAAAATTCTCCCCATCTCCATCTTAAGTGGGAAGTCCCCTTATTATTAAACCATGCTCCCTAGTTCTAGTCTGTCCCAGAAGGGGAAACATCCTTTCATCACCCATTCTGTCAAGTCCCCTCAGGATCTTAGGTGTTTCAATAAGATCACTGCTCGTATTCCAATGGATATAGGCCCAACATGTCCAACCTTTCCTCATAGGATAGACTCCTCCTCCCAGGAATCAGTCAAATGAACCTTCTCTGAACTACATCTAATGCTGTTATGTCATTTCTCAAGTAAGAGGACCAAAATTAGACATGGTACTCTAGATGTGGTCTCACCAGCACCCTGTACAACTGAGGCAAAACTTCTCTTTTTTACATTCTGTACCCTTGCAATAAACAACAACATTCCATTTGCCTTCCTAATCACTTGCTGTACCTGCATACTAACTTTTTGTGATTCATGTACTAGGACACCCAGGTCCCTCTGTACCGCGGAGTTCTGCAATCTTTCTCCATTTAAATAACATATTGCTTTTCTATTCTTCCTGCCAAAGTGGACAAGTTAATATTTCCCACATTATAGTTTATTTACCTTTTTTTTTTGCCCACTCACTTAAACTATCTAAACCCCTTTGTAAATTCTTTATGTCCTTCTCACAATTTACTTTCCTACCTATCATTGTGTCATCTGCAGATCTAGCAACCATACATTTGGTCCTTTCATCCAAGTCATTGATATAGCTTGTAAACAGTTGAAGCCCCAGCACTGATCCATGGAGCACTCCACTAGTTACAGCTTGCCAACCTGAAAATGACCCATTTATCCCTACTCTTTGCTTCCTGTTAGCCATCCAATCCTCTATCCATGCTAATATGTTACCCCCTACATCATGTGTTGTTATCTTGTGTTGTAACATTTTTGGAGCCTTATCAAAGATCTTTTCAAAATCCAAGTACATGACATCTAGATTCCTCTGAGGGAAGATTACACAAACTAGGGTTATAATTGCTGGAATTTAGATTAAGGGATGAATTGATTGGAGATTTTAAGGGGAACAGGTAGGGAAAATTGGGAGAAACCATTTCCGCTGGTTGGGGAGTCTAGGACTCTGGGCATAGTGTTAAAATTAGAGCCAGACTTTACAAGAGTGAAATTAGGAAACACTTTGTACAAAGTTTGCAGACATTTGGAACTTGTTTATTAATTTTAAACCTGACATTGATAGGTTTCTGTTAGCCAAAGGTATTAAAGAATGAGTTGAGGAAGGTATGTGAAGTTGGGTTGCAGATTAGCCATGATCTCATTTAATAGTGGAACAGGTTTGAAGGGCTGAAAGGTTGTCTCCTGTTCCTATGTAAGTTGCTAGTGTTCCTATGCACACTTGGACCAGTTAGTGACTTGGATTTCTCTACAATAAACCAAATAAGGAAAGGATTAGGATTTTCTTTTTCAACAGACATATTCTCACTGATGTTCCCGCCTCCCTTTCCCTTCTGAAAGTGTCGCTCTTCTCCCCCCCCCCCCCCCCCCCCCCCCCCCCCCCCCCGCCCCCCACACACACACACACCCACAATCACTGCCAAATGCCCACTAACTGAGTTCAATTCCACAGAACCAGTGACTCACCAATAGCTTGTGCAAGTTGCCTTCATTCATTGTGGACCTTTGATATAGAGAGTTAGGAGGTGAATCAGCAAAGCCTGCTTCTGCCTCATCCCATGCATCTCATCAGGCTGACACTATGAGGATGGATGCGGTGACTGTTTTTCCCTTCCTGGCTCATATGCTGAGGCAAAAAGCAACCAGTAGAGAGATCAGTTAAGTCAAAGTAGACTGAATGTGGACATGAAAGCTTCCAGATCCCAGAACCCTTTTCCACCTCAACATGAAAGTCCTGCACAATATTATGGGTGACACAGATTATCGGTTATTGAAACCTGGAGTCTGGAGGTTTGTTTCCTGAAGCAGCCCAATTGGTTTCAGCCTGTTTCTTCCCCCCCGCACCCCCACCCCAACCCCATTTCCCTTTTCTAATCAACTTAAAAACTGTTCATTGTGAATCTGTGTGGCGTGTGTCAGTGCAGTTTAGCTGCACCTGGACAATGGTCTTGTTTGGGCTTTGTGCTTCCCCCAGCTTCCGTGAAGGTGGTCAGTGGGACGAAAGGGAGAACTAGTGCACACTCTCCTCCAGATTTAAGCTTCAGTCTTTCCTCCGATTGTTTGAATAAATCTGCTGGCCAGCCTCTCACAGGATAAATACAACGCAGGTCAATAGTCCACACTGGCCTCCCCACCTACTGGCAATACTTGTGGAGCAGAGCAGGGAGTGGAGATTACTCCAAAGCAAACCTGTTAATTTTGTGCCAAAGCTAGTGTAACCATTTGGCTGTATCACTAGTTTTGTCTGCATGTTCCAGGTACACTTCAAATAGCAGGATTTCATTTTTTTTCCCCACTTGCTTATGTACGCCCGCTCACCGCGACTCTCTCCCACACCCTTGATAGAAAGTGCCTGACCATGATAAAATTATCGAGTCATGACTCCAAATCCGTTTTGTATTGCACATCAAAAAATATAATTATACCAGCCAGCCAAATTGCTGCAGATGGGTAGCCATTCAGAAATGACCAGGATTTACGCCATTGATGGTAATAATATTCAAGGCTGCTTACTGATTTACAGTCTACACATGGACAGAATTGAAGAATTCAATCCCCAAAATACTGCTTTAAAATCCCACAAACTTTTGTTATGGAAATAGAGTTGAGCATATTCAGTTAGCATTAACTGGCATCTCTGATAATGATTTGTGCTTACATGTTCCTTGTTGTATTTTCAGTTAATATTCTCAATAAATTAAAATATTTGTGTTACACACTCACCCCTCCAATAATCAGGTTACATTTTTCACTCAATTTTATGATCAGATGTCTGGTTAATGACTAAACTGATGTTTCGCTATCCTGGTGGCACCTGTTAAATCCATTCAAAAATACATTTCCAAATCAAATGCTAGGTATGCAGTCCTGTCATGTACTTAAAGGGCTGGCTCTACAGTGGAAATTTTCCTTCCGTCTTTCTCCAGATGCAAGTTATACTGTTACAGCCAGATTTATTATCTAATCATAATTGCCCAGAAGGTGGTGATTGGCCTTTCACTTGAAACTGCTGCAGCCCTTGTGATGACGGTGAACTCTATGGTTTTGATCCACGGACATTGAAGGAACCTAGATATTTGTAAATCAGGATGTTGTGCGTGTGTGACTTGGAGGGGAAACAAAGTGATGGACCCCCCAGGTGACATTGCTGCTGTTGACCTTCATGGTGGTAGAGGTCGTAAGCAGTGAACCTGTTGTTGAAGTAATCTTGGTGGGTTGCTGCAGTGCACCATGCAGATTGCGGACACTGCACTTACAACTGTGCTGGTACTGCAAAGGTGGATATTGTGTTGAGTGGCAGTGGAACCAAATTAAGGGAACTGTTCTGTCCTGGCTGTCGTCAGGCGTCTTGTGTTATTGCAGCTATACCCATTCTGACAAGTGGTGCATATTTCTGATCTGAGCCTCGTAGAAAGTGGAGAAGCTTTGAAGAGTCAGGAGGTGCACCACAGTTGAGACTGCCCAGTCTCTGCCCTGCTTTTGTACCCACAAAGCCTATATGACGCGGCCAATTCAACTTCTCCCAGTTGTGACAAAATGTTGTGTTGGTGGGGAATTTGGCAAAAGTGGCATTGTTCAAGTGGAGATGGATGGGCTTTCTTTTGTTAGAGGCGGTCATTACCTGACTCTTAACTTAAATGTTATCTATTGCTTGTCAGGGCAAGACCGATTGTCGCCTAGGTCCTGCTGTCATGGGCTGCTTCATCACTGACGGAGTTATGAATGGAGCTAAACACCTGAGGAGTCATCAGTGAGCAGCCCTACCTCTGATCTCCTGGCAGAGGAACAGTTACTGATGAAGCAGTTAAAGATGGTTACCCAAAAACACATCTCTGAAGTCCTGCAGCATTGGGCTGCAATGAGTGGTATTCAAAAACCACAAATGTCTTCTTTCGTGTCAAGTCTGAGGTTTTCCTCTTCAACCTTTATTGACTCCTCCAGGTTTTGCTGCAACTGCTATTATACATATCCAAACACTGCTTTGACCAGTTGACTGAATTAACTGAATAGATTGATTAGATTTAATCTAATTAAAGTCTCCTTGATGGCACAAATGTATTTTTTCTTTAACAATAAATAGCATTGTAAGTATTGTTATTAAATACCCCTCCTCCAAGTCCCCAGCAAAAAATGCCTTGTCAGACACCATCCATTTTTCACATGTTTTAGATTTTTGTAATGAAGATGCTGAGACATACTTTGGTTTATATTAACTCTGCACCATTCCACCAAATCTAATGCTATGGTTAACAGGACTGAGGGAACCAAAATGGGATTCACAGCTATTTCTAAACAAAAGACACCCTTACGATTCCAAATTTCAATCCTTGTACTTTGAGATAGGACAGGCAGTACAGACTTGGTTTCCGTTGCTCTAATTAATTTGTTAACTCAATAATTGAAATGCTGAGTTCTGAAAAATGTACAAAATGGAAGTTTTGTTTAATAAAAAAGCCCATTGTTTTGGCAAATTTTTGCCTTTTTGAGTGAAGCTTTCATAGAAAGAAAAGATAGTTACTTATTAAGCATTGCAAATTAAATGGTTGAATACTGCAGTGAGTTTGGGTTAGTCTGTTCTCACTGCAGGCCCTGAATTCAGGCGTTTTTGACAGCTCAATTTGAATGAAGTATAGTGGTTGACAGGGAGAGAGAAGTACAGCTAGGATTATTTATTTATTTATTTATTTTGCTGGGATTAGTGAGATTTTTTGTCCTGAATTTGATTTGAGCAGGAGCTACATTTCTGCTGCATCGGAGTTTTCAGAGTTAAGTCGTTGCTTCCTGGAACTCCTCCAAGACAAATGAACTGCTTTTACGGGAAAAAAAAGCTTGGCTATGAAGTCTGCACAGTGGGTGCAACTTGGAAGTGCTGCGAATGAAGTCTTCACTAAATTAAACACATTCTTTACCACTGGAGCACTGAAGTCATTAGTTGGGGAGATGGACGAAAAAAAACTACATTCCAAAGGCCATGTTTTTTTGTATAATCTACGTGAGAGGTACAAAGGTTCATGCAAAATGACTCCCATCGCTTTTCGAAGATTTTTAAAAACAATTTTTCTGAAAACGTATAAATTCTCAGGTCAGGTAGAGTGCAATTAAATTTAGTGAAAATCGTTGTACTCTGCTCGTGACGTTGATCGACCCTGACTGATGCAGAACACCCTATGCATTGTACCGGTGTGATATTTCTCTGTTTTCAGTACCCTTTACCCACGCCTGTTAGGAACTGCACTGAATCTGCCAAAATTAATTCCACACAGGACCTGTCAAGACAGCAACAAAGGAAACTTTTATCCCATCGTCTGTCAGCCCTGGCTCGGTTTGTAGCGCTCTTGCCTCTGAGTCACAAGGTTCTCGGTCCAAGTCCCGCTCCAGGGCTTGAGTGCAAAAATCAAGGCTGACACTCCAGTGCAGCACTGAGGGAACGCTTGGGTGGACGTGGAAGATCCCATGGCACTATTTCGAAGAAGAGCAGGGGAGTTTACCCGGGTGTCCTGGTCAATATTTATCCCTCAATCAACACCAGAAAACCAGATGACTTGTTCATTATCACATTGCTGTTAGTGGGAGCTTGTTGTGCACAAATTGGTTACCGCATTTCCTATGTTACAACAAGTGACTACACTTCAAAAAGTACTTCATTGACTATAAAGTGCTTCGAGATGCCCAGTGATTGTGAAATTCACTAAATGAATGCAAGTCCTACTTTTATCAGAATGAAATGTATGTAGGTTCCAGTGCCCGCGGTTAAAGTGTTGTCTAACCCACTGCGCCATGCTGTCCCTGACTGATCTTTAAGACTTGATCAGATGTACTTGGGGGTACCACTGAAACAGTTTTGCACCCGTGCTAAATGCAGAAATATGAATGCTTGTTTTAAAATAAGCAGTAGTGGTGAAATGTGTTGCACTAGGAAGTGATTAAGGGTACCTTTTTCCAAGGCTCCAGCATTAAAAAACATTAAGAAATCACTATCAGGGGATTTATGCTGCATGAAACACATCCTTAATTTTGAAAGCTTCAGTGCAGAAAAATATTGTTGTTTTACTGTGGCCCCCCCCCCCCCCCCCCCCAGCTACAGAACTTAAATGGACTTATTTTTTGGGAATCCTAATTACCAGTGTATAAAATTATGGAATGATTGTAGCACCAAAGGAGGCCTTTTAGCCTGTCACGCCTGTGCTGTTGCCTCTCTGGAAGGGCAATTTAGCTAGCCCCTGCTCTACTGCACCCACCCCCCTACCCTACCTAGCCCCACCCCACCCCACCCCTTAGCCCTGCAATGTTTTTCTCTTCAGATGCTTATCCAATTCCCTTTTGAAAGCCGCAACTGAATCTGCCTCCACCACCCCAGTTTCGCACACTGCATTCCAGATTGTAACCACTCACTGCGCAAAAGAGATTTTCCTCTTGTCACCTTTTTTGTTTTTGGAAATAAGTAAGGAGGACAGAAATACTTTATAGGGAGAAGTGTGGTTCCTTATTTAAACCAACTACAAGGTTAGTTTTCTGAACCAGTTGATTCTCTGGTGGCCAGCTCTGTTTCCTGCATAGCACCTTAACAAACATCTCGAATTTCTCCATTAAATTGAGAACTTTGAACAAAAAAAAAATCTCTAGGCTTTCGTTGCTCTAAATGCTGAATGCATTAAAGGTTGTGCTTTATAGTTACAGAAACAGCTACAAAATTGTCTGCTGAGGAGAAGGAAGAGAGAGAGAAGGTATTCAAGGGGGATCAGGAAATGAAGCCTACACCATAGTCATGTCCTATGTTAAGTGTGAAATTTTAATAGCTGTGGTGGCTGTACTGCTTGGACTTCTTAACTGGTAAAAATAGGTACGTGTGAAATGTACCCGCATTTTCAGGCAAGCATACTGAACCTGCAATTATGAGCCTAATAAAACTAATCTGTACGCAAGATATTTTGGTGCACTTTAAAGGCTTGCAAAAGATATGCTATAAAGTGAAAACAGACTGTAACGAGATGGTAATATTCATTGTAAAAGCTGAAGATACCATTATCCTCCTCTCTGCTGATGGCATCAGATTCTCAAAACTTCAGTTTTTTAGCAGATTCTGTGGTTTGTCTGAAACTTTTTTAAGCTTCAGAAAATACTAAGATAAACCATGTGGCACAAGACTATCCAAAGAATATGTCCCTGGTAAAGTGACTTCTCGCTATAAAGTGATCTTTTTGCTTTGCTGTAACACTGCCCAGTAGAATAATTCACCTGACATTAGTCCTCCAAAAATGGCTAATTGCAAACTTTTTAACTTTTTTTTTGTCCCCCACCCCAGCAAATGAGCTTTTAATTTTTTAATTTTTTTTTAATTTTAAATTTAAAGTTAATTTTTTAACTCCTTGCCTAATTGCAGATCAAAACACAGTTAGAGTATTGCAGTTTGCCAGTATATTCAAGGGAACAGCTGACACAACACCAAAAATGGCTTTCAGACCATACTCCAAAAATGAAATTGGAATTCTGATGCATCAGACAGCCCTTCCTGTTGCCTGAGTTGGTGATGTGCCTTCTGCTAATGCTAACCTACCATTTTGACTTGTCAATTAGCCCGTAATGTTGGTTGCGGGGAAACTCTGAGACAATGATTAATTGACATTTGGAACAGCCCGAGCAAATAAATGAAAAGCAGCACGGATTTAAGAAAAATGGCATTTGTCTAATGTGATCGAGTTCTTCGGTGAAGTTCTTCGATGGAGAGGGTTGATGCTAGTACAGTTGATGTGTGTATGGGCTTTGAAAGGTGTTGGACAAGGTGCCGCATAATAGATTTATTCGCAAAATTAAAACTTGTGGGATTAAAGGGATGGCAGCATGGATACAAAATTGGCTGAGGAGCAGAAAACAGAGAGTACATCCTGGTGAATGATTGTTTTGCAGGCTGGGGGAAGGTATTCAGTAGTGGTCCATGTATATCTGGACTTGGGTTTACAGGGTATTGTATAGTCTGCAAATTACGTGAAACTTAGAAATATAGCAGTAAAACAGTGAGGAGGAGGATAACAGACTTCAGAAGGACTCATATACATGGGTGAAATGTTCAGATGCAAGGCATCTGAAATTTAACACAGGAAAGTGTGAAGTGGTTGGAAGAAGGAGAGGCAAAATGAACTAAATGACACAATTTTAAAGGTGAGTACCCAAATACAGACACCTGTGGTATATGTGCACAAGTCATTGAAGGTTGCAGGACAGATTGAGAAGGCTCTATTGTGTTTTAAATAAAGCATATGGGATCCTTGGTTTTATTAAAAGAGGAATGGGAAACCAAAGTAAGGAAGTTACACCAAAACTTTAAAACCGTTGCTTAGGCCTCAGCTGGAGGATTGGGTTCGGTTCTGAGCACCACACTTTAGGAAGGATGTAAGTCCTTGAAGAGAGTGTAGAGGAGGTTTACTGGTATGATACCAGGGGTGAGGGACTTCAGTTGGGTGGAGAGACTGGAGAAGCCAGATTTGCTCTCCTCAGAGCTGCGAACGTTAAGGGGAGATTCAATGCTGGTGCTTAAAATCTTGAACGACTCTGCTAAAAGTAAATAAGGAGAAACCATTTACAATGCAGAAGGGTCAGCAACGAGAGGGCACAGATTTAAGGTAATGTGGCAAAAGAACCAGAGGTGGCATGAGGGAAAAAATTTTTCAAACAGAGTTTTGTGATCTGGAATGCGCTGCCTGAAAGGGTGGTGGAAAAAGATTCAATACATTTCAAAAGGGAAATAGATAAATACGTGAAGATGAAGAGATTTACAGAGCTGTGGGGGAAAGTGCAGGGGAGTGGCACTAATTGGATAGTCCTTTCAAAGAGCCATCACATACATGATGGGCCTAAAGGCCTCTTTTTGTGCTGTATTATTCTAAGTGTGCGCACCAAAACGTTTGAATCTGCACATAGCCAGTTTAATGATGACCAAAAGGTGGTAAGTTCTGATACCTCCGGGAATCATTGATCCTAAAAGATAGATCATAAACATTTTTTTGTTACTTTTCCCTGTGCTGATTTACTGTAGTATTAATGTCAGATTATTGATGCAGTAACAGTGATTTGCAAATGGGCAGCCCTATAGCTAGGTTAGTAGCTTTCTCCTCTGAACAGGATCTTTTGCAAGTGGCCAATCTCGGGTGTGAGAAAATTGCAATAATGCAAGGTACTCTCAATCCTCTCCTTACCTAGAATTTAACGGATTTGCACTTCCAGCAGTGGTTGGTGAACATCACCTAGGAGCAAGAACCCAAGTGAAATTTCCCTAAACGAGCCCAGGGTGCATTATAGAAGATTGGGAGTCACTCTTGCTATCTTAGCTGAGATCATTAAGTCAACCGAGAACTAGCTTTTTTGTATGCACACTCAACTACTGACTGACATAGCTGAGTGAATTTTCAGTGAGCCCCCAATAACTCTTCACTTGGTTAAAACAAAGAGCAATAACTATAGACACAGGGTCAGTATGACATGTAAGGAAACACAATACCATTAACCTGAGATTCTTCAATAGCATCTGCAGTTTTAGCTGATCTTGCTTTTTTTTCCCTCCACATAGAATAAACAGGCCATTCCGTCCAACTGGTCCAGGCCAGTATTTATGCTCCACTCCAGTCTCCTCCTACCCTCCTTAATCAAACTCTATCAGCATATCCTTCTATTCATTTCTGCTTCATGTATCTATGCTGTTTGCCTCCATCACTGCATGTGATAGTGAGTGCCACAATCTCACCACCCTCTTAAGTGACCAAGTTTCTCCTGAATTCCATATTAGATTTATGAGTACCTAACCTTATATTTATGACCTTCATAAATGGAAACATTTCCCTGTGCTGTAGAATTCTAAAGCTATGAAGAGATTCCATTCATTCATCTCTTAGCATTCTATTTTCTGATGATTTTCTCGTGCACCCATGACATTTTTATTCTGCAGGTTTGCTTTCTGTATAAATGTGTTCTGAAAGTTATCACTACAGGCCTCTATCCTGTTCCCAATTTTTTTTGTTCTTAGCTTTCACGCATTCTTATCCACCCCTAATTGCCCTTGAGAAGATGGTAGTGAGCCACCGCCGTGAACCTCTCCAGCCCGCAGTGTGTAAGTGTCCCCGTGGTGCTGTTAGATAGTGAGTTGTAGATACTTGCAGCAGTTTGGTATAAATGAGTGGCCCACTACGCCATTTCAGAGGGCAGTTAAGAATCAACCAAATTGCTGTGGGTCTGGAGTCATTGGATGGAATACAGATGGCAGATTTCCTTCCCTAAAGGATATTAGTGAACCAGATGGGTTTTTATAACAATTTGCTAGTTTCATGGTCCCCATTACAAATACTAGCTTTTTATTCCAGGTTTATTTAACAAACTGAATTTAAATTCTCCAGCTGCCGTGGTGGGACTCAAACTCATTTCTTCAGATCATTAGTGCAGGCCTCTGGCTTATTAGTCCAGCAACATAATCATTATGCTATTGTACCCCATGTTTAAAAAAATGGGGAAGAAATGCCTTTTGAAAGGAAGGAGCGTTTCCATAACATGTACTAATTATCAATATCAGTGATTACCAGTGTTCCTCATTCGTTAGTCTTCAGTTTATATAATTAAATTGAAAGTCTTCAACGAATCAGTTAGTTCCCACATGAGGGGAAATTTATTAAGGTGGCAGCATTTGTTGTCTGAACTATGCTATGTGGGAAAGGTCAAACAAACACATTGTCAAATGAACCATTGTGTTGGGCAGCCTTAGCAAAAATGTTTCTGGAATCTCAACCATAGCGCCAGAGTTCAAATTCCAGCCTTGACTGACATCCCCACAAAGAAAGTGAGTCTTTTGCCAGTTTCTCGGCAGCCTAACTTAAATGGAACTTATTATTGCAGGAAGCTGTTCGACTCTCTTGGTTTGGAGCAAAGAGGATGGAGAAGGGATAGACCTGGCAGGATCAGGCACATCTCTGCTGTTTCAACCATACAACAACAGCATGGGTGTTTGTGAAAACTCTCCACTTGTATCTTTGAGTGAAACAAGAGGGATAGTGGCAGAAGGCAGCAGTTGAACCAAAACCAGGAATACAGAAGAAAATAAATTTTAAACACATTCTCTCTCTCTCTCTCTCTCTCTCTCTCTTCCCCCCTCTCTCTCTCTCTCTCTCTCCCTCTCTCTCTCTTTCCCAATCTCTCTCTCTCTCTCTCTCTCCCCCTCCCTCCCTCCCTCTCTCTCTCTTTCCCTCCCTCTCTCTCTCTCTCTTTCCCTCCCTCTCTCTCTCTCTCTTTCCCTCCCTCTCTCTCTCTCTCTTTCCCTCCCTCTCTCTCTCTCTCCTTTCGCTCCCTCTCTCTCTCTCTTTCCCTCCCTCTCTCTCTCTATCCCTCCCTCTCTCTCTCTTTCCCTCCCTCTCTCTCTCTCTTTATCCATCCCTCTCTCTCTCTCTTTCCCTCCCTCTCTCTCTCTATCCCTCCCTCTCTCTCTCTGTCCCTCCCTCTCTCTCTCTCTTTCCCTCCCTCTCTCTCTCTTTCCCTCCCTCTCTCTCTCTTTCCCTCCCTCTCTCTCTCTTTCCCTCCCTCTCTCTCTCTTTCCCTCTCCCTCTCTCTCTCTTTCCCTCTCTCTCTCTCTCTCTTTCCCTCCCTCTCTCTCTCTCTTTCCCTCCCTCTCTCTCTCTCTCTTTCCCTCCCTCTCTCTCTCTCTCTTTCCCTCCCTCTCTCTCTCTTTCCCTCCCTCTCTCTCTCTTTCCCTCCCTCTCTCTCTCTTTCCCTCCCTCTCTCTCTCTTTCCCTCCCTCTCTCTCTCTTTCCCTCCCTCTCTCTCTCTTTCCCTCCCTCTCTCTCTCTTTCCCTCCCTCTCTCTCTCTTTCCCTCCCTCTCTCTCTCTTTCCCTCCCTCTCTCTCTCTTTCCCTCCCTCTCTCTCTCTTTCCCTCCCTCTCTCTCTCTTTCCCTCTCTCTTTCCCTCCCTCTCTTTCCCTCTCTTTCCCTCTCTTTCCCTCCCTTTCCCTCCTCTTCCCTCTCTTTCCCTCCCTTTCCCTCTCTTTCCCTCTCTTTCCCTCCTCTTCCCTCCTCTTCCCTCCCTCACCCTCCCTCTCCCTCCCTCCCTCTCTCTCTCCCTCTCCCTCCCCCTCTCCTTTCTCCCTCTCCCTCTCCCTCTCCCTCGCTCTCCATCTCTCCCTCTCCCTTCCTCTCCCTCGCTCTCTCCCTCTCTCTCCCTCCCTCTCCCTCTCCTCTCCCCTCTCTCTCCCTCTTCCCCTCTCTCTCTCCTCTCCCTCTCTCTCCCTCTCTCTCTTTCCCCCTCTCTCTCTTTCCCCCTCTCTCTCTTTCCCCCTCTCTCTCTTTCCCCCTCTCTCTCCCTCTCTCTCTACACTGCAGGGCAAGAAAATTAGCTGCTATTATTTTGGCCGCAGCCCACATACAGTACCAGTGAATAAATTATGGTTTCAACACTTTGCCTAACTACCAAAATCAAATGACTTTGTTACTTCAGGCTAGAATTGTAGATTGCAAACTTCAGAAAAAAGGTTTTCAATGCAGATGGTTTTATTCTAATATTTATTCAATGGAATCTAGATAATCTGATGCAAGCTTGGAATTCTAACAGTTCATTCCTGTTTTATAGTCATTCTCATCCAAGCATAACATTTCTTTGGCAAATTGATTATGCAGTTGCAGTTGTAAGATTCCCCTTAATTGACAAGATTATAAAACTTTTCATATTAAAATCATTTTGCACAATTTACAGTTGGCAAATTGACTGGGGATATTAAAAATTGCAATCAGTGTAAATGAGCCTTTCTTTGCTAAATTGTGCAATTATTGTTAATAGTTTCTAACCATGCGTAACCTCCATTGATTATTATGAGTTGGGGTTTTAAGGGATGAATGAATAGAGCTGTAATGGAGGATTGGGTGCTTTGAAGTTTCATTTGTTCAACTTGGCTTCAATGATCATATGTCAACTACAAAGCTTTAACACTGGCCCCATTTCCTGCTGTCTTTTGGATGCTTGCACAAGAAAATGTCTAAAGCCTCAAGCTAAGCTAAAATTAAACTAGATCCTGAATGGCCTTGACAAGGTGGATGTCGAAAGGATGTTTCCTCTTGTGGGTGAGTCCAGAACTAGGGGGCACTGTTTTCAAATTAGGGGTCCCCCTTTTAGGTGAGGAGAAATTTTCTGAGGGTTGTGTGACTTTGGAATTCTCTGCCTCAGAAGGTGGTGGAGGCAGGGTCATTGAATATTTTTAAGGCAGTGGTTGATAGATTCTTGTTAGGCAAGGGAATCAAAGGTTATCAGGCTTAGATGGGAATGTGAAATTGAGTAACAAGGAGATCAGCCATGATCTTTTTGGATGGCAGACCAGGCTCGAGGGGCCAAATGGTCTACTCCTGTTCCTATTTCTTTTGTTATTTTCTTATGTAGAAATGTCTTATTTGCCAGATTAACGTTTGATGAACATTATATTGATGTATAACAAAATTAATGGTTGTTACTTTTAACAGGAGACGGCTCAATTATTGTGCCTGTTTACACCTCGATAATATCGCCCAGCTTTGTCCTTGACTCAGCTCAACTGTTTCCTGAAACACTCATCCATGCCTTTGTTACCAATCCAATGCACTCCTGGCTAGCTTGCCACATGCTAACCTTGTAAGCTTGACCTCATCCAAAACTCTGCTGTCTGTGTCTAAACTCGCATCAAGTCGCGTTCCCTGATCACACCTGCTCTCGCTGATCTACGTTGACTCCCAGTCAAGCAACATCTTGAATTTTTTTTTAATTCTCATCCTCGTTTTAAAATCTCTCCATGGCCTCACTCCCACCACACCGACCCATCTCTGTAACCTCCCACAGCCCTTTGAGATATCTGCGTTCATCTAATTCTGACTTCTTGAACACTTCAGATTAAAACTGCTGCATCACAAAAGTTTGCCTTCAGCTGCTGGGTTATTGGTCATTTTCATCACAAAGGCTTGGATCCCCATACTTTGCTTCCTCCATTGGCCATAAATACACAAATATATCTTGACAGCAGACCAAGGTATTCATGCTGCTCTTTCACTGTGACTCAAGGGTCCCTAGGGATGACTGGTGTGGTTGCGGGGCAGAGTAGTTGTTGGGGGTGTGGAGATTGGAGGTGGAAAGGCTAGCATTTGGAGGTTGGTTGGAAGGAGATTGGGAACAGGTTGGAGGGGGTGGATTGGAGGATTGTATGCGAGAAGGTTGGTTGAGGGGGTTTTGGAGGGAGATTTATGAGTAGTTACAGGATACGTTGGTTTGGGGGTTTTGGAGGGGCAACAAAAAGTGCAGGGTTAGGGAGGTTGGGTAGGTTGGTTGTGGGGGTTGGGGAGGCTGCCTGGCTTAGCTGCAGGGCCTGGAGACAGCTTGGGGCAGGACTTGTGGCATGAATGGGGTGAAAACACCACCTCTATCCATCACCAGGGCAACGTAACCATTGGTCCATGACTACCCAGTCAAAAGAAGCTGTGTAGGTTTGAAGGCCACTGAGTGAGCGAGGGACCACATTTCTGTAAATCCCTGTTAATTTAAAAAAAACCTGACTCTACTGGTCATTTTCCCTGAACCCAGCCTCCACCACCCCCCTCCCCCACCCCCAAATCTATTGCCACTGTCCCACATATCCCTGAAGAAGGCTGCTGTCTATCTCCTGGCTCCTAGTGTGGTATAGTACCATCATAAAAGACTAGAGGCTCTCTAAGCTTGACACGTTTATACTTTTTTTTAAATGTGGGATGAATTACTTTACATGATGTACGTGAAGGGATATGGCTCTTGTGTTTGACCCCCAACCCTCGCCCCATCCTTCAGGCTGAGAGTTACTGGAGGCCACTGTACCTGATGTTTGAAATTTGGCCTTGTGGTGGGGTAAAGCGCACAAGGACAAAAGACTTGTGGAAGTGAACAATCCTTTGTGATCCCCAATGTGGCCTTTTGCACCAGCCTCATTTGCAGAGAAAACCCCTTTATGTCCCCCGCGTGTTTAATTACTTGGTCGTAAAAGTGCATTGTTCTTTCCTTTATAAAGAGACGTTGGGTTGCCAACTGAAAACCAAAGCAAAGGTCCCCCACCCCGTTCGAGAAGGGGCACGAGAGTGAAGAGCTCAGTCACAAAACCAAAAGAACGTTATAAAACTTAAACTAACAATGTTATTCCTGTTATCAGCGATACATTCCAGCTCTTGTGGTGGCACTGACAGATTGCAGTGTTTTTCCTTGAGGTGGTTTGATCTTGCTTTTACTCTAATTTAATTTTTTAAAAATCTGTCACTATTTAAACAATCACCTTTTATTTAGAAAGAAATCATGTATGGTTAGTAGTGTCTAGACAGGTTTTGCATGAGTAGTCATTATTCACAAAGCTCTCTGCATATTTGCCATGATTCTTGTGGTAAATCTTTATGGTTAAGCTATGAAAACCATTCCCTGTAGTTAACCACAACATTGCATTCCTATTTTGTCACAATTCTGCTTTTGTAAATTGTCACATACAAGTACTATTTCAATTGAGGAAAAAGTTTGATGTGAGATTCAACATATATTTTTCTTCTTCCACACCGCCCCCCCCCCCCCCCCCCCCCCCCCCCCCCCCCCCCCCCCCCCGCCACCCCTCCCGGCCCCATTGGAGGTGTGTCAGTGACAACAATATAACAATCTCTTAGCGTGGTTTTCCCCTTGCCCGACATCAGCTTAAACCTGGTGCCAAGTCAAGGGGATCTGTCATCAAGCAGGGTAGGCGGTCATTCACGTTGAAGTATTCCCATAGATAGCAAACCAGGAAGTAAGATGCGCTGATTATACCTTCAAATTTAAATTTATCAGAGCAAAATAAATGATTGGGGACATGCACATGGGATTATAGTGGAAGGTGAATATCATAGACCTTAAAAAAAAAATTTTAAATGTAAATTATTTTATCATAATAGAGAAATTTGACATTCCAAAATATAAAATTAGTTTTTTCTTTACAGACAGTTGAGGCTGTTCAGCAATAGTTATGAAGTTAGTACACCTTTTAAAACCCAGTTACACATCAGTCAACATGGTGCAACTTTTTCATGGGTTTTATTTTTGAACAAGGCTAGTGGGTAAAAGGGCAAGTTCTTGTCAGTTCAGTGATTTCTATTTGATTGCAGTTAGGGTGCAATGCCAAAGTTTCCTAGTTGGGAAACATTAAGCCACTGACAGCGTATTCTGGATTTCTATGCTTAACTGCACATGTGGACTCCAGAAGTTGCTGTCAATTTTAGAGGAGTGATAATGGAGAACACAGACAGTTTCATTGACATTATTACTGCAAAATCTTGGGTCAAAGTAGATTCGTGTTTGCTTCTTAAAAAAAAATCTATGGCCTCCAAACCATGTGGCTCTGTGCTTGAAGTTTATATAACTCTTGTGTGGATGAATATTTGAGGCAGAAAGAAGAATTTTTACATTACAAGGTCAAGGTTTGTCTGAATCTCAGGCCACAGTTTAAACATGAGGATGTGTTGCATTTGGTTGAACTTTGGCATGTTTTAGATACGCGTCGGCTTTTTGTTCATTCGTGGCATGTGGGTGTCACTGCCAAGACCAGCATTCATTGCCCATCCCTAAGTGCCCTCAAGAAGATGGTGGTGAACCGCTACAATTTGTGTGGTGTAGGTATACTCACAGTGATATTAGAGAGCGAGCTCCAGAATTTTGACCTAATGACAGTGAAGAAGCAGCGATATAGTTAGTTCGAAGACAGGAACTTTAACAGAACTTTTACTCAAAACAAAACACAATTTATCAAACACTTTTTTTCTCATTGACAACTTTGAGGAGGAATTTCTTCGCTGAGAATAGTGAATCTGTGGAATTTTTTACCGCAGAGGGCTGCAGAGGCTGGGTCATTAAGTATATTCAAGGCTGAGATAGACAGATTTTTAATCAGTAAGGGAATCAAGGGTTATGGGGAAAAGGCAGGAAAGTGGAATTGAGGATTATCAGATCAGCCATAAATCTCATTGAATGGTGGAGCAGATTCAATGGGCTGAATGGCCTACTTCTCCTATGTCTAAAGGTCTTATACTGCAAACTACCAAACAGAATTTGCCCCTCTCTGCTTTTAATGACAACCAAAACCCTGATTTTGTTACGTTAATTGGGCTTTAAGTAGACACCGAATGTCCTGAAACCAGTCCAAAGTGTTTGCAGCGCCCAAGGGTTTACTTCTGTTTTTTTTTCCTTTCCCAATACTGTCTTTCACCATGTGAGTTTTCCCTGAGGATTCTCCCTCTAGCTACACATAAGTTAATCCTCCAGCCTTGCTTTAACTCCTCACGAATTTGGTCTTCAAACTGAACGTGAGCTCCCACCACTTCCAAGGGTGAACGATGGATAAAGTCAGCATTTTCTCGGACCTCAGGTCTGACTAACATCTATCATTTTGCTCTCCAACTCCCAGTTGGCTGCAGATCACACAAGCTGCAACTGCGCTTTTGTCTGTGATATCTCTGGGTTTACAGTAAAGCGTGCACTATGATCTCAAAATGGTTTCCTCTATCTTCCTCTTCATGGCAATGGGAAACACACTTAGTCTTGTATCTAAGTAGAAATGTTAATCAACTATCTCTGAACACCATTGCTCTTCAGCTTAGAAACAAAGGGAGAGGCTCCAGCACAATTGTTTACAACGTGAAACTGATGACACCTTTCTCCAAGTTTTAAGAGACTTGGGATTTTCTCATGTATAAAAATATATAAAAACAAAAAACTGCGGATGCTGGAAATCCAAAACAAAAACAGAATTACCTGGAAAAACTCAGCAGGTCTGGCAGCATCGGCGGAGAAGAAAAGAGTTGACGTTTCGAGTCCTCATGACCCTTCAGCAGAACTCTGAGACCTGCTGAGTTTTTCCAGGTAATTCTGTTTTTGTTTGGGATTTTCTCATGTTGGATTTAGAAATGGCTGTCATTGTCCCCAGGTGTTAATATTCAACACTTCCCTTTCGATCTGGCAGTCACCTCACTCAGGTCGACTGTCAAGACAGACTCCAGCCTAGGTCACATGACTCCTTTCATTTATCCTACATTTAAAGATATAGTCCCAGATTGTAACACTTACAAAAGATATAGTCCTAAAACATAATTCTATAAACCTCACACTTGTAACAAGACACAATGCAAAAAGCAACCCTTTTGGAGGATTTGCCATCTTGTTACAGACAGAACAAGACTGAAAAGTGGAAGAATAGGTTAGTTTTTCAAGCAATGTTCGAACATAACCTATCTTTTGATTTACAAGAGTAGTACCGTGCCTCTATGGAGTTAGAATTTTGCTTTAGAAACAGTTGGTTTTGTGCATATCTTTACTATCCACAATTGCATCCATAACAAAACAGGGAAGCATCCTTAAGGCTTTCTGTTGTCAATCAGTGTCAGTATTTGTCATTTAAGAGCCATCTTTGCAAGCCTTGACCTGACTTGTGAATTTTCTCATGGTTCATTAACTTTGTCTGCAAGCTTGGCTATATAGTGTATCTAATCTTGCCATTCTAGTCCAAAGTATTCCGCTTAAGTAGGTAAAGCAGGTTTTTGTTATATTTAGTCTTCCTTCCACTTTCAAGTTTCGGAACTAATGGGCCCTTGAAGAACTAAAATAACCAGCAAATAAAAGATAAAGATGCACTCAAAAGCCAGCATTGGTCAGAAGTTTAAACTAATGGAACAGATTCTGAGCTGGTTGCAAGTAACCACTTCAGTGAACCTATTTGAATTTTTAGCAGTCAGTGTTTGAATTTTTGTATTTTAGCAATATTTCTGAATATGAATTTCCTTCAGCCTGAGAAGTGGAACTTCTGGTTATTTAGTATTGAGGTGCATGCTGAAACCCAATTGCATTTCTCCTTATATTCGCTCAGTTCTGTGGAAGGGTCATGAGGACTCAAAACGTCAACTCTTTTCTTCTCCACCGATGCTGCCAGACCTGCTGAGTTTTTCCAGGTAATTCCGTTTTTGTTTTGCATTTGATCAATGTTTGGTATGGTTTGCCATCTTGGGGAAGCTGTGAGGAGAAGGGAACTTTGACAATATACAGTTTGTACAGAGTTTGACTATGATGTGTACATTTTTGTTTTAAATTTTTCTTTCACTATTCCTGTCTTTTCTGATTTGAACATTACCCAAGTTTAGGTTGCTGATGCTTTTTTTTTTAAATGATGCAAATCAAATTTTCATTGGAAAACTGCATGAGTTACATGCTTCAGTGATGATTTTTTAAAAAATGTTATTTTGATTTTTGATTTTGAATCAAAATGCTGATGTGGAGAACTGGTTTACATGGTTTTGCAGTAAGCGATTCTTGGGTATAATGAGTGTTGTGGCAACTGCGAAACAGTTATCTACAGTATTTGCTTTACTCTTTGACAATATCTGCCTACTTAAAATTACATTCTGGATCCTACTTGCCAGTCAGCAAGAGCAAAACACTAACGAGCTACAGCAGTTTGTACTGATGTAGCTTCTTTCAAGCAATAAAATGTCCCATGGCACTTTGAAGGCCCTTCTTTTTAAAAAAGAAGCTGACCCCGGGCCCCTCAAATCAATATATGAAAACATAGAACTTGGGACCAGGAGTAGGCCATTCAGCCCTTTGAGCCTGCTGCGCCATTCGATAGGACCATGGCTGATCTGATTGTGGCCTTAATAAAACAGAAAATGCTGAAACAACTCAGCAGGCCTGACAGCATCTGTGGAGAGAGAAACAAAGTTAACGTTTCAAGTCTGTATGACCCTTCTTCAGATCTAAAGTGAGGTAGAAATGTGATGAATTTTATACTGTTTAAGGGGGTGGAGCAGGTGAAGCTGGATAGAAGGTCAGCGATTGATGGAGGCTAAGGAGAGATTGACAAAGATATCATGGATTAAAAGACAAAGGGTGGACTGTGGCGTTAACTCACTTTCCTGTCTGCACCCCCAACCCCCCTCCTCTCCTGCCCCCACAACCCTTGACTCCCTTCTCTATCAAACATCTAGCTAACTTAGCCTTGAATAGATTCAATGACCCTGCCTCCACTGCTTTCTGGGGAAGAAAATTCCACAGACTAAAGACCCTCAGAGAAAAATTCTCCTCATTTCCATCTTAAAAAGGAAACCTCTTATTCTTAAACTGTGTCCTCTAGTTGTACTCTCCCAAACAAGAGGAAACATCCCCTTGGTGTCAACCCGATCAAGAACCCTCCGGATCTTCTATGTTTCAAATGTGGCCTAAGGCTTGGTTCCAGAGGTAGATTTTGAGGAGCACCTTGAGGAAAGAGAGGCGCAGGGAGGGGATTCCAGAGCTTAGGTCCTAGGCATCCAAAGGCAGAGCCACCAATGATGGAGTGCTAAAAATCAGATGCTCAAGAGGCCAGAATTAGGTGAGCACAGATAACTGGGAGGCCTGCGGAGTTGGAGGAGATTGAAGGAGGGTTGAGGAGGAAAGTGGGGAGACCATGGAGGAATTTGGAAACAAGGATAGCAACTTTAAAATGGAGAACTTGCTTAACCGAGAGCCAATGTAGGTCAGCGAGAACAGGGGTAATGGGTGAACAGGAACTGGTGCGAGTTAGGACACGGGCAACAGAGTTTTGGGCGACGTCCAGTTTGGAGAGGGTAAAACATTCAAGGTCAGCCAGGAGTGAAAACACATTAAGGCTGTCACTAAGATTTCAGTTAAGCACAACAGTGAGTAATATTGTTATCTGAGATGCTTCCTTTGTTTCCTTATCCCCCTTCTGTACATAAAACTTTTTTAAATTAAAGTTGTTTCTTGTTTAACCAGTATCAGCCATAGTTTAGTGGGTAGCAGTCTCTTCCCTATGAGTTAGAGGTTGTGGGTTCATTCCAGAACTTGAACATAAGTTGGCAGTGCAGTACATTGAGGTTTAGTGACAGTGATGCCTCCTTTCAGATGAGGCTTCGGAGCACCATCTGCCCTCTTGGGTGAATGTAAAAGGTGGTGGTGTGGTGGTAATGTCACTGAACTCATAATCCAGAGATCCAGGCTCATGCTCTGGCAACATGGGTCCAGATCCCACCATGGTAGCTGGTGGAATTATGAACATATGAACTTACAAAATAGGAGCAGAAGTAAGGCATTTGGCCTCTCAAACCTACTCTGCCATTCAATAAAATCATGGCTGATCTGCTTGTGTTTCAAATTCCACATTCCCATCTACCCCCTGATAACCTTAGATTCTTGTTAGGCAAGGGAATCAATCTACCTCCACCTTAAAAATATTCAATGACTCTGCTTCCGCCGCCTCCTGAGGCAGAGAGTTCCAAAGTCGCACAACCCTCAGAGAAAAATTTCTCCTCACCTCTCCCCTATGAGGGCAACCCTTAATTTCAACACAGTGCCCCCCCAGTTCGAGACTCGCCCAGAAGAAAAAACGTCCTTTCTAAGTCCACTTTTGTCAAAACCATTCAGAATCTTATATGCTTCAATCAAGTCACCCCTCACTCTTCTAAACTCCAATGGAAACACACCCAGTCTGTTCAACCTTTCCTCATAAGACAACCCACTCATTCCAGGTATCAATCTAGTAAACCTCCTCTGAACAGTCTCCAACGCATTTATATCCTTCCTTAAATAAGGAGACCAGAACTACACACAAGTATTCAAGATGTGGTCTCACCAATGCCCTGTAGAACTGAGGTATAACATTCTTACGTTTATGTTCAAGTCCTCTTGTAATAAAGGGTAGCATTCCATTAGCCTTCATGATTACGTGCTATACCTGTATACTAACTTTCTTTGACTTATGCATGTAAACACCCAGATCCCCCTGCACCTTGGAATTCTGCAGTCATTCTCCATTTAAGTAATACTCTGCATTTTCATTCATCCTGCCAGCTGAATAACTTCAAATTTTCCCACGTTATACTCCAGATTTTTGACCACTCACTCAACTTATCTATATCCGTCTACAAAATCCTTATGTCTTCTTCACAACATACTTTCCTATCTATCTTTGTGTCATTAGCTACCATGCCTTCGCTCTCCTCATCTAAATCATTGATGTAAATTGTAAGAAGTTGAGGCCCCAACACAGACCCCTGTGGGACTCCATTCATCACATCCTGCCAAGTCAGACAAATACCCATTTATGCATACTCTCTGTTTTCTGCCAGCCAGCCAATCTTCTATCCATGCTAATGTTACCCCCACACCATGAGCTTTTATTTTCCACAATAACCTTTGATGTGCAGGCACCCTATCAAATACTTTCTGGAAAACGAAGTACAGTACATCTACAGGCTCACCTTCATGTTACTCCTTCAAAGAACTCTAATGAATTTGTTAAACATGATTTCCCTTTCATAAAACCATGCTGACTCTTCCCAATTACCGTGAGTTTTTCTAAGTACCCAGCTATAACCTCTTTAATGATTGATTCTAACAACTTCTCCATGACAGCTAACTGGCCTATAGTTTCCTGTTTTCTGCCTCCCTCCCTTCTTGAATAGAAGGGTTATATTTCCTACTTTCCAGTCTGATGGAACCTTTCCAGAATCTAGCGAATTATTGAAAATTAACACCCACGCATCTACTACCTCATTAGCCACCTCTTTTAAGACTCTAGGGTGAAGTCCACCTGGACTCAGAGACTTGTCAGCCTGCAGCTCCATCAGCTTGCTCAGTACCGCTTTCCTAGTGATTGTAATTTCACTAAGTTCCTCTCTCCCCTCCGCCTCCCAATGTGCAGCTATTACTGGAATTCTTTTTGCATCCTCTGTACTGAAGATGGAACAAAATATTTGTTCATTTCATCTGCCATTTCCTTATTATCTACTATTTACTCCCCGTTCTTACTCTTTAGAGGACCAACACTCACTTTACTCTTTTCCTGTTTAATAATATCTGAGATAATAAAGCTGGTCTCAGCAATGGTGACCATGAAACTATCATTAATTGTCATTTTTAAAAATGAAACCCATTCTGGTCCACTAACGTCCTTTAGAGAAGGAAGTCTGCCATCCTTATCTGATCTGGCCTAGATGTGACTCCAGACCCACAGTAACTGTCCTCTGCAATGGCTGAGCAAGCCACTCCATTCAAGGAAAATTAGGGGTGGGCAACAAATGCTGGCCTTGCCAGTGACACCCACATCCCATGAAAGAATTAATTTCAAAATAGTGTCATTGAGATTTTTTTTTAAGGAGAGCAGGGGAGTTCTCCCCGGTGTCCTGGTCAATATTTTTATTCCTCAATTGGTATCACTGAAATCAAGATGATCTGGTCATTATCACGTTGTTGTTTGTGGAACCTTGCTGTGCACAAATCAGCTGCCAAGTATCCCACGTTACAATAGTTAAGACACTTCAAAAGTATTTCATTGGCTGGAAAGTGCTCGGGATGTCCCGAGGTCATCATAGCAGCTACAGAAATGTAAGTCTTTTTGATAGCTTTGTTCTCATCCCCTCTCTGTTAGACTTGCTCCCCCTCTTCAGATTTGCTCACACTACTTTTTTTTTTTTGTTTTGAATTCTCTCCATGCTAATCACGTTCATGCGCCTATTATCTGTCCCTCCTGTCTCTGTTAGGTGACGCGTTAACCTGCACCCCAGGTTAATTAAGTGTACTGGCTGTAAGATTCATCTGTTTGCAGTATTGTCTGATGTGGGACTGAGACTTTTTTTAACCTGATATTCACAAATGAAAATGGCTAACAGCATATTTTATCCCACCAGCCATTCCTTTCAACTTCACTGCTCAACCAGTTTCCTGACACCTCTTTCTTATCAGAAATGATTTACCTCCTTGCTGGGGGTTTATAGAATCATAGAATGGTTACAGCACAGGAGACCATTTGGCCCATGTGTCCATGCCAGCTCCCTGCAAAAACAGCTCAACTAACCCCACTCGCCCACCCTTTCCCCTTTGACCCTTTTTGGATTGAGTCAGCCTCCGTTACACAAGATCCTAACCACTCGCTGCGTTTTAATTTTTCCTCCTGTCGCCTTTAGCAATGTTAAACCAGTGCCCACTGTTCCCATGGGTGGAAGAATCAGTTTCTCCCTGTCTATACCCCTTGTGACAATTACCCGCAGCGGGCGGGTATGGGCAGTCCCACCCATAGTTTTCTAATCCAGGCCTTAGAATAGCAGGGGCCAATTGTTTAGCATTACTTCTGCCGTCCATTCCATTTAATTCGGCATGGGAAAAGAGGAAATTTGGGATCTTTCTTGTTCTGTCTTTATGGCCCGTGTTTGCCTATTGGAGCCATCAAAGGATCTCACCAATTTCACACCCCCCCCCCCCCCCCCCACCACCACCACCACCCTTCACTTCACTTCCTTCGGTCCTAAAGACATTGGGCTGGATTTTGTGGCCAGTGACAAAGCATTGACACTCGCCGCCGACTTCGAACAAAGCTTCCCACAAAGACCTTGCAGTCTCTGTGGCCATGGGCTTCCTTCCCCCTTTCTCGATGTCGATTTGAATCTGGCGCTCAGTCAAAGGGGGACCTCCAGGTGCGCACCAACAGCGATGTCATCGAGCGTGGAAAGCAGCCAATCACATTGAAGTATTCTCAAGACCGCCATGCTGGAATTTAAAAGCACTGATTATCCGTCACTTTTTTAATTTTAAATTTTTAGAGAGCAAAAGAAATGATTATGATTGGATTAAGATAGAAGCTAAAATATGAAACTTTAAAATATATTTTAAAACTTTTTTTTTATTTGTGCCGCTGCACAAATGAGATAAAATTAGGTTTCCAGGACAAGTTTAGATGTACTTATGAAGTTAGTACACCATTTAAAACCACGGGTACACACTTCAATAAGGTGCAACTTTTTCAAGAGTTTTTACAGTGAGACTAACAACATAAAATGGGAATTTTTCATCAATTCGCTGATTGCTTAGCGATCGTACTCTGGGAGGACCTTCAGAAGCACCCTGTCTGGAGAAGGGTTAAATCACTGACAGCAACTTCTGGATTTCCGCATTGTTCTGCGCTTGTGCAGGAGTCGCTGTCAGTTTCACTGGAGTAATGATGGAAAACGCTGACGGTTTCGCTGTTATTGTCACGACAAAATCCGGGCTTTGACTCTCTGCTCGTTTTGTGGGCTGCTGTTGATCCCTGGCATTTATGTGGTAACTATTCACAAGAGCTTTTTTTAAAGTGAACTAAAAGGGTATGCTTGAGTTCTCTTTTACGGCATGGATTTTAAACTTAGCTGTGATGTATCTGTCACAAATAGTGACACGTTCCTGGGAACTCTCCTGTCCAAAGCTCTAAAGGACCCTGTGTCAGATAACCAAAGGCCAACTGTACTTAACACCACGTGGAGTAAAATTAAAACTAGCTTACAGCAAGCATGCTGGAAAGTTGGCCAAGACAAATATCAGGGTAAGTAATGGTGGATCAAAGTCCGACAGGTTTTAGGATTCCCTATGACCGCCACCGCACCCCCCCCCCCCACCTTTTTTTGTGGAACCCGGAGATTCAGCGTTTGAAGCCTTAACACTTGTGGAGGTGCTGCGGTAAACTTGTGTCATAATGTGAGATATCACAGGAATTTCGTAGCAAATGAACAGTGAAGAAATGCAATTTCAGTGGTTCTTGCTCTTTTTGACCACCACCGCTCTAGTTAAATTTGAAAAAAAGAAAGAAATACTTGCATTTTTGTAGCGTTTTCCATAGCCATCAGGCATCCTGGGGCGCTTGGCAGCCAATGGGGTGCTTTTTGAGGTGGAGTTGCTGTTCTGGTGTGGAAGGTATGGCGGCCAGCTAGTGTGTCGACTCCCATGGGCAGCAGTGATGGTGACCAGATAATCAAACTCAGCAGGTCTGGCAGCATCTGTGGGGAGGGCAACAAAGAGTTAACGTTTCGAGTCCGTATGACACTTCTGCAGAGCACCTCCTTCAGAGCACCGTGTTATACGGATCCGAAACATTAACTCTTGTTTCTCTCTCCACCAGACACTGCCAGACCTGAGTTTTTCCAGCATTTTCTGTTTTTGTTTCAGATTCCCAGCATCCGCAGTATTTTGCTTTTATCTTATTTTTATTGGTGTTGGTTAAGGGTTAAGTATTGGGAATCTTCCCCTGGCCGTCTTCAAATCGTACCATGGAAACTTTTACACCTACCTGGAACTCCATCCCTAACACCACTGTGGATGTACCTACACCACAGGGACCGCAGCGGTTCAAGGTGGCAGCTCACCATCACCTTCTCAAGGGCAATTAGGGATGGGAAATAAATGCTGGCCTAACCAGCAATGCCCACATCCCATAAATGAATTTTTGAAAAAAGACAGGGCCTCGATTTAATGTTTCGTTCAAAGGATGGCACCTCAGAGTGCTGCACTCCCTCAGTACTGCACTAATGTGTCAGCCGAGATTGTTGTGTTCAAATCCCGGATTGAGACTTGAAGCTGCTACCTTCTGAGTCTAAGGCACAAATGCTACCTATTAAGCCATGGCTGACTCTAAGCTTCTTTTCTTCCTGCTCTTACTTAGTCACTGAAGTGCTTGGTGCTACAATGCTTAACTTTTGGTTCTCCCACTTTCATCCACTCCCCACCAAAATAATTCCTTTGGGATATCCTGAGATTATGAAAGGCGCTATGTAAATGTAAGGTCTTTTGCTTGTTACATTTCTGAAAATTGGGTCATTTTTTGGGGCCACTGATCGTGATTTGTTTTTTTTTTTGGACTTCCCCCACGTGTGAGCTCCACTTTCTGTCCTGCTCTGCTCAGCACGTTGCTGCTGGTAGCTCCATCATGGTGTGTCTCTTACACAACTTGACCCAGATCCTTGCATTCCCTGCTTCCAGAATGTGACCACCACACTGTGGCCCAGCTCACCCTGAGTACTTCCAGCCCTTCCCTTCTGCCAGGTGCTTACAGGCTCTTCTTGCCTGGATGGATATTCTAGTGGTTATATTGAAATTACAGGCCATTCAGCCCAACTGGTCTGTGCTGGTGTTTATGCACCCAAATGAGCCTTCTCCCATCCCCTTTTTCATCTCACCTTTTCAACATATCCTTCTGTTCCTTTCCCCCTCATGTTTATCTAGCTTCCCTTTAAATGCATCTATGCTATTCACCTCAACCATTCCCTGTGGGAGGGAGTTCCACATTCTCAGCATACTCTGGGTAAAGCAATTCCTCCTGGATTTCCTATCGGACTTATTAGTGACCATCTTACATTTATGACTCCTGGTTTTGGTTTTCAAGGAAACCTCTCCCTATTAATCCCAATAACTCTATGCTGAGGAAGAATGAGTCTGAAGCTCGGCTGTACCTCAAAACGTTCATTTCCAAGACAGCAAAGCAAAATCAGACTCTGAGTTCCTCCCAGACATCTAAAGTGAGCTGGTTTATACAGTCTTGCAATGATCCCCTAATCCTTCCCCAACTGGGGACAGCTGTGCTTAATTACCAACTTAAAGTATGTATACTATTGCAGCACAAATTCAACATGAACGCTCCCTGCTATGATTATGGTACCCCATCCAACCCAAGGGAGCTACTAGCTTACAGCAAGAATCCTGGGCTTTGCACAAGCAAAGAGATCCAAAACATTGATAAGGGATCTCCTTCGGAGGGATTGGAGAGCTTGCTGGAGGGAAGAAAGAGGAGAGACTCGCAGGGATAACAGGAGAGAAACTGTGGTGGAGGAGTTAGAGACGAGCTGTGACACAGGCACCTCAAAAACACGTGAGACCTGAATAGAAAGATGGGAAGAGAAAGAAGTAGTGAAAATGGTAGTAGCAGAATAGAAAAGAACAAAACAAAGAGAGAAACTTTGTTTTTCATGGTCGATCAATTTTTTGCACAAAGTAAAATTGTCATTGTTGAACTAATGTTTATTTCCCGGAGGCACTACAGTTAGCCAATGGAAGTCTTAAAAAAATGTATGCACATTCAAAACTCCCTCTTGACTCCAGATTACACTGTATGCCAAAAACATTACAATGATTTAGCAATGGTTTGTGAACAATGGAGTGAACAATGGTTTAGCAATTTAACTAATGACTTAGAGAAGCCATGAGAAAAATAGATGTACATTTTTTAAAAGAAAAGCCATAGAAATTCAGTCTCTATTCATCATCAAGTTAATGGGTCATGATTATGTTGCTGGTTCTAGCACCAGCCAGTCACTGACTCTAGACCTGAGATTTGGTAGCTGGGAACCAGATAAGAGTAGCTAAAATTTTGCCATATCTATGGTTTATCTCCTTGAATTGAGCAATTTAGGAGTTCAAATTCATAATGAAAGCTGTTTTTTTAAGTGATTAAGTCAAATTTTGAATATTGCTGAAAAGAGTTGTCGAAACTTTTCATCTTGCACTCATCAAGACAAATGCAAGAATGCCAAATTTCAAATGATCACACTCCAGGAGAAAAGGGTGCTGATTGATTGCAAGTTGACTCTAATTGGCCAAGGCTTTGCCATTGAGAAAGCAACAGGGAGCAAGCTCCCAGGTAATTCAAAAAAGTTGGAAGGCTTGAATATATTCCTTGTCTTTGCAGAGAACGGGTCCCTGCGTAGGAATTAATGTTGCTTCTAGCAGGCGTAAATGAGCCACTATACAAGTTTGACTAATTATCTTAAATTGGTTGTTTGGGCACTACTTGCTGAACAATTCTGAATGCACTATCTAATTTTGTTTCTATTACATGGAATTTTCTGAATGCTTGAATGCTTACATGTGTTTCAGGCATTATATTCCACCATTCCATCCATTTTCACTCATAATCTGTCGCCTTGGCCATAATCTATTGGGATATGCAAAATGTTCAATTATAAGCTAGTTTACTGTGTGGGAGACCATGTAAGTTATTAAAATTAGTATCACTAGCCTTGCAAAAGCTATTTGGGAGTGTGCACAACTTTGCATATGTATTTGTGTCTGAAAGAGATGTCAACAGCATTCTGGTACTTCCAGTGACAGCATCTACACTGATGCAAATTACTGAGTGACATTGGCCCAAATTGCACAGTGCGTGAAGGCTCAGTACTCCCAACAGGTGAATTCTGTTTGCTCCCTGACCTGGGAAACAATGCTGCCCAATCTGTAATTCACTCTGTATGAGATCATAAGAAATAGGAGCAGGAGTAGACTATTTGGCCTATCAAGCCTGCTGTCCCATTCAATACGATCATGACTGATCTGATTGTGGCCTTAACTGCGCTTTCCTGCCTGTCCCCCATAACCCTTGACTGCCTCGTCTGCCTAACTCAGACTTAAATAAAATTAATGACCCAGCCTCCACTGCTCTGTGGGAAAGAGAATTCCAAAGACAAATGACCCTCTGAGAGAAGAATTCCTCCTCATCTCTGTCTTAAATGAGAGACCTCTTATCTTTAAACCATGGCTTGTCTGTGAGTTTACTGAGTTAAATCTTATAGTCAGTTTGCTTAGAGCTGATGATGGCGATGAGGTGTATGCTTCAGTCAATATCCTGAGGGTTACAGGTTGAAAGCAACTAGCTAAAAGCTGGTTGTCAGTACATTTTCTCCCTCTAAATCCATCCTGTGGAAGGGACCCCCCACCAGGGCTGCAGGTTGGGAGAGTAAGAGCAATAGAGTTCATTCATATAAGCATTGAGCTTTCTCACCGAAATGTCTAACTGGTGCGTTTAATCAAAGCAAATATCTTAAAAGATAATAATGCTTCTGAAATTAGTGATCAGGATAGCAAGTGGTTAGGAAGGCAAGTGGAATGTTGCTATTTACTGCAAGGGGAATGGAATATGAAGTAGGGATATTTTGGCTACAGTTGTACAGGGAATTGGTGAGACCACATCTAAACTACTGTGTACAGCTATGGTTTCCTTATATAAGAGGGTTTAACAGCATTAGAAGCAGTTCAGAGAAGGTTCACTCGACTGATTCCTGGGAGGGCTTATCTTATGACAAATGGTTGGACAGGCTGGGCCTGTTTCTTTTGGAGTTTAGAAGAAAGAGAGGTGACCTTATTGAAACATGTAAGTCTCTGAGGGGATTTGACAAGGTGGATGCTGAGAGGGTGTGCCCCCTTGTGAGCAAGACTAGAACTAGGGCCCACAGTTCAAAAATAAGGGATCTCCCATTTAAGATGGAGATGAGGAGAATTTTTTTCTGAGGATCGTGCATCTATGGAACTCTCTTACCCAGAGAGCAGTTGAGTTAGGGCCATTGAATATTTTTAAGGCTGACTTAGGTAGATTCTTGATTGACAAGGGAGTCATAGGGTGTAGGAAGGGAAGTGGAATTGGGCCTACAGTCAGATCATCTGCGATCTTATTGAATGACGGAGCAGACTGGAAGGGCTGAATAGCCTACTCCTGATTCTAATTTGTATGTTCGTATGTAGGAGCTCGTCATTGAGTAGGAATCTGACAAAAATAGTTTAAATTAAATACTAATGCTGGAGGGTAAACACATTCACATTGCTTCATTCTCTAGATTGACTGTTTTTCAACTTGTCAAACCTACAAGTAAATTATTGCTTGCTGTTGAGTGGAATTAACTAACTCTGCTGAGAATAGTGAGATGTTGTAACTTCTATTGCAGGCTCGTCATTTGCTGTTGTAACTTTTATTGCAGGCTCGTCATTTATCTGTTCTCTATGATGGTAATCTTGGTCCCTATTATTTCCTTCTGAGAATGCAACAGAGAAGCTTCCCTTGGCAAGATCCAGAGCCAAGCTGAGAGGCCATTTTGTGGTGGAGTCTGTAGCTCAGTGCCCTGGAGGGGAAAATCAGCCTCAAAGTAGATATATCTCTTTGCCAAAGCCCTTTACATGTGGACCTTGAATGAATGAACAAAACTGGTGAGGGACAATACACTTGACTGTCCTGATTATCTGAGTTGACGCATTGCAAGTGTTCTTCATAAGTCCTTGTGTTGTAATAACTTAGCAACCACTCGCATTTATATAGCACCTTTAACAGAGTAAAAAGTCCCAGGATCATCGTCAAAATTTGACACTGCAACATGTAAGAAGATGCTAGCACAGATGGCAAAATATTTTGTCAGAGGTAGGTTTTAAGGAGCATCTTAAAGAGGGGTGAGAGGTGGAGAGGTTTAGGGAGCGAGTCCCAGAGCTTGGGGCTCAAGCAGCTGAAGGCACGGCCGCCAATGGTGCAGCAATTAAAATCGGGGATGCGCATGAGGCCAGAAATGAAGGAATGCAGATATCGCAAAGACTTGTAGGGCAGGAAAAGGTTCCAGGGTTGTGGAGGGGGTAAGACCGTGGGGGAATTTTAAAGAAAGGCCAGAATTTTAAATTTGATGGGAGATTTCTGCTCCGTAGCAGTTGATGAAATTCTGATGGTTTGAACAACCGCTGGTGGATGCGTTTACTTGGAGACTGGTATGTAACCATGCACTCATGTATCCAGAATTTGTTGATTCCCTTCGTTGGAGCCAAGCAATTGCTGTGAAGAACATAAAGACCATCCTGCTAAAACCACAGTTTGATGATGAATGATGAGTGCCCATGCTATGGCCAAGAGCATAGTGCCTTTGCTATTTATACAGATAATTCAGTGAGCTGTTCTGCTTGCCAGGTCAGTTAGGAAGATCTTGTGCTATTTCTGTCTGGGAAAGGTTCAATCCTGTGTTCCATAGAATCATAGGACAGCACAAAAAGAGGCTATTTGACCCATCGAGTTTGTGCTGGCTCTTTCAAAGAGCAATCAAGTTAGTCCCAGTCCCCTGCCGTGTTGAATCTGCTTCCACCACCCTTTCAGACAGTGCATTCCAACTGCTAACTACTTATTGCATGTTGTCTCTGGCTCTTTTGCCAATTACCTTAAGTTGGTCTAAGCGTACTGTTAAATGCAGTTTCTTTTGCAGTTGTCAAGACACTGTTCTTCATGAAGGGGTGGTAAAGTCTGGGGGTAGGTGAGCTGCTGCAAGATGACATGCCCGGTGCTGGCTGAGGGCTGAATGAGGACCTGTAAGTCTAGAGCACAGGTGTCAAATCTGGCTCAGGTGTTAGCATTCTCGCCTCTGAGTCTTCAGAAGGTTGTGTGTGTAAGTCCCACTTTAGGCCTTGAGTTTTTTTTAAAAAAAAGCAAAACTGACATTGCACTGAGGGAGTGCCACATTGTCGAAGGTGTCATCCTCCAGAAGACCATTAAACCAAGGCCCCATCAAACCTCTCAGGTAGACGTCAGAGATTCCATGGCACTATTCTGAGGAACAGCAAGGGAATTTTCCCTGGTGTCCAGGTCAATATAAACCCCTCAATCAGCATCACAAAAACAGATTATCTGATCATTATCACATGGCAATTTGTGGGAGCTTGCTGTGCACAAACTGGCATCCACGTTTCCCACATTACAACAGTGGGACTACACTTCATTGCTTGTAAAACACTTTGGGAAGTTATGTGGTCATGAAAGGAGCTATATACATGCAAATGTTTTTTTAATGAAGATAGATAGTTAAACTAAAACTGCTCAACTGATGCTTAACATACTTTCTTTGATTCTTTCATGGGATGTGGCTGTTGCTGGCTAGGCCAACATTTATTGCCAATCCCTAATTGTGGTGAGCTGCCTTCTTGAACCACTACAGTCCATATGGTGTAGGTACACCCACAGTGCTGTTAGGAAGGGAGTTCCAGGATTTTGATCCAGTGACAGTGAAGGAACGGCGATATAGTTCCAAGACAGGATGGTTGTGTGGCTTGGAGGGGAACTTGTAGGTGGTGGTGTTCCCATGCATCTGCCCTTTTCCTTCTAGGTGGTAGAGATTGCAGGCTTGGAAGGTACTGTCAAAGGAGCCTTGGGGAGTAGCTGCAATGCATCTTATAGATGGTACACACTGCTGCCACTATGTATTGGTGGTGGAGGGAGTGAATGTTTGTGGATGTGGTGCCAAGCAATTGGGCTGCTTTGTCCTGGACAGTGTCAAGCTTCTTGAGTGTTATGGGAGCTGCACTCATCCGGGCAAGTGGAGAGTATTCCATCAAACTCCTGACTTGTGCCTTCTAGACATTGGGCAGGCTGTAGAATTCCCTACCCCTGACCCGCTTTTGTAGCCACAGTATTTATATGGCTAGTCCAGTTCGGTTTCTGGTCAGTGGTAACTCTCAGGAATGTTGATAGTGGGGGATTCAGCGATGTCGCTTGTATTGAAATTGAAAAAACATGTTTTGCTGAAGTGACATTTTTTTGGGCATCTTTGATGGTGGAAGTGAGCACAAAAATGTAAGATTCATGTTTTATTCAGCAGCCCTCCTCGCTCTCTCTACTTTTTGAAGAAATAAACAATTGCTCCATCCTGGTATTATAAAATTCAGAAACTTGCAAAAATGCCAAATAGAATAAAAGAGTAAATCAGGCACACGCCTTGGCTTTTGTCAAGGAAGACAACTGCGATCTGTTAAACGCAGTTTCTAATTCCCAGTTGTCCTACACACGGTGTGGTCTAATGTCACTTTCCACCCTTGAGCATTGTGACAATTTAGAGGATGCAGATTGATTAATCCAAACAAGTGAACCCATGTGCCCCAAAATGTATATTTCACAGAATTGCTTAGCACTTAGCAGTGTAAGTCGTACAGATTTGAAAATGTTCTTTAAAAAAAAAATAAATAAATAACTGCGCAGCTTTACAAAAAATACTCGTTGACATTCTTTCGGAGCTGTCAGACCCTGCGTGTCTTGCAATCGAGAGGTATCTGAAGCATTATCTAATGATTTAATATCATCCTTAGAAGAACATGTGCAGTTAACAATACAACAATTTGCGCTGTGATAAAATAGGAATTTATGCTAGTTAATCGTGTTTTGGTTATTTCAAGCAATTTGCTTTCTTTGCAACACATTACATAATGCCTGGTGCCTGCTGGCTGCAATCTCTGTATTTGCGATATTACCGCAAAGGCGAATGCAGGTAAAAAGATGGGAAGTTTAAACTCTTATAATTTATTGGATCTTCGTTTGTCTGCCAACAGATGTATGCCGTTAGTTCAGATTGTTAAAGCACAGCCACCAAATGTGTTGCAAGCGCGTGCACATGTTTAAAAATTGAGCTGCAGTAACTCACGACACAATTCCACAGAGCTCTACAAGCCACAGAGTATAATATATTCAGCCGCTGACAAACTGGCAATGCCAGCCGTCCATTTGACTTGCAAGTTGTTACAGATGTTCTGTGGGTTTGTGCAGTGCACTTGCAGTTATTAGGAATCATATTTATGGTGTGGTCCTCGCGACAGGGGATCTGGGGCCAGTAGGAGCAGACCAAGCAACTGTATGTCTCCTTAACCGATCAGACTGCAGAATGCTTACTGAGCCACGCAGAACCTAAAACCGGAAGTGTAACTATTAATAGTTAATTCGATGTAAAATCATACAAGGAAAGCAAAATAAAGAGAGAGGAAGAAAGATGGGATTAAGAGAGGAGCAGAAAGAAAAGTTTTTTTTTTAAATCCTAGAATCTCTGACAATAATTAAAACATGAAGGAATGAGACTCCACACTTGTATAAGTTTATTTTCAATCCCAGAGTAAATGTTCACCTGAATGGACCAGCCGCAACATTTTCTGTTGTGTTTGGCGGGTAAGTGCCACCATCTCCCGCTGTTCCATATGTTTCAATGCAGTCTCTCTCTGAGATCCCAGTGGAGATCAGTTTCTCGAGAAACAGGACAACTGGGAATGCAGCTTCCTGATTTCCACTTCTGACTGTGCTTGTACAGACACTGGAAATTGGTGTACCATTTATTCCTTAACAACAGTGAGCCTCAGTTTCTTTCTCCAACCGAACCTATTTAATTGAGATGTGAATTTGACCACAGCAGAACTGGGAGTTAAACATCTCTGGTTCCAAAATATTCAGGAAGGATAGTCTAGGCGAAGAGATGGAAGGTGGAATTCAATTCTGGAATGCAAGCTTTGGTAGAATTTTTTTTAAAAAAGCTCTATTTGGCGAGAGTTTAGAATGAAGAAGCAAACTATTAATATATTGGGAGTTTATTATTGCCAAAAATTGGAATGGAAGGATGCCAACGATGATATGGGGATAAATTAAAGTCATCATTGGCATCCTTCCGTCTGCGTTAGATGATGGACATGCGGCAAATCCAATCCATTGGGGATGAGGTAGCTTCATACTTTTCCTGATGGCTGAAAAGATCAATCCATGAGAGGCAGATTCTGCCACTAGTTCCACGTGTGAAGTGGTTACCAGGTGGTGGTGTTGCTGTTGGCGCCTGTTGCCAAACCACTGTAGCCATTGATCACCATGATTGTGCACGATGGCTCACAGGTGATGTTGCTATTTCCCCTCAGTCATTGGCTAGCCTTTCCTACTTACGCAAATTGATGTTTAGGGCCTTCATGTCATATTTGCAAGGCATCCTTGATGCGGAGCTTTGAACAAAGGAAAGAGGAGCAGCTGTAGGCTATTCGGTCCATCGAGCCTGTCTCCACCATTTAAGCAGATCATGGCTGATCATCTACCTCTATGGCATTTTCACTCACTACCCCCATATCTTTTAATGTCATTAGTGTCCAGAAATCTATTGATTTTTGTCTTGAAGAGTATATTCAATGATTGAGCTTCCAAAGCCTTGAGAGTAGAGAATTCCAAAGATTCACCACCCTCCTGAGTGAAGAAATTCCTCCTCAACTCGGTCTTAAATGGCCTACTGCTTATCCTGAGACTGTGTCCCAGATTCTAGACACTCGAGCCAAGGGAAACATCCTGTCACACCCTGTAAGAATTTTAAGTTTCAATGAGATCACCTCTCATTCTTCAAAGCTGTAGAGTATACAGGCTCAGTTTCCTCAATCTCTCCTCATAAGACAATCCTGCCATCCGAGGGATTTGTCTGGTGACCCTCCGTTGCACTCCCTCCATGACAAATACATCCTTCCCACAGAGCTTTGGGTGCTCCACTAGTCCTCTGGCTACCTCGCCAAATAGAAAATCCATCTGGTGGACATGCCCGAGCTAGTGAAGTCAACTCTGCTTGATGATTGCCAACACAGTTGAGAGCTTTGCCCTTGAGGGGACTGCCGCATTCATGATCTTGTCCTTCCAAGGGCTGCCCAGAATGTGCTAGAAGCAGTGAAGATGAAAGTTGTTGCACTTCCTTTAGTGATAGTTGTAATTTGTTCATGTTTCCTAGCCATACAACAGGTTGCTAAGGATATGAGCCTCATATAAAGCAGCATAAAAACAAAAAATGCTGGAAAAACTCTGCAGCTCTGGCAGCACTTGTGGAGAGAGAAACTGTTAACATTTCGAGTCCAACATGACTCCTGTCAAAACTCGAAACATCACCTGTTTTTCTCTCTCCACAGATGCTGCCAGACCTGCTGAGTTTTTCCAGCATTTTCTGTTTTTATCTCAAATACCCTGCCTCTGCAGTACTTTGCTTTTGTCGTAAACCATTCTCCACTTGCCTGGATGAGTGCAGCTCCAACAACATTCAAGAAGCTTGACACCATCCAGGGCAAAGCAGCCCGCTTGATTGGCACCCCATCCACAAACATTCACTCCCTCCACCACCAATGCACAGTTTCAGCAGCGTGTGCCATCTAGCAGTGTGCTGAATTGCAGCAACTCACCAGGGCTCCTTTGACAGCACCTTTCAAACCCACGACCACTACCAACTAGAAAGACAAGGGCAGCAGATGCATGGGAACACCACCACCTGGAAGTTCCCCTATAAGCCGCACACCATCCTGACTTGGAAATATATCGCCGTTCCTTCATTGTCACTGGATCAAACGCCTAGAACTCTCTCCCTAACAGCACTGTGGGTGTACCTACACCACATGGGCTGCAGCAATTCAAGAAGGCAGCTCACCACCACCTCCTCAAGGGCAATTAGGGATGGGCAATAAATTCTGGCCTGGCCAGCGACGCCCACATCCCATGAACGAATGAAAAGAAAATCAGGATGATGTGTGACTTGGGGGAAGTTTGGGTTCATGGTCTTGTCCTTCTTAGTAGATGATAGAGTTAACTTGGCTGGGAAGTGCTATCAAAGTAAGCTGGTGACTTGCTGCAGTCCATCCTGTAGCTACTACATTCTGCAACAATGGTGCACAAGTGATGGAGCACTCTACGTGGGAGTCAAATGGGATTCTTTGTGGAAGTAACAAGTAGGATAGATGAAGGGGAAACCAGCAAATGTAATATATTTGGATTTCCAAAAGGCGTTCAATAAGGTACCGCACATAAGGCTACTTAATAAGATAAGAACCCATGGTGTTGGGGGTAGTATATTAGCATGGACAGAGGATTGGCTAACTAATAGAAGACAGAGAGGTGGGATAAGGGGGTCATTTTCAGGATAGCAACCTGATACAAGTGGGAGTGTCACTGGCATCACTGCTGCAGCCTCAATTATTTACAATATATGTTAGTGACTTAGAAGAGGGAAGTGAATGTACTATCGCCACGTTCGCAGATGACACAATAATAGGTGGGAAGGCAAGTGGTGAGGATGACACGAGGAGTCTACAGCGGGACATGAATGGCGGAGCAGACTCGATGAGTCGGATGCCCCTACGTCTTATGGTCTTATGGCTAGGTATATTAAGTGCAGTGTTCTGTTTTCAAGTATTTAATTGGGAGTGGTAGCATTGTGCTTATGGTACATTTTTTTTATTCATTCGCGGGACGTGGACTTCACTGGCTGGGCCAGCATTTATTGCCCATCCCTAGTTGCTCTTGAGAAGGTGGTGGTGAGCTGCCTTCTTGAACCGTTGCAGTCCATGTGGTGTAGGTACACCCACAGTGCTGTTAGGTAATCCAGACGCCTAGGCTAATGCTTGCTTAATACCAGTACCTAAGGCTCTGGTGTGCTAAAGCAACCTGCAAGAAACTTAGGCAAAAATTTTCTTTGACAAGATCACATGTAACCCTGCATATGTTTCAGCATAATATCTGTTTAAGAGCATAGCAGGAAATTGAAGGATTGGTACGTGTCGTAGCGGTTTCTAGCCCCAGCCTAAGAGTATGATTCTTAAAAGCCTAAAGAGAGAGAGAGGGACAGAATCCTGGATTATAAAGATGCCAAGGACTTCTACATATCCTTCTTTTAAATCCTTTCCCAAGAAATTTTAGTCAGAGTTTGTTGGGCATTTTGGTGATCCCAACAGAAATAAGCTATAGAAAGATATAGCACCGAAGGCCCATCATGCCTGTGCCAGCTCTTTGAAAGAGTTGTCCAATTCGTCTTCCTACCCGTGGCCCTGCAAATTTTTCCTCTTTATTTATTCAGGTCCCTTTTGAAAGTTACTATTGAGTTTGCTTCCACCGCCCTTTCAGACAACGTGTTCCAGATCATGACTACTCACTGCGTAAAAGAAAAATTCTCATCTCGCGTCATGAAATGAGTTTCTATAAGTGGATTGTAAGTGATAAATAATGATGCTGCAATGTGTATTTTGTATCAAGGCAGTTATTTTGAGTTGAGTTTGAATTTTGGGTTTTGTGCTATAGATTTTCTTTCGCTATATGAATTTTCGGCTACATTTGGTGACCTACATTCTCCCCTGCCACCCATTTCTTTGGTCGTCCCAGATGACATGCACTTCCCAGCTTTTCCCTGGATCTTTGTCAGTGCTGGTTTGAAAGCAGCCTGAAAACAGGAGGTCTGCAGCATCAGAAATTCAAAATGACACTCTCTCCATGTATTTCCATCCACTGCTTTACCAGCCACCCCCCCCCTCCCCCTCCCCCTCCCCCATGGAGGCCCCTGGACACAACTTTTAGCTCCACACAATACCATTGTGGGGGGTGGTGGTGAAGAAAACCATGTCATGTGACAACACCCTGTCCCTGACCAATTGTAGTGTTAAAGTACTCGATAACCAGCATCTTTCCTGCGGGCCTGTTAACCAGTAATGAATTGTCATGGGGAGCGAAACCTGACTTGATATAAAATGGCGTGACATTGAGGGAAAAAAGGTCATTTTGCCTGTTGTTGTTCTGAAGGCTTGGGGCCTTTAATTTTCCCAGCACAATGGCTGAACATGTCTCGATAATAATTTGCTCCGTTAGGATGGTATAACGTGCCCTTAACAAGCTTAGACCTGGCAGGTAGTTGACGGATATCAACTATGGTAGCGTGTTTTTTTTTTGCTTCTGCTGTTTCTTCACAGTCAGCCGGTTCTGATCTGGAATGAACTAGTTATCTGCATTAAAACCTCGTTTACCAATTGATCCAAAACTTGCACTCCACTCAAATCAAACAGATTCGTAGCAGTTTCTAGCCCCAGCCTAGGAGTATGATTCTTAAAAGCCTAAAGAGAGAGAGAGAGAGAGGGACAGAATGCAAATGAGCACACATGTAAACCAATGGACTGAGTTTGTTTTCAAACCATGTGTTGGAATAGGTGAGAAAAAGCGAATATGTGGGTCTCGTTTCTAAGGAGTGAAAACTGATTATCCAGGCCACCATTTACGTAAGTATCGGAAGCATTACCTTCAAGTACTTTGGGGAAAGAAAATTTTGTTCTTGATTTATCTAAGGTTTGGGATTTGATTGTTGGGCTAGTAGAGGTGAAAACATTTTAATTGCAGGTAACATAATGCCTATGTTGGGTGTGTAGAGGTCATTATATTATTGATCTGCAATGTAGATAACTATGAGGTGGTGCTGGAAAACCAGGTGTCTAAATGAGGTGAAGGAGCAGAAGGATTTGGGAGACAGATACACAAATCACTGACAGTTCTACAGAGATGGAATTGAAAAGCAGAGGAGTTCTGTAAACTAGTATAGAACTTTGATTAGACCACTCTTGGAGTATGATGAACAGTTCTGGTCTCCATATTATTATGAAACAAGGATATAGCGAAGGTACAGACTAATTTACTGGGATGGTACCAAAGCTGAGAGGTTATACTTATTAGGAAAGATTGAAGAGACTTGGGTCTGTCTTCCTCTAGAAAGGACAAGATGGAGGGGTGACCTGATAGAGGTCTTTAAAATTACAAAAGTGTTTGTAAGAGGGTGGACGTAGGGAAAATGTTTCCTCCAGTGGTGGAGACCAGAGCGTGATGGCCACAAATATAAGATGATCACTAATAAATCCAGTAGGGAATTCAGGAGAAACTTGTTTACCCAGAGAGTGGTGAGAATGTGGAACTCGCTACCACAGTGAGTAGTTGAGGTGAATAGTATAGATGCATTTAAGGGGAACTGGATAAACAGACGAGGGAGAAAGGAATAGAAGGATATGCTGACCGGGTTAGCTAAAGAGGGGTGGGGGAAGGCTTGTGCAGAGCATGGATGTGGGGCTGAATGGCCCCTTTCTGTGCTGTGGGCAGTGGTGATGTTGCTGTTAATTTGATGATCTCATGGTATGACTTGATAACTGGAATTCATTTTGGAAAAAGCTGCCTGTAATGTAGCCAAATTCTGCTGGCAATATTACATTTCTCCTCGCACCAGGGAAGTGAACAAAAGTTGGCTTTTACAAAACTGAGAGAAGTTTATCAGCTAACATGGACACAGACGTTGTGTGTGTGTGTGTGTGTGTGTGTGTGTGTGTGGGGCGGGTGGGGGGGGCGGTGGGTGGGCGGCAATGGTGGTGTGGAATGGATACTCGAGGCTAATGCTCTGGGGTCATGGGCTCAAATCCCACCACAGCAGCTGCTGGAATTTAAATTCAATTAATAAATCTGGAATATAAAGCTGGTTTTATCAAACTAACATTGATGGTTGTAAAAGCCCATCTGGCTCACTAATAGTCTGTGAAATGGCCGAGCAAATCCATTCAAGGGCAGTTAGGGATGGGCAACAAATGCTGGCCTTGCTAGTGAAGCCCACATCCCGTGAAAGAATTTAAAGAATGGAAATGTCCTGGAATCCATTTGGGTCCAAAAGAGAAACCAGCATAAGCAGCAACAAAATAAACACACACACACACACTCAGAACACACTCACAAGCAAGCTTAGGTGGAAGAACACCAGTGGAAATAAAAAATGCATGAAAATTAGAATTCCGAGTTGGTTTGGCGGTCAGCAGTAAGACCATAAGACATAGGAGCAGAAATTAGGCCATTCGGCCCATTGAGTCTGCTCCGCCATTCAATCATGGCTGATAGGTTTCTCAACCCCATTCTCCCGCTTTCTCCCCGTAACCTTTGATCCCCTTACCAATCAAGAACCTATCTATCTCAGTCTTAAATATACTCAATGACCTGGCCCCCACAGCCTTCTGTGGAAATGAATTCCATAGATTCACCACTCTCTGGCTAAAGAAGTAAAGCCACTAACCTCGAAGAAAGCTGCTCATAAAGATTTCTGTAATGTGGAATTCTCCTTTCTCAACATCGGTTTAAATCTGGCACCAAATTGAGGGGATCTCTAGTGATGTCATCAAGAAGATTAGCAGCCACTCGCCATGAAGTATTCTCACAGACAGCAAACCAGGAAGACACTTAATTGAAAGTGAGGGATATTTTCAGATGACAAAATAACTGATTATGATTGGATTATGGTAAAGCTAAAGGAAAGCCTCAACAGCACAACCTCTGGAGAAGCATGGAATCACTGGTGCAAACTCCTGAATTTCTGCACATGTTCAGACTCCAGAAGTTGCCTTCAAGTTCTAGTGGAGTAAAGATGGACAAGCGCTGACAGTTTCACCATCATTGCCATTTCAAAATCCGTGCCAGTGTATTGTCTCTGCAGTGCAATGTGACAAATCACTGAGTCTTGTATAACCGCTACATCTGTGTTTTAGTGAATGTTGATTAAGGGATAGATCTTTGTGGGACACCACGGAGAACACTCCTGTCCTCCTTCTAACTATTGCTTTGGGATCATTTCTGTCTACCTGAGAGAGATAACAGGGCCTCAAGTTTAATGTCTCATTTAATCTGCTATGTGCTTCCAATAGTTGCTGTTTTTCTTTTAATTTGTGCTTGATTGATCCCTCATCCTGGCTGCTAAATTTTACAATGTAACCCAGTTTTTATTTTGAAGTGATGCTATTGTCGACCCCAGAGCGCTGTGAGTGCTGAGTCACTCAGTATATTCACCACAGAGGTCGATGGGTTTTTGGGTACAAACGGAATTAAGGGAAAGGGAAATGGATGGAGTTGATGGAGAAGAGCAGCCTGACATTGAGGAGGAGGAACAGGCTTGAGGGGCCGAATGGTCTACTCCAGCTCCTGTTTCTTGTGTTATAATTAAAATTCAATATTATTGTGCGTCACTTTAAATAAAATCTTATTTCATGTTGGTTTCACTGTGGAATGATTTAAGTAAGGTTTTCTTCTGATTTTTAGGCATTCTCACTGACTGTTTATGGTGTAGTTTTTACACACTGCAACTTCCATTTGTGGTATAACACAAAAAGAGCTTGAATGCTTCTGCCATTAACAAATGTTGAAGCGGTGAGTTCCATTTAATTATAGTCCACTAGTAATATGCCAACTCTGTTTTTTGTGATACATTGTTTTTTGTGACACATGTAGCGACCAGCCCTGCAACAGTGGCCAGTCATATCATTCACAAATGAAAACAGAACTGTACAATTTTACAGCATGATTAGAGGCCATTCAGCCCTCTGTTGTTGCGCTGGCTCTTCGCTAGAGCGGTCACAAGTTAAATCCACTGCACTCTCTCCCCGTAGCCTTGTATCTTCCTCTGGTTCTATTTCCATTCTTTAATGGGGTGCGGGTGTTGCTGGCCAGGCCAGTATTTATTGCCCATCCAGTTGCCCCTTGAGAAGGTGGTGCTGAGCTGCCAGCTTGAACCGCTGCAGCCCATGTGGGGTAGGTACACCCACAGCGCTGTTAGGGAGTTCCAGGATTTTGACCCAGTGACAGTGAAGGAACAGTGATATATTTCCAAGTCAGGATGGTGTGTGGCTGGGAGGGGTTCTTGCAGGTGGTGGTGTTCCCATGCACCTGCTGCCCTTGTCCTTTTAGGTGGTAGAGGTCGCAGGTTTGGAAGGTACTATCAAAGGAGCCTTGGTGAGTTGCTGTTGTGCACCTTGTAGATGGTACACACTGCTGCTACTCTGCCTCCGTGGTGGGGGGATTGAATGTTTAAGGTGGTGGATGGGATGCCAATCAAACGGGCTGCTTTGACCTGAATGGTGTCGAGCTTCTTGAGTGCTGTTGGAGCTGCACCCGTCCATCACACTCCTGACTTGTGCTTGGAGAAGCTGGACAGGCATTGAGGAGTCAGGAGATGAGTTACTGTCTGCAGAATTCTCAGCCTCTGACCTGCTCTTGTAGCCACAGTATTTATAATGTTAGTCCAGTTTAGATATTTATCATGAAAAAAGTGCATGCCCTAGGCCGAAATATAAGATAGTCACCGAGGGAATTCAGGAGAAATCTCTTTAACCTGAGAGTGGCGAGAAGGTGGAATTTACTACCACAGTGAGTGATTGAGGCAAATAGACTAGATGCATTTCAGTCAAAGCATATGTAGGAGAAAGGAATGGAAGTATATACTATTAGTTATATAAAGACAGGAGGAGTCTCAATTGGAGTATAAACAGCAGCATGGGCTGGTTGGGCTGAATAGCATGTTTCTGTGCTGGAAATAATTTTGCGTAAAAGTTTCCATTTTCTAAAAACTCTGAAACTTTTTCAAACCCCTATCTGCACATTTAGTGACCATTTAAAATTGATGATTTCCCATCGTTGAATTCCCAACTAGAGAAAATAAACGTTCCCTCTTCACCCTACCAAAAACCTTTTGTAATTTTAAAAACTTGTATTAAATCATCTTGCCTTCTGTATCCCAGTGGATGTAGCTTCATACCCAAGTCTCTCCTTCATAATTATAGTTACAAGTCAACATTGCAAGTGAAAATATTGTGTATCTAGGCTGTAGTCAGAGACCTAATAGCAATTTACATGGGATTTTTTTCCATTGTTGTTGAGATGAATCATGTAATCACTGATTGTGTAGACACTATCAGAGAGGACAACATTAATTAGCAGCATTGTTAATTTCACAGTTTGGTTAATTCTTCAGTAAAGGTTTTTTTTTTGTGAATTCCTTGCCCTGTCCTGACTCTTGCTGGTACTCAGCTTTGCAGATACCTCTGATATCTTACCTACTTGAGCCCAATTCACAACTGTTGTTGTCAGGGTTTACCACTTGTCAAGAATGGAGTTAATCCAATCCTCACCTGGCTTCTACACAGGTGCATTTCTATAGTGGAAGTCACTGGTAAGCAATCAGAGCTAAGAACCTCTCTATCCTTACCCAAGGAAGGATGTATTTGTCTTGAAGGGTTACAATAAAGGTTCATTAGACTGGTTCCTGGGATTGCTCAGAGGAGAAATTGAATAGAATGGGTCCATATTCCCTGGAGTTTAGAAGAAAGAAATGTGATCTCATTGAAACATAAAATTCTTAAGTGCTTGATGGGATTGCTGCTGGGGCACTGTTTCCCCAGCTGGGGATCTAGAACACAGGGTCACAGTCTCAGGATAAGGGGTCGACCATTTAAGACTGAGATGAGGCAAAATTTCTTCACTTGGGGGGTTGTGAATCTTTGGAAATCTCCACCCCAGATGGCTGTGGACGCTCAATCGTTGAGTATATTCAAGACAGATGTTAATAGATTTTTGGATACTAAGGGAATCCAGATATATGGGGATAGAGTGGGCAGGTGTAGACAAGATAGAAGATCAATCACGATCTTGAATGGTGGAAAAAACTCAAGGGGCTAAATGGCCTACCTACTCCTTCTATTTCTTCACCCTGATCAACCCTCGTTCTTTCCCTGTATTTTTTTTTGCAAGGGAATTTGAGGCTAATTGTAGTGTCACATTTGTTCACTTGGCTAAATTCAACATTGACCCTGAATCAAATCTCTACTGCTTTGTTTATAGTACCACCCTGGACCTAGAATAATTCTTAAAATATTTATGGAATGTTTCCTATTTTAGAGACACGATCACTAGGGTGAAATGCTACCCTATAAAAATCATTCTACAAAATGAGTTTTGAGAGATTCAGTTTTTGATTATATACTTAAAAAAACAGAATTGCTGGTGCAATATAGGCCTGATAATTTAAAATCTTTTTTTTGCACTAAAAAAATTGAACTATCCATTAACTTAAATTAAGCAACATAAATGACACAACAGTGCAGGAATTTATTACTCAGCAATGGTGTTTAGGTATAATTTGAGTAATTTTGAACAAAGAGGCAAGACTTTAGGGCATCTGGTCTGAAGCCATTTGTTTTACTCAACTTGCAGCTTGAAAATGCGAGCAGCACACTGTTATCTTGTCAGTTCCTTACCAACTACTCCCTTCTCTGAAATAATGAATTGCCTTTTGGTAGTGCCGAACTTATGTATTGCTGAAAGAAGGCATTTTGTCGAAGCTTTTTGTCTTGCTCTCATCAGGACAATCGCAAGTATACCAACGTCAGGGGAAGGAACAACTTTATACTGTATGAGAAGAGAGTGCTGATTGATTGGCAAGTGGACTCTGATTAGTAGGGGCATTGCCAAGGAGAATGCACCAGTTAAAGGTGACTGACAGTTAACTGCGAAGCATTGTTTGAAATTTTAAACCATGCAGCTTGACTCTGCTCGAGGCATTTCCCTGAAGAATGGGTCAGCGGAAGACTCACTTATTTTGTTTAGCTGAAACAGGCACAATGTGTGTACATACTCTTTCTGTCTGCAAAGAACAGAGCCCTGTGTATTAATAGCTCCCAGTACACGCAAATGTGCCATACTGAGCCTGACTGACGATCTTAAATAGGTTGTCAGAGTAATTTTTAGCACACAGTGTTATTTAGCAAATGTTGTCCATTCATGAGGATGACATTGGAGAGTGCACTGTGTGTGTTATTTATATATGACTATATATAAAATGCAAGAAGAAAGATATTGCTGCTCCAGCTCGGAAAACATTTCAGCAGGAAACCTGATCTAGTGGTGGTCATTGCATTGCTGGTAAGATCAATGTTTATTACCCATTCCTACTTGCTCTTAACTTAAATGGCTTGCTAGGCCATTTTAGCAAGCATTCATGTGTCTTGAGTCACGTATAGGCCAGACCAGATTAGGCTGGCAAATTTTCTTCTCTAAAGGGCATTAGTGATGTTACAATCTCCATAGGGACCAATAACTTTTAAATTTTTTGAATTTCCAGTGATTGACTAAAAGGATTACGTAACAAGATTTCAAGACTTTTACTGTAACAAACAGTAAGCAACCATGACTAAACACAATTTTGTTAGCAATTTATACTCTAAACAATAGAAAAGAAAGTCCCCATTTAACTTTTAGCAAGACCAAAAATCTCCCGGTTATATGTTACACTGTCCCTTAAGTTGCCACTTGGTTCGCAAGGAACCTGCCTAAAATTATTCTCAGTTCCCAATGGCTTGCTTCCTTTCTCCTTTCCCAGGCTGGTAACTTTTAATCCCAGAACAGACCCCACTGCGAGGGTTACACTTGAGATTCCTACCCTGTGGCCCAACCTAGGCAAATCTTGCAACCTCCTTTAAATCCCTAAGAACTTGATCTCTTCAGTTTGAGTGAGATCTTCCACCTGCACTCTGTGTGGTGACCAATAGAGTCAGCATTTTTTCTGCAGGACCGGCTGCCTCCATCTCACTTTTTGTCCCTCAGCTGCAGCTTGGCTTCGGCCTGAGTGTTTCAGGGACATCTTAGAAACCCTGTGAAACAATACTACAATGGCTGGCTGTGGACTCTTCCCAAAGTCCATCTCCATGGTAATGTGACTCAAATGAGCCTTGTATCCAGGTGGAAGTGCTAATTGCCAACCTCCCCCAAACTCCATTCTGTCTTGGAATTACACAGGCAGTTTAAAGTATAACTGTTTATAAAACCTGACATTCCTAACACCTCCCTGTGAGATTTGGAGACTAACAGCCTATCCAAGGTCAGCACAACTGCTGTTATCATTGTCTGCAGGTGTGAACATCTTGCACCTTCTTCCCAGTAAGATTACCTGGGCCCCCTTTAACAACCAAGCCATGCAGACTTACTGTTGGACAGAATTCAGAGTAAGCCAATGCATTCCTCCGTTTTACCTTTAAATTTAAAGACACAGTCTCAACACCTGACATCGTTATAAACTTTGTGTTTGCTATTGTGAACCAGGTGGGTTTTTACAACAATCTGGTAGTTTTGCAATTACCCATTACTGATACTAGCTTTTTATTCCAGATTTAGTTAATTAACTGAATTTAACTTTCCTAGCTGCTGTGATGGGATTTGAGCTTTGTGTTCTCCAGATCATTGGTCTAACCCTCTGGATTACTAGTCCAGTAGCAAAACCAATATTCTCGTGTTCTCTACCAAGAACAGCTGACTGAAGGAACATTACTTGCTGATCTGGCAACCTCACTGATAACAGTGATGGTCATAACCCTTTCAATGTTATAGGTTACCGGAACCTATGACATCCCTTGTACTAGTCCATAAAACCTAAATCATCCTCTTTAACTAACCAAGTACTAGGTTGCTGCTTTTCAAAAGCAGATTCAATAGTAATCTTCAAAGGAGAATTGGATATAAACTTAAATGTAAAATGTACAGGACTGTGAAGGAGGGTAAGTTTGATAGCTCTTTCAAAGAGCTGTCACAAGCGCAATGGGCCGAATGGTGGTCTCCTGTGTATGATGATGAGACCTCGCTAGGCCTTGGGCGTACTGCAATACAGTGCGGTACTGTCTTAGCCAATAGGCTCAGCAAGTCCAGGAATTTTTCAACTCCATAACACCACTGCAATATTGCAGGAACTTCCATCGATGAGTTTTATTTCAGAAGGAGTCAGCAGGTATTCTGAGTAGAACTTTCCCTTGTTCAACGTTCTGCTCCAGTGACAGCAGCAGTGTGAAGTAATGCTACCGTCCCATTGTTCTCATTCATGAGATCACAGGAAGTGTACTTTACAATAAGCAAAGTTCTCCACAAAATGTCTGCCTCTAACCAGCAGCTGTAAGTCTGGAACCGGGAGGGGAAAGGAAAATCTTGGAAAACACCAGTATGTGAATCTATATCTTTCTCCATAACTTTCAAAAATACTGTGTAATCCTCAGTAAGATGACAATGCCCCATTCAAATACTGTGATACAAGAGTAGAAATGCAATTTGGAAATTAATTTTGATTTATGTATATAAAGTTGCATCTTCTATGTAAGTTCTCCCTCAAATTAATTGGGATCCTTTCTCTTAGCAATTATGAGTCCTGTCATCTCTTGCTGATAACAGTGAAGTGGTTCCATCACAGACTTGGGGAGAAGAACAGATTAAGACTATGAATAGGTAAGACGTTTTTCAATGTTTATTTTCCTACAGCATCCAATTGGCAAAAGGACACTTTTCAATATGAATTATTTCCTTTTGTTTAAAGCATTGTTACTGGTTGTAATTGAACATATAATGGCTGAGTGCGGTACATGTACGCTGAATTTAGTGTGGGACTTTTATAACCACATGTTTTGTAATGACCGCACAATGAGAAAATGGAGGCCTTGTGGTGCAGTGGGTAGTGTTCCTGTCTCTGGGCCAGAAGCTCCAGGTTCATGTCCCACTTCAGGACTTGATGGGCATGGAAGGTGCGTTCATAACATGGCCAAATAGGTTGGTTGTTGGCCGGTAAATCCTTCCAGTACGCCTGATGGCAGTCGATAAGAGCCGGGTAGTTTCCAAGTCAGCCATACTGTAGAAGGCAATGGCAAACCACTGCAGTACTTTGTCAAGCGTAATCATGAGCCAGTCCAATGTAAGTCCATGGTTGCCAACACCCTCTCGGGGCATGGTAGGAGGGGAACTACGAGAAAACTGAAGCATTTTTTAAAAAATTAGTTTATATCCTGCTGGCGGCTTCTTTTTAATTCAAAAATGTCACCCAAGTTGTGATAAACAGCTGCTTTCACAGAACACTCAACCCCACCTAACTCGATATGAATATTGCTGATTTCCTGATTATCACTGGTCTCAGTGGAAGGCTGGCCTTTGAACACTGAGTTGACATTGGGCAGGGTCAGCAAAAGCCCCCAGTTGAAGTGGAGTGGCTGCTCCCCTTCCCCCATCACACCTGCTGGTTCTCCTGATCATTCGGTTTTGGGTTGGGGGGTGCTGGTCTGGTGGTTGTTAAGAGCCAGGCTGATAAACCATCCGTGTAAAACGAAGGACTTTATTATCAAAATAACCCAGAGCACAACTGGCTGGATTTGAAAGAAGAAATTAGTTGCCTTATCCTGCCAGTGGAGAGAATTTCCTTGAGGGTTGAACACAGCCACATGATCCAGACAAAAACAGACTACATGATTGGTTCAGATATGTGCCTAATTGGCAACTGGCTTTGAATTTAAGAGATGGCAATTTTAATTCCCAAAAGCCCACTGTAACTGTTTTGGGGATGCTTATTAGCCTCGAGGTGTTGAACAATCTTTTGAGTTTGAACTGAAGTCTCTGAAGGGAACCTCCTGACAGGAATTAGTTAATCAGATGCTCCCACAAGGTGGTGAGACTATTAAAATAACAACCATATTTGTCTGTATAAAGCTATTTACAAAGTCATCGTAATACAGTTATAGTGAGCCATTTGTTTCCTTACATAAGGAGTTCAATATAAGTACTGTAGGGATGTAGTACCAATGTCATTCGATTGTTTACTTTCTGTTCTAATATATTTGTTTTGGGATTTTAAACAAGGTCTCCTAGTGTCTCTGCCATTTTCAACAATTTGGAGGACTTTAAGACTGGGGGGTAAATCTAGGAACTATGCTGATCATCAGAATGGATTCTTTGTTGGGAATACATGTTGGGAACCTAAATAGAGAACAGGGACAGTACAAATCTCGAATTACAAAGAGCCATAAGCCTAATTTAAAAGATGGAATTGGAAAATCTGGAGTTGGAAAGCAAAGACCCACCATACATGATTAAGTTCAAGAAAAGGGGTACACGGGGTACAGCGTTAAACGTGGTGCTGAGTTGAGCCAGTTGCACCTAGGCTAAGCTTAGTGGGCTAAGCAACAACTAGTTTCAATCAGCCACATTTCTGCTTTTTTTTAAAAAGGGCACAATTTCAGTTTCATGAAGAAATCTAAAGCTGATGATGATGTTAGAGCAGAGTCCAACTAATGCCTTGTATTGTTGTCTTTGGCACAAAGATTTCCATTGTTCACATCTGGTCTGAGTTCTATCTGGTGAAGTCAACTTCGGCTGAACTGAACAAAAAAAAATGCAAACTGATACTGGTTTGTTTCTCACTAGAAAGCCTAGTTCAGCTGTTTACAACAATAGCTTGCATTTATATAGCACCTTTAGCACAATAGAACTTCCCCGGGAGAGTTATCAAGCAAAATTTGACACCAAATCACCTTGGGCGAAGTGACCAGAAGCTTGGTCAAAGAAATGGATTTTAAGGAGTCTCTCAAAGGGGGATAGTGACGTGGAATGGTTTAAGGAGGAAATTCCAGAGCTTAAGGGTCAGGCAGTTGAAGGCAAAAGCGCTAGTGGTAGAGCACTTAAAATCAGGGGTGTGCCCTTCTTTAAAAAATAGCAGAAATGTGGCTGATTGAAACCTGGTTGTGACTTAGCCCACTCAGATTAGCTTAGATGCAACTTGCTCAACGCAGTATTATACTACATTTAATGCTCTACCTTGTGTAACCCTTTTCTTGATCATGCATGGTGGGCCTTTGCTTTCCAGCTCCTGATTTTCCAACCCCATGTTTTATATTATGCTTATAGCTCTTTGTAATTTGAGATTCGCACTGTCCCTTTTCTCTATTTGGAGAAGCAAAGAGATCTCAGAGGATTGTAGGGTTGGAGGAGAATACAGAGCTAGGCAGAGGCAAGGAGGCCATGGAGAGATATAAAACCAAGGTTGAGTGTTTAAAATTGAGGCATTTCTGGACCAGGTATCAATACAGGTCAGGAAGCACAGTGGATGTTGGTTTTACTCTTGGTAACGTCCAACGAGTGTTGGAAGAAAATTGGTTTGGTGGGTTTCAACTTCTGGTCATTTAAAAGTGTGGATGGTGCCAATTATAAATGAATTAATGCATGATACAGGGGGGAGGTAAGCAACCCTGACTCCCAGCAGCCACAATCCACCTTCATAATAAGTCCCAACCCACTGTATCCATTACCATACAAGATCAGGATCATTAGATAGATGGAGAGGAGGCAGGCCATGCAGTCCACTAAAGATTATCAATGTAGAAAAGATCTTTAGTTTTCCAGCCCCCTCCCACTCCCAGTTAAATGTTTTGCAGGCTTTTGCATAAACTGTCCTACCTTGAAGAGGTATGAAGAAGCTGCTGATGTGACATGCCCAAAATTTGTCTTTCACCTCCTTGAACCCAAGGGTCTCAGTTCTCTCATCGCATTATCAGCCTCTGAGTCAGTAGCCCCTGGGTTTGAGTCCCATTCCAGAGAGAGGATCCAGGCTGACCCTCCCAGTGCAGTACTGAGGGAGTGCTGTCATCTTTGGGACAAGATGTTAAACCAAGGCTCTATCTGTCCTTAGCTAGGTGTAAAGGATCTCACGGCATGGTTTGAAGAAATACTTCCTGATGTGTTGGCTGATGTTTATCCATCAACTGACATTGTTAAGCAGATTATCTGGTCACTTTCACGTTGCTGCTTCTGGGAGCATGCTGTGCGCAAATTGGTTTCCCTGTTTCATGCATTACAACTATGATTGCACTTGAAAGATCTAATCAGCTGTAAACAAACAAGTTGCATTTTTATGGTGTCGTTAAAGTAATAAAAAGTTCACGGCTCTTCATTATTTTTTGACATCCCGCAGTTATGAAAGGTGCTATGTAAATGCAAGTTCTTCCTTTCATATTCTTGACCTGAGAATGTGTTCTGGATTTACCACCTCTATAATATAGCTACTTGAACATCATCCTGAATCAGGTTATTTTTCCTTCTGACAGACTCAAATGACACTCTTATTTCTTTGACACTCTTCAATAAATGCTTAAAGAAGGGCACTTACTCAGACTGGCAGGTTATGCTAAGTAACTCTCATAGTGTGACTGTTACAACTCACTTGCCATCAACCAGTGCTCCACATGAAAATAAACTACCTGTGGCTTGGCTACTTTAACATTTATACCTGTCAGCCAGTGACTTATTTTATCATTACTGGTCCCCAGAGTACGCAATTCCCTATTCATAACTTGTAAACTCTTCCCCACTTAGTAAGCGCTTATTTCTTTATGACAGTGACTCCATAGTACATTTCTGCTGAACACTCTTATTTATCTGTGCAGTTCTGAGGTACTCAGGCAGTTTGGAAAACCTTTGTCTTACTTTGCTTGAGCTGTGCTTCGCTGGGTTAAGATTATTTTCTGTGACGTGCCCAGTGAAAATGAAAATGTAAAGTGGCAGTCCCCTCCATATGTGTGAGTGGTGATTCTTTACAATTTGGCTCAAGCTGTCTGCATCTGGTATAGGACTTGACTGCTGGCTTCAGGGCAATGCTATTTTTCAGCTGAATGACTGCAAACTCAAGACCCATAACAAATATATTCCCCCCACCCACCGCCACCCCATTTTTCTAAAGGGAAAAACTACTTAAACTAACAGCAAACAAGTATATTTAAAAGTCAAAGTTAGCAATAACAAAATAATCAGTTGGATCTGCCTCTAATCCGCGATTTTATTAAAATAAGGAACATTTCTCAGTGCTTTTGTTTCCCAGTTGCTACCCGAAAATTAAAGATGAATTGACACTACTTGCAGAATAAAAATTGTTTCCTACTCGTTCAAAGGTAAAAGGTCTAATGACTACTAATATTTAATAATTGGTTTTCTGCCCTTCCAAAATAATTGAGCACGAAGCAGGACACTTAAAACCAATTTACAATTAAACTTGGCCTTTTTGAGTCTTTGTTTTATCTCTTAATCTTTTAAAGTTCAGGGTGCTAATTAGTGTCTGTTAAACCAGATCATGGCTGTGTTTCCACAGTTTAATGAATTCTTTTTGATGTTTCGAGATTTCAGTCTTGGCGAGTGGAAGATTTTTTTTCAAAACAAAGCACATTAAGGTATTGTGGATAAATGTAGCTTTGTCTTTTTGACAGGTACTGAACATTCAAGGGAGGTATTTTATGAGTGAATCATACTATAATTAGAATAAATTTGTTGCCACTAGAATATAATCTAATATTATAGAATCTGTACATACTCTTAGGGATCTATGCAAAGATATAAGCCCAGATTTTGTGGAAGGAATAACAAGTGAGGCTGCCAGTGCATGCCATTATCACAAATTAAATTGACCATCAACTTCTGACGTTGAGACATGCGCAATTAAACTTAAACATTGGAAGTTACTGCCCTGAGTTGTCCTGCACCTTCAGAAGCTTCACTGATTCAGTATCTCTCTGAGGGACTCAACATTCAAAGTTGCTGTACTTACCCAATAAACATAGCAGAAAAAGTTTGGGCTTGTCGGTTCAAGTGTAAGTGTATTTTTGATGGATTGATAGGTTTACATTACTGCTGATCAACCACTCTAGTACTGAAATTTTAACTTTAAAGAGTGTGGTCTTATTCCTTCAGATTTTAATTTTGTTGGAGAGTTTAAAAAAAATTGTTTTTACTTTTCTCCTTTTTTTCTCTCTCGCTCTCAGTCCCATCTTTCTTTGCCCTCTTTATTTTGCTTCCTGTACATGAATTGACATTGAAGTAAATATTCAAACCTATATTTTCTGGTTTAGACAATGTGGCTCTGTATGGATTCTGAGTAAGGAAATAGACTGTTGTTTGCCCATTCAAGCAGGTCCCACTTCCCTTTTATCGGACACTGCGCTATTTTGACTCCAGAGTTGCAGCAAATTGCAGTGCAAAATTCAGCAACATTTGTGGGCAACTGTAAATGTAAAAAAACAGTGAGCACCGTCCATTTGCTGCTGACTACAATCTCCTGGGCCACATGTTAACTAGTGGCACCATTGTTTTGTAGGTGAACCATAAACTATAGAAGCTGCATAGTCTGATGTTGTGATGTTCTGTTATCCAGTAAGAAGCTATTTCATAGGTTCTACCCACCATTCGGTTTGGGCTGGACCTAGAGGCTGGTTGCTAAAAGTGACTGGTAGATGCTTAACTCAGTCACACAGAAACAACCGGGTTTACAGCAGAGAGGGAGGCCATTCAACCCACTTTGCCCACCAGCTCCTCACTATGGCAGCCCAAAGTTAATCCTTAACATGTTGCTGTCTCCCCATAGCCCTGTGTCTTCCTCAGCCTCAAATATTTATGCAATTTTCCTTTAAAAGGTAGAATGATCTCTGCCTCGGCCACACTCTGTGGCAAAGCATTCCTTGCTCCACCAGCCCTCTGCATATTGTAAGTTCTCCTAATATCTCTTCTCTCACTCACTAGTAATGACTCCTAATCAATGACTTCCTAAACAGAGGAAATGCTTTTTTTCTTATTCACTACAACAAAACTAAGACCTAAGATTTTTTAAAAAGGAATGAACTTGCATTTATATAACACCCTTGAGGCATCCCGCAGTGCTTTACAGCCTATTAAATACCCTTTGAAATGTAGTTGCTGAGGTAATGTAGGCAGCCAGTTTGTGCGTTGCAAGGTCTCAAACAGCAGTGAGACACATGACCAGAATTTTTTTCAGTCATGTTCATTGAGGGTTAAGTGTTGACGATGGCTGTAGCCTCTATTAACTCTCACCTTCACTTTCTCTACTCGAGTAAAAATATCCCCACATCCCAAGTCTCTCTTCATGATCCAAGTTTCCCTTTCCCTGACAGCATGGAAGTGAATCTACTCTACACTATACGCTCTATGTAGCTTTAATGTTGTTTCTCTAATGGATGTGCCAGGCCTTCTTGTTATAGAATATATTGATGCAGTTCTGCTGCTGGTGGCTCACAATGCCTCCCAGATGCCCGATGTTGATCACTCAATTTTTTCTTAATCTATCTCACTTAGCACCATGTGCCACATGACATGATGGAGGTATGAAAGACGAGATTCTGTCTTTACAAAGAATGTATGATGGTCACTCCTGGCACATCAGCAATGGGCAGATACATCTGCAATAGGCAGATGATTGAGGAACAGGTGAATTAGGTTATTCTATTGTGGGCGATGTCTTCTGAAAGCTTGGTTCCGGCAGCATTGTTCTTGAGGACTTGGGGCAGCTCAGCTAGTGATGCAGCTACTGAGCCGTTCTTGGAGATGGATGTTGAAGTTCTCTGCCCAGAATACATTCTGTGCCACTGTTACTCTTAAGAGGTGTTCTACATGGAGGAGCACTGATTTATCAGCTGTAGGAGGACGGTAGGTGGTAATCAGCAGGAAGTTTTCTTGCCCGTGGTTGACCTGAAGTCATGAGACTACATGGGGCCCAGAGTGAACATTGAGGATTCCAGTGTCCCAGTCCAGGGTTGTGTCCGCAATGATAATGCAGGAGACTGTGACTAGATAGTCGCCGTTCATTGGGTACATCCTGTACCACCTGCAGGATATTGTTCATACTCCGGTCTACCTTGGAATGGATAAAGTCACCCAATTACGTTATCTTACTATTATTGCATATCCCTCTGAGCTGCGTATCCTCCAATTCATCTCCACTGACCTGTAATGCACACCAAGAATTGTACCAATAATTTTATTTTAATTTATTTGTCTTACTAATTTCCCACCCTCCCTTTTCCATCTGCGAGCTTTGATTCATTGCTGCATAAAACATCCCTTTGCGCTTCACAGCAGCGTTACCAGACACTTACGGAGATATTAGGGCAGATGACCAAAAGCTTGGTCAAAGCGGTAGGTTTTAAGGAAAGTCTTTAAGGAGGGAGAGTGGCATAAAGGTTTAGGCAGGGAATTGCAGAGCTTAGTACTTAGATAGCTGAAAGCATTGTGACAATGATATAGTGATATTGGGTCAAGCATGATACAACCACCCACATCTGTGATACCCAGGCCTGAATTGACGCGTAAAGTTTTAAAATACAGCAAAGCAGCTGGTACAAGTGTATTTGCAACATTGCAAGTGAATTCAAATTCAACTCAGATTGCTAGTTACTTCACTGCCATGCCTGGCTTTTAATTAGCCTTATTAATATACCATTCTAATCCTTTGTCCCTCATGTGTTTACCCGACTTCCTGATAAATACAGCTATACTGTTCACCTCAACCAGTCCCCATGGTAGCAAATTCCACATTCTCACCACTCTCTGGGTAAAGCAGTTTCTCTCGAGTTCCTGATTGGATTTATTATCTTGTATTTATGAGCCCTGCTTTGGGCCTCCACTTACAAGTCGAAGCATTTTCTCTGCTTCCGCCCTATCGAACCCCTTCCTAACTTGTAAACCTGTTACGTAAAATTTATGTAGGCCATTTCAATCAGGATCTTGGGCATGAATCCAAGGCACACATATTATTCATAATTTGACATAAAATGAGCAGATTTTCCTCATAAGATAACAAATATAACCGCTGATAAATTTGAATATCGGACGGCGGGTATAGATTGTTCTTTTGAAATCAAGGTTAGGGCAGTTTAAGTGCAGAGGACGCGGAAGTCTGCACCTAACTCCACCCCACTTGAGTATCCTTCAGCTGCTTAATGTAACCATGTGGCAGTATGTGTTCCATTCCTCAGTACTGATCTTTACTCTATAAAAAAAAAAGGTTCATCAGAAGTAGAAGAAAACCAATCAAAGTTGACACCTATATAACTTTAAATAGTCCTGAAGAAATTCAGATGGCCCTACTAAACAAGTTGCTATCTAAACCCTTCACAGTCTTGGACTGCTGTAACTAGACCTATTTCGAATCCATTTTTCACTGCTGTACATGTGTTTAACTTTTTTTTAAAACAAAAAGCTCAATCAACTGTTCTGTATTGCAGGTAAAATTCTCCTGTGATGTGGGCCAACAAAGCTGCTAGCTGGAGCTGATGGTAATCAGTGAGCTCTTGAGTTACTGCAACCTGGAGTAGTTTTGGGTACACTTCACTAAAGAGGGCACTGGTCCACTGAGGTTTCAAGAAGGCCCTTAGCCAACAGCTGCTCCTATAATCAGACCACTCATGGCTAGTAAACGTAAGTCAACAACTCCTTGTATGGTTCGTGCCACAGATGTCTTGGAGCAGGACCCAGATATGGAGATGGATGGAAACGCAGGCGACAGGTCTCCCCGCCAGTTGTCGGATGAAAGCTGGCCGGCGGATAATGGAATAAGTGACGGGGATCAGGTTTTAGAGAAAACTGCCTTAGACAATCAACAGACCAAGAAACTAGAGGGAGGCTATGAATGTAAATACTGCACCTTTGAATCACAGGACTTGAATGAGTTTACAGAACATGTTGATACTATACATCCAAATGTTATCCTCAATCCATTTTATGTCTGTGCAGTTTGTAACTTTACAACTAAAAGGTACGACACCTTTACTGATCACAATGGCAGGCATCACCAAGGTGAAAACAACTTCAAGTTGAAGTTGATAAAGCGCAATAATCAGACTATCCTTGAACAGACAATTGAAGATCCCACTAACACTGGGAATGCAGATAGAGAGGAAATTCCACCAGCTGGAATCTCAATAAGTAAAACCCCAATTATGAAAATGATCAAAAGCAAAGGAGACAGTAAAAGAATCAATGTATTGCCACGCATGAAAGAGGAATATAGTACTAAGCAAGAAAGCAAGACTGAAGGGAATAACAGTGACATTATCCAAAATGCCAATGGTGGATTACTTATTCCAGAAACTGTGATTAAGGATGGTGTGCCTCATGTGATGCCGTCGATACAGCCGCCACCAAACATCAACTTAATACCCAAGGTCATGATTCCCATGCATGGCTCTAAGTATAACGCTGCTATGGATGTTAACAAAAGCCTCATAGGTTCCTTTAATAAATTCCCCTACCCTACACAGGCCGAACTATCTTGGTTGACAGCCGTCTCGAAGCATCCGGAAGAACAAATTAAAATGTGGTTCTCGACCCAGCGTCTTAAACACGGCATCAGCTGGGCTCCCGAGGAGGTAGAAGAGGCCAGGAAAATGATGTTTAACGGCACCATCCAGACCCCAACAATCACTGTCGTACCGGCGCAGATGCCATCGTCCGCCAAAGGCACGGCGCAGCAGGTTATCCAGACGGGGGTACCCTGCCAGCTGGTTGGTCAGACAGGTATCGTGTGGACACAGGTCGCAAACGGGTCCACCGTGTCCTGTTCCCCCATCACGCTGACGGTGGCTGCCAGCGTGAGCCAAGCCCAGTCTCAGAAGCGGAGTTTGCCGCCCTCGCAGGTAACCGGAGACCCGAAGCGTGCAAATGTTGTCCAGGTTTGCCAGCTTGCGTCGCAGGGGAATTCGGTCGTGTTTTCTCCAGGGGCCGGGGACGTGAACATGAGCCGCAAGAAGACCAAGGAGCAAATGGCGGAATTGAAAGCCAGCTTTGCCATCAGCCAGTTCCCCGACGATGAGGAGGTTTTCCGGCTCATGCAGGTGACCAAACTCTCCAGGGCAGAGATCAAGAAGTGGTTCAGCGATAATCGGTACCGGACACAAAAGGGCCACTCCAGTCATGCTGCTAATGAAATCGTGGTCACCATCCCCCAGGATCCCCCTTCAGGGGCTCATCCAAATCGGAAATCTGGATGGAATAATTTCTCTGATTTTGCGCCGCAGAAATTCAAAGAGAAAAGTACCGATCAGCTGAAGGTGCTTGAGGAGAGCTTTCAGTATAGCTCCTTCCCAACAGATGAGGAGAAAGAAAGATTAAGATCGGAGTCCAAACTAACCAGGAGGGAGATCGATGCCTGGTTCTCTGAACGGAGAAAACTGAGAGACTCGCTGGAAGGAGGGATTCTAGAAACGAGCAAACCACCCCTCAGTCAGGATGTGAAACCAGAGACTGTAAAATCAGAAGGACAAGAAGTGGCTGACAATAGCCACACGAAAACTTCCCTTTCGGGTTCACATTATCCAGGCAAGCCTGGGACCCCTCCACCAAACACCGCAATACAACATATTAAAACGACCAGTCCCATTGACAAGACTCATAAGAAAAGTCAGGAACAGCTGCACATCCTAAAGAGCGCATTTGTGCGCACCCAGTGGCCAACAGTAGAGCAATATGACAGCCTAGCAGTGCAGAGTGGGCTGCCAAGAAATGACATCGTCCGTTGGTTTGGCGACAACAGATATGCAATTAAAAATGGCAACTTGAAATGGCTTGACCAGTACCAAAGAGCAAATACAGAAAGTCATAATGGCCAGAATAACCTCAATGGCAATGAACGAAGAGGAAGTAGCAGAGGACACAAAGCAGCTGGTGTTTGGGGTGGAATCGGGCATTCCACACACAGCCGGGCTGGTAAAACCGTCCTATTCCAGTATTACTTGCGGCACAGACAGCTAAGGGAGGAAGACCTCGATGAGTTGGTTTCAAAGTCCAATATGAGCTACGAACAGGTCAGGGACTGGTTTGCGGAAAAACAAACGGAAGATGCCATGGACACATCAGAGAGCAATAGCAGAGACGGCCAATATAGTGATGAGGATGAGGAGTGGGGTGAGGTAGAGGACATCAGTGAGAGAGATGAAAATGTTGTCTCTGAATTCACAGGCAGCTGGGCACACACACCACAATGTGGCTCAACTGAGTTTAATGAACTGGATTCTGAAAGCATGTCTGCTGAAAATCCCACAATATAGCAAAGGTAAAGGACTTGATTATTTAATTTCCCGTCCAAGTGCAGTTGATTCTTGGATAGAACTGTGTGTTGAGACTATACGTGCAATATAGCTGGCCTGAATAAGAACCTAAAGAGGTAGGAAAAGGAGTGGACCCAGTTAGCCTGCTCTGCCATTCAGTACAATCATTTGCTGATCTGCGATCTCCATTCCACTTCCCGGCACTATTCCCATATCCCTTGAGTCCCTTAGTGTCTAGAAAATTAATTGATATTTGTCTGGAATATACTCAGCGACTGAGCATCTACATCTCTCTGGGGTAGAGAGGCTCTCGAACCTCTGGGTGAAGAAGTTTCTCCTTAACACAATCCTAAATGGCCAGCCCCTTATCCTGAGACTGACAAATGTTTATTCTAAGCCGCACGATCGTGCAGCAACCCGGATGTTCACATGGTCGCCACGCACAAGTCGGCCCTGTAAGATTAATGTTTAAAGGGCCCGCACACTGAAATCACCCACACGTGCATCAAAAGAATTTAGAGGGTATGTTGATTGTGAGCCCTACTTCTAGACTTCCCTTCCAGGGGAACCATTCCCCCGGCACCTACCCTGTCAATCCCCTTAAGAGTTTTATGTTTTACTGAGATCACTTCTCATTGTGCTGAACTCTTCAAGAATACGGGTCCATTCTACTCGATCTCTTCTTGTAGGACAATCCCCTCATCCCGGGACTCAAGACTAGTGAACCTTTATAGCACTCGCTCTGAGGCAAGTATACCTGACTATAGGTAGGGAACAGAGCTTGGACAGACACAGTACTCCAGGTGTGTTTTCACCAAAGCCCTATGTAAATGTAGGAAGACTTTTTCACTCTTGTACTCCAACCCCTTTGTAATAAAGGCTAACACACCATTTGTTTTTACAAGATGGCGTATTGTGGTGACATTGGAGAGTCCAGTTCAGTTTTTTTTGGCATTTCCCCTTGAGTGGATTGGTTAAAACTGAAAATGGAATCTTTTGATAGTGACTGTAGGGTTTGATGCTCCAGCCTTGTCGATAGTAAATCTCCATAAAGAACTATTGAAATAAATGTCTTGTGCATCTTGGCTGATCGTTTGAACTCTTAAGAGCTGTGCTGGCATATGTTATCAGCAGTATCACACAATCATACAGCACAGAGGGAGGCCGTTCTGCCCATTGTGACTGAGCTGGCCTCTCTGGTGAGCTATGCAATTTGCCCCACTCCCCTGCCCTTTTCCTTCTTAATCATGTAAAATTTCCATCTTCAAGTAATTTATCCAATTCCCCTTTGAAATTTCCTATTGAGTCTGCTCCCACTGCCCTTACAGGCAGCGCATTCCAGATCATAACTCAGTGTGCTTAAATGTACAAAAAGAAAAGCTTCCCCATGTCGCCTCCTGCTTCTTTTGCCAATCACATTAAATTTGTGTCCCTCTGATTACTGGTCCTCCTTCCAGTGAAGGTAAGCCGAGTACAACGTTCTTAAGTTTGTATAAGTCCTCACTCTCTGTTTAAAATCAGAATATTCCGTAACATGAAATGGCAAACATTTTGTTTAGTTAATGGTTTAAAAATGGCATAATGGGTTAGATTTGAATCCGTGGAAGAGGGGAGGATAAAAAAAAACTCCTTGGTTTGCAGGCCGAAATATGCCTGAAGGAGATGCATTTTGGCACTCGCGTGTTGATGCTGAATCCAGTGCACGTCACCCCGAACACAAAACCAAAGTGTAATCCTGTATTCACCAATTGTGTCATCAATGTTTATTCTCTCACGGGCTGTGGGCATCACTGGTTAGATCAACGCTTGTTGCCCATCCCAACTGGCCTTGAGAAGGTGGTGGTAAGTGGCCACCTTGAACCGCTGCAGTCTATGCAGTGTAGGCACCCCCACAATGTTGTTAGGAAGGGAATTCCAGGATTTTGATCCAGCAACAGTAAAAAGAACGGTGATATTTTTAGCACCCCTCAGAACAAGAACAACTTGCATTTATGCAGCACCTTAAATATATGTCCCAAAGTGCTTCACAGGAGCATTATTAGGGGAGGAAAAAAATTGCCATCAAGCCATATTTGAAAAAGACACAATTAAATGCTCATGTTGAATGAGTTGTCCTACTGGGGACCTGGCTCTGGATTCTGTAACGTTTCTCCCTTTAAGAGTAAAAATTAAATTGCTTTTTTGTTGTCCCAGAATCATGGTGACATCTTCCAATGTCGTCAAGTATTTTCTTTGAGTGAAGAGTTTGCTTCTGTCATGAACGTGGAATTGGCCGGCAGGAGCAGACCTCTGTACACCACTATCCCACTGCATCCTGCACAGAGTTTGCTCGAGAGCTGATTGTTCCCCATAATCTTGAGTTTGCTCTAATTCTGCACTAACTGGGTCAATATTACTTCAGTTTGATGAGCCTTGTGCCCTTTTTTGTAACCATGACCTTCTGTTCTGCATGACATCTTAGAGACTCCACCACAGTATTGTTACACTTTTAAAAACCGTTTAAGCTCTTGCATTGTCCTGCATAAATACATTTTTCATGTTCTAGCTTTCGATGTGACATTTTATTTGTGTACACTTGTGTAACTTCTGCAAAAATGTTCATGGTGTTAGCATTCGATTTGAATAGTTTGAGAATGACACTCGTATGGGAGGAGCCAAGTGTGAGCCATGGCTGAGTGGACAGCACTTTTGCCTCTTGAATCAGAAGGCTGTCAGTTCAAGACCCACTCCAGAGACTTACGTACAGAAGTTCAGGTTAACACTGCAGTGCAGCACTGAGAGAGTCTTTCGGATGAGATGTTGATCCCGGGCCCTGTCTGCCCCCTCAGGTAGCACTCATTAGAAGAAAAGAGTGGGCTGGGGTCTATGCCCAGAATCCTGGCTAATATTTATCCTTATAATCAGCATCACAGAAACATTATCTGGTCATCATCACGTTGCTGTTTATGTGAGTTTTCTGTGTGTAAATTGGCTGCCACGTTTTCTACGCTGCAACAGCAGCTTCACTTCAGAAAGTACATCATTGGCTGTCTCGTGCTTTGGGACATCCTGTGGTCATGAAAGGCGCCATAGAAATGCAAGCCTTTCTTTTAGTTTAGGTACTCTCTCCCCTCCTTCACAAGAACTCCTTGCCTTTCAAATATTTCCTCCTGGGTATGACTTCACAAATACCATTATAAAAAAAGGACAACCAGAGCAGAAAACAACAGCAGCAGCAATTTCTCTGAGCTTTTCCTCCAGTGTATAAGTTGAGTTGCAGTCTTTGTTTCTTGGATGGTGGGGAGAAGCAGGAAGGATCTTTAACAATCAAATCCTTAAAGTTTCTCTTCAGATTCAGGACAGCCCAGTGGTGACCTTTGGACCCTTTCATTGTACCTTTCAAGTCTATGAACGGCAATTTTAAATGTTTTATTTTTTAATAATGTATTGTTGCATTTCCAAAAACACACAATAAAAACACACTACCTTTTTCTCTAAAACATTTGGGTCACATTAGTAGTGGAAAGGTGGAATCCTGTTGAACAAATAAATATTTCCTTAAAAGAATGGTGATTCTGGCAACCAGCAATTATATAGAAATTACAGCACCAAGGCCATTTGGCCCAGGTAGCCTGTGCTGTTGTTAACACCCCACACGAGCCTCCTCCTGCCCTACTTCATCTCACCCTATCAACATATCACTCTATTCCGTTCTCTCTCATGCACTTACCCAGCTGACGCTTGTGCATCGGTGTGTTTGTGGGTTTGGTGGGGGCTGGTTCCTGTTCAGGAATGCTTGTGGGTAACTTTACCGGGCAAGTAGGTGTAAGGATGCTAGGTGAGGACAGGAATGTGCATTGTTGTGATGTCCCTGAGATTCTCCTGGCGCTCAGTGTACAGGTTCAGAAATGACCACTTGTGTGAGACAATCAAAGGCTACTTTTGCTTATGGTGCCATGCCCTCTGTAGAAATAAACATCTTCAAAGAAGGAGGAAGAAAGTTGTCAAAAGTGACAGACTGAAGAGAAAACGGATTGTACTGGCCTCCACAATATAGTTCCCCGCTTATTACTTGTTTCCTCTTCCACCGATATTTTGTTTGATCTGGCACTGGCGATGTAAATGTCATCCATGCCTGGTTGCCTAAGATGGTAACCACTGGTGTCCTTCTGGCAATGGTGCTCCCTTTAATAACTTACTGCCATCACTTTATTCCATTGGCACTGAGACTTTAGTAGCGTTTACAAGGCCAAATGGTTTACAGATACTTTTCCTGTTTGCTCACCTCTTCCCTGCTTGCCCCCAAACCCGAGATAAGGTCAGGAAACTGTGGGGAAAATTGGGAGGTGGGAGTGAAAACTGTGTCACAAATGATTTGAAAATAACTTGGCAAAATTTGTTAGGATTTGTCTGTCTTTTAAGCACATAACATTTTTCATTTCACCTTCATAGGAAGCCAAATGAGAAAAGTACTGACACAAATAGCAACATCTGTCTAAAGAAAGCTACCATTTCTATTCTCTGCGACACAAGGAGAGTAATCGAGAACTTCGGCTCTGGCTCTATATTGTGAGACCGCAAACATGGAGACAGAATGAAGAACTGACTTCTCATTCGAGCATCTTTCAGAGAGCAAGAGATTTGGTTATATCCATAGTGCCAAAGTTTTACTACTGTAATCAAAAGGGTCTTTGTAAATATTTTTTCTGTTTTTGAACAGATTTGTACAATTTAGGAATTTTATTACATTTATAATTGGTGAGAGTTAAACTTTGCAGATCAGGGTGTGCCCTTAGAGTCCCCATTGGTTTTAGATTTAGTAACCACTACCAGACTCTCTTCATTTGACATCTTTTACACTCACTACTTTTGCAAAAAAAAATCTGAACTCCTAGCCAAAGAGGGCTGAGATACTGACTGACGAAAATTATGTTTGAGTCCAGTAACATCTTTAGGTCTTTGATGTATAAAATGGCAGGAAAAGATATTTTAACAAGCACATTATTAGAAGCTTGATATTGTAAGAGGCTACATTTGTATTGTAATGCAAACTGCTCTAGCCAGCCTTCAGTCAGCTAGAGGTGTGCAATATTGACTTATTTATGTCAGTATACTAACATAATTGAAGTTGCAGTAACTTGTTTCCTCCTATCACAAGATTACATATTCAAAAGAATAAAAAAAAGTGTTGGTCCCCAGTCTGAATTTTTGTAATTATTTTACAAAACTTTGCAATTAACAGAGTAGAGTTCAGGTTATAAGATCTGTTTCTGAATCAAATTTCACAGATGGACAGATGACTGGATAGCTGTGATGATTGAACATTGGACTCTGCAGGGTCTAAATTCACACCTTAATACCCCCCCCCACCCCCCACCGTTTCAGATTCCAATCCCATTAGCCAAGCAGTGGTGACATATTGGGTGAGATTTTAACTTCCTCAAAACCCACCAACATGTTAAAATTGGTCCCATTCACAGGGGAAAATGATCACAGTTAAGATCTATTCTCACCCTGCAGGAAGTATCTATTTCGGGGGAACAGTCAAAAAGATTGGAGCCAGGAGTGACATTTGGAAACGCCTGTACTCACAAAGGGTGGGATGGTAGAAGTTTGGAATTCTGTTCAGCAAATGACAATTGATGCTCGATCGATTGTTAATTTTAAATCCAAGATTTTTTAATCAAACAAAACTTATTAAGGAATATGGGGAAAAGGTGGTGTATGAGGTTAGGTCATAGGTCAGTAATGATCTCAATGGCTGAACAGGCTCCAAGGACTGGCCTCCTATTACTATGTTTGTAGCTGAAAGAAACTGGATTCTGTTTTTATTTTGTTCAGGGATAGTGTTCAAATTGCAACAGCAAAAGAAACACTGTGCTTCATTGTTATAAAAAAACTGAGCTGGCAAGGGTAAATAAACACAAATCATTGGAAGAGGGATAATGCAGCGGTAAGTTTATGTTGCAGTTAAAGGCAACAAGAAGTTTCAGGTAAAATCAAGACATTCTGATGCATGACTTTGAGTCGAAATGCTGGGTGTACGGTTACACTTTCACTGCAGCTTAATAACAAAAAATGCTAGTGATCCCAAATTATAATCACATTTAATATCATCATTGAGTTTACTATTGCACATGCATGTGTTATGCTAACAACTCGAACTGACTAAATGAAAGCATCATCTTATTAGGTTCCACTGTTACAATATATGTAGGACCACATGGATTTTTTAAAATAATGCTCATTAGCTACTTTACATAACTCCATTACATTGTGGTTTTTCTAATTGAACGTCCCTCTTATTTCTCCAGGTAGGCCATATTTACTGGTGCAAAATCCAATTTTTACACCAAGAACAGCCAGCCCTTTTGATTGGCACCCACCCACCACCTTAAACACTTACTCCCTCCTCACAGTGGCAGCAGCGTGTATCATCTACAAGATGCACTGCAGCATCTTACCAGAGCTCGTACGACAGCAACTTCCAAACCCACGACCGCTACCACCCAGAAGGACAAAGGCAGCAGACACATGGGAACACCACCGCCTGGAAGTTCCACTCCAAGCCACTCACCATCCTGACTTGGAAATACATCAGCCGTTCCTTCACTGTTGCTGGGTCAAAATCCTGGAACTCCCTAACAGCACTGTGGGTGTACCTACACCACATGGACTGTAGTGGTTCAAGGTAGCAGTTCACCATTGCCTTCTCAAGGGCAATTGGGGATGGGCAATAAACACTGGCCCAGCCAGCGACACCCACGTCCCGTGAACGAATAAAAAAAAATGCACCATGACATCAGAATAGTAAAAAGCTACAAAACCAAACCAGCCCTGTCAAGTTTAATAATTAACCCTGCTCTCTTTGGGATACCAAAATTTTCACTGCAATTTTGTTTTCTAGAATTACAGTGACTGAACTTGTATTAATCACTTTTCTGTTGTAAAGCATTTTAAAACACCCTTTTGCTAGAAAAGGGAATTTATGCAGAAGATTAATTACTGAGTTATTGCATTAGACAGACCTATGCCAAAAAAGAATTAAACCATATCTCAATTGTATTCACTTTATAATCACTCCGGTTTAATTGTTAACAAATCTGGACTCATCAAATAATTGCATTTAACAAGGCAATTTCTAACCAGAAGAATGATTTACAAATTAATTATTGGATGAAATGTGGGGGTGGTGGGGCAGAAAGCTGGGGTGAGGGGTACGTTTACAGAAATAATGTAACTTTATTAACCCCAATGATAGGTAAGAACAGAATTTGCTGTCTTGTTAAGTTCCTGAACTAGCACTCTGCTTTTGGAATGTTTTGATTTTACTTCTGTTTAGCTTGATATGACCAAACTCGGCATTAACTGATCGAATTATCACTTGTGCACACTCCTGCTAATTGTATTATCATCGCTCAGCTACTTGCTCAGAACTGAATGGAATGGTGACTCAGTTTGTCACTATGTGGAATCCTTTGAACGTTATCAACCCAGCTTTCTTATTGTTTGTGTTCACAATTCCACCCCAGCTGTGATTCAAAAGGCTTGTGTTGAGGTAAACATGAACAAGATGCTTCTTGAGGAGAGCACTGATTTTTCTTTTTATTCATTCATGGCACATGGTTATCGCTGGCAAGGATGGCATTTACTGCCCATCCATTATTGTCCTTGAGAAGATGGTGGTGAGCCACATTTTTGTACCACTGCTGTCCATGTGGTGTAGGTACATCTACAGTGCTGTCCAGCAGGGAGTTCCAGGAATTTGACCCAGCAACAGTAAGGAACAGCTTTATAGCTCCAACTCAGGATGGTGAGTGATTTAGAGGTGGTGGTTTTCTCATGCATCTGCTGCTCTTCTAGATGACAGAAGCCACAGGTTCAGGAGGTGTAGTCGAAGGAGCCTTTGCAAGTTGGTGTCTGGAGCATAGGTGCATTTTCTTTTTTTACCGTGGTATAAAAGTAGAACACACGTTCTGAAAGTTTCTAACTTCAGGGTCATACATTGGTAGCACTCATCACTTACTTAACTGCCTATCTAACATCTGTTGGTTCATACCAAACCTTGGAAGGAACTTTTCAGGTGGCACTGTTTAAATGAATGACATTTTAGTTCAGTTACATTGTTGTTGCAAAGCAGTTTACTCTAACTGGCACAACAAAATCAGAATTACCTGGAAAAACTCAGCAGGTCTGGCAGCATCGGCGGAGAAGAGTTGACGTTTTGAGTCCACATGACCCTTGAACAGAACTGGTTCCAGTTCTGTTGAAAGGCCATGAGGACTCGAAACGTCAACTCTTTTCTTCTCTGCCAATGCTGCCAGACCTGCTGAGTTTTTCCAGGTAATTCTGTTTTTCTTTTGGATTTCCAGCATCCACAGTTTCTTGTTTTTATTTTTTTTACTCTAACTGGCTGTGCCATTCCTGATCTTCAGTACTTCATGCCAGTGCTACTTCCACAGTGGGTGGGTGAAGTGTTCTAACTCCCACATTCTAATTTAGCACAAAAAAGTCAGCCAAAAGCAATCGGATAACAAGTCTTTCATGACATAATGAAAAACAACTACTGTTCGTATACTTCCAAGAAAGAGAAAATAGTTTGTTTCTAAATTTTTGCCAGTTTTCAACAGAACATGAACATTACAGAAGATCTATGGGACATGAAATTTTTCATGAGTAAAATCTTAGCAGAAAATAAGTGACTCAGTTGTTGTGAAGTAAGCTGTAAATTCAACTGTCTTTCATTATGCTGCTTTCAATTTCATAAGTTCCTTTGCTTAGTCATACTATGTCGCTTTTCTGAGTTACCCAACTAATTACAAAATGACGTGTAAATTTGCATGTTGTTAAAACATACAAGTTACTCATGGAATTGCTATACACCGATATCCTGCGCAAGTCTTCTGCCCAATTTGATATCCAACATCCTTTTGAGGTCAAATAATTAAAATAATTAATTTTGGGACCTATGGCTGTCTAGCTTTTTAAAATATCGCTACTGGAAATAAACTTTTTTTTTTTACATGTCCTACTCAATGTGCCAGATTGTGAGGCAGAAATAAATGGGCTGTTAACTTTAATCTAATATTTCCTTTATCATTTCTGAGCAAACTTTTTTGCGCATGAGAATAATAGTTGCTCATAATCTTTCTGCATTTTTTGTCATATTCATTACCTTAAGTAGTTTACAAATAAATCTGAACTAAGAGTATAATATAATATTTTTTCTGTTTTCTTCCAACATATCTAAATATGTTTTGTTGATTTTTGTATTAGTGGGTTTTCACATCTAATTGGAAAATGTGCCTTGGAATTGAATTAGGGTATACTTTTCCTGATAATTGTGCTTTTTTCCCCCTTTCACTAGTGAGGAACAGTCAACACATTCTAAATACCAGTGATCTGTATGTCAGTTTAATACTTCCTGGTATAAGCGTTCTGGTTAAAGGTGATGCTTTATTGTAATTGTACTGAAGACATAGAGCTTATTGAAATTTTGTGCACGTCTCCATCATATTTTCAGATTATCCTTGTAGTTGCCATTTCCAATGTGAATGAAATAATGTTCCACCTCAACTAGTGTCAAAGCATTTGGACTGCTTTTGCCATCTGTGTTCTACACAATGACTGAAGCTTAATTTTGAACAATTTATCAACTTGCTAATTTGGTCTTGTTTTGAGAGGGGGGCGGGGCAGGGGAGAAATTTCCATTCTTTGTATTCCCTTGTTTGATCTTAAACCAAAGTTATGAGTTTTTCAACTGATGAACATCAGACAGACCTGTTCAATGTTTGCCTTCCAGCACCACATGTTTTGAAGTAGCTTGTGCCTACTCTTGAGTTTGTCACACCTTAAGCCATTCCTTGATCATAATGAATAGGTAGTGTTTTCCAAGTTAGTGTCTGTATCACACCTGGGCTTCTGTGAAGTGAGGAAAAGCGGAGGAGGGTAATTTTCTTCTCTTCTTCCCTTGCCCCGTGCTTTCCTTAAGGGGAGGGGGTCATCATATCCACCATCCAGCTAAGATCTGTTGGAGACAGTTTGGGTAAGCACTAAGTTAATGACATTAGCCTGTTTTATAGTTTTGAATATGCTTTTTAGCAGCTTCAAGGTATGTGAACCTGTTGAAAATTTTGGTATTGTAAAAGTGTAGCCTCACCAAAATCTTATAATTGGTCCTGTAGTTCCATCCATAGGTATGTGAACTGAAAAATCTATTTGTTCTAAAATAGATATTCTCAGAACCCAGGTGAAGTAAATTAGAAGGCAGGTCCCTTGCTCGAATACTAACATTCTGAGAGTTGGACACAAGATCTTAGCTTTCAAGTTGTTTAGCTGTTAGAGAAGAAGCCACAAACTTTTCTGAGGGATGGAACTGCTGAGGTATTTCGTGAGGTTGAGGGAGTTTATTATTTTTGCAACTCATCACTCTTTGCTTCTTTGGCTGTTATTTCCTAAAAAGGAGAGTGTTGTTTTGGGAGTGTGGAGCCCATGCGTGTCCTCAATTCAGGTGATGGTGCAGCTTTAGTGACATTTCATGGTCACTGGATCTAAATGCACGTCAATGTTCTCAAGCGATAATACTTCTGATTGTATTCCTAAGTTATAATCTGAAATGTAAAATAAAAATACATTGGTCTGTCTTAACAGTCCAGCTTTTATGATTCATGCTTCATTCATATTTTGTAAACAGCTGATCTTATTCATAATATCTACACATTGTTAAACAGCAGGGTTTATTTTTAACTTTTGCATAAGGATTAGTCAAGAAGTGTAGAAATCAATTTCCTCAAAATGGGATCTTGTTCATTACAGCAGTTTCTTATTTATTCATTCACGGGATGAGGGATTCACTGGCTGGGCCAGCATTTATTGCTGATCCCTAATTGCCCTTGAGAAGGTGGTGGTGAGCTACCTTCTTGAACTGCTGCAGTCCATGTGGTGTAGGTACATGGACTACACCACATGGACTGCATGTTAGGGAGGGAGTTCCGGGATTTTGACCCAGCGACAGTGAAGGAACGGCGATATATTTCCAAGTCAGGATGGTGAGTGGCTTCACAGCAAGTAATTAAGAAGGCTAATGGAATGCAATCCTTTCTTATGAGAGGAATTGAACATAAAAGTAAGGATGTTATGCTTCGGTTATACATGGCATTGATGAAACCAGATCTTGATTAGTGTGCAGTTTTGGTCTCCTTAGTTAAGGAAGGATGTAAGACCGATGGAGGAGGTTTACTAGATTGATACCTGGAATGATTGGGTTGTCTAATGAGGAAAGGTTGGACAGACTGAGCGTGTTTCCACTGGAATTTAGAAGAATGGGGGTGTGACTTGATTGAAGTGTATAAGGTCCTGGACGGTCTTCACAAGGTGGAGATGGAAAGAATGTTTCCTCTTGTGGGTTAGTGCAGAGCTAGGAGGCACTGTTTTAAAATTAGGGGTTGTCCTTTTAGGACAGAGATGAAGAGAATTTTTTTCTCTGAGGGGGTTGTGTAACTTTGGAACTCTGCCTCAGAAGGTAGTGGGGGCAGGGTCATTGAATATTTTTAAGGTGGAGGTAGATAGATTCCTGTCAGGCAAGGGAATCAAAGGTTATCGGTTGTAGATGGGAATGTGGAATTCCAAACACAAACATACCTTGTTGAATGGTGGAGCAGGCTCGAGGGGCCAAATGTCCTACTCCTGCTCCTATTTCATATGTTCATAAGTAAATTGGCTTGGAAGGGAACTTGAAATTGATGTTCCCATGCCCTCCTCTTTCTAAGTGGTAGAGGTTGCAGGTTTGGAAGGTGCTGCTGAAGGAGCCTTGGTGAGTTGCTGCAATGCATCTTGGAGATGGTACACACTAATGCCATGATGCATTGATGGTGGAGAAGAGAATGTTTAAAGTGGTGGATGGGGTGCCGATTATGTGGACTGTTTTTTCCTGGATGGTGTCAAACTTCTTGAGCATTGTTGGAGTCGCACTCATCCAAGCAAGTGGAGAGTATTCCATCACACTCCTGACTTGTACTTTGTAGATGGTGGACAGGCTCTGGGGAGTCAGGGGGTGAGTTACTTAATGCATAATTCCCATCCTCTGACCTGCTCTTGTAGCCGCAGTATTTACATGGTTGGTCCAGCTCAGTGGTCGATGCTAACCCCCCAGGATGTTGATCGTGGGAGATTCAGCAAGGGTAATACCATTGAATGTCAAGGGGAGATAGTTAGATTCTCTCATGTTGGAGATGGTCATTGCCTGGCACTTGTATGGCACGAATGTTACTTGCCGCTTATCAGCCCAAGCTTGAACGTTGTCCAGGCCTTACCTCATCTGGGCACAAACTGCATCGGTATCTGAGGAGTTGCAAATGGTGCTGAACATTGTGTATTCATCAGCGAACATCCCCACTTCTGACCTCGATGGAGGGAATTTATTGGATATGGCTTCCTGTGATAATCCATCTTTCTTTCACGTGGTATTTTAGGAAGTCATTACATCTTATTCTCTCTCTGTATCTTAAGTTTACAGATGAAATTCTAAAATGTATATTGCGGTTAAATAAGTTTACAATTTAATTGGGAAATTGCATTTGATTGTTCATTAAATAGAATTTGAGAAATCATCCCGTCAGTAGTTCTGTGTAACAGGACATGACACTTAATAAGCTCCGCACAGTTTGGCTTCTTTGACTTGGTCGTTGGAGGTACAGGAAAATCATACCGCCAAATTATTGAAAATATGTTCATTCTTTATGAATTGATGAAACTTTAGTTGGAGGGTGGGGAGGAAAACTTGGAAGTTACTGAAAGTATAGTTTGCAATAATTGATGTAAATCTTGTGATTCCCACAGTGGTTATTTTAGTGTTGTTCCCCCCACCCCCACTTCCTTGGATTTTGCAAATGGCAAAGCACTATTTCAGGAGGTGGCCAAGAGACATTTTGAGGTGATTTGCTGTAAGTGTTTTGAACTGAATTCTATCCACGTATCGTACCTGAGGGAAATGTTCTATTACGTCTGAATCAAAGTGATGCTTTTGTCACTCGGGTGTAAACTAGTTGATTCTCCAACTGGTGTGATGTATGCAGAATGCAGAAAGATGAATGTTCCCAATTCTTTGATTTATGAAAATGCTGGATTAAGTATTACAGTAGTTATTCTTTAAATGGTTGTATTAAACCATGTGCCTTGGTAATTTTTATTTCATATGCACAGTGTTTCTCTGTAGCCATTTGGTGTTGTAAGATGAATTTATTCATGGATAATAATCTTTGGATGTTTGTTGATCGGTGGACATTTTTTAAAAAATCTTACAATACTAACATATAAATTGCTCCAGAACACCATTCACATTTACCTGCTCTGCATTATGTAGATTAGCTGAAGTCAGATGATGATGCTCTAATAAAATATTACCCAAGTTGAATATATAAGCCATAGCAAAAACTATTACAGGGCTAATACTAATATTTCTTTTGAATCCTATTTGTTAAGTCGATGGTTAGTATCAATCTTACTGAGTACAATTATTAGAGTGATCCAGCTGATTGGCTGTGTCCTGACCAGAAGGTCCACTCAAACAGTGTCCATATATTTGAGAGAAGCCAGCAAAGGCCCATGACACAGACACCCAGCTCTGAGATAAATAGTACAATTCACGGATCATCGCACGTTCAATCTGCAAAAGCAGTGTTCACTATTTATAAAACAATTAGCACTTGGCAGGTTTGTAAATGGCCCATTTGAAATAAAAACCTAATCGACATTTTGGGAGACAATTATGGAGAAACAGAAACCCTTACCTGGAAAGTTAGATGATAAGATTTGTATCAAGAAAATGTGCTCTGTGATTATAAGCCAACTTCAAGATTTTTGACCAGGCTTTTTCTTAGGGCATTGTGTTCTAAAATGGAAGGTGTGATACACCAGTAGTGGCATTTTTTTTTCCTCAAATGTTTCTGTATCGGCAATATTTTACATATTCTGCCAAAATAATGGTTCTGTGGACATGCTGAATGTATTATCTCTGGATTGTTTTGGGATTCCAAATGCAAACATGGCCCTGTGGCATTCCAAACCTCACAGTCAATGTCCATAATCAATGTTGCATCAACTGAAAACAATTAAAACATGTAAATATTCTGGATTACTAGTCCTGTGACATTGCTACTATGCCACCATTAAGTTAGCAGTACAGTTTTTACCTCCTTCCTTCGCAAGCTTTAAAAATCTAAAGTATCTTTTTTCATGCAGAGCTGCTCAGTGCTGGTTGGTCCAGCAAAAACAAAGGCTTGCATTTCTGTAGTGCCTTTCACAACCTCAAGACATCCCAAAGCACTTGCCAGCCAATGAAGTACTTTTGAAGTGTATTCACTGATGTAATGATGAAGCGCAGCAACCAACTTACACACGGCAAACTCCCACAAATAGCCAAGTGATAAGGATCAGATTTTTTATTAATGTTGGTTACAGAATTGTTACCATGCAGAAGGAGCTCATTCAGCCCATCATGGCTGCACCAACTCTCTGACTGAGCAATTCACTTAGTGCCGTCTCCCCCACCCTTCTTTTCCATAACCCTACACATTCTTCCCTTTCAGATAACAGTCTGATTCCCTTTTGAACGCCTCGATTGAACCTGCCTCCACCACACTCTCAGGCAGTGCACCCCAGACACCAACCACTCACCAGGCAAAAAGGTTTTTCCCCATATCATCTCTGCCCCACCTCCGGCTAAGCACCCCAAATTGGCCAGGACACCAGGGATTTTTTTTCCCTGCTCTTCAAAATAGTGCCATGGGATCCTTTACATTCACCGGAAAGAGCAGACAGTTTAATATCTAATGGCTTCAACAAAAAAAGTCAGCAGAAACTACCAAGAAACAAGTCAAACGTTCTTGGAAAAATAATGGCATAATTCATGTGCAAATTAGTCAGCAAGTTCAGGGCTGTGTTGTCCAAGACTAACCGCTGGCCAAATGTGCCAAATTGATGCTCTTCCTCAGATGACAGATTATAGTAAAATAGAAATTGGGATCCTACAGTATTTTTATTCATTCGAGGGATGTGGATGTGGGTGTCGCTGGCTGGGCCAGTATTTATTGCCCATCTCCAGTTACCCTTGAGAAGGTGATGGTGAGCTGCCTTCTTGAACCACTGCAGTCCACGTGGTGTAGGTATACCCACTGTGCTGTTAGGGAGGGAGTTCCAGAATTTTGATCCAGCGACAGTGAAGGAACGGCGATATATTTGCAAGTCAGGATGGTGAGTGGCTTGGAGGGGAACTTCCAGGTGATGGTGTTCCCATGTACCTGATGCTCTTGTCCTTCTAGATGGTAGTGGTTGTGGGTTTGGAAGTTGCTGTCTAAGGTGCCTTGGTGAATTTCTGCAGTGCATCTTGTAGGTGGTACATGCTGCTGCTACTATGCATCAGTGGTGGAGAAAGTGAATGTTTGTGGTTGGGGTACCAACCAAGTGGACTGCTTTGTCCTGGATGGTGTTGAGCTTCTTGAGTGTTGTGGGAGCTGCACGCATCCAGGTAAGTGGAGAGTATTCCATAGCACTCCTGACCTGTGCCTTGTAAATAGTGGACACACTTTGGAGAGTCAGGAGGTGAGTTACACGCCGCAGGATTCCTAGCCTCTGACCTGCTCTTGTAGTTATTGGATTGAGGATGCAGCTCCAGATTCTGGCACAATCCATGACCATATCAAAAGTAAGCAGAAAACCCTGCAAGAGAAACAAGCCTTAACATTAAAAAAAACTAGCCCATCCCAATTAAGGGATGTGGTAAAAATGTCCCTATTGATAGAAGTAAAGACATGGTGAAATATTTTATCTGCCAAATCAGAACTGGATGCTGTGTAGTAATCACATTTTTGACAGAGCGGCTGTCACCATGCAGGGCACCATTTAGTACTGTCCCTCAATCCTAGATCATCTCTGGGAGATCAGTATAAGATTCAGTCCATCCTTTGCATATATTTTGTATCAGTACAACTGCAACTACACTTCAAAAGTATCTAATTGATTGTGAAGCACTTTGAGCTGTCCAGTGGTCACAAAAAATGCTACACAGATGCATTTTTCTTGGGAAAAGGAAAAGTACTTTCCACGTGGCGAATATGGTGACCCGATTGCCACAAGCTTAGCCAGTATTGAATTTTCACACCGGTTCAGTGGATGAAGAGAGACTCTGTGAGTTGTCAGTCTCTAGAATTTGTCAATTTACGCTGTTCCACCGAAACCTCTCACCGAAGGCCTCGCATCCTCAGCTTTCACGTTATTTTGAAAAGCTTGTTGGATCAGTTAGTGCAGCACCCATCAACCTCTCCAACCCAGAAAGGGAACAACTTGAACTGTCTCGTTCTTCTTAAGGTATTTTAAATTTGTACAATACATCCTTACTTTTCCTTTTGGTCTCTTAATCCAATCTTTCCCTTTCTTTCCGTGCCTGCTTTGACACTAATTCACCCTTGTTCTCCAGCTTTCTCAATCTCTAAATCTCATGGTTTAAAGAGACAGACCATTGATTCCCTTGTTCACTCAGGTCTCAGATGCCCCATTGTCCTCAGAGCACTGTTATCAGCTCCCGCTGCTAGCAAGTTATAGAGCAAAATTATATTTAAGCTGAAGGGAGTGGGAAGAAGTCTAATTCATGAGGCCCATGCTCCAGCAAGAGCTGGATGTTTATGCCATTTTGTTGAGGCTTCCCCAGGTCTTCAGCTACAGCAGGCGATCAGGAAAACCCATCAAAATTCCCTGATGATCTAGGGCTGGATAAAGCTAATCAGCTATGATGAAGAGTAGAATTTCTTCTTGGATGGGAAGAGAGGATTTCCTTTTCTATTTAATTGTTCCTATCACCCTCCCCTGACCCATGGTCACAAAACCTAGTCCAAGTTAACACTCTCGGCATACATGCAGGCTCTTGAACTTTGGAAGCATCACAGTTTTGTCCTCCCAGGTCCCGCTCACCTCCGCACACTGGGCAACGGTCAGGTGAATGCAAGCTCCTCTGGAAATCTGGGTGGACTTTCCCCTATCCGAGATATTTGAAGCAAATTGTAGCATCAAAACTGGTACGGGATTGATGCTGGAACCTTCTGGCCCGTAGGATCTAAGTACAACATGTGGCTCTGCCTTTTACCCAATGGACTGAATGAGGAGCTTCTTTAAAACAACAACTTGTATTTATATAGCCCCTTGAACATCGCTTGTGCCAAGCGATCTTAAAGGAGCATTAAAAAGCAAAATTGGACAAGCCATGTAAGGCAACACTAGAGCAGATTTGGGCTGTCGACTGATTAAATGTATTCCTGAAGGTTTCATCACGCTCCAGCCATTAGTCGGCCAACACATCCATCTTTATAATGCACTGCCTTCCTACTCTAATTGGAAAGCAAAAAGACTCATTGCCCAATTGGATGATTCTTGAGTCAGCCAAACAGCCTCCCCACCCCACCCCCCCCCCACCACCATTTTCAATACTTTTGTATCTGGTAAAGAGAAATATTCAAAGAAAAAGAGAGAAGAAACAATCTTTTTTAATATCCCACTGATTTTTCTCCCGGGTTCCACACAGCAGTGTCCAGGAGATTGATCCTCAATTCGTGGAGACTTCAGGCCAATCCTGGAAGGTTGGCAACCATAAGGCAGATAGCCAAAAGCTTGGTCAAAGAGGTAGATTTTAAGGAGTGTCTTAAAGGAGTAAAGAGAGGCAGAGAGGTATAGGAAGAGAATTCTAGAGTTTAGGACCCAGGCAGCTGAAAGCACAGGCGTCAACGATGGAGTGATTCAAATCAAGAACATTCAGAAGGCCAGAATTAGAGGGGTGCAGATTATCTCAGAGGACTGTGTGACTGGAGGACATTTCAAAGATAGGGAGGGGGGAGCCATGGAGGAATCTCTTTTTAAAGTTCCACAATTGTTGCTTTTGAAGAGCGTTGAGATGTTGCAGGGTTATCACCTCAAGCGCATTAGCTCCCCCTCTCTCTAATAGGAAAACAAAAAAATACACAGCTCAGGAAACAAAGTGGCTGTCAGCTCACTGCATTTATTCAGCTCCTGGGAATACCTCACCCAGCTGTTCCTCTGTAGTCCCTGTAGCCAGCTTGTCTTTTCAAAGACTTTGTTCCAATCTGACAACACCAAATGCAAATATTTTTAACTTGTTTTAAAACTGAAACACAAACCCTTCTCTTCATGGATAAAATACGCTGGCTTCAACAATTTCAGATCATCATCTCTGCCCCTTTCAGACAGCAACAGTTGATGATTCTGCTGTTTCTATTTCCACCTCCCCAAGGCCCACCTTTTGTTGTTTCACTTGTCCTATTACCATCATCCCTTTTGCCATTTCATCTCTCCAGCCTTCCCCTATAATGGACCTTCCCTTTACTTCTTTCCTCCCCACCTTCCCCTATCTCTATACTTGCTTGAAACCTGTCACAAGTCTAACTTATCCCAGATCGGGTGAAAGGTCATCAAACTGAAACATTAACTATTTCTCACTCCACAAAAGCTGCCTGAGCAGGCTCAGTATTTCCAGCACTTTCTGTTTTAGTTTTAGATTTCCAGCATCTGCAGTATTTTCATTTTATATGTAATACATTTTACCTCCATAGCATTACCCATCCCCCACCCTTACCTCTCCACCTGGCTTTGTTATCTTGGGACTTGGCTATACCACTGCCCTCCTGTTAGCCTCCTAAGCTATCCCCTCTGTAAACTTGAGGTCATCCAAAGCACTGCTGTCCATGTCCTAACTCACGTCGTCCCATTCAACTGTTATGCCTGTGGTCGCTGTCCTACGTTGGCTCCAAGTTAACCAATGCCTAGATTTCAAAATTCCCATCCTTGTTGATACATCTCTTCATATCCTCACCCCTTCCTTATCTCTGTAACCTCCTCCAGCCTAACAACTCTCCGAGATCTATGCGCTCATCCAATTCTGGCCTCTTTAGCATTTCTGATTTTAATCGCTCTGCCATTGATAGCAGTGCCCTGAGTCCTGGAACTCCCCCCGTAAACATCTCCACCTCTCCTCCTTTTAAGATGCTTCTTAAAACTTACCTCTTTATATGGTTTGGTGTCAAATTTTATTTTCTAATGCTCCTTTGAGGCACCTTGAGAGATTTTGTTACATTAAAGACACTACATAAATTGTTCGGATAAGGTCAGCCAATCCCAATCCCATTCATTCAGTTCCTGGACAGGCAGATTTCCTCAATCTGTACAGTCCGTTTCTAAAACTTCAAGACATTTGGAAAACTGACCCGTCAAGAGATTTCAGAACACAACTGGGATTGATTGGTGCTCTGCTTTATAGAACATGGCCTTATACTGCTCTGTGACTCAGTTCACTGTCACCAGTAAACTCAGCACAAGTTAGTAGATTTGTCCATTGAGGTTGGCAGAGGAAGTCAAATGGTGAGGGAGTATTGCCCATTTAGGTTTTGTAGTAAAATTATGCCAGAGGTCTTCATGATCCCACCTCTGAGCCAGAAGCTCCAGATTCAAGTCCCACTTCAGGACTTGATGGCCACAGTAGGTGTGTTCATAATGTGGCCAAACAGGTTGATCATCGGCCTGTAAGTCCTTCCAATACGCCTGATGACAGGTAATAAGAGCAGGAGTTTCCTGGTCAGACATATGACCATACGTTTTTTTAAAATTCCTTTACAGGATGTGGGCATCATTGGCTAGGCCAGCATTTATTGTCTATTCCTAATTGCCCTTGAGAAGGTGTGAACATGCGAATTAGGAGGAGTAGGCCATTCAGCCCCTCAAGCCTGCTTCACCATTCAACGAAATCATGGCTGATGTGATTTTAACCTTATACCCACCTAACCCCGATAACCTTTCACTCACTTGCTCAGCAAGAATCTATCTACCTCTGCCTTAAAGATATTCAAGACTCTGCCACAACCATCTTTCGAGGAAGCAAATTCCAAAGTCTCAACCCTCTGAGTGAAAAAATTTTCCTCATCTGTCCTAAATGTCCTTATTTTGACAGTAACCCCGAGTTCTAGATTCTCAAGAGAAAATATCCTTTACACATTCGCCCTGCCAAGACCCCTCAGGATTTTGTGTTTCAATCAAATTGCCTCTTACGCTTCTAAGCTCCAATGAATACAAGCCTAGCCTATCCAGTCTTTCCTCATTAACCTGCCCATTCCAGATATTAATCTAGTAAACCTTCTTTTAACTGCTTCTAACACATTTACATCTTTCCCTAAATAAGGAGACCAATTCTGTTCACAATACTCCAGATGTGGTCTCACCAGTGTCCTGTATAACTGAAGCATAACCTCCCTACTCTTGTATTCAGTCCCCCTCACAATAAATTATAACACTCTAGTAGTTTTCCTAATTACTTGCTGCACCTGCAAACTAACCTTTTGTGATTCATGCACTAAGACACCCGGATCCCTCTGCATCTGAGTTCTTCAATCTCTCACCCTTTAGATATGCCTTTTTTATTCTTCCTGCCAAAAAGGACCACCTCACATTTTCCTACATCACTCCATTTGCCAGATCTTTGCTCACTCACCTAAACTATATAGATCCTTTTGTAGCCTCCTTACATCCTCTTCAAAACTTACTTTCCTATCTACCTTTGTGTCATCAGCAAATTTAGCAACCATACCATCAATCCCTTCATCCAAATCATTTATATAAATTGTAGGGTTCAGGCCCCAGCACTGATCCTTGTGGCACAGCACAGAACAAATGGCAAAACGCTGCAGTACTTTGCCAAATATAACCATTGAATAATCCAATGGAAGTCCATGGTGACCAACACCCTCTTGGGACATAGTACCTGAAGGAGGAGCAAGGTTATGTAGAATTTACAGCACAGATTATATGGGCCAACTGGTCCATGCCGGTGTTTATGCTACTTTATTTTAAAATCATTCATGGGATGTGGGCAGCACCGGTAAGACCAGCATTTGTTGCCCATCCCTAATTGTCCCTGAGAAGGTGGTGGTTAGCTGCCTTCTTGAACCGCTGCAGTACACCCACAGCACTGTTAGGGAGTTCCAGGATTTTGACCCCACAGTGAAGCTTCCGCCCCCACCTTCAACTAAACCAATCACCTTATCCTTTAATTGCTTTCTTCTTGATGTTTATGGTGTTAGTTCACCAGACTGATTCCTGGGATGGCAGGATTGTTGCTTGTGGAGAGATTGGGTCAACTAGGCCCATATTCTCTGGAGTTTACAAGAATGAGAGGGGATCTCATTGAAACGTATAAAATTATTACAGGGCTGGACAGACTGGCTGCAGGGATGATGTTTCCTCTGGCTGGAGGGTCTAGAACAAGGGGTCACAATCTCAGGATACGGGTTAGGCCATTTAGGACTGAGAGGAGGAGAAACTTCTTCACTCAGAGGGTGGTGAACCTGTGGAATTCTCTGCCACATAAAGTCTGTAGAGGCCAAGTCACTGAATATATTTAAAAAGGGATCTTAGATTCCTGGACCCTAAAGGTGTCAAGGGGGGTGGGGAGAACGGAGTACGGTGTTGAGATAGAAGATCAGCAATGATCATATTGAATGGTGGAGCAGGCTCAAAGGGCCGAATGACCTGCTCCTAGTTTCCACATTCCTTTCTCCTGAATTCCTTATACTGCTGCTCTCCATGGTGCTGGGAACACGAGTGAGCTGCACCTGCAAACAAGGATTTAACCTGCAGCCTCCAAGATCTTTTCCCTAATTCCCAGCCACTAAACAGCAGGAAGTAGATGGGTTGAGGACATTAGAGCCATTTACAAGATAGCAGTTTAGCCTCTTGTAGTTCACTGTTTCCTCAAGGCTTCATTATGCCACAATGATTGCATCTGCATTTCATACCCTCTCTGTAAGGTTGCCCAGCAGCCAACATGCTTGTATTAATGCAGTAACATGTTGCATTAAAATCTTGCACAAGAACCAAAAGATAAACCACTGAAAGGCTTCTACTGATTTGAGAAGTTCAGCAGTTTGTGATTTAATTACAAAAGCATACATCTTTTATACAGAACAGCTCAAGGGACCGGTGTACACTAACTGTATATCCTTTGAGGTTTCACCAGTAATCTTTTATTTACACATTCAACCTTCCCCAGTGGAAGAGAACAAGCACAAAAAAACCCTTATTTAATCTAACACATTGCAGAAAGAAATAATCTTTCACAGGTTGCAGAAAACAAATAAAAAACATTCCTCATCCATCTGGGGCATCCTGTGATTTAGGAAACATTGAAACACATTTTCTGAGTGCGTGCACACACATTCCAATCCAAGTTGAAAAAGGAAATCTTATGTACCACATTTAAACCAACCACAAAGAAAAGGGAGGTTCGAGGCTTTCAAATTCATTAATAATGAAACCCTGTAATCACAGGCAATCTAGTAAGACTGTGCTGTTAAATTGTTGTTCCCATGTCTCCAGTGTCTAGACAATAGTCGCAGGTTAGGAGGGCAACAGTCCAATTTGTTTCTTGTGGATGTGCCTAGATTTGATGAACTGAGCATCATGTTTGAAGCCTTGGGTTAAAAGGGCAATTGAACTGTCAAATGGAGAATCTACACTATCACACATTAGCATTTGACTTTGAAGTGAATTAAGCAGAAAAGAGTCCAGCTTAATACGGAATAATGTGTGTTAATTCACCAATTCCACACTCCCACCACTACTTAAAGGGATTGAAGGTCAAAGAATTGATATTACCCTATCAACTTTGACCTCCATTCACTTGCAGAACTTGCCTTTACAATTTGCTTGCAGCAACAATGTAAATGGATTATTTAGAACTGGACAGTGCGGTTACTGCTGTCCGAAAGCTACTTCTTTAACATTCCTAAATTTAACGGCGTTCAGTACACTAGTTGATCTTCCATAGCATACAGGCAGTCAACAAAATGCAGCTCTGGGGTGCAGCAGGATTTAAGGGTAGGAAGTGAAGATGTAATTTCTTCCCCACTGTAAAAAGTTGCATGTTCTTTGCATTTATAATGCAAAGTAGCCATGAAAACTTTGCACACTGCAGTTAGGTCCTCCTGTCACATGTGGCATCGCACTGCCTCCACTGGCAGGGGATGCTAACTACAGGGCCACAAGCTTCCATTATTAATAGGGACACAGGAATTTAGAATAGAAAAAATTCACAGCAAGCGCAGGCATTAAGACATATTTTAGGTTACTTATTGGAGTTATGAAATTCAGATGAGTTTTTTTTAAGATGAATGTTGAATATTACCTATGACAAGCTTGTTTAAACAATAAAGTATATGTCAATATGGAAGAGAAGCATTGATTAGGATCGAGGAGGGAACATTATTGTGTTCAAGAGATGAGCGTGTCTTTGGCATTTCTGGTCACCTGATTGCTGCAGCTCAACTCTCCTTACAAAAGCAGTCTTTGTAAATATATTCCCCGGGTCTCTATCACCGCTTCATCCATAACCTCCAAATCAAAACAAGGAACTAGACAGCAGGACACCAAGGAACAATGGGAGGTTTCTACCATGATTGACCCAATACCATTCCTTTTCACAAGCCAGCACCAAATGCAGGTCAGGAGTTGGGGAAACAAATGGGGCTTCTCCTTAGTGGCCAGCTTGAGCGTAATGCTGGCACATGCCCCAGTTTGCCAGCCTCTCCTTGGTGCCATTCAGTGACCTGGAAAAGAGGCAGCAGCAAAGAATCAAAAACAGGGGAAAACAGAGGAGCAGGTTCATGGGGCTGAATGGCCTACTCTTGCTCCTAATCTGTACATATAATCAGCATTTGCTGAGCTGTCCCATCCACCCCTGGAAACACTATTTCTATTCATGACGTTAAGGATTCCAATTCAAGAGAATCGCCCATTTGGTTTAAGATCTCAAATACAGGTAGAGATACAATTTGGCAATAACTCTAACCATAACATAGGCTAAGAAATTAGCAAAAATAAAGTGATTAAACATTATTCTCTATTTGCTGACTGACTTTCTACTTTTCACCCTCGCTGAATATAAAAAAAACTAAAAGAAGCAGTCAATTAACCACACGTTAGAAACCTGTGAAAGAACCATAAAAAGCAACACAGTAGAACATTGACAACCCAGCTTCTGAGGGGTGATCAAGGGGAGCTGGTGGTGTGTTTCAGAATATAATCCCTCACTGACAGCTTGCCTTCCCACACCCTCTCCCAACACCACAAACATACAGCAGTCCCCAGCAAAGTAACTTCAGTATTTAGTTCTGCTGTAGGCCCCAGAAAGTTGGTCATAAAACTGGAACAGAATTCAGAAAGGGTGGTGCGTGCATGCACTCCACTCTAGCGATTTCCCTGCTACCCTGATCAATGCAGACCCTGCCCATTCAAGCAGTAGAGAAATCAGTAATTCGGGGAATCCTGCTTTTCCCGATGGTCTCTATTATGCCCCAAGGAAGTTGTAAAAGGAAAATGGCCTGTTACAATGGGTAGTCAAGGTTCAACTTTAGTAACTGGAAGAATATCTGCCTGTTCAGACTGGTCAACTTTAAAAAAAAAAATCAGGTTACAAATTTTGATTTACTCTACAAAAATCTTCTGAAAATTAGATTCTGCCATAAAGATCAGATTTATAGTACTTAGTCTACAGGAGATTTACATTTGTACATTTCCATATCAATATTTCTTGTCCTTTCTTTAGCAGCTAAGTAGACATGGCATCCCTACTAGCGTCCCACAATCATTAAAACTTTCAACTGTGATCCCAGAACACACAATACTCTTAGTAAACACATATTGTACTGTAAATGACACAAATGTAGGTATTCGGCCCTTCAATAGAAGAGATGTTCAGTTGTCTCCTAATCTTTGGCCCTGTCCCCAGAAATAGCCTCTCCCCCATCGATTCCCCTGATCCTCAGCTGGTGGTCTCCTGCTAGCCGGTCGGACTCCAAAACCGGATATGCCACCCCTTCTCGGAGGGAACCATCGAGACCTGCAGTGGGGCAAGAGGAGATGAAATGGTAAGAACAGTTTCCCTCAAGTATAACCCCTCACAAAATGGCAACCAAAACGATTAAAGATTCAGTGACACAAAATCAAGAGCTAAGTGTCAGTACCAGCTGGCGTTTACTTACAGAAACTGCGGTGTAGAAAGAAATGTTCTTCCACCATATTCTTGAGGGTATTTAAACATCAGGACGTAGTACATGTGGCCAACAAAGATACCAACAAGCTCATCCATTACCCTGCCGTGGAGTTAAAAAGAATGATCAAAAATCCAAACAAAAGTATTCAGCAGCTTTTCAAAAAATATTGTGTTAGAGAGGTTCAAGGAAACTATGGAACTTGACAGGGGAACGCATCGATAAATTTAAAACCCACCTGAACAAAGGATTAAACTTAAGTGCGGCCCTGCTAAAAAAAAAAAAAAAAAAATACAAACCACACTTTGGACAGTGACCAGAAGCCTCTTCTTTGAAGGCAGTCTCTGTTATAATGCTCTAGGGCACTATACTAAGGCTCTTTACCACTGTCCAGAACAGGCTTCAGCTCACAGTGCTGAGTGGCTTGCAAATATCTAGGCCGGCAGCATCCCGCTGGTTTGCGCTTTTTCAGTGCAACTCCCCCAATACCAGTGAAACCAGCATTAAGGGTGCAGAATTTTTAGGTAGTGTTCAGTGCAATCCAAGTTTCTGCGATGTTTTGCATTATTTTAAAAATGCCAGCAGGGCCTCCTCCACAAAGCTGGCCTTGCTTCGGGCTGAATTAATCACCGCTGGGAATTGCCACTAACTGAGCACGTTGACAAGCCCCCTCCGAAGCTCCAAAAATGAAACAGGGTCTTGTGGGGGCGTGGACACATTTGGAGTGGGTTTTTAAAGTTTACTAAGATACTGATGACTGCACCTCAACCTAACCAGGAAATAGTTTTGCACATTTTTTTGAAAGAAGTCATTTTCCCTAATTTGAAATCAGCTTGCTCACAAGCGGCGGATGGACAATGCGATTTAAAACGATCGCTTCTTTTCGTTTCTTGTGAAAAATCCAATTTCAGCTCTATTAATCAAACCGCACCAAGGTACCGCGGAATATTTTGAAAGCAATTTTTAAGAAGTTACGTTGTAAGACACTGCCCAAACCTGCTGGTGCATGGCAGATCTTACATTCAGTGATATGCAAATGAGTTTGAGCGAAAATTCAAGAGGGGGGGGGGGGGGGAATGCTTTGCAAAACAGGCACAACTTGTGCCTGAGTCGCTGATGACATTTGAAGCAGAAACGTCATCCCTAATATTTTAAGAGGAAAAGTTACTTATGTGTGACAGCGTGCTGCTGAAGCACAGTATTAGCAAGTAATAAAGATAGGGTACACATGCTCGCAGCCCAAACCGCACAGTTTTCCAGATGTCAGTCCCAAAGAATGTTGCAAGGGGTTTGGAGTAGAAATTTCCACTGAGAGGATCGACTAAATTGAAGGGAAAAAAAAGTCGTCCTCAGTCTATTTCTGGCACCCGAGTTTCAGAATGGCAGTGCTGGGAGATTTGTGAACCCTACACAAGGCTGTGGCTCTCTCAAGTCTCCTGGAAGTGGGAGGTGCCCACCCAGCAGCCTGAAAGCTTCGATTGTGTGGAAACCTTTGAGATGAGCTGTACTTCCAGCAGGTCACCATGCAGGTGGTACAAACCCTGGGACAGCCCATTTTGTGAAATGACATGTCCTCTGGGCATAGGCAGAAGGCCTATAAACATGGGTGCACACAAAGGGGCCCAGAGACGTTCCACCAAAGTCTTTATCCTCTCGTGAACACCTTTTCCTATCAACTGTTACCATATATTTGAAGCTCCTGAAAGGAAAACTGATCTTCACCATTTTGTATGATAGTTTTTAATCTGTTGATATTTAAATTGTAAGAGAAATGATGGAAAATGACACACACACACACACACACACACACACACACACACACACACACACACACACACACACACACACACACACCTAGCATATTGAAACCAGCTAAATATAAAAACACTAAACAAAAAACTTACCAGCAACCCAAACTTCATTGCTTTTTAAAATGCCTATAAGGCATGCTAACCCTCAGGACCCTCTGTGTACCCATTTTATCTGGGCAAGGGGCTACCTGGAGCACCAAAGTTGGGCCTGGGACCTGATTTCTTTATGCGGTTCAGTGTCAAACTTTGTTTGATAAAGCTCCTATAAATTTCTTTGGGACATTTTACCAAGTTAAAGGCGCTATGTAAATACAAGTTTTGGTATGCCAACACCCTACGCCAGCCACAAAATGGCCTCTCAACCCCTCAAGCTGGTCTGCATATTCACATGTCTGTGGTCAATATGCCAATCTATCTTTTTTCCTCTTCAATTTGCTTTCCTTGACACTCACCTTCACTGGAATATGATTTACATGGCACAGTTACCCTCTAACTACCACTCCACACCTGCAAGTGGCCACCGGTCGTGTATGGGTGCGTGTGCTCATGGGGTATCCAAAAAGCATTACAGCTGAGACCAGGCTTGTTTTCATCTGGAGCCCACATCCAGCAAGGCTCATTGAGTGGTCAGGAGCAGTAACTCTGGGAGATATGCCTTCTCCAACCTGGCAGCATTGACATCAGGTTTGGTGTCTCCTTTCACTGACCCGATTGTCAGACAATAGGTCAACCCTGGTCTACAAGGCTCAGAGACCGACTTCTACACTGTGCGATCAAACAAATTGAATTTCTGATCATGTGTGCCCGAGAGATAAATAAAGAGAAACTTAATCTCTTGCGCACTTACGAATTTCTTAGAATAAAGTTGAATATTAGCAGGGCCCAAGGTAGATAACAAGCCTGTGGAAGAAGAAAATGTAAAACAAGTAAGGTTGAAGTTTGTTGTACTGTACCGCTACTTTTAAAAATAGGTTTTTTTATTGAAAAGTGATTATCGAGAGGTTCAGGAAGGCACTTATGTATTTATCCATTGTTATGTGCTTCACTGTGTACTGGTATAGGGGCTTCTGCTCCTCACTCCCAGCTCAATATCTCACATCAAAGTTCTAGCTTGTACAAATTCACCAGGAAGATGCAGAATGAAGATTAGACACTTCTGAAGATGGGAAATATCAAGGAATAGCCAACATTCGACACTCTCAGTGTCAGCCTAGGTTTCGTGGTAGCACTCTTGCTTGGGTTAAGGAGTCATGAGTTCAAGCCCCAATCCAAGACTTGGACACATAGCCCTGGCTATCCCTCCCAGTGCAGCACTGAGGGGGCCCTGCACTGTCTTTCGGGTAAGATGCTAAAACCAAGGTCCAGTTTGTTAACATTTACCACTCAACCAATTCAATCATTGAAGCATATTATTCAGCCATTTCTCTCATTGCTGTGTGTGGAATCTTGCTATGTGCCTTTCCCTACATTACAACAGACTAAGGTATTCAATGGCTGTCATGGCCCCAAAAACATGAAAGAAGCCATATAAAAGGTTAGGTGTAGCAGCTTGCTGTTGCCTTGGTTGACAATAGCCAACTAGACACAGACCACCGATCAAAGCCGGGATCATCTTGAGCTTTTTTTAATTCATTCATTGATCATGGGCATCACTGGCAAGGCCAATATTTATTGCTCATCCCTCACAACCCTTGGTGATGGTGAGCCACCTTCTTGAACCGCTGCAGTCTGTATGGTGTAAGTACGCACACAGTTCAGCAGCAGGTTCCAGGATTTTGACCCAGCAACATGGTTCCAAGTCAGGATGGTGTGTGACTTGGAGGGGAACTTGCAGTTGGCATATGTTCCCAGGTGCTTGAAGTCCTCTTTCTTCTTGGCAGTTGAGGCCAGGAGTTGGAAAGTGCTGTCAAAGGAGCATTAACAAATCAGATGGTGTGCTTTTTTAAAATTCATTTAAGGGGTGTGGGCACCCTGGCCGAACCAGTATTTATTGCCCACCTCTTAATTGTCCTTGAGAAGGTGGTGGTGAGCTGCCTTCTTGAACCGCTGCAGTCCCTGTGGTGTAGATACACCCACAGTGCTGTTAGGGCGAGAGTTCCAGGATTTTGACCCAGCAACAGTGAAGGAACGGCGATATATTTCCAAGTCAGGATGGTGAGTGGCTTGGAGGGGAACTTAGGTGGTGATCCCATGTGTCTGTTGTCCATGTCCTTCTGGATAGTAGTGGTCATGGGTTTGGAAGGTACTGTCTAAGGAGACTTGGCGAGTTTCTGCAGTACATCTTGTAGATAGTACACTGCTGCCACTGTGCATCGGTGGTGGAGGGAGTGACTAAAGACTGACTAAATAAGCTACAGCGCTACTGGGAACTGCAGATTTTGCTCCAACACTTAAAACCAACAACAATGCTTCAATTCCCTTACCTTAAATGTCATCCCAAACCAAAACGTTACAATCTGGTCTTTGTTGAGTTGTGCCCACACATACACCACGGTCAAAACAAGGGGGACAAAAAGGATCTGTCAACAAGAAAAGTTTAAAGCATTATAAATCCGTTAGTCATTGTTCAGAGTGTGCTGCGAGGCATCAGAGTTCGAAGGATGTGAATAAATCACTCCAATTTCTCACTTGCGGTTTGATATCCCACATGGAACACATTCCTGCCCAAGAAGCTAGGCTATATGCAGCCTGACCTTCTTTCATTTGAATCTGCACGCATGTCACTGCATTTCACCAGGCTGCGTACAACAGAAACATACCTGCTTAAGAACAAGTGCTTGCTTAGCAATAGCCAGAGTTAGGTAAGAATGCACCAGAAAAAAGAGAAATTGCATTCTGGAAGCTATCACCCGCATTCCTAATAAACGGATCCAAAGCCAAATGGTGAAGTGTGAAGCTATACACAAATCCTTGACTTAATGGTTCATTTATTTACAGAATGAATCATTATATATGTCTGCTCCTGTGTACTAACACTCCATGTTCCAGCTGCCCCTCCTTATGCTCTTTCAATAAACAAATAAACAAGCCCCGAAAGGGGAAGTGTACTCTTAAGTGAAATCAAATTAATTAATTACCAACCTCTTAAAGGGGTACTGCGACTGAAACAAAAGCTACAATAAAACTTAAATTAAAATAACATCCCGAGGCCGATGATGCACTCCAGCCCCCAGCCCCTGTGGTACGCACCAGTTGCAGGAGGCCTTGAACGCACCAGTGGACACAATGTGCGCTCCCGCTCCAGGGACACCCCAGCATGGATGTAATCACAGAAGAGGCCGGGGGGGGGGGGGGGCAGACGACAGGCAATCAGGAGGAATGATCCCCTCAACTGTCCAGTGCATGGACCTGCTTATGTCCACCTTGGCCCGACAGTCCCTTTTTATATGTGCTCAATTAACACAATATTAACAATGTACCCCCTGCCACCCACCCAAGGATTAAACATCTTTCATTTACGAAGAAGCCACTCATTTTCCCTCAATTCTCAAATTAGTGGTATCTTTTTCCCTTTGTCTCTCTATAACCACCACTCCTTGATATTGACGTGCAAAGTGTAAGGCAGGAATTATTGTTTTACTATTGTAACTCTAGAGTAGGGCACATGCTAGCTGATTTGCATGCAGAATCTTTATGTTCCCAGATTTTGAAATCCCAGGCGTTTCATCAAGTTAATGGCCAGGGGTGGGGGGGATGAAGTACCAAATTATTTACATATCAGTCTAATAAAGAAACTGTACAGTAGGGAGAATTTTTTTTAAAACCTAAAAATTTTTGTTACCAAACACCAAGACTCTGATTTTTAATTGCAAGGACCTTTTTAACCACTCACTTGAGTCATCAAGTGAGAGATATTAACTACAAGTTGTTTCACAGGATGCGGAGCAGGGGGAACAGCTTGCATTTATATTATGCTTTTTAAAAGAAGCTGCAGGCACAATGGCCAAAGGTTCGGCCTTCGATAGTAAAACTGAGGGAGGAAACAGTGGGGCCAAAGTCAAAAATAATCACTAAATATCCGACATCAAATGCTAAACATAAATTTAACTTATCTTTTACACCAACGTAAACCAATTGCTGTTTAGTTTGTTGATCTCAGGTTTAATTTGATCAGCAACACAAGGGTTGACCTGTGTGAAAGCTGAGGCAGATTGTCAGGTGAATTTTTTTTTTTTAAAAAGTGAGTTTTATCATCAATCTCCCTCTACTCACCCAATGTGAAACACTAACTGTGGCTGTGAGCAAACTAAACGGCAAATTTTCCATCATCTTAAAATCAAACACCAACTAGATTTTCATGAAGTGTAACCACCTCTGCCAAAATACTTACAAGCATTCCCATAGTTAATCCAACTATCTGTTATAGTGTTGATCAGGAAAACACAAACGGCATGGTCATTCCTATTAATATATTAGCTGGTGTTTCTTTGGGTGTACATGTCAGAAGGTTGAGAGTTCAAGTCCCACTCCAGAGACTTGAGCACAAGAGAAAAAAAAACCAGGCTGACACTCCAGTGCAGTACAGAGGGAGTGCTACATCTCTGGAATGTGGTCTTCTGGATGACATGTTAGACCAAGGCTGCTCCCACCCTCATTAAAGATCCCGAGGCACTATTTCAAAGGCAGGAGTATTCTCCCTGGTATCCTGGTCAATAGTTATTCCTCCACCAAGATCACTAAAAACAGATTATCTGGTCATTATCCCATAGCTGTTTGATGGAGCTGGCTGTGTGCAGCTTGGTTGCAGTGTTTCCTAAAACAGTGACTTCAAAAAGTATTTTTTGGCTGCTTAACCATTTTGGGATGCCTTATAGTCGTGAAAACACTATAGAAATGCATTTTCTTTAATATCTCTTCACAAAAAGGATACCACTGTGCAAATCCAGTTGAAAAACAACATGAAAATGTAATCTGCTGTTCTTCCATCAAAGAACCCTATACAAAAAAAAACAAGAATTATTACAGACCATTCCTTCAGGTATTTCAAGAATAGCAGTAAAATACATTGATATTTCAGATCGTAGGGTGTTGGAAACCATCCAACATTTCTGGCAGCTATTGAGGAAGAAACGCCACCACTGCCATTGCTAATGAGATTGTCGGGTGAGCTGCTCCCTAGGTGTTAAAATCTGATTCTCTGCAATCCCTGCCACCCCCACCACCCCACTGGCAGCTCTCCCAATGGAACAAGTGTGACTTCTGCCAAACCAGCCCCACCCTCAGCAGACAAACAAACAGTTCTGCTGACACTCACTGCACAGGCACCAGAAGGCAGTCTGCACCTTTTAGAGAGATGGGGTAGGAGGGACAAAAAATAGGGCAGAGAGGGAAAAAAAATCATTTATCTGCTTAAACAAAACAAAGGAGAGGAAGGGGCTACGAGACATTCCTCCAACATTTTCATTTAATAATAATTATTACAACTGGAAAGCATTTACAAATTTCTCTGCCCGGCATACTTTTAAGCAAATTAACCTAAATTTATGAATAAAAAAATGCATCTTCCAATTTCCCCAATTATGTAAAAAAAAATACCGAGTAAGTGTGATATTTCTCTGAATCTATTTGTACCAACGGAGAGCGAGGGGGAGGAAGGTGGCGGCCAGGATGGAAAGGGGGTGGGTGAGAGAGAGAAAGAGGAGAGAAGGGAGATTTTTTAAATAAATTTTATGGACTTGGTAAAAGTAGAATGATCCAGTGAACTCCATTTCCTGCCATTATAACCTTGCCAGAACCATGACTGAATTTGTGGCTTTCACTCCATACCAGTACATTCCTTGCACTTAATCTGAGCAACCTCCTCTTGTCAATGAGGAATCTAAAGCCATCTGTGCATGCCCACAAACACATGAAGCACAGCATTTTGGCACAGCCAGGAAAGTTATTTGATTCTTCCCTCCGCCGGGATTGTTGCAGCATGCATTAAGGTTATGGGAAATCTCAAGACAAACTCATTCTGAGAGTCCAGCCCCACAAAGCCAGTGTGTTGATTTTGTGAACATGCCATCACTGTTACAACTCCATCCAGACAGCTCCTCCACACTGTAATATTATTTAACACAATGTTTAAACAAAAAGTGATGTTACACCAGTGGGAGTGGAAATCCACCACAAACCTTTGTCAGCAAAAAAACAGGAGGCGGAGATTCAGTCTCTCCAGCCTGTTCCACCATTAAATGGCTGATCTGCATTTTAATTCAATTTACCCATCTTTTATATCCTTGCTTAAAAAAACTCACTAATCCCAGAATTAAAATTAAGGAAATTACTAGGAGGAAGGGCTGTGGCCATGTACTTTTCTACTTCTTGTTTCATTAGGTTACCGCACAATATAAATCCAGATTACCTCACAAACTCAAAAGCATAGATATGGATATTAGATCCTGTCCTGGCCCTGGGTCAGGCTTGCACCCACCTGCTTGCACTTAGAGCTCCCTTGGCAAATCCAACAGTAAGACACAAATCCCATTTCATTCCCCCCAGACATTTCCATGTTCTGTCATTTTTCTATCTTTTGGCAATAGTTTCAAACAAAAAAAGATTTGTGGCTTTGTTGAGGTGGTCAGTGATTTTCAATCTTCTAATCTCAATTCACGTCCTGGTTTATTGAGCGTACAAAAGTACTGTAAATGAGGCTCATAGAGATTTGAAAGGCTGCATCAGGGTATATAAGTTGTGACAAATATAACAGGTGATCAAACAGGGTAATACCTTGTCATGTGGATTGCATAGCTGTCTCCCATGCTTTTGTAACAAATAAGGCTTCAGAAACTGAAGTTTAATGGTAGTGATGACCCTTTACAATAATGAAACTTGTGAGCAAAATACTAACTGCCCAAAGATGATTTTTTTTTAAACATGCTTTCTAAAATAACAGCAATTTCAGCAAAGGAAACTTAGTCTAGACAAACTCCTGCAATAGTATTTACATTTAATTTTTTTTATAATTCAAAATATTTATTCAGAAAAATTCCATAAGACAAAGTGTGCTCATTAGATCCAGTGCAAATACAGGAGTAGAAATCTACCTCTTTCCAAGCTCGAGGAATATGAATACAGGAAGTACAGCTGAATCAAGTAATGGAATCCCATTGGGTAAAACAGGCTTGCAGTTATTGGCCTCCATATCTGTGTATATAAAAGAGAAACAGGGTTGGCCATTCATTAGCTTCACACACACCATCAATGCAGTATGAAACAAACAATATATGCAAGCTATCTGCGACAAAAACGATTATATTTCTAGCTTACGCTACCTACCATCACAATCTGCCACGCTGCTGGTGTCCTATTTTCAAAAAGTGCAAAGGAGCAAAACTATAATTTGTTATGCACAGGACACTCAAATACCGTTAAACTAACAGCAGCAAGAAATCCATACTGATGCAAACAAAGCTATGAGCCATTGAATTGCTGAATCTCCTACTGACGATGACTTGCCACACACAGCTTTCTTTGCAATCTTTATTTTGCTCTTCTAGCAGCTCCTAGTTCTGCCTCCTTAAAAAAAAGGCCGTGCCTTTATACAGTGCCTAACACAACCAATTCATCATTTTTTAAGTATAGTCACTGTTGTAATGTAGGAAATGTGGCAGCCGATTTGCACGTGCAAACTCCTACAAAGGGCAATGTAATAAGGGATAAATATTGGTCAGGGAACTGGGGAGAACATCTCTTCCACGATAGTGACACAGGATCTTTTACATCCAGTTGAACGGGCAAGACGGGACCTCGTTTTGATGTCTCGCCTGAAAGACATCACCTCCCATAGTGCAGCATTCCCTCAGTAATGGATTTAAAGATCCAATAGTACAATTCAGTTAAGAACGGTGTAATTTTTCCCTTGTGTCCTGGCCAATATTTATCCCTCAATGAACACCACTAAAACAGGTTAACTGGTCTTTAACAAATTGCTGCTTGTGGGATCTTGCTGTGCTCAAATTGGCTGCTGTGTTTCCTGCATTACAACAGTGACTACACTTCCAGCAGTACTTCATTGGTTGCAACATGCATTGGGATGCCCTGAGATCATGAAAAGCGTTATAGAAATGCAAGTTTTTCTTTAGAAAAGGAAAGGACTGAATAGCTGTAAGCATAAAAACCACTTAATTAAAATCTGCAGAAAGTCATTAAAATTTCATGAAACAGAATTCAAAAGCTTCTTTCGTGAACTACTTAAACTCGTACCACCTTAATAACCCAAGGAGGAATTGCGCAAGATGCTGAGAGGCGAGGGAAAGAGTTTAATTAAAGGAGCATACAACAAAAGCCCTCATTTCCAGCTAATTCTGGGCAAATATCTTATACTGCTGCTAAAGTACAGATGTATCCCCCTTGAAGACTGAAAAACAAATTTCTGCCCAACATACATAGGGTGAACTTATACCAAGATCAGTTTCCAGCATACTGCCACAGGGGGACTTGCTAATACTGATTGCTAGTGTTTCAGAAATTGCTCACAAAGGAGTGTGCTCCAAGAAAGGCAGCCGCTACCCTATTGGGTGACCTATGCTGTAATTAAGGGAAATAGCCAATGATGTCACCATGAGATCCCTTCACTTCAACTGTGGTATATCCTGAACTAGGTAATGGAAGCAACTTGCAGGTACAGTCACAATTCTAGTGAACTATATTATAATCTGGTGGGTTCTGTTACTTGATGTGGCAGTGTAATTATTCCACCTGCTCATTTTTTGCAATAAATTCCTTAAAGTATCAAATTGAGGCTGTGTCTGTGGCTCCTGTTCTATCAGACCTGATGCTGCAAACAATGCACATTACTGGGAGTTTCAAAGCTGGCGTTCTGACCTGTCAATTCCACAACAAAAAGAAAATACCCATAACACAGGCCTGGCACTAAGATTGTAGTGCAGTGCAATTGGTTGAAGTGTCTTTTGATAAAACACAGCAAGATTAAAGGTTAGCAATAAAAGGCTAGAACTTGAGATTAAATTGTGCAAATTGTGGTTTTCTCCTCATTCTTCAAGCCACTTCATAAAGAATCCCTTTGGTTTGATACATCCTATTTTTATACTTAGTAGAAACTCTGATCGTCTCTTAAACCTTCAACTTCACCAACTTAAGAAATGCCAAAGCACCAATGGAAAAAAACGTCCAAAGTAAAATATAAGATTTCCATTATTGTTAGCACTCATTTACTTAACCCCACTCCTTCAATCACCTGAGAATGTACAGTGGTAGGCAACTATTTCAAAGTATGCCATCATGCAGACGACACTTATTCCACAAGGCAAGAGCCCAGGGGTCTGAGCTGCATTACTCGAGTGGCACACAGCCATGACTATTTTAAATCGGATCAGTGGCAGCCAGAATCCCAATGCCACAAATCAGTGCCCCAAAAGCCCCCTTTTAGGAGGGCCCTGCTAAAAATAATCTTAACCCAAGGTCCAATTCAAAACAGAGGAAAGTTAATGGGAACTGAACTGGCAGTTTGTAATTGTGATCAAATACAAAATTAACGTCTGTCAGTGTTTATGAGGGAAGACGGTGGTGCAGTGGTAACATCACTGGGCTATAGAAATCCAGAGGTCCAAGCTGATATTCCAGCAACACTGATTCAAACCCCACTACATGAAATTTAAATCAGGTAATAAATCTGAACTATAAAGATACTTATGTCACCATTACTGAGACTATCATCGATTTGTCTGGTTCACTAATGCCCCATAGGGAAGGAAATCTGCTATCCTTACCTGGTCTGGCCTACATGTGACGGCAGGCTCTCAGCAACGTGATTGACTCTTAACTACCCTTTGAAATGGACGAGCAAGACACCAAGTTCTAGTAATTTAGAGATTAGAAAAGGGCAACAAATGCTCATCCACATCCTCTGAAAGAATGAAGTCTTCTTTGCCTTTGGATGAAGTGTTCAGAGTGGATAGACTCAGCTTACAACAAGCGAACAACTCTCAGTTTAAGGGACTGTGGCAATTTGACTTTAAACTTGCTGAGATGGGGAACCCACTCCAGATTGTTATCCAGTAACATTGCCCCCTCTCCTACTGATAAGCGGAGTGGACAGAATCAAACTCAACAAGACGCTCATCAAGTTTACAGGCTACCACCAGAGTCTGGGGTGAGAAACATGAAGACTGGCCACTGAGGCAAGCTATGTGGGGGCTCCTGGCAGCTGTGGATCCCAGTCAGAGTCAACGACTTCTAAAAATGGAGGGAATTTAGGTTTTAGTTTATTTAAAAATTGAGCGTGCTAAGCATGCCAACAAGCTGAATCTATCGTATCCACACTGCTTAAAAACTGATACCGCAATGTTGCTTTGCAGGGTCGGCTGCAGTTATTCTACTGCTACAGCCCACCAGTGTGTGCAACATTTTGGCTCTGCCAGTACAGGCTCAGTGATTTCCAGCTCTAAATAAAAGGTTTGTAGAATGGGCTGACTGCCCTAAACTGAAGTTCTGTCAAGAAATGACGAGCGCAGTTTTGTAGATTTTTGCCTATACACATTTGTTTCAATTCCTTAGAAGGTAATTTGGAATTGTGATGAAAATGGAGGGTCTTCAAAACTCAATGTGGAAAAACCTGTGTAATAAAAAATGAGATAATTACATATGCAGCACCCCCCCACCCCCCAAGGTTAGATGTCTCGTCACTATCGATCGAATCATCAGATCTAGAGTTTGCAAAAGGGCAGTACAAGATTTTTTAAAATTCTTTAATGGGACGTGGGTGTTGCTGGCAAGGCCAGCATTTGTCTCCATCCCTAATTGCCCTTGAACCGAGTGTCTTGTTGAGCTATTTCAGAGAGCACTTAAGAGCCAACCACAATGTTGTGGGGCTGGAGTCACATGTAGGCCAAGCTGGTAGGACAGCAGATTTCCTTCCCTAAAAGGACATTAGTGAACCAGATGGGTTTTTAGTTTTGATAGTTTCATAGTCACCATTACTGGGACCAGCTTTCAATTCCAGGTTTTATTAAGTGAATTTAAATTCCACCAACTGTATGGTTGGATTTGAACCTGTGTCCTCACAGCATTAGTCTGGGCTTCTGGATTACTAGTCCAGTAACATTACCACCAAGCCACCATATGCCCAAGTGATAAAAGAGCGCTAAATGAATAATAGCAAGTCACAAATCAGTCCCAAAGTGTCACCATCAACCTAGTGACCAGCATGCAAATTCCAACAGCTAGTAAGTCATTTACATGTATTCATAAAAATGTGAATGTTTACACATCAAAATGTGGATAAAAATGATGCAACATTCTACAACAATGTAGTTATGTACAACATTTCAAATACTAAAAATGTTTTAATTGTTTTTTGATTGATCAGGAAAAAAAATGACATTCTTTGTTCTACTGCATGCAAACTGCACCTTATAAACTGAAAGTCATCTTTGCCTGCCCTGAGCCCCATCGACTTAAAATGTCAATTTGTCAAGGAGGAGCAGAATAAAAACAAGCAACAGACAACTTTTATTTGTATAGCACCTTTACCTGGAGTAAAATGTCCCAAATGGTTCACAGGAGTATTATCAGACAAAATCTGACACCAAAGCACACTGGGAGATATTAAGGCAGGTGACCAAAAGCTGTGTCAAAGTCATTGGCTTTCAGGATTGACTGAAAGATTAATATCATTTATATGTTGCAATGTAAATTGGAAAGGAGGGAGGAGGGAAACATTTACAAGGTGGGGATGGTCAAATTTGCTGTGTCAGAGGGTTTGGATCTGGCCTTGGAGCCTAAGGGCATTCCCAAACTGGGGACTTTCCAGAGAATCTGCAAAATAACAGGGGCGGGAGAAGGGCGCGGGCTGGGCTGGCAGTCTCACTTCAAAGGATGGCACACATGGAGGAATGTTGAGTGGCCACAGCATCCCCAAGGGGACGCACAGTCACCAAGGTGGGCACCCAGGTGAGCTCAGCCTCACTCGAGAGGGGTATTTTTTTTAAACATAGATGCAAATAAGTCATCATAGGCAAACCCTCAGGATCGAGGGTGACTTGCTTCCACTCCAGATCCGAGTGATAAGGCTGATAAGTCTAATGGGCTATTTGCACATTCTACCACTTGCGGGGTAGGTGGAGCTGGAAGGGACAGGTAGATAGGTTGTGGGGAGGATAAGTAAGTTAACATGTCAAACAGCGGGACAGACGGTGCAGTGAGAAGGTGGCAGATCCATCTCCCTGACAGTTACAGGTAAATACCTGCGAAAAGCATCATTCTATATACTCTACATGCAGCACTTTCATATGATGCGGTCTGATCATTAAGCTGTGGATAGCCACCCAGTTCAAACCACCAGAGATTGGAGGATCTCGGGCCTAAGGCAGGCAGCTCGAGTTCGACGCTGGCCGGAGGCAGTTGCGGCCCTACCTGGAAATTGTTGAAGAAAGGCTCGGCCCACAGCACCAGGGTCCTGGCGCTCACCATGTTGAGCCTCTCCAGGACAGGGAGGATCACGCTGCCCGTGAACCAGTACCTGGTCACCAGGGGGATATTGCGGTACCACTCGCCCAGGCCGCTGTCCGCCATCCTAAACCCGGGTGAGGTGGGGGGGGGAAGGGGGTGGGAAAACCAGTCCAATCAAAACCCCCTCCCTCTCTCGCTCTCCTTCCAGACGGAGCAGCAGCAGGAGCAACAACAGCAGCAAAACCTCCGCCCTCACCGTCCGCCCGCCGACTGACCTGCCGGCCCAAGGGGCCGCTGGGAAAACTGGCCGCGGCTTCCGGTGACGTGGCTGCACCTGGCGCCTCCACCTCACACTGCTTCCGGGTCGCGGAGCAATCAGCTGATCCGCCGCATTGTTACGCTGACTCTGCACTCCAGCAGGCCATTTAACCCAGCTGGCTCATGCTAGCCCACATTATACTCCACAGAGAGCCTCCTCCCTTTCGTAAAGTTTCTGTAAAATGTAATATATATATATAGCTAGTTATATCACACACGCACACATATATATATATTTCATATAGATATATATATATCAAATAAATTATACTGACTGGCCCTCGCTATTGAGGATGATTCGGGATCTGCAGAATTTGCTTTCGTGGACATTGGGTCATGCGTTCAAAAACAGAATTACCTGGAAAAATTCAGCAGGTGTGGCAGCATCGGCGGAGAAGAAAAGAGTTGACGTTTCGAGTCCTTATGACCCTTCAACAGAACTGGTGAATCCAAGGAGAGGGGTGAAATATAAGCTGGTTTAAGTGGGGGGAGAGAAGTGAAGGGGGGTGGTGTGGTTGTAGGGACAAGCAAGCAGCGATATCACTGAAGGGTCATGAGGACTCGAAACGTCAACTCTTTTCTTCTCCGCTGATGCTGTCAGACCTGCTGAGTTTTTCCAGGTAATTCTGTTTTTGTTTTGGATTTCCAGCAACTGGAGTTTTTTGTTTTTATGTATTGGGTCATGTGTTATCCGGTCAGGTCATGGCATGTACTTTTCGCTGCTCTCGCTTTTCCTCTTCGTTTGGTGGGTCTCAAAACGCTGGGATCGTTCCCACAGCCTCTGCCACCATCTGGTTAGATCCAGGGTGATGATCTCTCAAGAGTGGATGTCAATGTTGCACTTCTTCATGTTGGCTTTCGGCTCATCGTTCAAGCGCTTCTTCTGTCCTCCTCTGCTGTGTCTGCCCTGACTGAGCCAGGAGAAGACCATAAGACGTGGGAGCATAAGTAAGCCAATTTGCCCCATCAAGTCTGCTCCACCATTCAATGAGATCATGACTGATCTGATAATCCTCAACTCCAATTTTCTGCCTTCTTCCCATAACTTTGATTCCCTTACTGATTAAAAATCTATCTCCACCTTGAATATACTTAACGACCCAGCTTTTACAGCCCTCTGCGGTAAAGAATTCCACAGATTGGCTATCCTATGAGAGAAGAAATTCCTCCTCATCTCTGTTTTAAATGGGCGACCCCTTACTCTGAGATTATGACCTCTGGTCCTAAACTCTCCCAGAAGCATCTACCCTGTCAAGCCCCCTAAGAATCATGTATGTTTCAATAAGGCCGCCTCTCATTCTTCTTAACTCCAATGAGTACAGGCCCAACTACACTGTATACAAGGTGTTTATAAATCCCATGTGTAACTTTATACCTTAATTACTTTGGATGATTAGATGAAAGAAGCAAACTGTGAACTGTATATAGGAACATAGGAGTTAGGAGCAGGAGTAGGCCATTCAGCCCCTTGAGCTGGCTCCACCATTCGATAAGATCATGGTGATCTGGTTGCGGTCTCAATTCAACTTTCCTGTCTGCCTCCTGTCATGAATCCCTTGTTTATCAAGAATCTATCTAACACCCCCTTGAATATATACAATGACACAGCCTCTGTTGTTTCCTGGGGAAGAGAATTCCACAAACTAACAAAGTTTTGATAGAAAAAAATTCTCATCTCCACCTTGAAAGGGAGACCTCTTATTTTTAAATGGTGTCTCTTAGTTCTAGTCTCCCCCAAAAGAGAAAACAATTTCACAGTATTCACGCTATCAGTCCCCTCAGGGTGTAATATGTTTCAATAAGATCACCGTTCATTCTTTTAAACTCCAATTAGCAAAGGCCCAATCTGTTCAACCTTTCTTCTAAGATATGAAAGTATCATTCAGAAAGTTTGTTTTTAAAATGAAGGACTTGCATTTCTATAGAACCTTTCACAACCTCAGGATGCCTCGAAGCCCTTCACAGCCAATGAGGTCATTTGGAAGTGTAATCATTGTTGTAATATAGGAAACTCAAAACTGACACCAGATTCTTGAAGCAAATGCTGTACTCAGGACTCGGTTATGGCAGGAAACACCCAAGGGGACAGTAGAAGCACTTTAGGGATGTCCTCAAAGCATCCTTGAAGAGATCAAATATTCCCACTGACTCATGGGAGACTGACCAAATTGGAGATGTTTAATTTGGGAAGGCACCAAACACATTGAGAGATTTCATTGGAAATATGCGGAGTTTAAATCGTGGCATTGGTGAAAGCACACAAAGTCTGCATATTGCACATTAAATTTATCAGCCATCTCAGAACCCATCAAATCGGAGCGGAAGTAAGTCATCCTCGATCCCAAGGGATGGACTGCCTAAGAAGAGAAGAATAGGAAACACAGCAACCAATTTGCACAGCGCAAGTTCCTACAAGCAGCATTGCTGGTGTTCTTCTTGAAGCCAGGTGCACAGGCATTCAGGCAAAACATCTGAAAAATCAACTTCAATTGACTAGACACTGTGTCTGGATGGTCAAGAAGTGTCTCCCCTAGCTGGCACGTCCTGTTTTCTCAACTCTCAAATGGCCAAAGCACATCCAATGGAGGACAAAGAAAACACTTCAAAAGTACACTGAAGCTCCTTGAAGTGTGGAAACATTGACATTAATGACTGGGAGAAGCTTGCTACTAATGGTTCAGAATGGCGACACCTTGTCTATCACGCTGCATCATACTTTGAGTCACATGTTGAGATAGAGGGGCAGGGAAGGGGAAAAAAGGAAACAAATCCAGCACTCTGAATCCCACTAGCATGTGGGACATCCTGCCCCAAAAGATCTGCATGGGAGTCAAGAATTGGCCTATTCAGTCACAGGGATGAAGACCCATGACAGAAACTCACCCTTGAATCGAGTGACAGCCAACGAATGACCAGATAAAACAAAAATAGAATTACCTGGAAAAACTCAGCAGGTCTGGCAGCATTGGCGGAGAAGAAAAGAGTTGACGTTTCGAGTCCTCATGACCCTTCGACAGAAATTGAGTGAATCCAAGAAAAGGGTGAAATATAAGCTGGTTTAAGGTGTGTGTGTGTCGGGGGGGGTGGGGTTTGGGTGGGGGGAGAGAAGTGGAGGGGGTTGTCTGTGACATCTTTTGATGATCTGCTTCTATCTATCACTGCTTGTTTGTCCCTACAACCACACCAACCCCCTCCCCTTCTCTCCACCCCCCCCAAACCACCACACCCCCCCCCCACATCTTAAACCAGCTTATATTTCACCCCTTTCTTGGATTCACTCAAGTTCTGTCAAAGGGTCATGAGGACTCGAAACATCAACTCTTTTCTTCTCCACCGATGCTGCCAGATCTGCTGTGTTTTTCCAGGTAATTCTGTTATTGTTTTAGATTTTCAGCATCCGCAGTTTTTTTGTTTTTATCTCTGAATGACCAGATAATCTGTTTGTTGTGATGTTGGCTGAGGGATACATATTGACACAGGACACCAACATCACCAAAACAGATTATCTGGTAGTTATCTCATTACTATTTGTGGTATTTGTTGTGTTTCTTGCATTACAACAGTGATGACGTTTCAGAAAGTATATAATTGGCTTTGGCAAATCGAGAAAAGTGTTATATGAATGCAAGTCTTTTTTGTTTTAGTATAGAATATTAATGATCTTAATAATGTCATAATTAAACTTTAATAATTTTGATATATATTTCTATGTAATAGCTTCACTCAAACTAAAAAGCCACAAAAACTACAATTCCCAGGGGGCATTGGGGCCGATGCACATGCGCAAGCGCAACGAGGGGGTGATGTCACTTCCTTCCCTGCCCGGATGTTTGTGGAGGAGAGAATGTCCGTTATTTTGGGAAATTTTGTTTCTTCCGTTTCTTGACGTCGTTAATTGGATTCGGATTGAAGTTGTCAACTGGAGTTTCAAACCTGTAGATTTTTGTCGCGGCGGTGTTTGGGGGTCTGTTGATTTAACCAACTGAGGTGATCAGGGGGGGAAGAGTTTGAATTTCCCGCCGGCCGGGCCTCATGCAGAGCAGCGACATCGGAGCCCGGGAGCGGGGCAAGATCTGGCATCGAAGGCCCAGCCCCTTGGTAGCCGACGGGTAAAACTGCCATCCTCGTCTGACACCTACAGAAAGCGCGTCTATTCCACTGTGGGAGGCATCACTGCTCAGTTTGGGATCCCGCCTATTCGACTGTGGGAGGCATCGCTGCTCACTGGGATCCCCTACTCTGTACCCCGCCCCCGCCCCCGCCCCGTGTCCCTGGGAAGCTCCCAGAGGATCGTGCCCTGAATTTTTTTCCATTGCAGTGCATTGACCAATCAGAATCAACTTGCCAACCAATCAGTACCCTTTTCTTATACAGTATAAATTGTTGCTCATTTTGAAATTTGGCATTCTTGCATCTGCCCTGATGAGCGCAAGACCAAAAGCTTTGACTGTATGCCTTTTTTAACAATACTCAAGTTCAGTACCACCAAGTAACTAATGTTTACTTGTTATAAATATATTGCAGATGGTGGTGAGGGTTATTTGACTGGGCTTGGTGGCAGGAGATCTCAGCCTGGGTTTTACTGTTGAAGGAATCTTGCTTCTGACCTCAGAAAAAGCTGCCTGCAAAGTTTTATTGTGCTCTGGAGCGCTGACATCCTCTTGTCCAAAATCTCTGAATTTGACACTTTCTGCAGTGGATCTTTGGTGTCTGTCAACAGGACAGGCAGGCTGTCAGACAATTCAGTTTTATTGAAGAAAATGTCAGACATAGCAAGGCAGGAAGTAAAAAAGCAGGAAATATAAATTATGTTTCAAGATATATATATTAAAACACAATCTTTAATTTTTTTAATCTACAATTTTTGAGGGGTGAGACTCCACACTTGTAAACTTAGTTTCTCGGAGCCAGAGAGATTATTCAGTTGTAATTATAACTTAGTATGCTACTAAAAACTCATATGCACCTGATTGAACAAAGTTTAACTATTCCATTGGACCTTACATTGACAATCGTGGGCAATTAGTTGAAGTTAGCGATTTCCAATTGATTCCATATGCGAGGGTTGCAACAGCATAACCTGTGAAGGAGCAGGGAGTCACTGACAGCAGCTTCCAAATTTCTGCATTTAACTGTGCATGTGTGAATGACAGAAGTTGGTGCCAGTTTTTCACGGTAATAAGAGTGATGCTAACACTTGCTGTTACTGTGACTGCACATTCTGGGCCTGTGTCATGAATCCTCCAAGAATTTGTGCAACTTGAGTTGTCAACCCTAGCTCAGATTGCGTGTTCTGTCATTCAGCGTAAATCATATAAACTACAACGCTGTATCAGTGGATGGAGATCAGAAAGGAGAACCTTGGCTGATTCTTCTCTTTAAATCCTCCCTCCTTCCAAAGACCTTGTAAACCAAGAAATTTGACACTTATTTTGCTTCTCATAGAGCTAAGATCAGCTAATTTAGCACAGGGATCAAACCAGATGCTCCACTGGTGTTTCTGGTTCTGTATCCAGACACATTATGTATCATCCTATGGCGGATCCAGCTGGTTTTAATCATTGTTATTTAACATCATTGTAGATTTAGTGGACTGCACACTATATAAAACAAAGCACCGCCTTTGTTAAGTTTTTGCAACTATGATGTAAATCAGATGAATTTATGCATCACCCTCACCCTTTATATATTGATGTTTGTGTAATTTAAAGTAATACATAATTCTTCCAGAAAGTTTTCCAAACACTTTCCCTCGAAGGAATAAGCATTTGAAATGGAGATTAGACAAAGCTGTAGTCATTTTTAAACTATTCTTTCAATCCTACTGATAATATGCAATGTCCCTCAAGTTAGTGATATTTTGATATTCAGTTTTTTGTTAGTCAATAACCTCAAACCATGAAAGTCACTTGCTAGAATTGCTTACTAGAAGTAAACTTATGTTTATATACTATCTTAAGAAGATGCAAGAACCAAATGTCTAGGCATTGAAATTATCCGCTCTTAAATCTTTCTAACACTTGACATTCTAAAACATTGATTTAGATATGACTTTGCCAGCAAATGGCATGAGTCATAATTACGGCTGAATAGCCTCTCTGGCCCTGGGAAACTAATTTTATAAGTGTAGAGGCTCATTCTTCCAGAAAAATTGCAGATTTTTAAAAAACCTTTGTGTTCTGATACATATATTTAAATATAATTTATATTTCCTGCTTTTTTACTTCCTGCCCTTCTTGTCTCATGCCTCATGCATGTTTTGGGCTTTTAATATTTAAAAATGCTTATTCTAGTGTTGCTGAGTGATTTACTATGGTTAACATTAGCACTTCCCAACAGCAGGATGTTGTGTACTATTGCTTATCTGTTTGAATGGTTTAGGTGTGTGGGCCAGCAATCACTGAGCATGTTATGAATGTGAAATTAACCATGCATTTCATTTTTGAAGATTTGGAATGTATGTTTTCAAGGATAGTTTTGCAAGCATTCATTGCATTCTCATAGAATGTGACACTTTATCGCAGAAGGAGACTATTCAACCCATCACATGGCACTTGTTCATCAGCTGCAGCACATGCCCTTTCTCTGTATCTGATAAGCACACTTTTCAGACACCTATTCAAATATCTCAAATGATACTTTATTCTTTGCCTTGATGGCTACCTGTCTTGAAGTATTCCATGTTTTAATACTCTGAATTTTTTTTATAACTCCCCTTCACTTCTCTAGTGATGATCCTATGTTTATGTACTGTTCTTCCTCATTCACCAAGCAGTGAATAACATAAAAATGAAATGACCAAGAAGGGTTACATTAGGGTTAACATCTGTGTGACGATACTTCTAATTTTAAGGTGTTGTTGAGGGTTTCATTGGCAGCAAGTCAGGTATTGGTGTTAAGTTTGTTTCTGACAGAGATGTGTGATCTTAAAATTAATGATGGGAGCAGAGCTCTTTTGCTGAAATTTCATTCAGGAAACAAATACAGAAATGTCTGATTTGTCCCAATTGGTTGTACAGTTAGCTGAAATCAATTCTGGTGCTTAGAACTGTAAGCATTTCAAACAATATTGTGACTTTGATAGTTTTACTAACTTTTCTAAATCCATGTTTCTGTTTTTGAACAGTGTCATAGTAAACGTTACTCATAGTGTTGTGGGCTATCACTCAAAGACCATTCGATTTCTTCATGTTGCATTTGATGCTGCAGGGGAAGCTTTTCTTGCTGGTGATCACCAGGGCAACATCTACCTCTTTGACTTGAGCAGAAATAGGTAAGTCACTTTGATTACTTTGCTAACATTGGGCAATATTCACTGATGATAATGTTGTATACTGGCCTCTTTTATGTCTCAAACTTTAATCGCTCCATCATTGGTGGCCCTGCCTTCAGTTGCTTAAGTTTTGGAATTCCCTCCTTTTAAGATGCTCATTAAAATATACCTCTTTGACCAACATTTTGGTCACCTGTCCTAATATCTCCCTATGTGACTTTGTCAAGTTTTTGTTCCTGTGAAGTGCCTTCGAATGTTTTACTATGTTAAAGATGCTTTATAAATGCAAGCTGTTGTAATCCCAGTAACCTTTAGGTATGTTTTGGATCCATAGGCATTAGGGGAAATACTCTATCTATATGAAAATAGTAGATTGGCCGGCAGTCTGTCATGAAGCATTGACTTGACTCAATCTGCGACTTTTCTTTTAAATCCACTGCCCAGCAGCCCGCTTTCTCTTCTTTCCTCTACCCTGTCCTTCCTTTAATGTGGGGACATTGATGTTACCTGTAGTACCTACAGTGTTCAGGTACATACTAAGGATCAAACTTGGGATTTTCTTGGTTTGCATGGTGTTGCACCATGAGATGCCATCAACCACTGAGCCATTGGAGCAGTCCTCACCTCAGAGTTGGAGAAAAACAGTTAGAACTACCCTTAATGTTAGATAACTGAGAATAAAGAGGTTTTGAAGGGGGAAAAGAAAGCAAAGAAACTATCACGTATAAGTTTTATAAAGTTCTGCATAATAGTGCTCACTCGTCAAATATAGTCATCCAGTGATGCATGTTAGAAGGCATGGCATAGCTGGACCATGGCTTGCTGATGTAATTTGGATTTTTTTGAATGATTTTAAAATGGTAGTTTCACATGTAGCTGCCGCTGTGTAGAGTTTTGCTGTGCAATTAATTACCGGGTAAAGGGAGGTTTTGGGCAGTGATTGCACAGAATGGAGAGATGCCCGGCTGTGTTCATTCCATGCATTCACTAAGCACAGACTGCCTGAGTCACAAGCGTTTGCACTGTACAGAGGGGGACTGACTGTCACATCATTTTTGTTTCTAATCAATTCCACTCTTAAACTTTCCAGTAACCATTTCATTGGTATTTAATGACTTAAATATATTGTACCAATGAATGCTATGTTGAGTGATTATTCACAATACTATTTCTTGTTTGTTATTCTTTCTGTAGCTTTAAACTAGTGCAGCGAACAGGGCAGGCATGTACAGCATTGGCTTTCAACCTCCGAAGGAAGACAGAATATTTGGTCGCTCTGGCAGATTACTCTGTGAAATGTTTTGATACAGGTACAGTGAAGTTTGTAACAACAGATGACGTAGAATCAAGTAACTGCTTTACCTATGGAGAGGTTCTGGTCTGCTAAGGGCTAAAGATGTATCTGTTGAGATTGAGCCAAATAAAAAAGCCAGTGAAGATTAATTACAGCTTTTTTCAATAAATAAGCATATGGAATAGTTCAAATTCTTAAAAGCCAATTTTTGCATTTGTGTCTCAGCAAGTTTATCTAATGAGTTGTTGAGGTATTCAGACCTATTTGATTCCTGGTTTGTACTGAGTTAGCCAAATCGTAGCTGGGGGTTTTACAATTGGCCACGACATTCCAGCCTTGGTTCATGGATGGTAGGCGTGGCAGAATCAGAATACTACTTCACATCATTATCGAGGGACCTTTGCTGGAAGCAGATGCACCCGGATATCTAGTGAAGGGCTCAGCTTCGATTCTTCCTTTGCTTATGTAGTCTTCGGCATTCACTATTGAGGCTTGCATATAAATTATGATCGCTTGAGTGGGATGTCAGAAGATAATTAGCAGTCATGAAACTGTTTCCCAGCAAGTTAAGTGCTCTTGTGATGCAACAACTATATAACGCCTTTAACATCTCAAGGTGCTTCACAGGAGCATTATAAAACAAAGTATGACACAAATCCACATAATTTGAACATATAAAATAGGAGCAGAAGTAGGCCATGCTCTGCCGTTCAATAAGGTCATGACTGACCTGTTTGAGTTTCGAGTTCCAAATTCCCATTTACATCCAATAACCTTTGATTTCCTTGCCTAACAAGAATCTATTTACCTCTGCCTTAAAAATATTCAGTGACCCCACTTCCACCGCAGAATCACAGAATTACACAGTGCAGAACAGGCCCTTCGGCCCATCGAGTCTGTGCCGAAATATTATTCCGCTAATCCCAGTCCATAATCCTCCAGACCTCTCCCATCCATGTAGCTATCCAATTTACTCTTAAAACTTAAGAGTGAGCCTGCATTTACCACGTCAGATGGCAGCTCGTTCCACACTCTCACCACTCTCAGTGAAGAAGTTCCCCCTAAACCTTTCCCTTTTCACCCTAAAGCCATGTCCTCTCGTGTTTATCTCTCCTAATCTGAGTGGAAAGAGCCTACTCGCATTTACTCTGTCTATACCCCTCATAATTTTGTAAACTTCTTTCAAATCTCCCCTCATCCTTCTACGCTCCAAGGAATAAAGTCCTAACCTGTTTAATCTTTCCCTGTAACTCAACTCCTTAAGACCCGGCAACATCCTAGTAAATCTTCTCTGCACTCTTTCAATCTTACTGATATCCTTCCTGTAGTTAGGTGACCAGAACTGCACACCATCTGGGTAAAAAAGTTTTTCCTCACAGTCCCCCCTAAACCTCCTATCCCTCACCTTGAACTTATGTCCCCTTGTGACTGACCCTTCAACGAAGGGGAACAGCTGTCCATGCCCCTCAAAATCTTGTACACTGCGATCAGGTCGCCCCTCAGTCTTCTCTGCTCCAACGAAAACAATCCAAGTCTATCCAACCTCTCTTCATAACGTAAATGTTTCATCTCAGGCAATATCCTGGTGAATCTCCTCTGCACCCCCTCCAGTGCAGTCAAATCCTTCCTATAATGTGGCGACCAGAACTGCACTCAGTAATCCAGCTGTGGCCTCACCAAGGTTCAACTCTAACATGACCTCCCTACTTTTGTAATCTATGCCTCGATTGATAAAGGCAAGTGTCCCGTATGCCTTTTTCACCATCCCACTAACATGCCTCTCCACCTTCAGAGATCTGTGGACACACACGCTAAGGTCACTTTGTTCCTCAGAACTTCCTAGTGTCATGCCGTTCATGGAATACTTCCTTGTCAAATTACTCCTTCCAAAGTGTATCACCTCACACCTTTCAGGGTTAAATTCCATCTGCCATTTATCTGCCCATTTGACTATCCCGTCTATAACTTCCTGTATCCCAAGACCTCACTATTAACCACCCTGCCAGTCTTTGTGTCATCTGCAAACTTACTAATCCTAGCCCCACATAGTCATCTATGTCATTTATATAAATGCAAATATAAGGCAGAGAGTTCCAAAATCACACAACCTTCTGAGAGGAAAAAAATTCTCCTTATCTGTGTCCTATAAGGGCAACCCCTAATTTTAAAACGGTGTCCCCTCGTCCTGGACTCACCCACAAGAGGAAACATCCTTTCTACATTCACCTTTTTGAGACCATTCAGGATCTTATATACTTAAATCAAGTCATCTCTCACTCTTCTAAACTCCAATAGAAACAAGCCCACCCTGTCCAACCTATCCTTATAAGATAATATGCTCATTCCCGGTATCAATCTAGTAAACCTCTGAACCACCTCCAAGCATTTACATCCTTCCTTAAATAAGAAGACCAAAACTACGTACAGTATTTGAGATGTGGTCTCACCAATGCCCTCTATAAGTGAAGCATAACATCCATACTTTATGTTCAATTCCTCTCATAATAAAGGAAAGCATCCCATTAACCTTTGATTATATGCGGTACCTGCATATTAACTTTTTGTGACTCGTGCATGAGAACACCTAGATCTCTTTGCACCTTGTAATTCTGCAGTCGTTCTCCATTTAAGCAATACTCTGCATTTTTATTCTTCCTGCCAAAGTGAACAAATTCATATTTTCCCACATTATGCTCCAGCTGCCAGACTTTTGCCCACTCACATATATCTACATCTGTCTGCAAACTCCTTGTCGTCTTCACAACATACTTTCTTACCAATCTTTGTGTCATCTGCAAATTTAGCTACTATGCCTTCGCTCCCCTAATCTAAGTTATTGATATAAATTGTAAAAAGTTGAGGCCCCAGCACAGACCCCTGCGGGACGCCACTTGTCAGATCCTGCCAATCAGACAAAGACCCATTTATGCGCACTATCTGTTTTCTGCCAGCCAGCCAATCTTCTATCCTTGCTAATATGTTACCCATGTCACCATGAGCTTTTATTTTCTGCAATAACCTTTGATGTGGCACCTTATCAAATGCTTATCAAATCCAAGTACAGTACGTATACAGGCTCCCCTTTATCCACAGCACATGTTAGTCCTTCGTTATAACATGACAGATGACCTGTGCCAGGAAGACCAAATCCACAAGTGAAACTTGGTCGTGCTATCACAATGGCTTTGCAATTTGTATTTATTATGAGAAGATGTGTGCACTGAATTCAGAAGTAGTAAGTCCACCAAGACCTTTAGAGATTTTAAAAATTAAATTTAAAATATTTATTAACAAAATAAAAGATTTCACATGCATCCGTAAGATTACAATTACTTGCTACTGGAATAACTCCTAAAATTCCTAAGTAACCTGACTCTCAGTTACACCCCCTTTAAGGCAACGGTTCAAAATAGATTTTAGATTTAAAACAGAACCAGCAAGTTAACACAATACCCACTTCACAGTGGAATTCCAGATGGCTTTTCCCCAACTGTAGTTTCGTTACATAGCAGACTCAAGCACACATGGCTGGAGGCTTCATTAAGAGTATTTCACACACTCCTGTTAGATCTTACATGGCTTTCTTCCCACATAGCCTTTCATTCTCTTTTATATATGTTTCTCTCTTTTTAATATGTAAATTCTACTGTTCCATATGTCTTTGAAACTGTATCTTCCTCATAATTTAAAAACTTTCATGTCGCCAATATGGTCAGTAACCATTTGGAAAAATAAACATGACTTAGCCCTGCTTATTTGGCTAAGATCGCTTTGAAATCCAAATTTCTTCATTTATGTAAAAATACAAACTCCCTTCACACCTTATATTCTAAGCGATCACCCATGCTTACTCATTAGCATGCCAAGTACCTAGCTTCTTTCGATGATTTCAAGCTTGCACTCCAAATGTAATTAAATCACCCAGACAGACCCAATTATACTTAGCCCCATAAACCTACTTCACAATAAACCAGAAAAATATTATGCAAATTATTATACTTTCATCACACTCCAAAGAACTCTAATAAATTGGTTAAACATGATTTCCCTTTCATAAAACCATGCTGACTCTTCCCAATTATCTTGAGTTTTTCTAAGTGCCCAGCTATGACCTCTTTAATGATCGATTCTATCCCCTTCCTCACAACCTCGTCAAGCTAACTGGCCTATAGTTTCCTGTTTTCTGCCTTCCTTCCTTTGTGAATAGAGGGCTTATATTTACTACATTCCAGTCAGATAGAACCTTTCCAGAGTCTAGGGTACTTTGGAAAATTAACACCAACACATCTACTGCCTCATTAGCCACCTCTCTTAAGACCCTAGGAAGGAAATATTAGGCGACATAACCAAAAGCTTGATCAAAGAGGTAGGTTTTAAGAAGCATCTTAAAGGAGGAAAGTGAGGTGGAGAGGGGGAATTACAGAGCTTGGGGCCCAGGCAGCTGAAGGCGTAGCCATCAATGATGGAGCAATTTTAATTGGGAATGCACAAGAAGCCAGAATTGGAGGACTGCAGAAATCTCAGAAGGTTGTGTTGTGGAGGAGATTATAGAGATAGGAGGGGTGAGCCCATGGACGGATTTAAAAACAAGGATGAGAATTTCAAAATCAAGATGTTGCTTGACTGGGAGCCAATGTAAGTCAGTGAGCACAGGGGCGATAGGGGAACGAGTGTGAGTTAAGCTACAGACAACCGATCATGTTTACAAAGGGTAGAATGTGGGAGACCAGCCAGAAGTGCATTGGAATAGCCAAGCCTAGAGGTAACAAAGGCATGGATGAGCGTTTCATCAGATGAGCTGAGACAGGGGCGAAATCGGACGATGGTAGAGGTGGAAATAGGCTGTCTTAGTGATGGCATGAATATGAGATGGGAAGCTCATGTCAGGATTAAATGTGACATTAAAATTGCAGACAGACTGGCTTAATTGCAGACTGTTGCCAGGGAGAAGGTGGAGCGCGTAGCTAGGGAATGGATTTTGGAGTGGGTACTGAAAACAATGGCTTCAGTCTTTCCAATATTTAATTGGAGGTCATTTCTGCTCATCCAGTACTGGTTGTCAGAGAATTAGTCTGTTAATTTGGCAAATGAGGAGTCGAAAGAGGTGGTGGTGAGGTACAGCTGGGTGTTGTCAGCCTACATGAAGATGGTTGGAATGGGGGTGGGGGATATATACCCTTTTCAATAAAGTTATTCCATTTTTCAGTAGAATGCTATAATGGACTACCACAAACAGAAAAATGAAGAAATTGATTTTTTAATTATAAGTTAAATAGATTGTAGCACAATCCTGGATAAACTCAGACTACACCTTGTTTTGCTGTGACTGTAGCCTTTATTTACTCGAGCAAGTGCAATAGTATGAGTTCCACTTTTTTAATAACAGATAGTTAGTCCTCTGAACTGCTGCCTCATTTGGTTACAATTTGGTTTTGTACCCCTGTATGTAACAGTTTGTTTTCAGTAACTAACTACTGGTGTTGGTACCAAACTCGAAAGTAGCACGTTCACCTGAAGTGACTAGTGAAGGCTTTGTGGCAGATGTGCAATGATGCAGGAGTTTCAAGTTTTCTACGAAACACATTTTATACTTTGAACACTTCTGCTTAATGGACAGACACAAAGGAGCTTGTGAGTTGGATGAGGGGACATGAGTCTGCCGTTTCATCCATTTCTGTTCATGGATCTGGAAGATATGCGATCACTACATCTTCTGATGCAGCACAACTGTGGGACTTGGACACATTCCAACGAAAGAGGAAACTGAATGTACACTTGTCAGTTGGCATTCAGAAGGTTAGTAAAGAATATTGAAGTAGAAGCTATAACAGGATATTACAAATTACTTGGGTTTGAGCTATTTAAGTGGGGAGATCATGGCGTAGTGCTAATGTCAATGGACTAGTAATCTAGAGGTCCAGGTTAATGCCCTGGGTCGCAGATTCAAATCCCACCACAGCAGCTGGTGGAATTTAAATTAAGTTAATAAATCTGGAATTGAAAGCTAGTCACTGTAGAGACCATGAAACTATCATTGATTGTCATAGAAACCATCTGATTCACAAATGTCCTTTAGGGAGCGAAACCTGTCATCCTTACCTGGTCTACATGTGACTCAGACCCACAGCAATGTGGTTGATTCTTAACTGCTCTCTGAAATGGCCTAGCAAGCTGCTCAACTAAAGAGCAGTTAGGGATGGGCAAAAAACGCTAGCTTTGCCAGTGACACCTGCATCCCTTGAAAGAATAAAGAAAAAAAATAAGCATATATTGGTCATAGAAAAAAGTTGCATGACATTTATAACTGTGTCAGACACACCCTAATTGTTTGTGCATGAAACCGCAAGGAAGTTTTCTAATCCTTTGCATGACCTTCAATAAAGCATTACCATGCATCCTATAGATAGTACACTGCAGCCACAGCACAGTAGTGGCGGAGGGAATGGATGTTTATATTCCATTATCCATAAACTGCAAGTTTCCCAGATCCTGCCCTGCATTAAAGTCCCATTCACCCCATCACTCCATTCTCAATTATGTACATTACCTCCCTATTCCCCATCATAGTAAATTCAAAATCCTTAATCGAGATGCATTGCAGCAACTCGCCAAGGCTCCTTCGACAGCACCTTCCAAACACCTGACCTCTACCGCCTAGAAGGACAAAGGCAGTAGATGCATGGGAACGCCACCACCTGAAAGTTCCCCTCCAAGCCACGCACATCCTGACTTGGAAGTATATCACCGTTCCTTCACTGTTGCTGGGTCAAAATCCTGTAACTCCCTTCCTAAGAGCACTGTGGGTGTAGCTACACCATGTGGACTGCAGTGTCTCAAGAAGGCAGAAATCCACCACCACAAGGGCAATTAGGAATGGAGCAATAACGTGACACCCACATCCCATGAATGAATAAATTTTTAAAAAACACTTCAAATCATTTTATGCTCTCTCCCCTTCCTTTCATTGCAACCATCTTAAATTCTCTCCCACATCCTTGGATACCTCTGACACTAGCCTTTGTTTAGTAAATTCATTCCAGCAGAACCATTTCACCATAACGTGCAACTCTGAGCACATTTACCAAACGTCAGTCGAACGTAATTTCAAACTTGTCACATTAAAAAGCCCAGTAGAACTCAATCTTGGAAATCACTGTACACATTGCATATATTTCTAACCACAATCACAATTACAATTGTCAAAAAATATATGGAGGACATGCAACTATTTCTTCCCAAAAAAACTATTATATAAAAGATACAACAACCCAGAAATTAACATAAAAGCTCCCCCTGGGAAAATAAGCCAGCTTTCCAAGCATTTTTCTAAACAAAGTAACGTTTGCTTGGGAAATAAAACAGTTCAAAAAATCAGTTTTGGGGACAAGCCTTAATACTTGGCCAAACATATAACTGTCTCATACATTCCGCACATTGTATTGATGGGAAGCAATCTAGAATTCATCGCAATGACAACAAGCATAAACCTTTGTGTTCTTTCGACAAGAAAGGCCTGGACATCTTCTCCCAGTAGAAAACATCACCCAGCCACCACTGCAAAGTTCATTTCTGAAACAAGCATCAACAAATTCCCAAGGCGCTCATGCAAGTGGTCACCTGAAATCCCCTAAAATGCCATATTTTGCCGGATGATGTCAATCAGAGTCATTCTGCTGCAATAGAAGGAAAGAAAATAATAAAGTTTAAGTCCCTAGTTTCTTTTTTTCTTCCTTCTCTAATGTTTTTTCACCTTTCTTGCTGCCCATGTTTTTATCTTCTTGTAGTGATCCATAATGCTCCTGCATTGGACTTTAATTACAAGCCAGTTAATCATGTATCAAATAGTCGTTTGGTAATACAGAACTTGAATATTGCTGAAAAAAGAGACATGTCTAAGTTTTACATCTTGTACTCATCAGGACACATCGCAAGAATACCAATATAAAGGGAAAACAACAATATATATTGTACGTGAAGAGAGTGCTGATTGGATGGCAAGTGGTGTTGCCATGGAGAATACACCAGTGATGGTGACTTGACAGTTAACTGCCAAGCATTGTTTGAAAATTTAAACCAGGCAGCTTGACCCTGATTGGTCAAGGCATTACCCTGAGGAATGAGTCAGTGAATGGCTGTCACTTTGTGCCAGTTCCAGCTAAACAAAATAAGTGACAGCCATTTTCTACCTTCAGAACGATTGGAAATAACTCTATCGAAAGTAATAAGGAGGGCTCAGAGATTTCAGGATACAAGTTAGGAAGACAGACAATATCAATTGAGTTGGCTTTCACTGGAGTAAAGAGGAGTCAGGATCCACATCCTTAATTCAGATATTAGTCGGCTATTTAAATCAGATTGTAATCACAGAGCTGGAGGATGAGAGTTCAATTAACATACCTTAGCTAAGATGAAATCTGAAGATTTTTTTAATCTGCTCAGAGCAAGAACATGAAAGATAGACTTCCCGCAGCAAAAACATTACTGATTAACTAATTATCTAGCTAATAATGCAATTAAAAGTTACAAGGAAAATCATTAGACATTCGTTATTTTTTAAGGTCACTAATTGGGTCAAAACATTCTATGAGGCAACTGTTCGTGACATTGCGAGCTCATATTATGGAATAGGTTGACTACAACAGGGCTAACATTATGATATATGATTGAGTATTGCTGAAAAAAGAGACATGACTAAACTTTTCCACTTGCACTCATCAGAACACTGCAAGAATACCAATATAAGGGTTAAACACCAATTTATACTTTATGTGAAGAGAGTGCTGATTGGTTGGTCAAGTGGTGTTACCATGGAGAATGCAGTTGACTGACAGTTAACTGCCAAGCATTGTATGAAAATTTAAACCAGGCAGCTTGACCCTGATTGGGCAAGGCATTGCCCTGAAGAATGAGTCAGTGAATGGCTGTCACTTTGCATATTTTTCAGCTAAACAAAATAAGTGGGTTTTTATGACAATCGCCATCACTAGACTTTTAATTCAACATTTTTTATTGAATTCAAATTTCACCATCTGCTGTGGTGGGTTTCAAACCTAGGTCCCCAGGGTACCCTGGGTATCTGGAGTACTAGTCCAGTGACAATACCATTACTCCTCCACCTCCCCTGTGTTCTGTTCTATACTTTTTTTCTGTTCTACATTTTATGCATTCACCTATGTTAAACTCCATCAATTGTTCTTTAATCCATCCAGTCACTCCAGATGTGTCTGAATTTTCAGCTTAATGCCATCAGTAGATTTTATGCTATTGTTAGTAGGATTGTGGTCTATACTGTTTTAGGATTAGTGTGGGACCTCTCTACAAGACTTTAGAAATCCAGATAAGTGCTGTTTCAAACAGTAGGAAAATGTTTAACCTGCTCCTTTTCTGAAAGAAATTCCACTTTATTCCCACTCTATGGAAGTTATGATCTCACTGATAATCTCAGTTTACCATGAGCATATCAGGATTCAACTCCTATTAATCCTTTCAGACCATATTAGTTAACACAAAAATGTTATTAGATTGTTCACAGGTGGTTATGGATTATTCTGAATTTTTGCCTTTATTTTGTAAGGTTTTTACAAGATACTTTATATTTCAGCTGAAATATGTTTTTACATGTATTTCAAAATTTGCAAGTAACTTTTAGACAAGTAGGAAAGCACATAGTGTAGGTTGATATTATCAGAACAATATTTCTCCCATTTGGGTTTTGCAGAACATTTAAGAGTGGTATTTGTTACCTGGAATTAAAGTCCATTTGTAGTACTGAGAGCAGTTCTGGGCACCAAATCATAAGAATATTGGCCTTTGGAGAGAGTACAGTGTAGAATAAGGATTTGATTGAAAATTTCAAGCTATTAAAGGGATCAGATAGGGTAGATAGAAACTATTTCCACTGGCTGGGGACCAGAACAAGAGGGCATCATCTTAAAATAAGAGTCTGACCTTTCAGGGGTGAAATTAAGAAACATTTCTACACAGTGTGGTTAGAAGTTTGAAACTGTCTCAAACTGCATTTGATGCTGGGCCAGTTAGTATTTTTAAACCTGAGACTAACAAAAATCTGTCAAAGGTATTAAAAGTTATGAGGAAAGTGTGGGTTTGTGGAGTAAGGTTCCAGATCAGTCGTGATTTCATGAATGGTAGAGCATACTCAAGGGACTAGATAGCTGCTCCTGTTCCTATATTTAGCCATTGAAGGAGCATTCTGTTCCCCGTTTTCTGGAGTGCATGGTAATTTGTTCTTTCTTTTGTAATTTAGGTTTATTTCCTGCCATTGAGTAATACTATCATCAGTTGCTTTAGGGATGATTCTATCTTTGCCTGGGAAAGTGACACACTGCATTGCAAGTACCAATTACCAGTACCAGAAGACGAATCCCGGATCACTTATAGAGCTTTTGCTGTTACCAGGTAGAATATGTACTGGATTTTGATGTGACTTATTTTAAGAAGGCAAATTCACTCCAATTATTCTGTTTTTGGGATTTGCTTTTGTTCATAGACTCACCTGGCACAGAAGGTCGACACTTGGCTCATCATGCCTGTGCCACCTTGTTGAAAGAGCTATCCAATTAATCCTATCTCCCTGCTATTTACACATAGCCCTGCAAAATCTCCCATTTCAAGTATATTCAAGTTACTATTGAATCATCTTCCACCAGCCTTTCAGGCAGTGCTTTTCGAAATAATAACAGCTCACTGCACACAAAATATTCTGCTTATCTCCCCTCTGACCCTTTTGCCAATTAACTTCAATCTGCGTTCTCTGGTTACTGGCACTCCTGCCAGTGGAAACAATTTCTCCCTATTTACCCTAACAAAATCCACCATAATTTTGAAAATCGTCTTTTGGATGATTTTTTTTTTAGGTTTCTTTTACAGTTTAGCCATTAGGTTTCAGTTTTGGAGCGCACTTTGATTCTGTGTTCTGACGATTATGATTTAAAGGCCAACTGTGTTCAACTGGATACTTTTTAAATAGATTTTTCAAATAGTGTTATAGTTTCGAGAAGTACTATACTTTATCAAGTACAACATTCATTCATCAAAGGGTTATAAAAGCTTAACTAGTTAAACTTTTTAGAAACTTTTATTTATGACTTATTGCTGGTGTATTTACTAATCACGTTACTATGATAGCATGAAGATTACACAGATGCTTTATTAATGTTAAGTGTAAAGAGTTAATCACATCTGCTCCATAGTTGCTTGATACCCTTAAGTATCCTGCTTAAGTGACCACCTTAAGTCAGATCCTTAATGATGAGATGTCTGTAGACTATTCAGCTGCAAGATGGGAGGGCAGTGTGTTGGAATCTATTTTCTGTCTTTATCCACTATCCTTACATATGTATTTCAACAAGATTAACTGGAACCCTGGCTAAGATCAGGAAGCTCGGCATAAAGCAGGGCTCAAACCTGAAATATCACTTGTCTGCTTGTCTCAGCTACTCAACTCACTGAACTACTGGAGAGCCATAGTTAACATCCCTTGTACAACTTCCTCCTAACTCCCTTCCTCAACAACAACAACTTGTATTTATACACTGCCTTTAACATAGTAAAACATACTAAGACCCTTCACAGGAGTGTTACTAAACAAAATTTGAAACCTAGCCACATAAGGAGATATTAGTGCAGATCAAGGGCGTAGGTTCTAAGGAGTGACATAAAGGAGGAAAGAGGGTGAGAGGTTTAGGGAGGGATTCCAGAGCTTAGGGCCTGGATAGCTTAAATCAAAGCTACCATTGGTAAAGCAATGAAAATTGGGGACGTCCAAGAGGCCAGAATTGGAGGAGCGCAGAGGGATTTGAATACAAGGATGAGAATTGAGACAAAGCTTAACGGAAGTTGTATAGATCAGTGAGCACAGGGAGTGATGGATGAATGGGACTTGTTGCGAGTTCTAAGTGGGTGATGTTTGAGCCCAATAAATATATACCTTACGAATCAGGATTCATGTCAAAATTTTAATACTTACAGGGATGGTCAGTCTCTTGTAGCAGGAGGAAAATCCAACTTTCTTCACCTCTGGTGCCTGAATGCCAGGCAGCTTCAGCGGATAATTCAGATGCCTCCAAAAGTGCGAACAGTTCGACATCTGGAATTTCTCCCCAACAGTTTTGATGGTGGATCAAGCCAGGTGAGCATCAGGAGCAGCTGATGTTTATATAATTGGCCAAAATGGAGTACTGGTTGGAGGATGTCATGTCAGTGCTGTACAGTACCAAGAGTACTGAGTCCAAGTTTAACCACTAAGACACAAGGGTGACATCCAAGATCAGAAGCTGGTGCAGAGGAGAGCTAAGGGTAGGGGTTGATCCCTACTGCCCGAAGACTGAGTGATAAAGACTAGAAAATGGATAATACAGGGCTTGGATTTACTGCCAGTGATTATGAGTGGGCAGAAAACCCAGCTCACTTAAAATAGTTAGCAAAGCAATAAAGGCAAATCTGGAACACTACTTCAGTTTAAAATGTGACAGCAGGACAAGGGGACACAGGTTCAAACTAGTGCAAAGCAAATTTGGGACTGATTCATGCAAAGATGATTATTAGTGAAGCAGACTCCTGGATGGGACAATGGAGGTAAAAACCCCGTTTTTATTTTTGATGTGATTTGGAGGGTTGGGTCTGGGAGAGGGAGGTGTTGCTGGGGGCTGGGGAGCACTATTGGTTCTCTCTGGATTTTGAAGTAATTTGAACCAATGCAGCATTGTACGTTTAATGCACCACATAATGTGGCTCTTTTATCATTTGTATGTTGCATTGATAATAGCCTTGCTGTTTGAGTTTACCTTTTGCTGTTGTTGCAAATAATGCATTTAACCAATGTTGCAGGTCATTGGAGTCTTGAGTCAGGATGGCATAATGAGGTTTATCAACGTCCAGACCTGCAAGCTGCTTTTTGACATTGGAAGCCTCGATAATGGAATTAACACCGTGGCAATCAGTCAAAATGGACATTATATTGCAGCAGTCTTAGAGGATGGCAGCCTTAACATTTACAGTGTCAAGGCTTTGTCACAGGAATTAAACAAGGTATTCAGCAGTTTATTGGGTGGAATATTAACAAAACGGATGCAAAAACATAGGACAGAATATTGCTGTTGGCATGTGGGGGTGGGCCCGAAACGCCGAGGCGTAAAATGACGCGAGATGGTGTCAGGCGTGTGTCCTGACGTCATCACACATCATTTCGATATTGTGTTCGGTGGGCGTGCACCGGAGGTGGCTGCGTACCCACCAAACTGTCAAAGGCCTATTAAGGCCATTAAAAAAGTAATTGAGGTCATTAACAGGTTGTGAGCCCAAGCAGCCTTCGCGTTTTTCAGGAAACCTCATCCATGGGTGAGATGAAGTTTCCTTAAGGTTTAATAAAATAAGTACATTTTGCAAAATGTACAAATGTGTCCCAGCTCATGTCACATGAGGGGACATGTTTAAATAATTTTTTAGTTCATTTATTGAAAAGTTTCATTATCAACTTAATCTCCCTGAGGCAGCTCCATTCCACATGCAAGAAAGAGTGCAGGCCCCGACTCTCCCTCCTCCCCCTGCCCGTACATGACACCGGCCACGCGTTATGCTAGGCAGGTCTTAATTGTCCTGCCCCTGTAAAATGGCGACACGCAGCCGATCTCGAACAACGATCCGCTCCGCTCCCACCCAGCCTGTCCGACATAGGTAAGATTTAGGCCATATTGCATTGTGAATTTCAGTCATGATTTAAGGATTTTCATACCAACATAAAAATACAGCATGATTTACAGTTTAATTTGCTGTTACTAATATTTAATAAAATGTTGAACTGGTTTGCAATTTTTAAAAATCTGACTTTCATAAATGCTGTTGAAGTACTGTATGGAGAATTTTTGTACATGTGATTTCAGTTTTTGTAATCTGGTACTCTGAAGTGTTTTGGGATGTCCTAAGAATGAGAATGGTGCTTTATAAATGGAAAGTTTTTTTTTAACCAAAATTGTTATCCTGCAAAGTTGGATTTATCAAAGTAAAAATAGATTATTGTCTCAGATTGAGTATATGTTTGTGTTTCTTTGCAGTGCAATGCTCAATCTCTATATTTTAAAAAAGTTTTTTGGTTGGGGTACTGAATGACCAATTTGTAGCATTTATTGTACCTCCTGTTCTGCAGGTACAGTACATTTAAGGAATAGGCAATTGTTCATTTGACATTACAATCCTGACATAATGACTAGTCTTCCATCAAGTGTGACCGTGCAATTGTCTTACTGTATTTTCAGTTCCCAGCACCATCACACTTAGAATATAGTGACTATGATGGGACCAGCACTTACTTCTTTGAATCCATAACATTGGTGATCATTTTGGTTGAGTATTTCTCCTAATTTGTGTCGCTAGCAGACTTCAGGGCAAAACCACTGCAAGTGAGGGAAGTTCTACTGTCTCACATCAGTTGCCTTTGTTTCCTTCAGCCTCCTCCTCCACTGGTTAAAGTTGTTGCAGACAGCAAGAAGACCAAGGACTCTAAAAACCAGAATGGTGTGTCTGGCCTGAAAATGAGAGTGACATCTGGACGAGTAGCAAGACCTTTGGGAGGAAAGTCAGCTGGGAAGAAAATCCAGACCAGAGTCCTAAAGCCCTCAGGCAGCATTATGGAGGACAAGGAGGTCAGAAGGCAGGGTCAGGGGAGTTTTAAATGAAATTGATTCAAAAGAAAAATTGAATTTTTTTTTAAGCATTGCTCCAAAATCAAACAGCAGGAAGAAAACTAATTTATATTTCATATAAATTGTTTAAAAGACTAGTTGACTACTGAAGCCTAAGAAATGCTCTTCTGAATGTGGAGAAACTAATTTGACTTTTTTCCCCTCACATTTTGTCCCAAATGACACTGATTCTTTTACAATTATGATTTCATTGGTGTTGATCACTCTAGTACATTACCCAGAATGGCCATTCTTCGTGTGAGAGTTTATGCATTGAAAGCCATAATCGGTCTCATTCTCAATGATCAGTTATGTGCATCTCACAACTGGAATCACTGGACGGCAATCGATCGCCTCTGTTCACATCCCTTTCCCAATTCCAGAGCACTGAGGCGCATCATTGATCACCTTTACAATCCAGCTGAGATTAGCCATCTTGGTGTAAACTGGGAGTGCCAACTGTGACTCTGTGGTTAGCACTCTTGCCTTTGAATCAGTAGTTCACAGGTTCAAGTCTCACTCCAGGGACTTGGGCATGTAATCCTGGCCAATGGTTTGCACAGTACCGAGGGACTGCTGCGCTGTTCGAGGTGCTGTCATTCAGACCAGAAGTTAAATCGAGGATCCATTGGAAGTAAAATATGCCACAGCACCATTTTGAAGAAGAGCAAGGGTGTTCTCCCCAGCATTGTGTCTAATATTTATCCCTCAAGCAATATCATTGCCACATTACTGTTAGTGGGATCCTGCTGTGTGCAAATTGGCTGCCTTTTTTCCTACATTACAACAGTGAGTACATTTCAGATTACTTCATTGAGAAGAGAACACCTGAGGTCATGAAAGATGCCATGGAAATAGAACTTCTTTCTGTCTGCTGCCCAACTGAGATCAACTAATTTGCCACATACCAGGGATTTAATCTAGAACTTCCCTGGTCTGTGCAATTCATCGTCATGCAGTGTATTTATCTGCTGAAACATTGGGGAAGTTTGGCTGAAAGCAAACCTCTTACTGACAGTAATATTACTACAGAGAACTATCCAATCGAAATTAAGACTGCCCCTTTTCCACCTCAGTTTTTTTAACACTAGAAGAGATTTAAGTTTATATTGTGAAATGTTAAAATATTATCAGTTAATGACATGACATTTTACCATGTTTAAAGAAAGAGAAATAATTTGTAATTTCTTGTTCTTTTCAATATTTTAGAATGTGCTTCCAGCAGGCCTGAATAAAAAGCGGCTACAGGCCCTGCTGAAAGAATTTGGAGAATATCCAGAGAAGTACAGGTATATTGCTGGAATGTTAGGAAATATCAACAACTTAATATCTGCAACTACATTTTTAAAAATTGTATGTCTAATAATTGGATCAATGTAAGTGATACTGAAGGAATTCCAAGCAGTCTGATGTGATGCTTATTGTTGGTTTCTTCTCTTTTTCATCAAATACCAATGTGTTCAGTTTGTCCTGAGCTTGATGAAAAATTGAATTGCTTTAAAATGAAAGTTATCCTACAAACGCTCATTGTCAGTTATTTGTTCAGAGGGACATTGCAGCCATGCCTAAATTGATCCTTGCACGATACCTGCACGTGCACACTTTCCATTAGGATTCGTGGAAGTGGTTATCACGAGTGTGAATGCTGTTGATTTTCTCCCTTCCTCATCCAGGAGTCTTGGGGCCAATTGTAGTCCCTTCAGCACTGCTGTCACGGCTGAAATTGGCCTCCATCACAGTGCATTGTGTGGCACAGTTTTAAAAACTTTCCTTATCCCAGTTGAGTGATGAGTTTTGAGTGCAATCATGAAGGGAACTAAAATGAAAGTAATTTATATCTTTGCAAAGGTTAATGTTTACAGTTTACCTCAGAAAAAGTTGCTATAAATATAAGATAGTCACAAATAAGTCTAATTGGGAATCAGGAGAAACATCTTTACCCAGAAAATGGTGAGAATGTGGAACTCCCTACCACATGAAGTAGTCAAGGTGAGTAATATATATATGTCAAAGGACAATCTAGAAAAACACATGGGAGGGAAAGGAATGGAGGGATATGCTGTTGGGGTGAGGTGAAGATGGATGGAAAGATGCTCATGTGGGGCATAACCACCAGCATAGACCAATTAGACCGAATGGCCTGTTTCTATGCTGTAAAGTGAAAATTCTATTTAACTTTGTATGAAACAATAAGTCTTCCTTTTCAAATTTTGGTTTTGGATTACAGGATGTTTATTTGGCGTTCTTTACTGCAATTACCTGAGAACCATGCAGCTTTCAGTAGCCTCACTGACAAGGGTACACATGCTGCATACCTGGGAATTCATGAAAGATATCCCATCAAAAGTCGAAAACTCCTAAGGGTTCTTCAAAGGTGTGTTTCAAAACTTAAACTGTGACAAATATGCTCAAGTAAGGTTTCAACTTCAATAAGTACTGGACTTGCTAACTCTTAGCATTTCCAAGCAGCATCCTTTTTCTTATCCCAGCCTTGGCTCTGTAACTGTTATTTGGTTTAAGTTGGTTGCTTAGAATCCTGATTCCAAAAGTTGCAGCCTTGACAATTTCAAGGAGGATTTGTCAAGAAGCTATCTAGTAAGACAAAAATACCAACTTTAACACCAATTGCTTAGATAGGTCCAGATCTGAGTGAGTCCTAAGGCTCAGTAACTTAGCATTTTTAACGCATGTTAGTCCTGCCTTGAAATTTTATTGTTCTTTTGATTTTCCTAATCCATTAAAAAAGTGATCATTGCTGCAATTATCTAATTTATTACTTTATTCATTTCTAGCCACTTACCTCACCCCTGCTATCTCAACTGACAAATCAGTAATCCTCCATGTTGAACATCACTTGGAGGAATATCTGAGGGGAGCAAGGGCATTGAATGTACTCTATGTGGGGAACTTTGTTCATCGCCACGAGTAGCTTCATAGTACCACCACTGGCTGAGCTACCCAAGTCCTTAAGGACACATGTCAAACTGAGCCTGCACTAGATGGTGAAAGAATCAACATGAGAATATGAATTATTTGACGTTTCCCTCAAAAATCTAAACAATCACAGACGCTTCTGTCCATTGTAGCATTCCTACCACCCAAGTACCATGGCTGAGCTGTATAGGATACACCACAGCAACTCACTAAGGCTTTTTCTCCCAACCTCGCAAGCTCCACTATCTAGAAGGATAGAAGGCAGCTTCAAATCTCACCCTGACAAGATACATTTTGCCATTCTTTCATTGTCACTGGCTCAGTATTCTGTAATCCCTATCTAACATTGTCTCGGAGCACCATCACCACAAACACTGCAGTGGTTCAAGGAGAAGGCTCAACACCTCCACCTTGAATCAAAAAGAATGGGCAATAAATTCATCCTTGCCAACATCACTGACATGCTAAAAATAACTTGCTTTTAAATTACACCCATTTTTTGCCTGTCGGCAATTATTCTGAGAGATTCTCCTCTAGTTGGAAGGGAGCAAGTATCTCCTTTTGACCTTTCCAAATAGTTGTGGTAATTATGTTATACTGTTATTAGAGGCACTTGCATGTGTTATTAAAACCTGGAATGGTATTTAATGGAGACATGGCTAGAGAGCCAGCAAGAGCCCCACACCGCCTCCTTTGGGGAAGACCAGCCGAATTAAGTGCCAATGAGGCATTTAACTAGGCAGCAGTGGGCCTTCTCCGGAATCAAGAACCTCAGGGTGGAAATCCCAACCTCCTCCCAAAAGCTGCCGTCCAATCAGAGGCATTGCTCAGCAATGCCAGCCGGAATGTGGCTGCTGCTGGTGATGCACCTAACCAAGACCCAGGATCACTGAGGGTCAGCAGCAAAGGCAGGGTGTGGCTATCAGACCCCTTACAAAATTGGGTCCCTCAATCAGGCACTGAGTTCTTTGAATGAGGGCTCCCCCACCGGAAGCCTGCAAGCAACCCCAACAGGATTTGCTTCTCGGGTGTCCTACATGGCTAGCCCCCACCTGCTGAATACCAGCAACAGCAGGATGAGTGCTTTAGGTGAGAACTAATTTTCTCGTAGTTGTTTGGTGGTACAGAACTTGAGTATTGCTGAAAAAAGAGACATGCTATCGAAGCTTTTCACCTTGCACTCATCAGGACAACTATGCAAGAATATGAAAGGAACAGTAATTTATACTGCATGAGAAGAGAGTGCTGATTGGTTGGCAGGTGGACTCTGATTGGTAGAGGATTTGCCATAGAGAATGCAGCAGAGAACAGTTAACTGCCAAGCTTTTGTTTCAAATTCAAATCAGGCAGGTCGACTCTGATTGGTCAAGGCGTTGCCACAGGGGATACATTCTTTAACCAGTCAGAGTCGACCTGCTGGGTTTGTATTTGAAACGAAAGCTTCACAGTTAACCGTTCTCTGCTGCATTCTCCAAGGCAACGCCTCTACCAATCAGCCCAATTGCCAACTAATCAGCACTCTCTTAGCAGTTCAAATTGTTGTTCCCTTTACTGTTGGTTGATCTTGCATAGCTTTTCGTCTTGTACTCATCAGGACAGCTTCAATAATATTGCTGAAATAAAACTTAGTAATTGTCCATTTAAGGGCCTCAATTGGCAGCAGGGTGGGAAAACTGTCCAAGAGCCTTCCCGCCCTGGACTTAATTAAGACAGAGGCCAAGAAGGAAGTGGTGTTCCCATCTGCCATTTTCCAGCTCAATTAAATGCTCTGCACAAGTCATTAAATTCTGCCTCTTATAACCACAGTAAATAAGGGTTCAACATTGAACGACTTCTGTGTGTGTGTGTGTGTGTGTCTTAAGGTACACACACAAATGTAATTCAGCCCCGATGAGGCAAAATACTTGGACAAATGAAGTAAGAGCCTCAGAACACTTCACTATATTTTGTATGAAATAAGAGGAGCAAGTACCCTTTGTATGCTGAATCAATTCTGAATACTCAGACTGAACTCCATGGATATTTTATAAGCCATATACTTGAGTAGAAGTAATTTATTAACTGATATAAGTGGATTATAAAATGTACATTACTCTTCCTCTTCTGCAGGACGTAAATTGTATTGGGATACCATTCCACAGACAGCTCTCTACTAGCTTGTGGACAGTAAAATTCCTTATCAAATGAGAATTGATACAGGGTATCTGAGTTAGACCCACACTTTAACTGGATATTTGTTCCCAGGACAGTCCCCCCACTGGTTGGAGAACCAACAGAAACCCTGTGCTGCTTCCCTGGGGAGACCCGCCACAATTAAGCGCTCATTAGGCACTTAACTGGCTAGCGTCAGGCCTTCCCCAGGTCTTAGGTCCCCGGGGGTCGAAATCCAACCCTCGAGAGCTGCCAGCCAGTCGGAGGCCAACAGCTCTGCATTGCCAGCAGCGTCACCAGGAATGGTGGCTGCTGCCGATAATGCTCCCAGGGACAGCATGAGGATCAACGCTGGATTCCAGGACATAAGACCATAAGATATAGGAGCAGAAATTAGGCCATTCAGCCCATTGAGTGCGCTCTGCCATTCAAACGTGGCTGATAAGTTTCTCAACCCCATTCTCCCGCCTTCTCCCCGTAACCTTTGATCCCCGTGAGTGGGGCAGAATGGAGGTCGCAGGGAGAGGGTTGCCGGAGATGCAGGAGGGGTCAGAGGCAAGGGCAGGGGAATGGCTTTCAGCAGCCTCCCCTTGCCTGATGCTAGATCTCTCGAACAGGCAATGAGGACCTGTGAACGAGGGGACTGCCTCTTCAAGGCTGCAGACAAACCTGACGAGGTTTACTGGAAGGCATGGGAGAACCATGCAACTCCCCTTAAATCTCTGAACCATCGTTAATTTCCAGTTGGCTCAGGGTTAATTGGTGTGAGGTGGCTCATTAATGGCAACACACACAACTAATGAAGTTTTGAGGAAAACAGACACACACAAGAACTTTTTCAGATGATCACCAAGGACAGCTATAATTCTTTGGGCACTAATTCTTTGGAAACTAGAAAACCTGGTTGTGACTGGTAAAATAGAGGATAGCAGAGCAAGAGAGAGACAAAGGAGAAAATGCACCAGCAGTTTAAGAAGCAGAACAGGTATAAGATTTGAGAGCAACACCAAGATGTTGGCTGTTATCAAAGAACATGAAAGTTAATCATGAACACCAACATTGTAACAGAGGAATTGACATCCTGGTGGGCAGGATTCCCTTCTCACCTTCAGCTTAATTGGGGACATTTTTTCCTGTCCGTTGATACTCAAAAGGAGCTAGTTAAACTTGCTCTGGAGGTGCTTTTGATTTTGGCCTTAACTGTCAAATGCAATAGTCATAGAGGTCTACAGCACAGGAAAAGGCCCTTCAGCCCATCAAGCCTGCAACTTTTTCCTTTCTTTATAAAGCAAAATGCTTGAAACGCTTACCTGTGTAGGTTGAATTGCTGTGATCATTTATGAAATTGAGTCAAAAACGAATGTGGGATTGATTAAGCTCCAGAGAACAGAGAGCTAATGAAAAGGGAATAAAATTAAATCTTATTTACTAATGTTTTGTGTCTGTTTTACTGCAGAAAAGAGGGACTTGTGTGATCGTTTGAAATTTTGCATTCTTGTGTTTGTCCTGATGAATGCAAGATGAAAAGATTCAGCAACATGTCTCTGTTTTCTGCAATATTCAAGTTCTGTACTAGCAAGTGACTGTGTGTCTGTTTTATTCTTCAGGGTTTTGTCAGCCATGGCTCACTGGTCAGCCATCTTTGCTGAGGTCTCTTACCTTCCACTACTCGCATTTCCATTTGTCAAACTCTTTCAAAACAACCAGTTGATTGGGTTTGAAGTTGTTGCTACCATAATAAGTAAGTAAGAGTTGGACAGCGTCTTGATTTGTGGTACTATTGAGGATAAATGTACTGTAGGTATAATCTTTCAATTTTACCTATTTTCTAGTAAGTTGGTGTCAACACTGGTTTGAGTACTTTCCAAATCCTCCAATAAATATCCTCAGCGTGGTTGAGAATATTCTGGCTCACCATGACAAAGAATTGCTGCAGCACTTGGTGAAATACAACATAACCTCACAGGTAGCAAGCTAATCTGCATTCCCTTGTTTTACCAAATTCTCTTTAGATCTTGTCTTTGTGCTTTCTCTGTGTTGAACATACTGTCATGGAAATTGATGGGGGAGCAGGGCATTTCTAATTCAGGCATAGCATATCTGACCACAGAGTGAAGCTTCTTTCCAAGTCATCCTAATCCCCAATCCCGGAAGCACCTACTATGGCAACAGAGTGATATTCCTAAAGCAGCTATTCCCCTGGCCCCAAGAATGGGGCAGCTGTTTAATGTTAAATGCAGAGCAGTGTTTTTCTTTACACTGAGGTTGTTTCAAATTAATTTTGCTGTGTCCTTAAAGACGTCAGAAGGAAACTTTCATCCTATAACTCTAAATTAGCTTCAAACACAGGTTTGAAAAGACGCCAGGATTGTGACTTAATTCACTACAAGACCCCGTAGTAAATACAATGATCAAGTTTTCGGTTCATTGAGCATTCCTTTCACTTATAAACTCACAAGTCACTGTGCATAGTGTAATCTGTACTGTGCTGATCATCAACGGAGTCTAAAAATTCTGAAATCTGCCTGGGTCCCAGTAGAGCAAAATCTAGGCAGTTAATTCTGCCATGTATTTAATCCCAAATTTTATTAACTATTTTTGGTTATTTTAATTAATGCTAATGATTTTTCAGTTTTGATTTTTGTTGTTGTTTAATATGCACCAATCTCGTTTCTGTCCAGTTATATGCCTGGCCTCTTATGGAAACACTCTTCTCAGAGGTGCTAACGAGAGAGGAGTGGCTTAAACTATTTGATAATGTTTTCTCCAATCATCCGTCCTTCCTGCTGGTGGCAGTAGCGGCCTATTTAATTTGTTCACGAACTCCTCTGCTCCAGTGCAATATTAAAGGAGACCTTGAGGTGAGAAAAAAAGTTCAAATTGTGATTAATGTTAATTATGGAGGACAGCATTTTTCATAGTAATAAGCATGTTTATTTTTAATAGTTCATTGTTTAATTTTAAAAAAAACTGTACGTCCTTATTTTGTTTAAAAAATGTGACCCTTCAATAGAGACAGTCAGCTCTCTTTCTCTCTCTTTCTTTGTCTCTCTCTCTCTCTCGCCTGTTCTGTTTTTCACATTTAGACCCAACTGTTAATACCTTCCCTGGTTCACTGCTAACAATCACCCCTGTAACTCCACCCCAGGTCTCTCATTTTTTTTCTTTATTCTTTCATGAGATAAGGGTGTCTGTTGCCCACACATTGTTGTTGTCAACCACATTGCCATGGGTCTAAAGTCAGATGATGACAGATTTCCTTCCCTAAAGGACATTAGTGAATGAGTTGGGTTTTTACAACAATCAATGATAGCTTCATCGTTACCATTACTGAGACTAACTGAGCTGCCTTGATGGGATTTGAACCCATGTCCCCAGAGCTTTAGCCTGGGCCTCTGGATTGCTAGTCCAGTGAGATTACCATTATGCCACTAATATTGTCATTCTTATTACCATAGTAGACTCTCACTGCCCAATGTTTATCTATATGAGGGTTTAACCTAGGAGTGTGAGGATAGTATTGCTTTGTGGCCTTTTGCATATATATACCCTCAAACCCTCTGAAAGCAGAGCGAGCAAACACTTGATGAGATGGTGCCTGATATAAATGCTTTAGCTAGTTTACTTCACAGCATATAAATATACAACTGTGTATTTACTTATTTCAATTGGTATAACTTATCTTTGAATAATAGTACAAAATAATGCAGTTCGTACACTTCATTACTACATTGGGTCATATTGCCTGACTTAAAAAAGCTTCTTAACTACCTGTTTCAATTTAACCTTCACACAGGATCTTGCTGGACACACCTACCCCAGTGCTTTCAATTTAAAAAGAAAACTGCATGTGTCCCTGGGAATAATTTTATCCAACCCACTCAACAGAAATGAATATCATGGGGAGGGTTTTTCCCTGGGTGGGAGTGGTCAGGAAGCCGGCCTGCGATTGGGGCCAGACCTCGATTTCACACCGGCAGGCCAATTAAGGCCCCCCCCCACCCCGCCAAAGTGTGAAGCGCGCATGGCAGCACTCTGCACTCCCTGTGTGGGGCAGGTGGGTGAGAGTGCAAGTTTGCGCATGCGCGTGGGTGCATGCTGGAAAAGTTCCCTGAGGCATAGAGCTGCCTCAGGGAGATGATAAATTTAAAACATTAAAAATAAAGACTTTAAAAATGTTATAAAACATGCCCCCTTATTTGACTCTATCACATGAGCTGGGGCATGTTACTAATGATATGTTAAAATTTTTATTTTACTTTTTATTTGCTGTTGGAAACCTCATCCCACCCAAAGGTTGCTTGCCTGTTTCATCTGTCCGCCGACCGTAATGTTGGATGGGCAGCGAAAAATTTCTTTCTACTATAACACTAACATACAATAGCGTCAGGTGTGAAGTATGTGTCTAACCTGATCCTGAACTCTCCCTGTTCCCAACTGTCAGGTTAAGTTAAAATGCTCCCCTCTGCCTCAGCGTTCACAGCTAGAAAGGGATCAGAGATTTCCCAGTGCACTGGGTGTGAATTTTTTATTGATTGCTGAAACAGGCTGATAAATTGCTTATTATTTACAGTCTATGGGAAAACACCATCTCGGAATTTCACTACCATCTTAAATACCTTGCATCCCTTTTATTCAAAAGTGTATGAATGCACTATGCTTTAAAATCCCAACTAACTTTTTCTAAATCCTTTCTATAGGTGGATAGATAACCCCAAAAAAAGTCCCAAAACGTGATAATCACTTACCAAACAGCTTCGTCCCAGGCTACTGCCGGTGTAATTCTCACCCAAATACCAAATAGAGATGGTTAGATTTTTCTGTCACACTCTGGGAAGATACCTGTCCTGCAGCATACAGCATAGAATGGTGGGGAAATGATCTGCATGCTTCAATAGCCCAGGAGTCCTGGCTACCCAGTGCTGGACTGTTATTCTTATTTTATGTTTCTCTCTAGTTGATGTGAGATTGGAGCTTGCATCTTCAGTTTGTGTTAGTATCAACATGTGACTGAGAATTCCTGCAGTAAAAACTGAACAGCTTCAGACTTGAAAAGAAAGGAAAAAAAATAAAAAACTTGAATTTATATAGCACCTTACACCACCACAGGATGTTCCAAAGTGCTGTATAGCCAATGATGCTTTTTTTTTAAGTGTAACCACGGTTGTAATAATATAAGAAACACAGCAGCCAATTAATGCTCAGCAAGCTCCACAGACAACAATGTGATAATGACCAAATCTGTCTTTTGTGATGTTGCTTGAATGATAAATATTGGTCAGGATACTGAGACAACTCCCCAGCTCTCCTTCAAAACAGTGCTGTAGGATCTTTTATATCTACCTGAGAGGACAGACTGTTCCTCGGTTTAATGTCTCATCGGAAAGACAGCACCTCTACAGTGCAGCATTCCCTCAATACTGTACTGGGAGTATCAGCCTAGATTGTTGTGCTCAGGTCCTGGACTGGGACTTGAATCCACAGCCTTCTGACTCAGAGCTGAGTGTGCTACCCTGTGAGCCACAGCTGACCCAAGGCAAGAAGATTTTGGATCCATTGAATACTGCCTTATAGTTTTTACCACACCCATGGTGGTAGCGTTATCAGTTTGGTACCTGAATACATTTTGTAATTAAACACAATCAGTCCCATTTGCAATGATACATGTGAGATTGTTATAAGTAGGTTGAGTGGTTCTGCAGCATCTCATCCTATTATTATAAAAACATTAAAAGATAGGGTCAGTAGTGAAAAATATTTCTCCATCTCAGTCCTAAGTACCCCTTATGCTGAGATTATGTCCCCTAGTTCTAGAGTCTCCAGCCAGTGGAAGCAGCACTTCAGCATCTAACTTCTCAAGCCCTCTTAGAATATTGTATATTTCAACGAGATCGCCTTTTATCAGCGTTCCATACAAGCTGCACAGCAACTCAATCCTGCACAGACCATTTACAAGTTGCTGCGCAAAAAAATGTTGAACTTAGATTGCCAGGTGTGCTTCCCCCAAAAAATTAGAGGGTACATTGCCCCTCATTCTTCTAAATTCCATAGTGTATAGTCCCATTCTACTCTATCTCTCCTCAGAGGACAAGCCACTCATCCAGAAAGCAATCTGGTTCATAATTAAACCACACAGAATTCAGAAATAGCAGCAGCTGAAAATAAGTCCTGTATAGGGACAGAACAGCTGGGATCTGCTTGATCCCAAGAGTCCAGACCCAGCGGGTGTTCTGAGAGAGGAAAATGGAACGAGGAATTGTCCTGGGAGGTGGAACTATTTCAGTGTTGATACTGAATGCATACACTTCACCAAAAGCAGAAAGGAAGATGATCTGTATTCTCAATGTTAATGACTCTGAAGCCCTGTCATTGTGATTTTACAAAGTAATGCTCTTTCAGCCAAAAGTTCTTGTAACCCTATGTAAAATTGTTGTGTATGGCGTGTTTGGAAGTGTGAGGTGAAGGGAGGAACTAATGCGAATTTTATACATTATCTGGAAAATTCAAACAATCTTTTATCTGAAGTAGCATTTCTTCCATCACCGTAACAACCTGGACCTAAGTGCCGTGATCAAAGAAGCATACCATCTTATGGATACCACACCTGAGGATATCAACCCCAAACGCATGTTGGATGACTTTGTACCACTAACCAAAGGGCAGTATCCAATATTTAACAAATATCCAAAGTTTGTTGTTAACTACCAGACTAAAGAACGTGAGAAGATCTGGCATGAGGAGTTGGATTATTTAAAAGAAAGGTAAACACAAAAGTGATAATTAAGAGGAGTTTTGTTTTTTCGCCATTTCTTTTAGACAGTGTAACTACCGATGCGGAAGTAGACACTAGAATTGTATGTTTCCACTACAAACTTAGCATTGGTGTGAAAACAATTTCACCTTCAGGCAGACAATAAACCTGTGTAGTGTTTAGTTGTTGCTGTCTCAACTGATTCAGGGATGGCTTGAGCCTTCCTCCTCCTGAGAACTTGCTACTCCAACTCAGTTTGGGCCTTGTCTCTGCATTTGAGCTGCATTGTGCTCTAACTGCAACATCGATGCAAAGTGAAACTACCTAGCATTGATGTTACACTTGTAGTATGGATGCACCCTCAGTAGTTCATTCAAGTTAAAATCATTCAGTTTTTATATATGATGGGCATGCAAGAATACTCCATTGTTGAGTTCTCATATTTTTGCTCATTTGGAAAGATTTTTCAAATTACGAGTTACTTCATTAAATTAACCAGGAAGTAGTTTCACAGTATATAAAACTGTCACTTCTAAAACTAGCTGATGCTTAACTGGTGAACCTTTCAGATACATTGCCTGATTCATCACTGAAGTCTTTTAGCTTTTGTTTAAAAGTTCTTCCAATTTCCAAAGATGTCCCAAATGATATATTTGCTCCAGCTGTATATGCTCATGGTGGGACCTCAACATCTGTCGTGAATCTGGCATTGACTTTAGACTGCAGTCTGTTTCTCATTGCTGGTTCGTTTGATCATATTTTGGAGGCTGGGACCTGGAAAGTGTAAATCTGTGGGCCAGAAATTTCCCCCCATTGTGGTGGGAGGGGGTGGTGGGTCAGCGCGAACCCAATGCCGATCGGCACCCCCGGTCAGGGACACGTCGCCATTTAACATGGGCGGGCCAATTAAGGCCCACCCAGCGTGATGCTCTCCCGGAAGTGCTGAGCGTTCCCTGTGTGGGGGGGGGGGGATTCCCTGAGAGGTTCCCTGAGCTCTTTTGCGCAAGCGTGGGAAAGAGCGCAGAGATCTCCGAGGCACAGAAGTGCCTCAGGGAGACATGTTTCCGTGCTTAAGTTTTAAAGAAATGTTTTTAACACTTTTAAAACATGTCCCCTCATGTGACACTATCACATGAGCTGGGACATGTCAAAGAATAAATGTATATATTTTTATTAGATTTTTAAAACATTTCATGAAACCTCATCCCGCCCGTGGATGAGGTTTCATGAAAAGCGTGATGGCCACCTGGCCTCTTTGCCTGCCCCCCAACCTTAAGATTGGACGGGCAGCACATTAACTTGAATTAATTAGGTTTTAAATGGCCTTAATAGGCCTTTGACGGTTCGGCGGGTGAACCGAAAATCTAAATGACACAGTGACATTGGGACACCCACCCAGCGTCACTACGCGTCATTTTACGTGTCGACGAGCAGGCCCCAACCCCACTCACCGTGGGAAAATTCTTCCCATGGAGTATGCTAGGCAAAGACTTTTAGTTAGTTAACGAGATCACCCACATAGAAACAGCAAGAGACCATTCAACCCCAACCTGCTCTATCACTGTTAGATCATGGCTGATCAGAATCTCAACTCTATTTACCAGCCTTGGTTCCATATCCCTTCATACCCTGGCCTATCAAAAATCTATCACTCAATTTTGTAATTTTCAGATAACCCCTCCCAGGCTCAACAGCTTTTTGTGGGGTGAGTGTTCCAGATTTTCAAAACCCTTTATGTGATAAAGTGCTTCCTGACGTCACCCCTGAAAGGCCTCTCTAATTTTGAGGTTATGTCCCTTGTTCTCTACACTCCTATCCTCTGATTGTAATGGCCTAAATTCAGGCTCTCGGGTACATCAGGGTTCCATATACCAGAGTTAAGGACCAAGTTAAGAAGACAGGTAGCCCAGACCAGGCTTGTATTTCCTTGATTATAGGTGATTAAGCAGCAATTCTAATTGGTGCTTAAGATGATGAAAAGACTGCTGCACAGGATGGAGAAAAAATCTGATTCCTTTGGTGGGCGAGTCCAGAACAATAAGGGAGCTTAAAATTAGAGCTAGGTCATTCAGGGGTGATATCAGGAAGCACTTTTTCACTCAAAGAGTAATGGAAATCTGCACAACTGTCCCCCAAGAAGCTGTCGAGACTGGGGATGAATTGAAAATTTCAGAATTGAGATTGATGGATTTTTGTTGGGTAAGGGTATTAAGGTTCAAAACCAAAGTGGGTAAATTGAATTAAAATATATATCAGCTTTGATCTAACTGAATCATGGAACATTCTCAAGGGTCTTAGGGACGTCCTCCTATTCCTGTGCATATTGACAAGATCTCATTTTTGGGACAATCACTTGGTAATCGGTAGCTCTGCTAAAGGTCGGGCAAAAACACTGGCCTAGCTGACTCATTTATTTTTGCTCTCTGTTTGTGGTCTGTTCAGGCAGTTGGCACATGGGCTGCAAGCTGAAAGTGTTAAGAGGCAGGCTGAGAATGCAGCCTGGTACCGGCAACAACAGTTACTGCAGGAAGCTGAGGAGCAGAGGAGAAAGATCCTGCTTGAAGAGGAACAAAAACTTGTAGAACAGAGAGTAAGGTAATCTGCACTTGTGTTCTCAGTTTGGAATAGCTTATGCTATTGTAAATACAGCCATTATATGGAATTGTAACCTATCTCCAGTGTGTTTTATATTTGGTCTGTCGCATATCTACCTATCAGAAGCTCTCAACATACAATTATATATATTATATTGCACATTGCTGTTATTCAGCTGCTATCACAAGGGCTGTTGCATCCCAAACTGCGATGGCTAGCTTTAGATGTACTGCAGTCAAGCTCCCATATGCTGATCAGATTTTTTCTCTAGATAACTTCTCTTAATTACTTCTTATGTCCCCATGAATTTGGCATGGCAAGAAAAAGCATCAGAAACAGTTGAGCTGTTTTATGTTTTGTATTCTTACTTGCATTGGACACACTTTGCTTTACATCCTTCTCTTTCCACTCTCTGAAGCAATAACTTATGTTGGGAATGGCTTTACCAGTGAAGCAGCCTGTTGACTAAATGGGCATTCTTCCTTTGAGAGCCTAGAATGAGAGTGTGAGATTATTTGATCGTGAGGTATTGCAGCTGATCGGATACGTGAGCCCATCAAAATTAGGCTGACAATTCAAGCAGCACTGAGGGATTGCTTTCATATGCTACAGTTGCATCAATTCAGTGACGAAATTCTGTTCCCTCAGGAATTGATGCTCTTTCACAATGTTAAGTTAATGAATTCATCAAAGCTGGGTAATCATTTGCTTTCTTGTACTCTGTTAAATTAACTTCAAGAAAATAAGTAAAAAGAAAGAATTTCAGTCTTTCACAGCCTTGTAAGGTCCCAATATGCTTTACAGCCAGTCAAGTACCTTTGGATTGTGATGTAGGAATTGTGTTGGCCAATTTGTACACAGCAAGGTCTCTCGGACATTAAAGAGGTAATGACCAAATAATGATAAAGAGCTATATGTTGATTAGGACTTCAGCAAGAACTCCCTAGTTCCTCTTCGAGTATTGGCATAGAAGCTTTTACATGCAACTGAGAAAGCAGAAAGCTTTAACCTCTCAGCTGAAGGACAGCACCTCCACCAGTGTAGCACTCTCTCATTACTGCGCTGGGAGCGTCAGCCTGGAATTTGTGCTCAAGTCCCTAGAGTGGGGCTTGAACCCACAACCTTCTGACTCAGAGGGAGGAGTGCAACCCACTGAGCCATGGCTGTCACTTGAGTCAGCCATAAGTCTATTGACGTTACTAATACCACATCGTTCCACATTTGTTCCTTGATAAAAGTAAATGGACAAATTATTATTGAATGGCAAGTAATCCAAATGTACATTTTGAATGTAATTCTAAACATTAATTTCCTGAAAAGTATAGGAGCTTAGCCAGTCTATTTAATATTGCATTCTTTCCCTTGAAGGCTTGCCGCTATGAAGCGTGAATTGAAGGTAAAAGAACTTCAGGTCTTGGATGCAGCACACAAGCGCTTCCTGAAACATCAGCAGGAACAACAAAAATCTGAATTAAGGCGGCTTGATGATGAGATTGATAGGAAGGTCTGTGTGATTGAAGTTTACTTTTTGTTCTTATCAGTTAACGTTAATTTGTGTGAGAAACTTGACTCAGCATATTTTGTTGGTCTGTCTTTAAAGCTTTAGTTTCCAACATTATGCTATTCACTCCATTTTCCGACTTTTAACTTTCCGCATATTCCCTGGGTAGGTTGCCGTCTTGTTGCCAGGTCTTAGCCACTCTATAACTAGCTATGAAAAGGTATATGAGCAACCCAAGCACTCCTGCTGTTATCTTTTTTTGAGCTGAACGCAAGAGTAAAGATTAGTTGACTTAGCTGTTCAAAGTCTGCACACAATGGATCAACTCACTTTGGTTTTACTATCAGAATGCAGCTACAAAACTAGTTACAATTTTTTTACGAACTGTTGCAAATATTAAAATTTTCATCCTTGTTTTCAAATCCCTCCCTGGCCTCGCCCTCCCTATCTCTGTAACCTCTTGCACCCCACAACCCTCCAAGATATCCTCTAAATGTGGCTTCTTGATCATCTCTGATTTTTATTGCTCTGCCATTAGTAATTGTGCCTTCAGCTGCCAAGACTCTAAACTCTGGAATTCCCTCCCTAAACCTGCTGCCTCTTTACCTCTTTCCTCCTTTACAGCACTCCTAAAAAGCTACCTTTTTGACCAAGCTTTTGGTCACCTGCCCTAATATCTCCTTATGTGGATCAGTTGCCACATTTTATTTTATACTGTGCTTGAGACACCTTGAGACGTTTTATTACATTAAAGCACTCTACAAATTCAAGCTGTTGTGGTCCCACTTAGTCTTTCCCTTTGTAAACATGATGTTAAACAGTGATATCCTGCATAGAGAAATAGTTTGTTGCAATGTTACATATATAATACTTTCCTAATTTACCTTGAATTGTGCACTTTGTATCATTTTCTGCCCATACCATTCATCAATCTACCTAAGAGGGCTATTTATTAACCTGCTTCCAGTTGGTTGGTAATAGCAATCTGGGCTGACGTTTCCCTCTCCTCCCTGTGGAGGATGATTGTGGAGAGTATCAGCTCTGCTGATAACATGGCTGAAGTCAGAAACACTTGACTTCAGGCTTGATCCTCCAATCCTCACCTCCACCTCCACCTTTGCTCTCCACCGAAATCATTGTTGTTTCATGTGTGTTGGTGCTCATGTGTTTTATTGAAGTACAAAATGTGGTCTCTCTTTTTGGTTTTAAGGTTGCTCTCCGAAGCAAGGAAACAGCTGCCTTAATTCAGGACATTGAAGTCAGAAATATGGAACTGGACATGCAAAAAAAAATATTTGAGCAAGTATGCAATATTCATATCTACCATGTTCACTATAATGTATGTCTGAAATATGAGCACAGCAAAGAAGCTAAATGTTAGTCCATCATTATTGAATTTTTTTAAGGTTAGTTGGTAAAAAGCTTAATGGCCGTCTCTGGTTGCCTCCAACCGAATAAATGTATTTTTAAAATGTTTGCTCAATTCAGCCCTTAATTGCAGGCTTGTTAGCTGATGTGTCTGTATGTACTGTAGACTTTGTTTATTCTTGAAGCATGTCTCACTTTACAAAGAAAATGCCAAGAAATGTATGCATTCTTACAATCTAAAACACTTCAATGATATTTTGGTTATTTGAGAGATTGACTATGTTCTATGTACCATATGGTGTGTACGCATCCTCGCATCCTATGGTTCAGCTATCTCTGGTTTCAATAACCGAACTAAAACATAAAATTGTGCAGATTATTAAAATAATTCCATGCTACTGTAACAAAAATACAATTGCAGCAACTTGCCAAGGATCAGGAGACTGTGATGCGGGGTGTGAAAGGACACTTGGATACCAATTGGATCAAGGCAGATGTTGAAGAACAGAAGTTTAAGAGGGTACTGGAGATGGACCAAGATCCAAATGTTGAGGATTATAAGGTACATTGTATGCAGTTCCCTGTAATAATGGTTGTTTGCTATTGCTGTTCAGGCTCCCTCCCAATTTTATTATTTCAACCTTACAGCAAATGCTGTAATTAGACGCACATCTCACATGATCGGAAGCTGCACCTTTGTGCATCCTGTGTATCTTTCAATAGGATGCTGTGCACTGGAGCCTGCCCACCATATACACCTGCCCTGAGCAATAGGTAGAAAAATACCGTGTGGCAATCGCAGTTTACCTAAGATAATGACATTTATAGATACAGTATTATGCAAAAGAATACACAACGATCAGCTTAAGTTACATGCTACAAAGTATCTCCAGAACTAGTAATTGTATGGGTTGTAAGAGTCAGTAAAACCTTGTCACTGACTAGGTATAACCCATCCTATCAAATGGCATAAAGGTGGTTACAGCCATGGCGTCGCAACCCCTCACTGTTAATCAGCCTCCAAATCCTTCCACTATGTCACCAATATGAAAAAATGAAAAGAACAACAAAATACGGTTAGAATTTTCTGTAAGTCAGAAATTTTTTTATATATATATAAAGCTGGGCTATGTGTGTTAATATTAAGCATTTTTAGTGAGAGGGCAAGTTGTGCATGGGGACAAAACTATAATGGAAATTCAGTCTATCAGCGTTTGAATTCCTTATGCTGTAGTACAGCTGACATATCACTAACATACACACACGAATTTACGAGAAGCAACCAGTTTTGTCACATTATTTTCAACACCGTTGTGACAGACACTGATCTGACTCTGAATTGCTACTGTAACAATCGCAGTTGATATGAATTTAATGTTTTGCCTGGAAAGTATTTCTTTACAAAGTATACTCCTGGCAAATGTTTTGAAAATCTTTTGTACCCTGTCCGGGTACTTAAAGCCTACGGAGAATGTGTACTCTTTCTCATTATTGTAAATTTGTTCCATTGCTGAGCAGAACAATGAAGAGGAGTTAGCCACAGCTGATCAGCTGTCTGCCGCAGTTGGCTGGCAAGCACAGATGCTGCACAAGCAAAGGGTGTACAATTTGGATCAGAAGAAATGCCAAACACAGTTGGCACACCTTGCCAGTGAGAGCAGAGAAAGGGAGACCAAGCTGTTGCAGATGACAAAGGAAGTTGAAGGCAAACGGGTGAGTATGTCAAGTGTGAAGTTGGAACATATCTGTAAAATGGGCTTTCTAAGCACCAATGCTTTAAGTATAAATGTGCATGTCTCCATCTCACCCCTTCAGTTTAACTTGAGAATGAGAAAGGTGTTCCATTTGAAGGCAGCACAAGCATGCTTAATTATCTGATGACTTATAACATTTCAGAATGTTAGATTATATTAAAATTAGGCAAATGAATAAGAGTTTATACTGCCTGAATAAGTCCATGCTGGATATTTATATTGTAGATTGAACTATGGTATTTGTCCAGTCATCATTTTAATACAGGTATTTATCTTTTTGTCAGGTTTCCAATTACATTTGTGACACAGATGTGTAAAGATTATAAAGCTACAATGAGCCAAATGATAAGCATGCTTGAATTTCTATAATCATGCAGATTCTGACACTAGTAACTGGTCCCCAGCTCAAAAGATCAAACAACCTTGGGCTAATGTGTACTGGAAAAGTACATTCGTCAATTATATTAGGAACATAGGAGCACGAGTAGGTCTTCAGCCCTGCTCCACCTTCAGTGTAATCATGGCTGATCATCTACTTCAATGCCTTTTTCTCCACACTATCCCATATCCCTTTATGTCATTGGTATTTCGAAATCTGTCAAACTCTACTGTAAACATACTCAATGACTGAGCTTCCACAGCCCTCCAGGGCAGAGGATTCCAAAGGTTCACAAACCTCTGAGTAAAAAAAAAATCTCCTCATCTCAGTCCTAAGTGGCTTCTCCCTTATTTTGAAATTGTGTCCCCTGGTTCTAGACTCCACAACAAGGGGAAACATCTTACCTGCATCTACCCTGTCTATCCCTTTAAGTATTTTGTAGGTTTCAGTGAGATCACCCCTCAATCTTCAAATCTCTTAGGAGAATACAGGCCCAATTTCCTCAATCTCGCTTCATAGGACAGCCCCATCATCCCAGGGACAGGTTTGGTGAACCTTTGTTGCATTCTCTCTATAGCAGCAAAATCCTTCCTAAGGTAAGGAGACCAAAACTGCACACACTATTCCAGGCACAGTCTAACCAAGGTTCTATACAAATGAAGCAAGTCTTCACTACCCATGTACTCAATTCCTCTTGCGATGTAGGCTAACATACCATTAGCTTTCCAAACTGCTTGCTGCACCTGCATGTTAGTCTTCAGTGATTTATTGACGAGGACACCAAGGTCCCTTTGTACATCTACACTTTCTTACCATTTAAGAAATACTTTGCATATCTGTTCCTCCTACCACAATGGATAACCTCACAATTTTCCACAATATACTACACCTGCCATGGTCTTACCCATTCCCTAAGTTTGTCCAAATCCTCTTGAAGCCGCTTTGCACCTTCCTCACAAAACACAGCTTTGTGTCATCCGTGAACTTGGAAACATGACACTTGGTGCCCACATCCAAATTATTGATATAGATTGTGAACAGTTGGCGGCGGGGGGTAGTACTTATCCTTGCAGTATCCCACTAATCACAGCCTGCTAACATGAGAATGACCAGTTTATTCCTACTCTCTGTTTTCTGCCTGTTAGCCAATCCTTAGTCCATGCCAGTATATTACCTCTTATCCCGCATGCTTTAATTTTGCTAACCAACCTCCTGTGCGGTCATCCGTCTCTCCTTTCCTCCCCCATAGCCCTGCAGTTGTTGCCCCATTTGAATGTTAATATTCGCTCTCCATCCACATCTGGTGGGGGGGGGCTCTGAATCCAGATCATGATAAATTCAAGATCTTAATGTCTTTCCTAAAAAAAAAACTGTGGTGTCCAGAACTGGCTGCACTACTCCAGCTGAGGCCTAACCAGTGACTTATAACTTCTTTATTTGTATATGTACTTTTAACTTGCTTACCATTTCAAAATCAGTAGGGGAGAGACGTATGAATCACAGACCAAGTGCCCAGGTTAGGTTTGTGAATGCAGCCTACAACCGTTTGTTCAGTCATGTTATCCCAGAGGTGTAATTATCAATCACTAACAAATGGAGTCCACTGTTAGTGTTTTTAAAGTGGTTCTGAAATATTCCTTCAAGAAATCATTAGCAGCTCAATGCTGCTCTTGTGTTCAAAGAGCAAAGCCCAGTTTAATCCTGACGTTGGTTATTATCAACTAACCAAGTACATCAGTAATTTAGCATGTTGACTTCTAAGTGATTATCATAGGAATGGTGAATTCTATACGCTAAGCACTTTGGAACATTCTGAGTACATGAAAGGTGCTATATAAATGCAAATTCTGCCTTTTTACTTGCCAGTTTAACTTTTGCTTTACATTTTAAAGCTGGTATTGCTGATAATGTACAAATATATATTCTACAAAAAAAGGGACACAAAATTAATCAACTTAACTGAACAGTTCTGCAATTTAAACAGGTTTGACTCCCATAACAAGTTAAGGAGTTAGTTGCTTTGAATTATGGAGCAATTGCGGGGAATTCTCTACCCCAGATAGCTGTGGCGGCTCAGACATTATGTTCAAGACTGAGATCGACAGATTTCTACATACTGAAAACATCAAGGGACACAGGGATAGTGCAGGAAAATGGTGTTGAAGTAGAAGATCAGCCATGATCTCCTGCTCTATTTCTTATTTTCTTATGTATTTCATTTTGTGTGTGTGTGTGTGTGTGTGTTGGGGGAAGGGGTGGGGGTGGTAGGTGGAATAGGGAGGGGATTTTAGTTGAATTTTGGTGTAACTACAAAGCCTGTTTAATTTTGTTTCCTTGTGCAGTGGGATGAGGTTGTTGGAAGGCATGTTCAGCCAAAAGCATCACAGCAAGAGAGGGCTGCTGCTGAGGCTCAGAGACCCCCATTGTTGTTGGATGAAATGAGTCGAGCAGCGGAACATGATGGAGATCTGCACAAAAACTTATTTGGTAAACATCCAAATCATTCTTCAATGTTGTTGGAGGTATATAAGTCAGCAAAATGCTGGAAATGGATGGCTGGTTTGTTGGCACATGAAAGAAGGAAGGTTAACTCTCCAGGCGTGAGCCTTCAGCCCAGCTGCTGTAAAACCCTTTTCTTAAAGGACCGAGAAGTTAAGGCATGTGATTGCAGGGCAGGAACAATGAGCAAATGAACAAGAAATTCAAATCAACTGTTTTCACATAAGTGTTGGCAAACACTTCACAAAGCTCAAAAGAAATGTAAGCTATTGTTCACTGTGCAAAGTCATCTCAAACCAATTCAATATTTTGGTATTTAATATTTAGATCTTTGAGGAACACAGCAAGTTGGGTGGGCAGTCAGTGCTTCTGAAATGCAACGGTAATCAGCCAAATGTGAATCCTGTGTACTGTGAGAAGCCAACCAAATATAGGGAAGGTTTGATTTTTGTAGTACATTTAAGCTAAAGAAGTTCAACTGGAAAATGATTCCTTTTGACAAGCAGCTGTCAAAGCACTCTCTTCCCAAAATGATATGTGGGGCCTGAATTTTTCAGTCGGCATGTGGGAGTGAGCCCGGCACGTAAAATGACGCACAATGACGTCAAGCGTGCATTCCAATGTCATCGCGCTATCTCACAATGTTTCGCTCGGCGGGCGCGCGCCAGAGTCGGCAGTGCGCCCGTCGATAACTAATAGGCCTATTAAGGCCATTAACCAATTAATTAATATAATTGTTTCCACTCCCCATCCAACCTTAAGGTTGGCGGGCAGGCAAAAAAGCCAAGCGGCCTTCATGTTTTTTAGGAAACCTCATCTACGAGTGGAATGAGGTTTCCTAAAGCTTTTACCACTTAAATAAAAAAATTTTTCCTGAAATATAAAAACATATCACATCTCATGTGACACAGTCACGAGGGGACATGTTTCAATAAATTTTTAAACCATTTATTTATTTATTTCCAAAAGCGCTTCAGTCTCCCTGAAGCAGCTCCGTGCCTCGGAGATTGAAGCGCTCTTTCACGTTCATGCGCTGACCCCGCCTCTCCTTCCCCCCCCCCCCCACTATCCACACAGGTAGTGCTGAGTGCTAAGACTTGCGCCTTACACTGGGCGGGCCTTAATTGGCCCACCCGCGTAAAATGGCGGCGCAGAGCTGATTGTGGGTGGCAGCCGGCTCCGCAACCACTCCCGCCGATCCCGCCTGCCGACTGAAAAATTTGGGCCCTGGTGTTTTTTTTCCCTCGATATACCAGGTTGTAAGTTTCTGAGTTTAGCTAGACTCTTCAGTGACTGAGAAAAACCCTGTCAATAGAGGGATCATTCTGTCATTCTGAGTTGGAATCATGCTACACCAAAGGAGGCCATTCAGCCCATCGTGCCTGTTCTTTTGCACTGCTGAGAAGCCAATTAGTAGTGCCAGCAGAGCTCAGTAAAGGCCTGTCAATGCCTAGAATAAGACTTGTCCCGGTGGGGCAGAGGCAAGGGATGGAAGAATGGGATGAAACTAAATAATTTACCAAAATGAATGAAAAACAAAGGGAGCTTTCTGGTGTTTTTCAGCACGTGACACTTACTATGACACAGTCGATGGTAAAGGCTGAGTTGTTAAAATCCCAGAGGGGATCTCGAAACAACTGTCATAACCCATTTTTGAAATTTGTAATTTCGAGATGCAGACTTTGAATTCAGTTGGAATAAGACCACTGAGTCTTGTGGCTTTTATGTAAAACTAGATTATACATTTATTAAGTTAACAACTAATTAAACACATACACATGTCCACAAATTACTACCATAATAACTTTTAAGCAAATCCCCAAATTAATCACTCCCAGGTAAATCTTCACCAAGGCAACAATAACCCATAGACTTTAAACAGACACCAGGGAAAACACATTTGACCTTATGAATTCAAAATGAGGTCCCTTGAAATTTAGTTCCTTCGCAGACAGTTGTAGGCCTACAGGCTGGTTAGATGTTAAATGCCTCTAAATCACGCACACAAATTCCTCTCGGTTTATACCTAGCTTTCCCTTTGAATGTAAATTTTCCACTGTATCCTAGGCTTTTAATTTTACCTTTCCTAACAATAATATCCTTTCATTCCACCAATTTTATTAGTAATATAAAACATTGCTTGTCGTCTCCCAACTAGGTGCAAGATTTTACCCATTCTTTTGAATGGTTTATTCAACAAAAGCAAATTGCACTTTACCTTCTACTCCTTACATTAATTAATATCTCAAACTACTATAAATCAAAGCACCAAGACTAGTTGGCTTTAATCCAGTTAAAACACACACAGACACACACCTAGACACAGACCCTTACTAGAATTCTATTTAAAAAAAATAATTTCCAATAACCTTATACACATTAATATATCTTCATGACACACTGTTAATCACTGAACAACATTCTTGCTCCTCGTTTGAGGACAATACAGTATTGCTATAACGCTTTTAAATTGAACTCAGTGCAATGGTATGTGAGTTTGCCTTTTTTTTCTTCCCTAGAGGGGCTTTGTCACACAAGTACTAAATATCCAACGAAACAAAGAAGGGATCCATTACAAGGCAGTGGAGAGGAAAATCCTGGCAGTCTCTGTTTGAACAATGTGTCTTTGGACTCCTCTGTGCAGTGTAAGTGTGTGTTAGAAAGTTGTTGGTGTTCTTCTAGTTTGCAGTCCAAAGGCAGGTCCAACCCACAGCGCCACGATCTCTACCGTGAGTAGGGCAAGGACACAAGTCCTGAATCCACCCCAGCCAGAACAAGGATTGAACCCTGTGCTGTTGGAACCAAACTGATCCACACCAGCCATCCAGCCAACTGAGCCAACTGCAACCACGCCCCCCCCCCCCCGCCCAACAAGGAGTCCAAGTTGCTATGGCAACAGACACTTTTGAACATGTTGAAGTGTGGAGCTTGGATAGTGATGGTGGAGGCTCCAGTGTTCTTTCCATCACATGGCTAACCAGGAATCTCTCCTGCGCTTACTGCCTGCCATTGGCGAGAGCCAGAAGGATTTACAAGTTGATACTCAACCTTTTTGGCCATGTTATGAACGTACTTTCCTTGACCAGTTAGAAAGTTAGTTGCAACTTAATGAGAGCCATAATTTTGTTTTCAAATCAGCAAATCATAGAATAACTGCACAAGGAGAGAGGCCATTCAGCCCATTGTGTCTGTACCAGTTCTTTCAAAGAGCCACTCCAGTTAATGCCACTCCCTGCTCTTTCCCAATTTCCTTGCAATTGTTTTCTCCTTCAAGTATGTATCCAATTCCCTTTTGAAAGGTACTATTGAATCTGTTTCTACCGTCCATTCCAAATCCTAACTGCTCGTTGTGCAAAATGTCTTTCCTCATGTCACAAGTGGTTCTTTTGCCATTCACCACCTTCAAGCTGTGCCCTGAGCCATCTGAAACAGTGCCTCTTCATTTACTCTTCTAAACCCTTCACTAATTTAAACACCTCTATCAAATCTTCTCCCTACTTTTTCCTGTTCTAAGGAGAACAACCCCAGATTCTCCAGCCTGTTCACATAACTCCTTCCCGGATCAGTTCTGGTAAACTCTTGTTCTCTCTCAAGAGCCTTCACATCCTTCCTAAAGTTTGGTGTCCAGAATTTGGCGCAATGCGGCAACTGGAGCCGAACTATACTTTATATAAGAATAACTTCCTAGCTTTTTGTAGTCTGTATCTTTGTTAATAAAGTCCAGGATCTCAAATATTTTGTTAACCTACCTGCCATCTTCAAGGATTTTTGCTCAAACCCCACCTGCATCCCCCCAATCTCTCTTCTTGCACCCTCTTTCAAATTCTACTGTTTAGCTTGTATTGTCCTTCCTCATTCTTCTTACCAAAATGTGTTACCTCATGATTTCTCTGTTGAATTTCATCTGCCACATATCCAGCCATTCCACCACCCTGTCTTTGTCTTCTTCAATTCTATTATTGTCTCCTTCACCACCTACATGTCCAAGTTCTGTGTCAAGTGCAAATTTCAAAATTGTGCCCCTATATTCCCACGTCCAAGTCATTAATGTACATCAATAGCAGCAATGGCCCTAGTACTGAAACCTGAAGAACTCCACTATATATCTCCCTCCGGTCCGAAAATATAGTCATTCACCACAACTGAAAATACTGTGGATGCTCGGAACCTGAAATAAGAACAAAAAGTGTTGGAAGAACTCAGCCGGTCAGGCAGCATCGATGACTTGAGTTCTGATGAAAGGTCATAGACCTGAAAGATTAACTCTGTTTCTCTCCATGGATGCTGCCTGACTGGCTGAGTTTTTCCAGCATTTTTTGCTCTTATTTCTGTTTTCCATCCCTTAGCTAATTTTGTATCTCTGCTGCCACTGCCCTTTTTATTTCATTGTCTTCAATGTTGCTATGCTAGCAAGCCTAATCTATGGCCTTGGATTTCCTTTAATTGTCCATGCTTTTCCAAGTCACTGCTAGTTTTTGCCTGATTATTGTTTTTACAAAACGCTTCCCCACCACTGACAAGCAGGCCTGTCTTTGCCGGGTTTATTAGTTAGTCCCCTGTTTTTTTTTGAACGAGAACATAACATAATTTTGTGTAATTGAGTTTTAATCTATTTCTTTTACCACATATTCCATACTCAAGTTGTATCTAGCCTCAAATTCCACTGCATGCATGCTTTCTAACAACAAGTATATGTTGAAGCATTATTTCACCTGCAGTGATCCTGTCACTTCAGAATTCTTGCACAATGCTGATTCCTACTGATCCTTCAACTTGAAGTGAACATCATTGTACAGTACGAATCTTATTGAATAAACATTCATGCCTAAAGTCAGAGCACAAAAGAGTAGACTTGTGCAGTATGATCTTTTTGGACAGAAAGCTTGACGTGTTCTGACTTGTGAGCGTGCTGAAGTAGCACACGGTTTATTGAGCTCTTCCAAAACTCTGTTGCCTGTATCCTAACTCTCACCAAGTTCCACTCACATGTCACCCCTGTTCTTGCTGACCTACACGGGCCCCTGGTCAAGCAACACCTCAATTTTAAAATCTTCATTCTTGGGGTAGAATTTAATGTCCTCCCCCATGGTGAATTTGGTGTTTGGGGTGGGGGCCACTTAATGGGTGGGAGTGTGGCAAATTGGGATGCGCTGCCTTCCCCCTTCCTCAGCGATTAAGCCCATGGTGGGAAGGCTTGTGGACAGCCTCCCCACCTCACCACCAATTATGCCCACTCGAAGGCCTTATCCCGCTGTCGCCGACCAGGGAAAGTGTCCGTAGGAACTACTGGCTTATTGTGGACATCCAAACCCTTAATAGCAACTGGAGATGGACAATAAAATGGCCTAAATGTGTTGCTCGCACCCTGAGAATCCAGTTTTAGACAGGACAAGGTATGGACTCTCCAGTAACCCTCATTTGCTGATTTTGTATACTTTGTGTTGTTGTCACGTAATAAACTGAAATGGCACCTGACTGGAAAACAGGCTCCTTTGTCAGTGCACCAGCACAACTAACCAGAGGCAGGTACCACTCTATTTTAATATATTTCACCAGTTCTTTTGCACATTGACTGTAGGTAGAGTCCACAAGCAATAAAAGATTATCGGCCTCCCCCTTGCAGATGCATTCTTTTCTCAAATGAGCTTTTTTATACATACGTTTTGTTTGTTTTTCAGCCCTTGGCTTGCTGCATTTAACAGCATTTTTCTAATACCCATGCCAGTTCACATCCTAGCGTAAAGACTTACATGTATACAGCAACTGCCTCAAGGCAACCCAAAGTGTTTTACAGCCAACAAAGTACCTTGAGCTGCCCGCACTGCTTGTCTAATAGATGCAATTGACCTTTATTTTTTCAATTCGAAGATAATGACCCAAAGGCTAGTAACTCAATTGAATGGGACAAGAGAACATGGCATGACTTGCAGCCCCTAAGAGATTTGGAGTTTCCATTGCCTGTTTCTTCCCCACCTCTCCAACTTCCAGAAAAAAAATCATTAAATACAGCAGAATGATCATGTCCACATCTGTTTTCAGTGCTGTACATTTTTTTGAAGATTCTTCTGCAGAGAAAACCATGAAACTGTGGGATGTTGACCCTTCCCTAATATTTTGTTTTATTACTGTAGTGTCTTTAGACAGAGGAAGGGCTGACCTGGAAAGCAAAGAGCGTGAATTAATGACTGGAATACAAGAGCTGAGACAAAAACTAACAACGCGGGCTCGTCAGAGATATTCCACCAGCTCCCTGGCAGATGAGATGATATATACTCATTATTAAATGACTTTTCAGTTAAAATGCAATCTATATATTAATATTTATTAGTACTTAACTTTTGGTGCAATACTCTGTTGATTACTCTTCTGTTTTGATCAGATTGATATGAAATCAAGTTTAATTTTGTAGTTATGTACAGTGTGATTAAGATGTGCATATCATGATTCTGTTATTATTAAAAGTTGCTGCTATTGTACAGAGTTGGCAATAAAACCACAGGGAATTTTTAAGGTAGTTAAAAATTTGCTAATTTTAAAAGATGCTGTGTTCTCATGCCTGTGTAATTGAAGCTTTTCTCTTTAATCCCTTTCTCCCGCTCTGGAGGATTGTAGTGATATGCACATGGTTGCTGCAGTTCAAGGCTCAGCTAGGTTGACTTATCCCTTGGGTAAATGAGATTTAGGGCAGTAAAGAACTGATTAGGCTCAGAACCCAGGACATTACTTGTCAGCTGAGGGATGGTCTCAAAGTTGGAATCCCCAGGTCTAAAGAGATGTTAAGTAAGGCAAACGACATGCAGTTTGTCCTTTCTATATGAAAGCTGTGACTGTTAATTCCCAGTAGTACAAGGCATCCCAAGCCACCACTCCACAATGTATCAACATCTGTAATTGACTTTTAAACAGAAACTCCCACTAATTGTCAAAATTTGACTTGTGTCCTCCCAGGCTGTTGGACAACCAACACTTAGAGGCACCTTCCATTGCATTATTTCCCGTCCTGTACTATGACCACAAGGCTGCCCTGCCACACAGCAGGTGCTGTTAACAATCTTAAAAGACTTTCCTCCAGTGTAACACCCTTCCCTATGTCACATGCTGTTTAACTGACATCCTACCCTTATTTATGTACTCTCTGGGAAAGTTGCACAGGTTTCAAATGATGTATTACCAGCACAGAAACAGCCATTTTCCCAACTGGTCTATGCTGGTGTTTAAGCTCCACACAGGCCTCCTCCCAATTTACTTCATCTCACTTTATAAGGATGCCCCTCTATTCCTTTCTCCCTCATGTGTTTACCTAATTTCCCCTTAAATGCATCTACACTGTCCACTCAACAACTCTCTGTGGTAGTGAGTTTCACGTTCGCACCACCCACTGGGTGAAGAAGTTCCTCCTGAATTCCCTGTTGGATTTATTGGTGACTGTAGCCCATGGTTTTGGACTCCCTCACAAGCAGAAACATTTTCCCTATATCTTCCCTAACAAACCCTTGAAGAGGTGGGTGTCTTTGTTGGATACTGGGTAAATAAAGGCTGTACCCTCTGGTGATTGGGTCAATAACCAGAGGTCGTAGATTGTAAAACCATTGGCAAAAGACCTGGAGGGGAGATAAATAATGTTTTCAGTCAGAGTAATTGGGAATCTGGAATGTTCTACCTGAAAAGGCAGTGGGTGCTGATTCCATAAATAACTTTGAAAGGGAGTTGGACCGTACTTCAGGACGAGGAACTTGTGTTATGGATAAAAGACAGGAATGTGGAACTAGACATGAATATTCTTTCAAAGAGCCAGAACAGGCTCAGTGGGCTGAATGGCCTCTTTGCTGTCAATTTCCATACATTGAAAATCCATAAGGCTTGAGGAGACTGCCCTTGATTCGCAATTTAGTTGGTTACCCGCTGCTGGCAGGCATATAGCTGTAACCCCCACCACTGAAGCTGCTTCCCTGAAAATAGGCCAGAGGTAGGAACATGGCAGCCAACCAGCTGGTCACATCAAATTGTCAGCATGCTCACCCCCAAACCCTCCCCGCCCCCCTCTGACTCTGTGACAAAATCCTGGCCCTGGTGTCTAAATCCTACTGACTTTGGATATTGGATTCCAGCGTTTGCTTTGCAAAGTTGCACAAGAGGAAGCATGTCGATGCCAATGGTGTGAAGGAGCTGAATTAGGATCAGTGGGTATTCTTCAAACTGGCCTGTTTTAGTGAATTAATCACTTATATAATCACAGCTATTTGCTTTAATTCAGCCCTCATGCACTTTCAGCCTCAGTAACTCTTCCAATCCAGTTGTTTCAATGATGGAATCTGCATTCACCATTCCAAAACAGATATTTTACAAAGATGATGGTAGCAGTTAATTGTGTGTTCCATGATTTCTCATTAGCTGAATGCTTGTGGTGTGGAGCTAGTAAAAAGTCCAGGATTATCCCTGGTTTGAGCTCGGTTGTGTTAACTTGGCCATTTATTCTCACTGGAGTGACAAGTGAAGCTACTCCAGTCGGGTTCTTGGCTAGATGGGACTGAAATGGTGTGTGTGGGAACACGATAAGGTCTGGCTATGATGGCCTCCAAGTTCAGAAAGCAGCCAACCGTCAGTGCCTAGACTCGTTCATTAAGAGTAGCTCAGGCAAGATAAGAGTACCCAGGATACGTAACCACAGAGGCAGCCAGAGCCTTCAGAAAAGGAGGGAGAAAAGCTGAACACAGGGGTGTTGGGAAAGTGGAGCTTGTAGCAAGTTAGAATTTGAGCAGCGGAGACATGAATGAGCTCAAGTTTAAGGAGGGTGGAAGATGGGAGATTGCCAAGGAGGGAGTTGGAATTTTCAAGTCTGGAGGTTGCAAAAGAAAGGATGAGGGTTTCAGCAGCAAGCGAGCTGACACAAGGGTAATCAGAAAGTGAATATAAGTCAATTTAAATATTGTAGTATTTCCAAAATACTTTCCCAAATGTCTAAGATGCAAGTTTTACTTGGTGGAGTGTGAATTATGTGACAATAGGTGTTGGTAAGGAGAATGTTGAGCTGATGGCAGATTCAGAGCCCTAACCCACACAGATGGATGTTCCCACAAGTTGTTACTGAAACACCTTTGCAGAGTTTATACAACCTCAAATTAAATATCCCCTTTGCAGAGTTTGTACAACCTCAAATTAAATACCCCCTTATATACTTTATGACCTTGAACAAACTTTGAATGTTGCATAAATGATTTAAACCTGTCAGTACAGACATATGTCAGTTACACAAGTAATTGATTGGTACAGGAGTGGCTGCAATGAATTAAAGCTTCTCAGGCAGGTGTTGAATTGAGCATACAGCAAGAATGGAATGTTGTATGTAGACAGGCATCTTCCCATCAAAATAATATAAATGCAATTCTGATTCAATGGAGTGAGCATTTAGAACTGTTGGGACAAATATATTTTAATCCACCAGTTCCTTTGTTCCCATTTTAAAGGTTAATCTCATTCATTGGTCTGGTGCATTTCCTCAGAGCATCATGTGCTGTGGGATACAATGGAGCAATGATGAAACATGGAGATGAGAAAGCTGCAACGAGTAAATCTCTTACAATGGCTTCTCTTCTCGCTCAGTGCATCATTCCAAGACATGATAACATTCACATGTACACTGATAGCAATCAGTTCTATCTTGTCACCACCTCCCTCGCCCCTCCACCCGACGCCCCCCCCCCCCCACAAACCCACCATCTTTAAATTGTCAGATTGCTTGTCTGACATCAAGTCCCGGATGTGTTGCAATTTCCTCCAGTTAAACATTGGGAGGACCAAAGCTATTGGATGAGCCCTCGTCACAAATTTCATTCCCTGATTGCCAATTCCATCCCCCTCCCTTAGACTGTTCACAACTTTGTGGTCCTATTTGACCCTGAGTTAAGTTTCCAATACGGAATCCCCTCTCTCACAAAGACAATCTGTTTCTACCTCCATAACACCCCCTGACTCCAGCCCAGCCTCAGTTCACCTGCTGAAGCTCTTATGCAGCAAGATCTCACGTACAGCAAAGTGATGATGACCAGCTAATAGGATAGAGTTTCCACAAATCCTGCCCAAATAGGGACGGTTTTGAGAAGTGACTTTTTTTCTCGTGTTTCTGCTGAAACTCAGTTGCTCGTCACTGAATATAAAACCTGCCGTGGGCCAGAGCGATCAGGTTTTTTAGTACGCCATTTTGAAAAATAATTCATTTGAAGAAATATTTCTTGATTTATTTGTTGAAGTTTGCCTAGGACTGCTGAAAATGGGGTGATGAGAAAAAAAAACCTTTGAATAGTTCAATTTTAAATAACTCAAAATGACTTTAGCTAATGTGTCTTTATATGTTTGTTCAGTTATATTAGTGTGCAGTGGTTCCTTAGGAAAGAAAAAAAAAGTTCAAAAATGCACCTGTTGGTGTGCTTTTGGAGCCTCCTTAGAGGTCTTGCAAATGAGTGCAGTTAATGCCATTCTGAGAGGGGAAGGGCGGGTGGGGGTGCGGTCCATTTTGGGTGGGGCTTGCTTCTATAGCGCAGTGATAAAAACAAAAGATTGTGGATGCTGGAAATCCAAAACAAAAACAGAATTACCTGGAAAAACTCAGCAGGTCTGGCAGCATCAGATTTCTTACCTTGTCTTGATCTTTTCATTGAGAACTGTCGGCGCGACATTACTCGTCTCAATTTTTCTGCTCCTCTCACCAATTCTAATCTCTCTCTCTCTGAACTTACTGCACTCCGTTCTCTCAGGTCCAACCCTGACATTGTCATCAAACCCGCTGACAAGGGTGGTGCTGTGGCTGTCTGGCGCACTGACCTCTACCTCGCGGAGGCTGAGCGTCAACTCGCAGACACTTCCTCCTACCTCTCCCTGGACCATGACCCCACCACTGAACATCAAGCCATTGTTTCCAGGACTGTCACTGACCTCATCTCTTCTGGGGATCTTCCTCCCACAGCTTCCAACCTGATAGTCGCCCAACCTCGGAGGGCCCGCTTCTACCTCCTACCCAAAATCCACAAACAGAACTGTCCCGGTAGACCGATCGTATCAGCTTGCTCCTGCCCCTCATTATCTTGACTCCCTTCTCTCTCCCCTTGTCCAGTCCCTTCCCACCTACATCCGTGATTCCTCTGACACCTTACATCACATCAACAATTTCCAGTTCCCTGGCCCCAACCGCTTCCTCTTCACCATGGACGTCCAATCCCTCTACACCTCCATCCCCCACCAGGATGGTCTGAGGGCCCTTAGCTTCTTCCTCGAACAGAGGCCCGAACAATCCCCATCCACCACTACTCTCCTCCATCTGGCTGAACTTGTTCTCACACTGAACAATTTCTCCTTTAACTCCTCTCACTTCCTCCAAATAAAAGGTGTGGCTATGGGTACCCGCATGGGCCCCAGCTATGCCCTGTCTCTTTATTGGGTATGTGGAACATTCCTTGTTCCAGTCCTACTCCAGCCCCCTTCCACAACTCTTTCTCCGGTACATCGATGATTACTTCGGTGCTGCTTCATGCTCTCGTCGGGACGTGGAAAAATTTATTAATTTTGCTTCCAATCTCCACCCCTCCATCATTTTCACATGGTCCATCTCTGACACTTCCCTTCCCTTCCTTGACCTCTCTGTCTCAATCTCTGGTGATAGACTGTCCACCAATATCCATTACAAGCCTACCGACTCCCAAAGCTACCTCGACCACAGCTTCCTGTAAGGACTCCATCCCATTCTCTCAGTTCCTTCACCTCCGTCACATCTGTTCTGATGATGCTACCTTCAAAAACAGTTCCTCTGACATGTCTTCCATCTTCCTTAACTGAGGTTTTCCACCCACGGTCGTTGACAGGGCCCTCAACCGTGTCCAGCCCATCTCCCGCGCATCTGCCCTCACGCCTTCTCCTCCCTCCCAGAAACATGATAGGGTCCCCCTTGTCCTCACTTATCACCCCACCAGCCTCCACATTCAAAGGATCATCCTCAGCCATTTCCGCCAACTCCAGCATGATGCCACCACCAAACACACCTTCCCTTCAGCCCCCCCCCCCCCGTCGGCATTCCGTAGGGATCATTCCCTCCGGGACACCCTGGTCCACTCCTCCATCACCCCCTACTCCTCAACCCCCACCTATGGCACGTCCCCATGTCCACGTAAAAGATGTAACACCTGCCCCTTCACTTCCTCTCTCCTCACCGTCCAAGGGCCCAAACACTCCTTTCAAGTGAAGCAGCATCTCACTTGCATTTCCCCCAACTTAGTCTACTGCATTCGTTGCTCCCAATGCGGTTTCCTCTACATTGGAGAGACCAAACGTAAACTGGGCGACTGCTTTGCAGAACACCTGCGGTCTGTCCGCAAGAATGACCCAAACCTCCCTGTCACTTGCCATTTTAACACTCCACCCTGCTCTCTTGCCCACATGTCTGTCTTTGGCTTGCTGCATTGTTCCAGTGAAGCCCAACACAAACTGGAGGAACAACACCTCATCTTCCAACTAGGCATTTTACAGCCTTCCGGACTGAATATTGAATTCAACAACTTTAGGTCTTGAACTCCCTCCTCCATCCCCACCCCCTTTCTGTTTCTTCCCCCTTCCTTTTGTTTTTTTTTTCCAATAATTTATATAGATTTTTCTTTTCCCACCTATTTCCATTATTTTTAAATCTTTTATGCTCCCCCCACCCCCACTAGAGCTGTACCTTGAGTGCCCTACCATCCATTCTTAATTAGCACATTCGTTTAGATAATATCACCAACTTCAACACCTCTGTGTTCTTTTGTTCTTTTGTCTGTGACATCTTTTGATGATCTGCTTCTATCACTGCTTGCTTGTCCCTACAACCACACCCACCCTCCACTTCTCTACCACCCCCCCACCCCCCCCCCCCCCCCACCTTAAACCAGCTTGTATTTCTCTCTCATTGTAAAGAAAAATCAGTTCTGTCGAAGGGTCATGAGGACTTGAAACGTCAACTTTTTTCTTCTCCGCCGATGCTGCCAGACCTGCTGAGTTTTTCCAGGTAATTCTGTTTCTGTTTTCTATAGTGCAGTGTTTTTTTAAACCAGTGCAGAAAGGTTGCAGAAATTCAATTTGCACTGAATGTAACCTGCACTTAAAAGTCCAGGCGATTTTCCACTGGTTTCATCAGTTTCAGGTAAAATGCATCGAAATAAATAGCGCCAAATGGATAGAAGCTCCAGGTCAGTTTCTCTTCCAGTAATGTCGACTGAGGGATAACAGGCGACCAGGACACTGGGGTGAACTCCCCCTGCTCTTCTTCAAAATAAGAGTGAGTGGGCTGACCACTAGCGAGCCAAATCAGGCAAACACAGAGAGAGAGAGAGAGAAACGTAAATGTACAATGTGACAAATAGAATTCGATACATTCAGAGCGAGAGATAATCACAGATGTACACTGTATACAAAGGTACAGAAAAGGACATGAGAGATGCAGAAGTATGTGGAGAAGAAGCGAGTCACAGATACACATAGAGACACTGGGCGGAATCGTCCCAGCTTTGCACTAAGTGTGGTAGCAGGTGGGAAAAACGACGCTTTACCCGTGGGCCACAATGGTGGCTTTTCACACCGTATCGTCCCAAACCCACCGCATTAATTATGCTTTCCTGGGATATACACTGTTTCAATGGTGGGCGGGCTCCATTTTGCCTGCCACACCATCACCTCGCTGCTTCATCACTCCAGGCACCGCATTTAAAATACAGCCGCGCTCAGAGCTTCCAGCCCAGGGCTGCAGCAAAGAAGACATGGCCCCAAAAGGCAAGAAGACTGCAGCCCTCGAGTGCCTTGTGGAGACCCTTCGTGACATCCCCTACCCCCGCTCTGGCGGCAGGATGGGCAGCTACATTACCACTCTGGCTTGGTGGACGATGGTAGTGGTGGTCAGTGCCAATGCTGCACAGAAGAGGTTGGCCATCCAGTGCAGATAGAGGATGAATGATCTCAACCATGCAGCTAGGGTATGGCAACCATCTCATCACTCTAAACTCACACACTCAAGCTCATCGCACATTCACTGGCATCTCACTCACTGCCAGCTCAAGGGACATCACCACTCACTCTCTCACACACACCCTCACATCTCCATCTGGCCTCATCTCCTCTGGAGACTGCCTCCTCAGCCCTCACCATCTTGAGGCCACTTGCACAGATCAGCATGTGTCCCCACACACACACCCTGGGACACCCTCCCTCCCCAGTACAGCCCTCACCCTGCAGACTCTTCCCTTGCTTGAGGCCAGTTCTCCCCCTTCCCCAAGCAAGCCTGCAGCTGTTGAAAAGCCGCCCACATGTGGCTGGTCTGGTAGGTAGAGACCTGCCCGTGAGTCCCCCTAAAAGTGATGTGGTGCTGCCTGTGAAGCCTGGCACTGATGACTGCGAGTGCTGCCTGAAGCAAGGTAGGCAACAAACCTCAAAGTCCCGAGTGAAGTGCAGCTCACCAGGTGCAGCCTTATATATGCTGTTGTGAAACACGTCGGTGTGTTTTCCCATCAACGTGGGCGGATGGTCCTGCTGGTGGTGGGGAGGGGGACAATTACGACACCCGAAGGTGTGAAATGCGACCCGCCCGTAGCAGGCTGAGCAGACGATCGCACGGTTTCACGGTTTCACGCTGTCATGAAACCATCGCGCCATATTGTCCGCTCATGCCATCGAACATACTCGACGCCAGCGGGCACAGAAAATCCCAGACAGAAAGTCACAAATACAAGCAGAGACACAAAAGCAAGAAACACTAGGTAGATAATAGACTTCCATTCTTCTTTCACAACCTCAGGACATCCAAAGTGCTGGACAACCAATGAAATGCTATTGAAGTGTAGCCACTATTGTTATGTAGGAAACACGGCAGCCGCTTTACACACAGCAAGATCCTGCAAAGAGCAACGCGATGATCAGATAATCTGCTTTCAGTGATGTTGATTGAGGGATAAATATTGGTCAGGACGCTGGGGAGAACTCCTCTTCTCTTCAAAATAGTGCTATGTGATCTCTTACGTCCACCCGACAGGGGCTGACGGGGCCTCAGTTTAATATCTCACCAAAAAGATAGCACTTCTGACAGTGCAGTACTCCCTCGGTACTGCACAGGGAGTATCGAGCATCCAGAGGAAAACACCAACATTTAAAATGAGTCATAAGTGCTGAAAACATGCCAAAGGAAAAAAAAGTAGAATAAATTACTCATTCTTACGAATTTATCTATTATGACAGATGCCCAATGGTATTTTGAGCGTGCGATTATCCTGATTCTGCACTTGCCTAAAGGTAGGGCAGTATAATTCTCCTGTTTGCACATAATTGTGTGTCTTAACTCAGCAATAATCCTCCTGCATTAACGCAGCTGTTAATACAGCTATCAGTGAGCTGGGGAGGTTACCAGGGAGCCAGTCACAAGCCTTTAATGATGAATGCACAAAGTTACCGGAAAACTGACTGGTATCGGCCGAAAAAGGTTGGCAGGATCAAGAGGCGACTGGAAGCAATTAAAAACCCCTGGATCTCTCCACCTGAGTTCAGCCTGAGCCACAATGAAAGCGTAAGGTTGGCTACTGATGCCCTGTTGGACATGGGCACTGACGCTTATGAAAACATGTTGACTCAAGAGGGGGAGGTGAGCTTCCTATCTCCTTCTGAAATACAATACATTATTAGTAACCCTAAGGAACCCCTCCAGCTTGAGGAGCAGCCTTTAGAAGGGAGACAAGCCAACCCTGGGGCATCGGATGCCCTTTCAGACCAGACTAGCACTTACTTTCCACTGATCTCAGACAGCAATGGGCCAGCGCTGGAGCAAGGATGGCCAATGGCAGACAAAAGGTATTACCTGAAGGGCCCTTCGACCATCAAAGTTTACTTTCAGACTGAAAAATCGCAGAGCATCAAAAATATTTTACGTTTTTACATCAGCCAAGCTATCGAGGTAATTCCTTTGCTACAGAGCAGTTCAGTAATGTTTGTTTGTTGTGAGCCAATGATGGACCAGAATTTGTTGACAACATTAAAGGTGAGTTAAATTGTCACGCTGTTATTGTGTCTAAAATAAAATACAGCAGCTGGTGACGAGGAAGGGTTATTCTGTAAGTTGTGAATAGTGACAAGTAGCTGGTGATTTGTGCTGCTTCATCATTAGCATTGTGAATAAAAAGCCATCCCTACAATCTCCTCATAAGTGTCATGAAGTTGTGGTATCTGTGCATTAATTACACATTAAACCCACCGCAGAAAGTTAGGGCTGGCACCTATCAGCGCAAGGGCCCTCTCAATGATGAGATTAATGTTCCTGCAATGCCACTCAACCTTTCTCGCCCAGAAAAGGAACAATTAAAATTGTGGCATCTCATTCCTACAGCCAGTAAATTGTTCCAAGAAGTTTTATAAATTTATTTTTTTTTAAATCTTACTTTTGATTTCTGTCTTTATTTCTCTCTCTCTCAATCCAATCTCTCTTTCCTTTCCGATGAAGAGTCATACGGACTCGAAATGTTAACTCTGTCTTCCTTTCCACAGATGCTGCCAGACCTGCTGAGCTTTTCCAGCAATTTTTGTTTTTGTCTCTCTTTCCTTTTGTTCATTTCTCTTTCCGGACCTGATTTGACTCTAATTAACCTGATTTCTTTCTCTATTATTCCGCTGTTTTCTTTTTCCATTCTTAAATCTCATCGTTTAAGGAGACAGACTGTTAGTCCCATCATTCACTGAGGTCCCAGGTGTCTCTTGCTCCTCACCACACCATTACCAGCTCAGGTTCCTGGCAAATTACAAGATAACAACTTTTGAGCTAATGGGTACAGGAACCAGTCGAATGTGGATAGTGAGGAGAAGCCCAACCTCAGCAAAATTTGGACCAAAATTGTCAAATTAGGATTTTCAGCTTGAATTAGTCGCATCCAGAATTATCTGAATAGTGTTAATCCATAATGGTCAAATACAAATTAATATATTGAATACTCCATTCACTTCATGCCCCTCTACCATCTACTATTCTTTTACTGGAGGGTTAAACATAGATTAATACATGAAGTGATTACAAACCAATCAGAAGGTTCAAGTTATTCCATGATTTACAGGAATTAAACCAGTAGATTAGAATCTAGCAAGTACTCAGAACAGATTGTAGCTCTGTAATTGCTCCATGGTATTCATACCGAGTATATTTACATCTATCTATTGATCTAGTTGTGTTATTTAGTTACATGGGCAGAATGGAGAAGCTGGGGTTGTTCTCCTTAGAGAAGAGAGGGTGGAAAGATTTGATTGAGGTGTTCAAAATCACGAGGGGACTAGATAGAGAGAAAGTGTTCCCATTGGTGGAAGGACCGAGAACAGGAGGGCACGGATTTAAGGTAATTGGCAAAAGAACCAACAACAAAATGAGGACAAGTTTTTTTTAATGCATAGAGTGCGGAGGATCTGGAATGCACTACCTGTGGCCGAGGCAGATTCAATCGTGGCTTTCAAATGGGAATTGGATAAGCTCCTAAAGAGAAAACATTTCTAGGGCTAAGGGGAAAAGACAGTGAAGCAGGACTCTTGCAGACAGCCAGTACTTCCACACTAGCCAATCTATGTTTCTATTTATATTTATCAAGTTTGGAGTAAGTTATTGTTAGACAATGGTTATCAATGCTGATGTTATTGACAGTGTGGTCCTTATTATTATTTCCCCATCTCTCCCTCTGGTTCTTTTGCCAGTTATCTTATATCTGCGTCCACTGGTTACTGACCTTTCTGCCACTGGAAACAGTTTCTCCCTTTCTACTCTACCAAAACCCTTCATAGTTTTGAATGCCTCTATTAAATGTCCCCTTGGCCTTCTCTGCTCTAAGGAGAACAATACCTGCTTCTCCAGTCTCCCCACATAGATGTGAAAGTTAAACTTTGGAATGTGAAGCCAGTGATTCTAACCTTCTCTCCTCCAGCTGATAGCTATTGTGATGGACATATTCACCGATGTTGACATCTTCTGTGATGTCCTTGATGCAGCCAACAAGCGCAATGTCACTGTTTACCTGCTTCTGGATCAACACTCTTCACAATACTTCATTGAAATGTGTGAAAATCTCCAGATAAAAAGCAATCACCTAATGGTAAGTGTTTTGTTAGTGTTATATTAAAGAAGTAAATAATCCAGTTTTAACACGGCATGTGTATATGTGGTACGTGTGTATATATATCTACACTCAGACTCGCAAAACGGACACTTGGTCAAGGCACAGGAGAGTGACTAGTTCTTACAACGCTGTGCCCAGTCAAGAAGACAGAAACAGGTAAGAAAAGCAACAGCTCCAAATATCAGAGTAGAGAAGATTCAGGGGAAACTTAGCAAAGATATTAAAAATTATTAGGATTAATGGAGAGAAACTGTTTCCACAGGCGGAAGGGTCATTAATGAGAGGGACACAGATTAAAGGTGAAAGCAGAGCCAGAGTGGGGGATGAAGAGAAATTCAACCAAAAGTTGACATCTCTGACCTTTCCCAGTTCTAACGCCTGAAATGTTAATTCTGTTTCTCTCCCCACACACGCTGCCAGACCTGCTGAGTGTTTCCAGCATTTTCTGTTTTTATGTCAGAATGCATAAGTCATTGAAGGTGGCAGGACAGTTAATAAAGCATACAGTATCCTGAGCTTTATTAATAGGGCATAGAGAACATGAGGAAGGAGGTTATGCTGAACTTGTATAAGACACTCATTAGACCTCAGCTGGAGTATTGTGTACAGTTCTGGGTGTCACACTATAGGAAGGATGTGAACACATTGGAAAGAGTGCAGAAGAGGTTTACAAAAATGGTTCCAGGGATGAGAAACTTCAGCTATGAGGATAGATTGAGGGACTGTTCTCCTTGGAGAGAAGAAGGCTAAGAGGAGATTTGATAGAGATGTTCAAAATCATGAGGGAGCTGGATATAGTAGATAGTGAGAAACTGTCCCCACTCACAAAAGGATCGAGAACAAGAGAGCACAGGTATAAAGTGATTTGCAAAAAAATTTTTTCACACAACGAGTGGTTCGGGTCTGGCATGCACGGCCTGGAAGTGTGATGGAGGCAGTTTCTATCGAGGCATTCAAGAGGGCATTAGGTGATTATTTGAATAGAAACAATGTGCAAGGATACGGGGAAAAGGCAGGAGAATGGCACTGAATCATAATGCTCAGTTGGAGAGCCGGTGCAGACACGATGGGCCAAATGGCCTCCTCCTGCATTGTAACAATTCTGTGATTCCTGTATCCTCAGTATTTTGCCTTGGTAATAATAATTAGTTTGATCTGTTGTGGAAATACAGACTAATTTCAACTTGCATTTCTATTGCACCTTTAACGTAATAAACCATCCCCAGATGCTTGACCCAGGAGGATTATCAGACAAAATTTGGCACCAAGCCACATAAGATATTAGGGCATGTGACCAAAAGCTTGGCCAAAGGGATATGTTTTAAGGAGCATCTTAAAGAAACAAAGAGATAAAGTGACAGAGAGGGAATTCTAGAACTTAGGGCCCTAGGCACCTGAAGGCACAACCTCTGTTGGCGGAATAAATAAAGTCCAGGGGTATTTTTTAATTAATTCATGGGATTTGGGTTTCGCTGGCTGGGCCAGCATTTATTGCCTACCCCCTAATGAGGAGGTGGTAGTGAGCTGCCTTCTTGAACCGCTGCAGTCCATGTGGTGTGGGTACACCCACAGTGCTGTTAGGGAGGGAGTTCCAGGATTTTGACCCAACGACAGTGAAGGATGCTCAGGAGGCCAGAATTGGAGGAGTGCAGATATCTCGAAGGGTTGTAGGACAGGGTGAGGTTACAGAATGGAATAAACTGCTTATGTTGAAAACCCGACAAGTAATTGACGTGCATGATGTGGCAAGCACAACTGCCGCACAAAGTTGACCATGTGTCACCTCTTGTGTCATTCAAATATAAATGTTGTTTTTGCATTCTCCAGATAAAGCCCTCTGTCCTCTCTCTTATGTGGTTGCAGAACATAGAAATCCGGCACGTGTCTGGTGACCTCTACTGTTCAAAATTAGGAAAGAAATTTTCAGGCCAAGTTCAGGAGAAGTTTATCATCATTGACTGCCTGTACGTGTTAGCAGGATCTTACAGGTGAGTGGAAAATTATTCGGCTAACATGCATCATTGTGCTTCTGGATTGTACGAGCAGCAAAAGGTGCTTGGGGTTAGTGTTGCCAACTCTCCAGGATTGTCCAGGAATGAAAGAGTTATTCCAGTCTGTAACCTCCTTCAGCCCTTCAACTCTCCAAGATCTCAGATCCCAAGAGGATCTACTGTGAGAAAACCCAGGAGAAAAATTATTAGAGCATTAAATAAAACTGTATTTATTTTTAATCGTCTTTAAGCACTTTTGTCTATTTAATTATAAAAATATTGGAGTTGGGCAGAAGAGGTTGTTGGACTTGAGAGTCAACAGTCAAGTGCGGAAGAGTCTGTTCACTGCCTGATTGGCCAATGAGAAGGTGAGTGTCATGTGGATGGGTGTGCCAGGTGACCAATGGCAGGAATGTGGGGGCGGGGCAGTTGGAGGCAAGTGGGTCATGTGATGAGACTTCTGGGAATGTGTCCAACCAGAGTTGGCAGCCCAACATTGGGGTGTGTGACAGTGGAGCCAATCCATTGTAGAAATGGATGTTGTCCTTCAAAATAAAATTTTTGTCTTCCTGACTCAAGCCATCAGTTCCCTGTCTCATCTGAAAAATGGCACCTACAACAGTGCGGCACTCCCTCAGTACAGCATTGGGAATGTCAGCCTGGATTTTGTGCTCAACTTCCAGAGTGGGACTTGAACCCACAACCTTCTGGTAACAGAGTGACCAAGCAAGACACAGCTGACACTTCATGCTGCAGAAATAACGTAAAAGTTCTGAAGAAGTCATATTGGACCGGAAACATTAACTCTGTTTCTCTCTCCACAGATGCTGCCAGACCTGCTGAGTAGCATTTTATTACTTAATTTGAGTCAAGCTTTGACCTCTTTTCTCTCTTGACTTCTGTTTTTACAGTTTTACTTGGTTATCAGGGCAGGTGCACAGGAACTTCATTACCCTCTTTTCAGGACACATTGTCGAAAGTTTTGATGACGAGTTCCGCAGGCTCTTTTCTCAATCCAAGCCGCTAAATGAATTTGGCTCAACGCAAGTGACGGTTCGATCCCTTCCAAGAAGCTCTTCGAAAACCAGCGGCGGAGCAGTAATCATGTGGCCAGAAAGTCGCAACACCCATTCAGACACCTTCAGCAGCCTGTCCAGTTACAGCGGGCCCCATCTCAACACCCTTCACCTCACAAGAGGTGAGGATCTTCACAACCAGAGACAAAACAACAGGGTCGCCCCTCAGCAGAGGGTGTTGTACAACCCGCTTCTCCAGCAGAGGAATTATCCCTTCATAGTTACTGGCATTGAGAGATTATATCCCAGTCCAGTTGACCACCATGCTAATGAAATACCAAAGACGAATTCCAAAGACATCAAAATTGTAAGAGCTCAGAGGGAGGCATTACAGAATGTATCACGACCATTACCATTCAGGCAACATTACTTGCTGACAGACACTAAACACTTGTTCAACCCGGAGCAAAGCCACATAGGGAAATATTCAATGGAACCCCCATTCAGAATGAACAATATGAGTGATCCTAAGCTCTTCAACAATAGATATGAAAAGCACTTGAAACAGTGAAAATCATCATTCGGATGCAATTGAAGAAAACCTGGTTTGGACAAAGTGCTAGGAAAATATTGTGATTGTCTGAAAGTTGGTATTCTTGCACTTGTCCTGATGAGCGCAAGGGGAAAAGCTTTGGCAGCACATCTCCCTTTTCAGTAACAGGAAAATATTTACATGATATGTACTGAGGCCGACATCGTTTTGTTGAATCCCAAAGCTCTGGACAAACATTATATTTAAAGTCACAGTTATGCATGACTCTCATGTGGCACATCAAATCTTGATCAGAAACCAAACCAACCACCCTCTTCCCTGAAGATCCTTCTCTTTGACCCTGTGTACATTTAGTTTTATCCCTCAATTTGTACATATCCATTGATTTTTCTCTCTTTCTCTATCTGTGAAGAGAATTTGTTTATTTTTAATGCTCGTGATGCACAGCTTTGGTTGCCATGGGCAGTCATTAGATTTTTAGGCATGTACTCAATTTCCCAATGTATACTCTGCTCCTGAGGAGTGGTAGAGGTGGAAATTGACCCGAGCAGTGCCAGTCTTGGCTCAGTGGTAGTACTCTTCGCTCTGTCAGAAAGTCAAGAGTTCAAGCCCTATTCTAGGGACTTAAGCACACATTCCCGGGTGCATTGCACTGTCATAGGAGCTGTGTTTCAGATAAAACATTAAACCTTGTCTATTGACTCAGGTGAATATTCAAGATCCCTTGGCACTATATGTAGAAGAGCAAGAGAATTCTCCACTGTGTCCTGGTCAATATTTATCACAAAAACATACTAAGTAGTCATTATCACATTGCTTGTTGTGCTGTTTCCCACACTACGACAGTGACCACACTTCAAAAGTACTTCATTGGCTGTAAAGTGCTTTGTGATGTTAAATAAATGCAAGTTCTTTATCCTTCACTGTTCATTTGTGTACTGTGATTTTGTATTTTTTTCTCTCCGTTTTTTCCCAGCTTAAGTGTTTCTCTTTTGATCTGTCCCTGTCTGTGATTTGTGATTTCCTCTCTTTGGCTGTGCTTATAACTGCGATTCTCTCTTCCTATCCCTGTGTCTATCTGCAATTTGCTTTCTGTGTCCCTCCTTCTGCTTCCCTACTTCTATTTGTGAGTCTCTGTTCCTGAGTGTATCAGTGATTCACTTCTCTGTGTATTATTGCATCTGTGATTATCTCTCTCTCTCTGTTTGAAGACTTATAACGCATTCCGTATCCATGATTCTCTCTCTCTGCTTGTTGGATTCTCTTTCTCTCAGTGTTCAGCCCACTCACTCTTTGTACTCAATGAACAACATGTGGCTAGTGGTTAACATATTGGACAATATCTGGGCTGGCAGAGGTCAGCTAATTTAGAACAGGTATGAAATCTGGAACAGCTTTGGCTCTTATGGCTTGATGTGGTTCACGTTCCTAGTGATTTGAGTGGGAAAGAAAGAGGATCCAAAATGAAAATAATGGGAACTATTTTAACCATGCTAATCTAAAATGTTGTCTGGTCAGTAATGAATTCATGGGTGTGAAGCTCAGAGCATTGGGGAAGAGGAAGAAAAGAAAATCAACTGCTTCGAAATTGGGGGCTTAAGAAGGATCCTAATGGTGAGCTGGGTGAAGAAAAGAGCCAATGAAGAAGCACTGAATGAGGCCAGAAGAACAAGAGAACCCTTAAATAATATCAAAAGAAGACAAACGGAGTTTTTCAGAACTGTCATAGAAGGGTTTGGATGCCTAATCACCACTGGAGGATTAATGAAGGAAGCGGCTAGACAACATTAAAGACTGGTTTAACCAGAACTCCAATAATGAGGGCACCCACTGAGGCAACGATCGGAAGGTTTGGAAGACCATGGTTGCCTACGCCACTCAGCATGGCACTGAGACGACAACGAACAAACCAAACTCAAAAATCGAGTAGTTCTGGGTGGCAATTAGGAACCTTTGAGTGATTAAGGGTTAGGGTTAGGGTTACTTCTCATCCTCTTCTTCTGGCCTCTATCGTGTTTGCAATGATTATGCTATGATAGGAGACAATTGAAAGGTCAGTTCTGTTATTGCTGTACAGAATATTCCAGAACATTTATTACTTTCATTACTCGATTGTGATGAAGCAACAAAGGTGTGACTCTTCTGCAAAATATATGAATGTAGCCACACACTCAAGTTCAGAATAAAGTCTCTTGGTGGCTTCATTTCAAGTACTCATCTGACAAAAACAGAGTGTACTTTATTGTATAAATTATTTATAATTACATTATTTTTTAAAAAATGTTGGTCCTCCCCATTTTGAGCTTTTATCTTTGAAGTTAGGTGCTCAGGCAAGAGAGCTTGTCATCGGGCAACTTCCATTAATTCTGACAGCAGCCACTAGGGGACACACTAGAGCAGATCAGACTGAGACATCTCCACCCTCAGACAGAAACCCATTTAACACTTTCCCTGTGGTCTGAAAAGAAGGAACTTGCATTCTTATAGTAACCTCAGGATGCCCCAAAACACTTTACATCCAATGAAGTAGTTCTGAAGTGTAATCACTGTTGTAAATGTAGGGCACCAGGAGAACTCCCTTGTGTCTTTTCTTAAAGAACCATGGCAACTTTAAACATCCACCTGTCAGTGGGCAGGACCTTGGTTTAATATCTCGTCTGAAGTGTTGGAAATCTGATAGTGCAGCACTCACTCAATTATCTGCTCAAGTCTCTACAATAGCGCTCGAAATGGTGGCACTCTCGCCTTGATTCAAGACCCCACTCCACAGACATGAGCACATAATCCAGGCTGGCGCTCATGTGCTGAGGGAATGCTGCACCATCAGCTGTGCCGTCTTTTGGATGAGATGCGGGAGTGGGATTGGGCTGTATGGCTACTTGTCAGCAGTCACGGACATGATGGGCCAAATGGCCTCCTTCCCTGCTTTAATTTCTGTGATAAGCTGAAGCACCGTCTGCCCTATTCAGTTGGACAGAAAAGATCCCAAGGCAGTATTTTCAAGAACAGGAGCTCAGGGTGGGGAGGGGGAGTATTTGTCCCTGTTGCCTTACCTAATATTGATCTCTCCAGCAATATAATTGAAACGGACTACTTTGTCATTATCTCATTCCTGTTTGAGGGAGCTTGCAGACTGCAAATTGGTTGCCGTATTTCCCTACAACAGTGACCACACTTCAAAATTACTTAATTGGCCAGAAAATGCTTTGGGTTATCCTGAGGTCATGAAAGGTGCTATAGAAATGTAAATATTTTTTTCTTTAAAACCGTATGCATACTTTTACTCCACCTTACCTCCCAGTGACAAACACTACTGGCAATACCAGTAAACCGCCAAGTTACACAATGGGTTTATGAAGAAAAAGATATTTTTTTCTAAAACTACAGTACAGTCTGGTCTCATATTGGGTTAATTGAACGGTTCTGTAGTTTATGCATGAGGTAGTGATAACTGTATCGTCAAGTCCATGCATCTGAGGAATAATATACTTTGCCCTGGAGGCAGTACAACAAAGGTTCACTAGATTGGTCCCTGGGATGAGGGTTGCCCTATGATGAGAGGCTGAGTAACTTGGGCCTATATTCTCTGGAGTTTAGAAGAATGAGAGGCGATCTCATTGAAACCTACAAGAGTCTGAAAGGGGTTGACAGGATGGATACAGAGGTTGCTTCCCCTGACTGGGGAATCTAGGCCACAGGGGCACGGTCTCAGAATAAGGTATCAATCGTTTAGGACTGAGATGAGAAGAAACTTCTTCACTCAGAGGGTTGTGAGAATCTTTGGAATTCTCTACCCCAGAGGCTTGTGGACGCTCCATTGTTGAATATATTTAAGGTTAGGATGGACAGATTAAGGGAATTAAGGGAAATGGAGAGCAGGCAGGAAAGTGGAGTTCAAGCCCATGATCAACCTGAATGGCGGAACAGGCTCGACAGGCCGTCTGGTCTACTCCTGCTGCTGTTTCTTATGTTCTTGTGTGATGCTGTTTCAAAGCTATTAAAATTAGTGTCAGAAATCGCTATACTGATGTAAAATAAGGGACTAATCACTAGATTTAGCATTGGGAAATGAAAAATCCTACTTCAGCAGCATTTTTTGAACATCAAATATATGTACCCTCATATGAGGAGAAACCTAATATGACCGTACAATAAAGTGATTTTGAAGGCAGCTTACGTTGATACTTTTATTTTACTCTTTCACAGGATGTGGGTGTCACTGGCAAAATCAGCATTTATTGCCATCCCAGCATTTATTGCCCATCCCTAATTGCCCTTGAGAAGGTGGTGGTGAGCTGCCTTCTTGTACCACTACCGTCCATGTGGTGTAGGTACACCCACCGTGCTGTTAGGGAGGGAGTTCCAGGATTTTTACCCAGCGACAGTGAAGGAACGGTGATATATTTCCAAGTCAGGATGATGAGTGATTTGGAGGGGAACTTACAGGTGGTGGTGTTCCCATCTATCTGCTGTCCTTCCCCTTCTAGATGGTGGTGGTCGTGAGTTTGGAAAGTGCTGTCGAACTTCTTCTACACATCGATACGTTTTAATATTCCACATTAAATATCCAGTCCCTCCACAGTAGCAGCAGTGTGTACCGTCTACAAGATGCACTGCAGCAACTCACCAATGCTGCTTCAACTGCCCCTTCCAAACCCTCTACCATCTAGAAGGACAAGGGCAGCAGATGCCTGGGAATACCACCGCCTGCAAGTTCCCTTCCAAGCCACTCATCATCCTGACTTGGAAATATATCGCCGTTCCTTCACTGTCGCTGGGTCAAAATCCTGGAACTCCCTCCCTAACAGCACTGTGGGTGCACCTACACCACAGGGACTGCGGCGGCTCAAGAAGGCTGTTCATCGTAATTCAACGAGAAAAAATTATTATTGGTGGATCGAATAACCACTGTGCCATTTTTTGTGGATTGCTAACCACTGATTTTCTTTACATGAGATAGCTCTGCATTTTTTGTTTTGCATTTCCTTCGTCCATTCCCTATATTGATAATGTAAGAGCAACGGAACGCTTGGTTTTGTTCTTGACAAACACTGCATTCGGTTATCAGGCTGCTAAAGGGGCAGCAGGGATTGACAACAAATGCCAGCCCTGCCAGCAGCTTCCAATTCGAGCGAATGAAATTTCTCTGGGTTTGTCTGTTCCGTACGCTAGTAAAAACACTATAAGCTGTGGATGTGTGAGCGGCAAATCTGGAACCCAATGACTTTTAAAAAAAAATTTGGTAGCAACCACGTACTCCACTTGAAAGAAGATGAATTCCTCAAGCATCTGGGTTGCAGTCCTGTATTTAGCAGAGATCCATTCTTGCTTTTGGCATATGGATGAAGTCCTTATATTCATAGCGAGGCAGAAAACATCAGGTTGCCAGATTTTGGGGTCAACATTTCTGTCCTTCAAATCTCCGAAACAGAAGCCCAATCCCAAGACCCCCCAATCACTCCAGAGTGGAGAGTGAATGAGCTGAAATATAAACATCGCCTTCATTTGAAAATATATATTTAACATAATCTTTCCTCATAGCACCTGTAAATCAGATCCACGTGCAACGGCAAAAGGATATTTCTGAAACTGATGCCTTTGTTACCTCCAGGCCCAACTATTCCAATACACTCCTGACCACCCTTCCTAAACTCATCAAAATGCTGCTGCCCCTCACTGTAACTCACACTAAGTCCTGTTCAGCCATCGTTCCCCTGTGCTCACTGAACCCACACTGGCTCCTAGGATGGCAGGACAATCAAATTTACAATTCTTATCCTGGAGTATAAATCCTTCCAGTAGGAAAGGTGTCCAAACGTTTGATCAAAGACATAGATTTTAAGGAGTTTCTTAAAAGGAGGGAAGATAGTAGAGAAACAGAGGTTTAAGGGAGGGAATTCCAGAGTTTACAGCCCAGGCAACTGAAGGTGAGGCCACCTTTGGCTGGGGGGGGGCGGGGGGGACAATGAAAGGATGCAAAAGAGACCAGGATTGGAGAAACACAGATGTCTTGTAGAGTTGGAGTCGGTTACAGAGATTGGGAGGAGGTGAGGCCATAGAGGCTCAATCTTAAATTACATCAAAGATTCTACCTCAGGATTCAGCTGATTAAACAATCCATTCTCCGAAAACAATCTGCATGAAATCATTTCTAACTCTCCTCTTCTCAACCTTACTACAAATTCTCCAATTCACAGGAACAACTTTTACTTTCCCTCTCAAAACCTCTTATGATTTTGAAAGCCTTCATTAGGTCCCTATTTAAATTAGAGCCAGACCATTCAGGGGCGATGTCAGGAAGCATTTCTTCACACAAAGGGTAGTGGAAATCTGGAACTCTCTCCCCTAAAAAGCTGCTGAGGCTGCGGGGTTCAACTGAAAATTTCAAAGGCGAGAGAGCTACCCACTAATCCACGACTAGTCTGTGTGTGTATTTACCTCAGGATGGCATAGATACAAATCAACTCATCATAAAGGTATATTAGAAACTGATAAAACAGCTTTAATTTAGAGAAACGAGCAGTAGGATTGACTTGCTTTTCAATCCCTCCCTGCAATAAGAGTATGAATGAAACCAAAATTAAAAAAGATAAAAACAGCGGGGAGAAAAATGACCTCCCAGAACATCTTAAATATAAATGCTGCTACCACATACATGAACATTGTTCTTCACAGGTCTGGCTACAAAACTTGTACCAGAGACTCTACACTAACAAAAAACCACATCATGGTCTGACGGTGCAGTGAAGAAACTGGTCAGTGATATCACCGACTGGATTCCAGTGTGGAAAGTCCATGATATTGGTAAAGTGTACGAGATCCACAGAGGTAAAGCACGAATCATTTATTTTCTTCCAGAGCAGCCAGCAAGTTTCAGAACTCTCACATCTGAAGTCTGCAGGAGTCAGGTGCCTCACCAAGCTTGTCAAATGTTAAGATCGGCGTTCGCTCTATTCCATCAAAAGTCAGCATTTTCCGCGTGGTGTTTCATTTCTTTGGCCAAGGAGGCTCTGCTCTTAGGGCCTGGAGTTCCTTCATTGTCTGCCATAAACACAGGGTCACTTTCACAGTCCTCGGCAGAGGTCAAACTAGGCTCAGATTTTCCAAAGATCTTCTCCTTCCCGCCTTGCTTTACTTTGGATGTGGGACCATGGAAGGATTCGCGTATGAGCTTCTTAAACCACCTCTTCTCAAAGTCAAAGCCTGACTCGATGGCAACACAGGTCAGTGAGGAAGAATTGGGGAAAGTTACAGGCCTTTCAGTCTCTGCACCATTTTTAAACCTGTCTGGCAACAGGTCCTCCCCCATCGTCTAAGGGAGAGAGGAAAGACAGACTTAGTATTTAGTTTTTAAAAATTAAAATACGGTATTTATAAATTTATTAGAATCACACACTACAGAAGGAGGTCATTTGGCCCATCGTGCATGTGCTGGCTCTTTGAAGGAACTATCCAATTAGTGCCAATCTCTTTCTCTTTCCCCATAGCCTGCAAATTTTCCCTTTTCAAGTTTATATCCAATTCCTTTACGAAGGTTCCTGTGGAATCTGCTCCCACTACTCTTTCTGGCAGCAAGTTCCAGATCACAACAGCTATTGCACAAGAAAATGCCTCATTTCTCTCTTTGGCGTTTTGCTAATTACCTTAAACCATATACAGGAACACCTCAATTTTAAAATTCTCATCCTTGTTGTCAAAATCCTTTCATGATCTCGCCCCTCCCTAAATCTGTAATCTCCTCCAGCCCCATAGCCCTCTGAAATCTCTGCACTTCTCCAATTCTGGCCTTTTACCATTCCCTGATTTCCAAAGCTCCACCATTGGTGGCTGTGCCTTCAGCTGTCTGGGCCCTAAGCTCTGGAATTCCCTCCCTAAACCCCACTGCCTAGCTAACCCTCTCTACTCCTTTAAGATGCTCCTCAAAGCCTACCTCTTGGACCAAGCTTTTGGATACCTGGCCTAACATCTGCTCAAGTGGCTCGGTGTCAAATATTCTTTTGATAACACTCCTATGAAGCACCTTGGGAAGTTTTACTATATTACAGATGCTAAATAAATACACGTTGTTGTTGAAAATGGGAACCATTAGTCGCAACGATAGGCTAATCTACTTGTTCTGTTGAAGGAGTTAAATAATATTACACATTTCAGCATCAAGTACAGTGTGTGCTCAGGCCCCATTTTGCTGTTCCATGCTATCAACAGTGTTCAGTCAAAAACCAAAACTGGTTTTTCATATCTCCCCAAAAGATCAGATCACTTGGTTTGGATAAGATAGGCAAAGATAAGCTGCTCCCATTAACTGATGCACTAGGGAACACAGATTTAAGGTTTTGGGCGAGAGATGCAGGGGGAATGTGAGGAGGAACATTTTTCCGCAGTGAATGAAACAAGAGGGCAGTGGGAGCGGAGACGATCCATGATTTCAAAAGGAAATTGGATGAGCACTTGAGGGAACTAAGCTTGGAGAGCTTTTCCTTAATTATTTTACAGGATGTGGGCATTGCTGGCTAGGCCTTGATGAGTTGCTGCAGTGCATCTTGTAGATGGTACACACTGCTGCTACTGTGCGCCGGTGGTGGAGGGAGTGAATGTTGAAGGTAGTGGATGGGATGCCAATCAAGTGAACTGCTTTGTCCTGGATGGTGTTGAGCTTCTTGAGTATTGTTGGAGCTACAGGAATAGACTGGGGAAAATAGACTGACCGAATTGCTCTAGAGAGAGTCAGTATGGACTCGATTAGCCAAATGGCCCCCTTTTGTGTCATCATGGTTCTGACACTTTCAACAGCAGTATCAAATGTAAATTAAAGCAGCATTCACTCTAGTTAACCACAAAATTGAAACAGGTGAGATGCAGAAGAGAAAAATCTCATTGTACATTTCTTCCACCAAGCACAGATTCCACCTCAACCTCTAACATTTCCTGTTTGACTGTGAACAGTGTGTTCTGTAACATTTCTCACATCCACATTTCCCAAAGCTATAATCCAAATTAGAGCTAATAGAAAATTCATTGTGAATGGGAGGAAAGTTATCACATTCACAGAGAAGCAAATAGGGGTCAGTACAGATTTAGCTGAATGTTTACAGAGCTTAAAAGGTTACATTCTGAGGTCGCATAAACTCAGTTTGCACTACCTTCAATTTGAAAGGCTTGAGGCATGATCTAATGCGGCTCTTTTCAATGATAAAGGGATTTGGTTGGTTAGATACAGGAATACTGTTTCCTGAGGCGGGTGGAGGGAGAGGGAGTCCAGAATAAGGGACATAACCTTAAAATGTGAGCTCATCGTTCAGAACTGAAATCTGGAAGGGCTCGCTCCTCACCAAAGGCAGTGGGAATCTGGAACTCATTCCTCCAAAAGGCTAGGGGCAGGGCTGTCAATTGAAATATTCAAGGCTGAGATAGACAGATTTTTGTTGGTTGAGGGTGTTGAGGGTACAGAACAAAAGCAGCTAAGATGGAGTTAAAAAAGAGATCAGCCATGATCTAACAGAATGGTGAAACGTGCTTTAGGGGTTGAATGATTACCTCCTGTTCCTAAGATGCCCTCGTTCGTCCTGCAGTCAACCTGACAATTGTACACATGACTCAAATCAACAAAAGGTCTCTCTTGGCTGCTTTGAGGATGAAGGGCCTGTGGCTGCTGCTGAGGGTGTGAGCACTGACATACATGACTGGGTAGTGAAGATTCACATTCTGCACGTTGAGTGAATTCCATCGCTTGCAGCTTTATATAAAGTTGTAGGAGCTGTGGACAGATACCAGTAGGACCACAGGTTCCATGTCTTATCCCCAGGCCTCAAGGAAATCCAACCACGTGACTGGAATTTGCAACACAGCCACACACATGGCTGCTGATTGGCCATGGGGCATCCATCTACCCATCTTCATTGGCTAGAGCAAAGTCAGCTGGTGCATGTACCTATGGGCAGTGGATATTGATTGTACCCCACTACGGCAGCCTGAAAGGATCCTGATATATATATAGTGAGGACAGTAGTGACACTAGAACATAAGAAATAGGAGGAGTAGAAGACCATACAGACACTCGTGCTTGTTCCGCCATTCAATTCGATCATGGCTGATCTTCTACATTAACTCCACCTTTCTGCCCGCTCCCCATATTTCTTTACTATCCAAAGACCTTTCAACCTCTGACTTGAATACACTCAACGACTGAGCAGCCCTGGTTAGAGAATTCCAAAAGTTCACAACCCTCTTGATGAAGAAACTTCCCCCCAATGCCCACATCCTAAATGGTCAACCCCTCATCCTGAGACTGTTAAGCACTTATTCTCTCCAGCCGAGGGAAATGGCCTCTCAGCATCTATCCTGGGGTGTGCTAATCACAATGACTGCGCATCTGTCTCTTCCTTTATTTGCTCCAGTGATTATAAATACAGTGTGATTCCTGGAGAATTGCCACCTGAAGCACAAATGGAAAGAAATCAGTGCAAACAGCTTAGACATGTCCTTGGGGCAAATGTAAAAATAAGCTGTCCCAAAGATTCTTTCAAAATAAGACTGCTCAGGTCTCAGGCAAGCTTACAGTCCTTCACGTACCTTCAAATAAGCTGGACAATACTTTTCAATGAGCTATAGTTTGCAGGGCGCATTTCAAAGGCAAAACCCTGAAAGTGCACACGCTGCCCTCAAGCAGCTGGTTTCTAATATTACAGCAAGAAGCTCGCTGGTTTTTGGTGAGATGGTCTGATCCCGGAGAGAGTAGTGAATCAACAGTGTTGCTCAACTGTCTATACCTCTGGCCCCTAACAGCGACGTTGTGTTGCCAGTACTGCCCTGAAGCAGCAGAAGGCCTTCCCAAGGATGTTTCAAATGAAAGGACATTGTGCATTCAAAAAAAGGTAAAAATGAAAGTCCTTTGAAAAGGTTAAATGAAATACTCCCAGCGCAAGCAGAACAGGTGGATCCCGTGGCTGATGTCAGGACTGCACCAAATGGACCGACTGCGTTGTACAATAAACCATTTTATTTAAAGAGTCGAAACAAATTTCTGCGTATTCTGTCTTGTGCAGTACAAACTTGCAGCCTCACTAAAATGAACTAACACAACTGGGCTTATTTCCAAATGCTCTGGTGCGTAATAGACCAAATTACATACATATGTTCTGGAGCTAAGGGAGTTTGATATGGTCTAAAAGTCATATTATTCTGTACATTTTATTCTGCCTGAGCTTTAAACTATCCAACACCAAAGAAACCACACCAAATGTGTACAACATATCAGAGTACTTTATCCTACTGAGTCATTCAAAATAGTCTCCAACAGAAATAACATCAAAATCTAATTTAAAAAGATAGTGACATTTTCTACAAATCAAAAACAGGTTTGCATTCATAAACTAGCTCTTCATGTCTCTCAAAACGATTCATGTACTTTCAACTGCAAAATCTCAGTAAAATTTGCCAGTCATGTTGCACACTGCAAAATTCCACAAACAGTAAATAAGATAAATGGCTAGTTAATCTGAGATCAGTAGAGAGGAAAATAACTCCCTGCTCTACTATGAAATAGCACCACAGGATCCTTAATGTACATCTAAACATGCAGGCAGGTGCATCCGAAGGACAGCACCTTTGACAGTGCAGCATTCCTTCAGTATGACATGGGAATTTCAGTCTCCAGTTACCTGCTTTATCCCTGAGTAGAACACACAAACACAAACACACACAAAGCATCTGACCTAGAGGCAAGTACATCATGAGCTGACCAGTCAGAAGGTTCAAAGTGGTGCAGAAATCTGCAAAGTTTTTGCGATCTTTCCAAATGGCAGGCCAAACCACTGGCCAATATAACACATTTGGCTGTTTGTAAGGCAGCTTTAATGATTAGCAAAGCTCTGTATCTGATTACAAGAAACTTACCGAGAGTCTGGTATCTTCATTCTCAGGCTGTGGATGGCACTGGCAAGGCCAACATCTATCACCCATCTTTTGTTTCCCTGAGGTTTTAAGCAACTGAATGACTTGCTATATCACTGCAGAGGGCAGTTGATATGGGTCTGGAGTCTCATATAGGCTACACTCGGGGAGGACAATGAGTTTCTGAGCGAATTGTCATGGTCACTTTTACCAGTTTTTAAAAATGTAAATGGTAGGATTTGAACCCATGTTCTCTGGAATATTAGTCAAGGCCTCTAGACTGCTAACCCAGTAACATAACCACTATGTTACCATACTCCCATAAACCCACAACATTTTCATGGTCACCAAGTACAAAACTATCATGGATTGTCGGGAAAACTCATCTGATTCACTAATGCCCTTTAGGGAAGGGAATCTGCCATCCTCATCTGGTCTGGCCTACATGTGACTCTGGGCCCACAGCAATGTGGTTGACTCTTTACTAAACTGAAATGGCCTAGCAAGCCACTCAGTTCAAGGGCAATTAGGGATGGGCAACAAATGCTGGCCTTGCCCACATCCTATGAAAGAATGAATATAAAAAAAAAAGCTCACATGGCTAGTTTGTACTTGTTTGACAAAATTTGATCAAAACTGGTCGTTAAAATCTTTAAGAGCGGCAAGCCAAAGTGGTGAAATTCCTCCCATTGATAATTTTACCAGGAAAGGAAAGGTCAGTGTAAACACAAAATCAGATGCCAGCGAGTCCATGACTAGGACTTTGATGTCAAGTTACACCAGCAGGCGATTATATTTTTAAGCTCACTTCCCAGCCCATGTAACTGACATACGCAGTGGCGCAGTGGTATTGTCACTGGACTGGTATTCCAGAGAACCAGAGAACTGGGGACCCGGGTTTGAATCCCACCACACATCAGATAGTGAAATTTGAATTCAATAAATATCTGGAATTAAAAGTCTAATGATAATCATGAAACGGTTGTCGTAAAAGCCCATCCGGTTCGTTAAAGTCCTTTAGGGAAGGAAATCTCCTGTACTTACCTGGTCTGGCCTACATGTGACTCCAGACCCACAGCAATGTGGTTGACTCTTAAAAAAAAAATGCCCTCTACAATTAGGGATGGGCAATAAATGCTGACCAGCCAGCAATGTCCACATTCCATGAATGAATAATTTAAAAAAGTTTAAAGTCAATGCTAGTAGCTAATCTGTCCTGTGATTTTGGAGACACTGAAATCAAAACTGTTTTAACTGTTCATAAATCAGTAAAAAATGATTTGGCCAACATTATTTGGCCATCTGGAATTAGTGCTGAACCAACTAAAACTACTGGAACAAAATAGACTTGGGAACAAAATAAAACACCCTTCATTACCATTAAAAACATAGAACACTTTGGGCTCAGCCCATGTCCACCATTTTTTACAGGAGTATTTTACTGTACAGGACAAAGGTATCAATAATGCAAAGTACTCACTCAAAATAGATGTCACTAGGTAACAAATAGACAGTTAAAAGAAAATTAGAAATGTTTATCTAATTAGGAACCTTGTAGCTTTATAGAATCTTACAGCACAGATGGCCATTCAGGCTATCGTGCCTGTGCTGACCCTTTGAAAGAGCTATTCAATTATTTTCATTCAATTATTCAATGCCCCTGTTCTTTCCCTGTAACTTTGCATTTTTTTCTTTTTTAAATATTTATCCAATTCCCTTTTGAATATATTGTTGAATCTGCTTCCACTTCCAGTCAGGCAGTGCACTATAGATCTCATTGTGAGAACAAATTCTCATCTTCCCCCCTGGTTTTTTTTTAATCAATTAGCTTAAATCTGTGTCGCCTGGTTACTGACCCTCCAGCCACTGGAAATAGTTTCTCCCTATCTCTTGTATCAAAGCCCCAAACAATTTTGAACACCTCTATTAAATCTCCCCTTAGCCCATCTGCTCTAAGGAGCATGACCCCAGCTTCTCCAGTCTCTCCACAATCTCATCACTTTGGTTTGCGAGTTTGCCGTTCTGTCACATTTTAATGACCAATTCTGTCACATTTTGTCAAACAACTGCAAATGGCCCCAAGCTAATCATGTGAACATCCGCTGGCATATTTATCCCCTGGTACCTTCCTAATCAATCTCCTCTCTATCTTCTCCAAGGCCTTGACATCCTTCCTAAAGTGTGATGCCCAGGATTGGACACAATACTCCAGCTGAGGCCTCACCAAGGTTTTATAAAGGTTTACCATGGCTGCCTTGCTTTTGTACTCTACGCAAAAGGTTAACTGAACTGTTCAGTCATTCTTAATAATATTTGCAATACCTGCTTGTATTCTGGAGCAATACCCATCTTCATCCAAACCCATCTCGTGAGAAACTTAACGCCCACATCCCGCAAACGAATAATTTTTTAAAAGTTTGAAGTCAATGCTAGTAACTAATCTGTCCTGTGATTTTGCAGGCACTGAAAACAAAACTAGGTGTTTTAATTGTTCATAAATCAATAAAATAATTATTTGGCCAACATTACTGCATTGTTCTGGAATTAGTGCTAAACCAACTAAAACTACTGGAACGAAATAGACTTGAGAACAGAAAAACGCCCTGCATATCAAGTTAAGTTTCTCACGAGATGGGTTTAAAGGAGGATGGGTATTGCTCCAGAATACCAAGCCTACCATCTTCATATTACAGCATCTAACAGTTTCTTTAATCAGTACAGTACCCTGGTCTCAGTGCTTTTTATAAATACAATCTGTCCCGGCATCTAAGTAAAACTACCCTGTGCAAAACTGCTCTGCACAACCTTGGAGTTGTGTGTTTGAACGCCTATCTCAAAGCACTGATTTAGAATACATATTTTTGCAAAAGTGGAATGTATGTACTACTGAAATGCAATGACTTGTTTTTAAGAAAGCAAAGCTCTACAGCAACAACTTGCATTTATACAGCGCCTTTAACATAGTAAAACAGCCCCAGGACCTTTCACAGGAACAATGAACAGATAATGAGCCACTTGAAGGGATATTAGGACATGACCAAAGGCTTGGTGGAAGAGGGAGGTTCTTAAAGAACATCTGGAAGGAGGATAGAGAGGCCAAGAGGTTTAGGGAGGAAATTCCAGAGCTTAATTCAGGCATCAGGGGTTTATGAATAGCAAACTCTAGTCATATGACATGTCAGAATGCTATACAGAAAAATTTACACAGCTTGCTCACACAGTATATAGAAATATGAATTCAAGCCACTAATAGGTCCAGCTACCTTACTTATTGCATTCAGTGCCTCTTCTCTCAGCTCCAGTTCGCTGAGCTGCTGCCTGATCTCCTCTTGGACAGTCAGGTTCCTCTCCAAGACAAAGGAGGCTTGCTGTGGTTTCACCATCTGCAACAAAAGTCTAAGCACAGATGGGTTTCACTGGTTAATCTTTCATATTGCACAGAAAACTGCCGCATGTAGTAAATAATACATAAAACACACAGTCCAAACTCATTGGCACCACTCAGAATGCACCTCAGATTGGCCAAAATTGGGTCTTTTCTTCAGACCCTGTCATAAACTCTAATCCCTCGCCACTGTCTCTAACCCTCTCGCTGGCAACTGTCTGGAGACTGAACCAGACTGTTCACAACCTTGCTGTATTTTTGAGTGAACTAAGCTTCCAATCACATATCTATGCAATCACTATGACCACCTATTTCCACCTCCGTAACATCGCTTGATTCCACAGTTCATCTACTGTTGAAACCCTCCTCTCTGCCTTTATTACCTCTAGACTTGACTATTCCAACGTAATACTGGTCAGCCTCCCACATTCAACCCTCCACAAACTTGAGGTCATCCAAAAGTCTGTTACTTGTGTCCTAATTCTGTTCCAAATCTTGTTCACCCATCACCGCTACGCTCGCTGACTTGCATTTAATCCCAGTCAGGTAACGTCTTGATTTTAAAATTGTCATCCACGTTTTCAAATGCTTCGATGGTCTCAACCCTCCTCCAGCCCCACAACCCTCTAAGAGCTCATTTAAAAACAAAAATACAAACGGAAAAACTATGATTAAAGTTTAGAATAATGAGGGCTGATCTTATTGAAACATATAAAATCCTGAGGGAACTTGATAGGGTAGATACCTCTTAAGGTGGAGACTAGAATTAGGGGACGACAGATTAAAAATAAGAGGTCTTCCATTTAAGACAGAGATGAGGAGAAACTGTTTCTCTCAGGAGGGTCATTAGTCTGTGGAATTCTCTTCCCCAGAGACCAGTGAAGACTGGCTCATTGAATATATTCAAAGCTGAGTTAGACAGATTTTTGATCAGCAAGGGTGTCAAGGCTAATGGGGACAGACAGAAAAGTGGAGGTAAGGCCACAATCAGGTCAGCCATGATTTTAATCGAATGGCAGAACAGGCTGGAGGGGCCGAATGGCCGACACCTACTCCTGAGTCCTATATTCCTAGATTAGAAACAGAAACTTCACAATAAGTCACCTATGAGGTCACCTGATTTAGTCTAGAATGTCTTTACATAGAGTCAAAACACTGGAGATTTTTACCCCCAACCTGTCACATGTGAGCTTACAGTATCCACTACACACAACACTGTTACAACCCCCAGGTAACATTATTATATTGGTAGTAGCTGCACTCTCTGGATTGTAGGGAACATAGGCTCTACTTCTGGCAGAGACTAAGAGTATTTTTTCTCACCACCTATTCTGGTGTTCTCAGTGCGAGGAAGCATGAGAGAGAGGGAGGTAGCTTCTGCTAGGGGTTCCTCTCAACTCCACAGTTGGATATGAGACATGGGAAAAGGCATGAAGGAGTGGCTAATAAACTTGTGAAAGGCAGAGAGTTACCAATGATAGAATATGTCCCTGCATAATAGAAAAATCATTTCTGAAAATAAGTGAGAAAAAATGCAAGAGAGAAAAAAAAGGGTAAGAGACGGAGAAAGGGTGGAAAGCAAAGAAGGCTACAGTATGCACACATACTGCAGAAGAATAATGGCGTGTTAATGACATACACTACTAATTTGAAAATTAGCTAGCAGATTCAAGGTGTGAAGAGATAGATCACAAGTTGCAAATCTCCAGAACTTGCTGGTTGATTTAAACCATTCCAATTAATGCTTCATAGAAACCGCCCTCTCACCCTTTAGCCTCCCCATTATTTTTAAAAACTTGCTGGATTTGTATGTTAATTGTCCATTAAATTCAGCACAGAAAGTTAAGGCTGGACCTTAACAGCATAAGTATCTTTTCTAATAACATGATCATTGTTAATGCAAAGCAATCAAGCTGGCCCAGAAAGGGAACGATCTAAACTGTCAGTAAAAAGTCAATTTTTTCTCACTCTATTTTCTTTCTGTGCCTGCATTGACTTGCTTCACCTGATTCCCTTTGCTATTGTTGCTCTGTTCACTGTTTGCAGGTACCCTCACATTCCCAGCAAAATACAGGGCAAATTACATCCCACCTGAAGGCTCAGTCTAGCAGCGTACACTGCAGTATCCAGCCTGGTGACACGGGCACCATAACCCATTCACGTGTTACAGGCATACCTTGCTCTTACAAAGGAGGAACATGCAAACAGCCACTGTTCCCTCAACTGTTGCCCACTTTTGGAATCGATTTCCATGTTTCTGTCAACAGCTGAACAGAAAGAGGCAACATCGCCTGTTCCAGACGGTTCCTTTAAGTTGCTTGTAAGCGTTGGATCAGAATTCTCTTCCTCGGGTGCATTCCTGGGGGAAATTGTCCGTCTTTTATAACCCACTTGCACAGAAGGACCTTTGCTCAATTTTTGAGGCTTTGAAAAGTCAGCTTTGGTTTTCGATGTTTCTGTCTCGACAGCTGTCTTTTCTGACATTCCGCGACAGTGCCCATCCTTGTAGACTGGGACCATTGACACTGTCGTAGATAATATGGCTTGAGCTAGACCTAGGTAAGACTCAGCTAGCTTCCTCCAGTACCATGGGTTGAAAGGGTGCAAGGAAACTAACTGTTGTAAACAGCAGAGCTCATGGGACAGATTTCCGGCGTTCCGATAGATCAGAATATCGAGGTTAAGAACTGCGGTGAGATGATCGGTGTTGGTTACCTCAGCTCTCTAGTGGCAGAATAAAAACAACAGAGTGGAAAATAAGGAAAAGTCTAAGCTCTTAATATACATGAGAATAAACAAGAAGCTAACCACAAATGATAGACACTTAGTTTTACAGTGTAATTAGTGTTCATCATGTCTGCAACACAATATCATACAATCATACGGCACAGAAGTTGGCCATTCAGCCTATCGTGCCTCTGCTGGGTCTTTGAAAGAGATATCCAAATAGTCCCACTCCCTCTGCTCTTTCCCCATAGCCAGGCAAATTTCTCACTTTCAAGGAAATTATCACAGGTTTTGCTTAACTGCATTTCTGAATATTATTCCAAAGTTTTCAATTTTATTTAAATTTATGCTTCCGCTGCCTTTTAGTGCTTTTGTGTCATGTTATATTTTCTAGTTGAGACAGGATCTACAAGTGTCAGCTGTGACTCGGTTGGAAGCTTTCTCGCCTCTGAGTCTGAAGGCTGTGGGTTCCAGTCCCACTTCAGGACTTGAATGCAACAATGTAGGCTGACAAGCCAATGCAGTGCTGAGAGTACTGTTGTAATGTAGGAAACGTGGCAGGCAGTCTGTGCGCAGCAACGTCCCTCAAACAACCATGTGATAGTGACCAGATAATCTGTTCTTTGTGACATTGGTTGAGGGATAAATATTGGCCAGGACACTGCTCTTCTTCGAAATAGAGACCAGGGGATATCTGACGTCCACTTGAGAGGGCAGAAGAAGCTTCAGCTTAATGTCTCATTTGAAAGATGACGCCAACAATAATGCAGCACTCCCTCAGTACTGTGCTGGGACTGTCGACTGGAGTGGGACTTGAACCTTTGACCTTCTGACTCAGAGGCGAGGGTGCTATCCACTGAGCTGCAGCTGACATTTCAGCACTCTGTGATACATGCACAGTATTTTTTGATAACCATATAGCTTCATAGCGCAATGCAATTTAATTTTATGCTGTCACTGTTAAGACTAACCAGCTTTTGTGCTAAATCCAAGGCATCTTCAGGTCTGCCAAGAAAGCACAGGCAGCGAGCTTGGGCCTCCTGTAGATCTCTTCTGAGAGCTATATTTGACACTGGAACGAGGTCCAGGCTGCTGGAATATTCGCACAATGCTTTCTGGGAAAGATAAAGGATGGCAGACTCCACATTATATAATACTTTGTGATCAAAGGGCCATTTACAATGATATACCATTTACAATATTACTAACATTTGGCACCGCCAAAATGCACCTTAAAAGCAAACAAGTTTCCTGCAAACAAAGTATGCATTTTATTCCCCAGAATTTAAAACTTTGTAGACAATGCATCACAGACTTTCTGACAATGGTAATGAGAAGAGCGTGTACTTTTCGCGCCTCTTAAATCCGCTGCTTAAAACAAACAAAGCACCACAGGCTTCTGAGAAAATTTAAGAAGCATTAAAATATTACAGGCAGGAGATGGTCTTCCCTCAGTCACGGCAAACACTCCAGACTTTTAGATACCTGATAATCTTGACACTTGAATGCCAAATCACCCCGAAACTTCAGTGCAGTCAGCTTCTCCACATCGTCAACTGTGCAGATTTCACCCCAAAACCACTGCAAGTCATCAGAATTAATAAACTTTGAAATCAAAGTAGGACATTTTTTTTTAAGCAATCTACACAGAGTTACTGATTCAAGCTAGTTTTGTCATATAGAAATTACTGGCAATTTTTCACATCAGCCAACCCGTTTTTTTTTCAAAAAAGACAACTAAAAATGTAGTCAAATGAATGAATAAACATGGATGAGTAACAGTCAACGGCAAGGACATTATGGAAAACTGTTATAAGTCACTGGTTAGCCCTCAGCTGGAGTACTGTGTCCAATTCTGGGTGCTGCACTTTAGAAAGGATGTCACGGTATTGCAGAGGGTGCCGAGGAGATTTATTAGTGTGGTTAACGGAGATAAGGGGCATCAATTATATGGAGATATAATTGGAGAAGCTGGGATTGTTCTCTTTGGTGATAGAGGTGTTCCAAATTATTAAGGGTTGTAATAAAGAAGTAACTATGGAAAATAGTTACTTCCACTGGCAGCAGGGTCAGCAACAAGAAGGTACAGATGGTAACTGGCCAATTAACCTTTCTTTTTCTGCAGCAAGTTTCAATCTGGAATGTACTACCTCACATTAATCTATGTTGAGATTTGTTTGCTAATTATTTGCCCATTCTGCAAGTTTATTAATGTGTTCTTGCAATTCGTTGCAATTGTCCTCAATATTGACTCCCTCCCCACCACCCCCCACAAATTTATAAATTCTGTTTTTCATTCCAAAGTCTAAATCGTTGATATAAATTATGAGCGACAGTGGTGCCAACACTGCTCCTTGTGAAATACCACTCCCACCTTCTGCCACTCTGCATGATTACTCTTTACCTCTGCTGTCTGCTTTCTGTCTTGAAACCACATAGCTATTCATTCTGTCACTTGGCCCCTGACTCTGCATACTCTGACATTATTCATCCTTTTATGTGGTCATTTTATTATATTCTATTCACATGTACAGTTCCTGTTTAACAGTACGCAATTTTAGACTTGGATTGACAAACACTATTTCCTTTTACTCACTGGGGCTTTGCGAGAGGAGGGTAGTTTGAATAACGAATGCCCATTTGATCTCATGCCTTCAGAATACCAAGCCCACCATCAATTCCACATTAAAAACAGAAAATGCTGGAAAAACTCAGCAAGGATCAGTGTTGGCTCATAACTGTCGCTCATAATTTATATCAACGACTTAGACTTTGGAATGAAAAACAGAATTTATAAATTTGCGGGGAATGGGTGGGGAGGGAGTCAATATTGAGGACAACTGTAGCGAATCACAAGAGCACATTAATAAACTTGCAGAAGTATTAGCAAACAAATTTCAACATAGATTAACGTGAGGTAGTACATTTCAGCAAGAAAAATAAATAGGTTACATATTACTTGGACAATAAGAATCTAAATGGGAACAAAGGGATCGCGGAGTACAAATAAGAAAATTAATAAAACTTGTCCCACATGTTAACAAGATGATTAAAAAAAGGAAACTAAACACAGGGGGTTTTTTTTTTAGCGGGAACTGAAAAGTAAAGAATTTATGCTAAACATGTTTCAAACCTTCATCAGACCACACCTGGAGTACTGCGTATAATTCAGGTTGCTAGATTATATAAAAAAAGATATAGAGGCACTGGAGAGGGGGCAAAGAGGACTTACAAAGATGAAGTCAGAAATGTGGGGTTGAACCTATCAGGGAATGGTGAACATGCATTTTTTTGAAAAGGGAAGGCTGAGGGGCAACCGAAGGGAGCTGTTTAAAATTATGAAAGATTTTGGTAGAGTAGACACACAGTGTTTCCTCTTATGGGGAAGAGCAACACTAGAGGCCATCAGTGTCAGGTAGTCATCAAGAAATCCAATAGGGAATTCAGAAGAAACTTGTTTAGCTAGGGAGTGGTGAGAATATGGAACCAGCTACCAAGGAGTGGTTGGAGCAAACAGTATGGATGTATTTAATGGAAATCTAGATAATAATAATGATGAAGACGTTTTAATTAAGAAACAAATTTGCAGCCCAAAGGCTGAATTGCATCAAAAATTCAAATATCAATTAAATAATCAAGTTAAAAACACAGACAATTCCATGAGGATGACTATGTCAGGCTGTTGCTTGTAACAAAAATAGACAAACAAATTCAGCAGATACCAGAGAAGTGGTGTTCAGGACATTAAAGGAAAGAATATTGATTTAAAATAATATGAAAGTTACAAAACAATACACCACTCCGACATTACAGGCACTGAAATACATGATAAACATATGAGGAAGAAGGGAATACTGCAGTGGATTATGCAAATAGATTTAGATGAGGAAAGACAACTCCAGTGAAGCATAAACACCAGCCGAATGGCCTGTTTCTGTGCTGTACATTGCACAAAGCCACATCTGACACTGGCTGAGGCTGCGGATTTGCCCCAGGATGGTTCCGAAGGATTGAAGGCACTTTGGGGAATGCTGTAACTTTGATCATAACATATGATGGGCCAAAGGGCCTGTTTCTGTTCTGTATAACTCTGTGACATGAAACTGGACGGGTCATCCTGCATCAACCTAGGCACCGGAAACAACAACAGCAATCTCAGCCCTGTCGACCCTGCAAAGTCCTCCTTACTAACATCTGGGGGCTAATGCCAAAATTGGGAGAGCTGTCTCACAGACTAGTCAAGCAACAGCCTGACATTGTCATCCTCATGGAATTGTACCTCACAATGTCCCAGGCACCATCGGCAGGACAAGCCCAGCAGAGGTGGCGGCATAGTGGTATACAGTCTGGAGGGAGTTGCCCTGGGAGTCATCAACATTGACTCCAGACCCCATGAAGTCACATGGCACCAGGTCAAGCATGAGCAAGGAAACCTCCTGCTGATTACGATGTACCACCCTCCCTCAGCTGATGAATCAGTGCTCCTCCATATTGAACACCACTTGGAGGAAGCACTGAGGGTGGCAAGGGTGTAGAACGTCTTCTGGACGGGGGACTTCAATGTCCATCACTGAGTGTGGCTCGGTAGCACCATTACTGACCGAGCTGGCTGAGTCCTAAAGGACACCAGCTACTAGACTGGGTCTGCAGCAGGTGATGAGGAACCAATACGAGGGAAAAACATACTTGACCTCATCCTCACCAACCTGCCTCCCATAGATGCATCTGTCCATGACAGTATCGGTAGGAGTGACCACTGCACAGTCATTGTGGAGATGAAGTCCCGCCTTCACACTGAGGATACCCTCCATCGTGTTGTGTGGCATTACCACCGTGCTAAATGGTATAGATTTCAAACAGATCTAGCAACTAAAGGCTGGGCATCCATGAGGTACTGTGGGCCATCAGCAGCAGAAGAACTGTACTCAAACACAATCTGTAACCTCATGACCTGGCATATCCCCTACTCTAACATTACCATCAAGCCAGGGGATCAACCCTGGTTCAATGAAGAGTGCAGGAGAGCATGTCAAGAGCAGCACCAGGCATACCTAAAGTCTGGTGAAGCTATAACACAGGACTACTTGCGTACCAAACAGCATAAGCAGCAAGTGATAGGCAAAGCTAAGCGATCCCACAACCAGTGGATCACATCCAAGCTCTGCAGTCCTGCCACATTCAGTTGTGAATGATTATGGACATTTAAACAACTCATTGGAGGAGGAGGCTTCACAAATATCCCCATCCTCAATGATGGGGGAGCCCAGCACATCAATGCAAAAGACAAGGTTGAAGCATTTGCTACAATCTTCAGCCAGGAGTGTTGAGTGGATGATCCATTTCAGCCTCCTCCAGAGGTCCCCAGTATCACAGATGCCAGTCTTCAGCCAATTCGATTCACTCCATGTGATATCAAGAAACAGCTGAAGGCACTGGTTAGTGCAAAGGCTATGGGCCCTGACAATATTGCGGAAATAGTACTGAAGTCTTGTGATCCAGAACTTGCCGCGCCCCTAGCCAAACTGTTCCAGTGCAGCTACAACACTGGCATCTACCCGACCATGTGTAAAATTGCCCAGGTTATGTCCTGTATACAAAAAGCAGGACAAATCCAACCTGGTCAATTACTGCCCCATAAGTCTACTCTCAATCATCAGCAAAGTAATGGAAGGAGTCATCAACAGTACTATCAAGTGGCACTTGCTTAGCAATAACCTGCTCACTGACACCCAGTTTGAGTTCTGCCAGGGCCATTCAGCACCTGACCTCATTACAGACTTGGTTCAAACATGGACTAAAGAGTTGAATTCCCGAGGTGAGGTGAGAGTGACTGTTGTCCTTGACATCAAGGCCGCATTTGACAGAGTGTGGTATCAAGGAGCCCTAGCAAAACCGGAATCAATGTAAACCAGGGGGAAAGCTCTCCACTGGTTGTAGTCCTACCTAGCACAAAGGAAGATGGTTGTGGTTGTTGGAGGTCAGTCATCTCAGCTCTAGGACCTCACTGTAGGAGTTCTTCACGTTAGTGTCCTCAGCCCAACCATCTTCAGCTGCTTCATCAATGACCTCCCTTCCATCATAAGGTCAGAAGTGAGGATATTTGTGGATGAATGCACAATGTTCAGCACCATTTGCAACTCCTCAGACACTGAAGCAGTCCATGTCCAAATGCAGCAAGACCTGGACAATATCCAGGCTTGGGCTGACAATTGGCAAGTAACATTCGTGCCGCACAAGTGCCAGGCAATGACCATCTCCAACAAGAGAGAATCTAACCATTGCCCCCTGCCATTCAATGGCACTACCATCGCTGAATCCCCCACTATCAACATCCTGGGGGTTAACATTGACCTGAGACTGAACTGGCCATATAAATACTGTGGCTACAAGAGCAGGTCAGAGGCTAGGAACCCTGTGATGAGTATCTCACCTCTTGACTCCCCAAAGTGTGTCCACCATCTACAAGGCACAAGCCAGGAGTGTGATGGAATACTCTCCACTTGCCTGGATGAGTGCAGCTCCCACAACTCTCAAGAAGCTTGACATCATCCAGGACAAGGCAGCCGCTTGATTGGCACCACATCCACAAACATTTACTCCCTCCACCACCGATACACAGTAGCAGCAGTGTGTACCGTCTACAAGATGCACTGCAGGAATTCACAAAGGCTCCTTCGACAGCACCTTCCAAACACTCAGCCACTACCATCTAGAAGGACAAGGGCAGCAGACACATGGGGCACACCACCACCTGCAAGTTCCCCTCCAAGTCACTCACCATCCTGACTTGGAAATATATCGGCTGTTCCTTCACTGTCGCTGGATCAAAATCCTGGAACTCCCTCCCTAACAGCACTGTGGGTGTATCTACACCACATGGACTGCAGCGGTTCAAGAAGGCAGCTCACCACCACCTTCTCAAGGGGCAACTAGGGATGGGCAACAAACGTTTAACTAGCCAGAAGCCTGTGAATTAATTTAAAAAAAAACTATTTCCCTTCAGTTGGCTCTGTTTGATTGCCTGTCAGAGCTGGTCCTTGACTGACATCCAACAGCCTCCCCCTCCCCTCAATCCGCCCCCCCCCCTCTCCCTCCCCTCAATCCCCCCCTCCCTCCCTCCCCAATCCCCCCCCTCCCTCCCCCCTAATCCCCCCCAATCCACCTCCCCAGGGTTAAAGCCCAGGTTCCAAGATTAACCTTGTTTCCAGCCGGACCACAATCTGGGTAACCCCACACGCTATAAAACTCACCCCGGCCACTAACACCCCCCCAGTTAAATGAAGCAGTTCTCACCCCCGCCTCGCAGACTTTCGCCCTGTAGGATCCCGGCTTTATCCCCGGCGCTGTCTTCCTCTCCCGGAAGGCATCAAAGACCGAATCGTCAAACTCACAGCCCAAAGCCTCCATCCTCCTGACCAGCCAGTCCCCCCCTGCACCGAGCAACCCGCTCCCCCGGAGCTCAGCGGCGCAGCACAACAGTTCCGCCTCCTCCCTCCCTCCCTCTGTCCAAAAACAACACCCCCCCCCCACCCTAGTCTCCTGATTCATCAAATCCTGATTGGGGTTATAGGCTGTGCCAGAGCCTGGAGACTCCAGCAATCTGAAAGATTGTGTCAGCTTTTGGCTTACTCGCTCCCCCCACTCCTTAAGAGACTTATTGAGCACATCATAAGATAGGAGCAGGATGAGGCCATTCAGCCCCTTCAGCCTGCCCCGCCATTCAACAACAAAAATAAAAATAGCTGGAAAAACTCAGCCGGTCTGACAGCACCTGCGGAGAGGAAGACAGTTAACGTTTCGAGTCCGTATGATTCTTCAACAGAAGATTCAATATGATCATGGCTGATCTGGTTGTGGTTTCAACTCCACTTTCCCTGTCTGCAACCCCACCCCCCCCATAGCCCTTGACTCAACCCTTGAATCAAAAATCTGTTTAACTCAGCCTTGAATAAATTCAGTGATCCAGCCCCCACTGGTCTCTGGGGAAGAGAATTCCACAAACTAACGACCCTCTGAGAGAAAAAATTCCTTCCCATCTGTCTTGAAAGGGAGACCTCTTATTCTTAAACTGTATTGCCTAGTTCTAGTCTCCCCCACAAAAGGAAACATCCTCCCAGTATCCACCCAATCAAGTCCACTCAAGATCTTAAATGTTTCAATAAGATTACCTCTCATTCTTCTAAACTCCAATGAGTATAGGCACAAGCTTTCTTCATAACATAAGCCCCCAGGAATGAGTCGAATGAACCTTCTCTGAACTTCTTCTAATGCAATTGTATCCTTTTTCAAATAAGGAGATCAAAACTACATGGTACTCTAGATGTGGTCTCACCAATCGAGTCTGACGCACCCAGTATCAGTGCTAAGAGCGTGCTGCACTGTCAGATGTGCTGTCTTTCGCAGGGGATGTTAAATCCCAGGCCCCCTCTCCCAGGTGGATTTAAAAGATACCGTCATACTATTTCAAAGAAGTGCAAGGGAAAAGAGACACGCTATCGAAGCTTTTCATCTTGCACTCAACAGGACAGCTATGCAAGAAAACAACAATAATTTATACTGCACGAGAATAGAGTGCTGACTGGTTGGCAAGTGGACTCTGACTGGTAAAGGCATAGCTACGAAGAATGCAGCACCAAACAGTTAGCTGCCAAGCTTTTGTTTCAAATTCAAACCAGGCGGGTCAATACTGAATGGTCAAGGCATTGCCATGGGGAATAAACCAGGGAATGGCATTCTTCCAAGCTTTTGTTTAGTTGGAAAAGGTGCAATGCATGGACATACTCCTTCTGCCTGCAAAGGACAGGACCCTGTGTGAGACTGAACATGTGTGGCTTCTAGCATGCAAAAGTGAGTCACACGGTGAGCCTGACTGATAGTTTTTCAGTGTAAGAATTGCAAGCTGTCCTGATGAGTGCAAGACAAAAAGCTTCAACAGCATGTCTCTTTTTTCAGCAATACTCCAGTTCTGTACTACCTAATGACTAAGTGCAAGGGAGTTCTCCACAATGTCCTGGTGAACATTTATCCCTCAACCAACATCACTATAACAAATGATCTGGTCATCAAAGCAAAGCCATTTGTGAGAGCTTGCCGTGCACAAATTGGCTGCTGAGATCCCTAGATTGTAACAGTGACTATATTTCAAAAGGACTTCATTGGTTGTAAAGTGCTTTGGGACATCCTGGGGTCCAAAAAGGTGCTATATAAATGCAAATCTTTGTTAATCTGGACACTGCAGCAAGCATTCCAGGAGAAAAATCACAGGGCATTAAAAACTGTGTGCCCTCCTCCCACCCCCAGCTAATTTCTTTGTGCACTTAGGTGTATTTAAACAGAATTAGACACTCAGTTCTCAACCTATATAAATGACTTGGATGAAGGAAGATAGAATTGTATATTGAAAGTTGCAAGTGATACTGTTTGGAGGCATTGGGTTCAATGTGGGGAAGTGCAAGGCTCCATTGTTTTGTTAATGCTGAGAGACTGGGAGCTATGCAGGAGCAAAGCATTTAGGTGTTCATTTACATAAATTCCTGAAAAGTACAAAAATAATCACGACGGCTATTAGAATGTTGATCTTATTTCAAGAGGGTTGCGTTACCAAGGGCAGCAGAAATCAGGAACTTGTTCTGCTGTGGATGCTAGGGGAAACCTGAAGTTTAAGACTGAGATTGACAGATTTTTGTCAGGTAAAGTTGACAAGAATGATTGAACAAAGACAGGTGAGTGGAGTCGAAGTACATATTAGTCAATGGGCAGAATTTAATAATTTAATGTTCTCTGACCACCCCCCACCCCTCCCTCCTTGTGATTCATGCTGTAAAAGTTGAACCTGATTGTATTTTTGTGATGGTGATTTTGAAATGGTTTGAAATGTTGTTGAAGATTTATGAATAAAGTATATTTTTGCAAAAAAAAACCCTCCCTCCCCAACCCACTGAGATGGGTTTGGTAGTGGGGTGATACAGAGGGTGGTGGGTGGGGACCTTCCCACCTGTGCCCTGACTAAGTCCAGGGCGGGAAGGTTCGTGGACAGCTTTTAATGGCAGTTAATGATCACCTAAGAGCCTCATCCCATCACCGCTGGTATTCACCCAGTGGCAAGCAGGAGACTCGCATGAGGGAAACCCGTAAAGCAAACCCTTCCTTTGTTCGAGTGACCCAGCATTGGGAAGGGGATGGTGGGTGGGGCTGAGAGCCGCCCTTTGCCCCCCCGACCCCCATCACTCAGCTATTGCTTAGGTCCCTCGCTGATCCAGGGCCCCGGATGGGTGCATTGCCGGCAGCAACCATTGGTCCGGCTGCTGCTGGTCTCTGATTGGCTGTCAGCTCTCAGGGGGGCAGTATTTCCATCCCCGGGTTCTTTGATCCCAACCAAGGCCCACCAATGCCTAGTTAAGTGCCCGAGCCTTGGCGGGCCTTCCTGAAAGGATCTGATGTGGAGGGTCTCACTGGCTCTCCAGCCGGCAGAGGAGATCCCTCATCGACTCCATTAAGTACCGGCAATAGTTCATAGAACAGGTCCAAGGGGCAGAATTTTCTGCCTGTTGGGCGGGCAGGCCCGACCCAATCTCCAGCGGGCAGGCCCGACCCAATCTCCAGCGGGTGCAGAGCCAATCCCCGCCAGCGAGGTGGGTCGCACTGCCATTTTACGTGGGCGGGCCAATTAAGGCCCACCCAGTGTGACGTCCGGCGGGAAGCGCTATGCACTTCCTGTGCGGGCGGGGGTGGATTCCCCAAAAGCGAGAGTGCGCTCTTTCATGCATGCGCACAAAAGAGTGAACATCTCCCTGAGGCTAAGTGCAGCCTCAGGGAGATGACTTACACTTTGAAAAATGTTAAAAATAGGAAAAAAAAAATTCCCTAACATGTCCCCCTCATGTGACACTGAGATGGGACATGTTCATAATTTGCAGATTAACTTTATTAAAATGCTTAAAACCCGACATGAAACCTCATCCCGCCGCTGAATGAGGTTTCATGTTTTCTCTATTTGAAGTCGGGGCTCCTGGACTGCCCATCAACTTTAATGTTGGACGGGCAGGTCCTTTCATTGTTTAAATGATCCTGTCAATGGCCTCAATTGGTCATTGACAGGTCGGTGGGCGAACAGCTGATCTCGCTGTCCCCGCGCCTTCCTGAAAATTTAAATGGGGCGGGATGACATTGAGGGTTCCGCCCGACATAATCCTGTGTCGCTGATGGCAAAATTCTGCCCAAGGAGTTAAATGACCTGCAACTGTTCATTCTAATGTTTCTGTTACTGATAATATATTGTTCTAGATTTTCTTGGATTTAAATTTCCCAGCTGTTGTAGTGGATTTTGAACTCATACCTCCAGAATGGTCTAGAGTTCTGGATTACCTCCCCCTCCCCTCCTCCAGGTACCATGCCCTAAGAGGGCATTGGTGACCACAGACTTCCATTGGATAGGTCTATGAATATGCTTGGCAAAGTACTGCTGTGGTTTGCCGCTGCCTTCTGCAGTATGGCTGACCAGGAAACTCTCCCGCTCTTACTGCCCGCCATCAGGTGTGTTGGAAGGATTCACAAGATGATAATCAACCTGTTTAGCCTGACTACACACACCTTCTGTGTCATCAAGTCCTGAAGTGGGACTCGAACCCGGAGCTTCCGACCTAGAGATAGGAATACTATCCACTGCGCCACAAGACCTCAACCACTATATCATCATTCCTAACGGAGGATCACTGTTGCTTCTTTCTTGCTAACAGATTATGTAGGTTTTCACCATATTTACTTGTTAAGTAACAAGCAATGATGCAACTTCTGATAGCACATCACGGTTAGGGAATCACAAACTTCTTTACTGTTAGCATCAGAGAAAGGCTCTTGGCTTTATTGGACAGTAAACAGATCATGAGAGACAGGTAAAGCTAATGGAGCAAAGAACACAAGTTTTACGGAGAGATCTAACACCACTCTAGCGGTTATGTTACCGGCATGGTAATCCAGAACTCTAGACCATTCTGGAGATATGAGTTCAAAATCCACAACAGCTGGGAAATTTCAGTTTCATTCTCCCCCAAATCTCACTCGACCGTCCAAGTTCCAGGTTGCCCTCTTCCGGAATGCATTAGCTCTGTTACTTTTGCTTCCTTCTTCCCACGGAGATTTCCTACAGATGTGGTAGCTCAGTCCCATCCCTCTGTTCAACCACACGTCTTCTTTAGCAACTGTGTTATAATTTTATGTGTCAAGAGGGGTAACAGGCATACTTAACCCGCTATGCATGAGGTATATGTTAATTTCAAACATTTCCCATTTACTCTGCATTAGGGAACAAACAGTGGAAGATTCATCCGCACATGGAAAGAAATTGGCTTAAAAAAGGTGTTAATAACTTGGGTCAGTGAGTGCAGTTGGCTAGAACATAGAGCAGAACAAACACCAACAGAGTGGTTTTGATCCCCATGTTGACTGAGGTCGTCCTTGGGGCATACCTTCTTGCATGGCTCTTTAAATGATATCACGGCATAAGACATGTTTAGCAATGCCTGGACAATGGAGAGAGAGTGCTAACTTAACATTGCTTTTCAGTCTTTAATGTTTGTTGCAATAGAACATGAAGTAAAATTAAAATTGAAACCAAGAACACTACAAATCACAGAATGAAGGTTTATTTTGAAATGTGTTATGTTCGCCTATTACAATCATTATAGTCAATGGAAAAGGATTTGTCAAATCTACATCAAAACAAAACATCAAGACAGAACTGCAGTAGACAGCTAAACAGATGTCAATTTAAAAACATTATCTGCAGGAATAACAGACAAAAAAAAACAAACCTATATAAAATCTCCACTGACCCCCTTCAACAGCACATTTAGGTTTCCTAGAAAGCCACCAAGGGCAGGAATGCTGGCTGATTATGTTGGATATTCACAGATATTTTTTAGTAAAGATTTGGAACAGAATTTTAATCATCTTTGACACGGGGTTGTTCACAGGACCTTACAAAGCAGGTAACTGGACAAACAAAATAGCAGTGCAAACCTGAAACAAAAATGGTTAATTGAGATCGTAGCGGAATTTTTATTTAAAACTTACTTTCAAGCTTTAAATTAAGTGATCTATGGGACATTGGCAAGAAGGTGAATCAGCAGAGAGGGCCAGTCAATGCTCATTGGTGGAAAAGCTGTACGTGGGCTGTGACCAGTAGCAAAGCTAAATGCACCTACATCACCAGATTACATATCAAAAAGTTTGGATTAAATACTTAAGCTTCTTGAAAAAAAAAAATGAATGTGTGATGTACTAAGGCTTCTAAAATGTTCACTAAAAACAAAGTCCTGACATTTAAAATCGTTTAATTCTATTTTGTGTGTCGGCCTTGTGAGGCAGAGGCTAAGAAGGGAATATACTGTTATAGCCTCAGACTAAGAACGCTTGGTCGTGTTAACATTTCACTGTTCATAATCACAGTGACAATTGTTACCACTGTTAAAAATATAGGATACTAAACCTTTACGAGTTAGGCAACTATATCCGCTCAAACTAAAAACTGCCACGCTGGTGAGCCAGAAGGAGCATCGAGTTCAGCGTTTCCCACAAAATGTTTGGGAAAACTGCTGCACACAATCTGTACTAGTGTTATGTGCTACAACAAGTCTTTGCTAAATTAAACTAAAATACTGTTTACATATCTTAAACCTGAAAAAGGTGATGAAAACCAATGGTTATATCATGATGAATTTTAGAGAAGTAATGTTTTGCCAGGATTCTTGACGAATATTAAAATAGTGAAGAAAAATATGAAGCTAAACTGCTTTTGAGAGTTACTAGTGCAGGGCAAACTACTTTATGATGACTTGTGTGTCATTAGTGGTTGAACAACCGAAGTCCTAACTAATAATGATCAAACTTTGAAGAATTTAGTATACAGTACTTGTACAATAAATGTGCAAACAACTTTTTTGCATTATAAAAATGCACATTCACCGGGACCAGCCAGTACTGTAATCATGATTCAAATTTGTAAAGAGATCCATATTTTCTACAGAAATAGAGAGCATCTGTCTAAAACTAGGTACATGTGTTAACTGGTTTAGCTTACCACTAGTGGTTTATAGATATTATTTCTACTTTCGGAAAATAATCTAAACATTCTTGAAATGGATGGAGCACAAATAGTAATTTGCTACATAAGCAAGACAAACTAAACACAAATGACTATAGTGGTGAATTGCTAGCTATATAAAAAAAGGCATGACCAATCAACTTGGATGCTTCTCCTCACTGTACTCACACCATAAAGTACAATAAATAGCGTGAAAAATTAGAACTGGACACAGATTTATTCAAACCACAGCTTGCAACCCCCTTACTCAATGCTTACAATATTTAAATACTATATATATATTATATAAATGTAGAACTGTATATGTAGAAGCAGCAATTTCCTAATTTCAGTATACAAAATCACTTTTGCAGAAGATACTGAAAAATATTAGCAACTGGGCATATGGCTTCTGAAGAAAATATCAGGGGAGAAACAAATTGCTGACTTGATCTACATCTATAAATGTGTGTAATTTCGAGTAACTACTAAAGCTTAAAGCATAAAATTGAACAGATAAATTTTCCAAAGCAAATACAAAAAGTACCATGCATAATTAAGTCACAAATATATCTGTTAGCATTTCTTTACTGATAGATGTTTGCTTTAAACTAATGCTGAAATGTCATATGGTTGCTCAAAGCTTATTGTAACTGCCTGTATCCCAGGAAGACAGATTACAAAATGACACTTGAGCCAAATCTATGTGGGTAATGTAATAGCCTACATGAAAAAAATACAAGTGGTTGAAAAATCTAAACATGTGCTCAAAGACACATCTCACTAAAAATGTAGCAAAATCCCAAACTGTACAAATCTGTTTCAAAACAGTCATTTATGTACAAAAATCCTTTCTATTCCTGTATTAAAACTTTGGCACTATGGAAATTTAAAAAAAAACTTTGATTTATTGGGAAATAAATATGTGGCGCATGGATATTTCTTTACGGAAATAATCTTGCAGCTCAGAGAGGATAACCACAGTTGAGGATTCTCTGTTTTAATTCTTTTGGCTCAAGTGCCCAATGATGACTTTCACATATTCGCAGTTCCTAGGAGGAAAAAACGCAGATGTTTGTTAGGATTGTTTTTTCAGAAAGTGAATTTTGTACATATGTTAATAAATAACAGGAATGGTTAGTAGAAGTGGACTACAGCAATTCCCTCTAACTCTGTTACAGGATTATAGATCAATTATTTTTTTCTGATAACTGCTTACCTTTTCTAAATTAAATGTTCAAATTTACTGTTATTAAAAATAATGAGTTTCAGTTGGACAGGTTGTTCTGCCTTGCTGCCAAAAATTCTCCTCCCATGTCCACTGTTCTTCCTATTTCATCCAGCATCCCCCACCCCGATTGTCTCTGCTGCTGGTTACGTCTATGTTGCTCATCTATGTTGTTGCTAGGGTATAACAGTGTCATTTCCCTTTTCGCCCACTAATAACCACAAGGAACATCATCAGGAAACAGGGTTAAATTGCTTCCACAGTACATTTAAACCAGGTTCCACTACTGATAATATATTTAAATCGCACAGCTTGCTGGAGTCTGAGGCAGTCCTTACGATTTTTTGATGGGGTTGCTTTCCTTGGAACGGAGGAAGCTGAGGGGGTGACCTGATTGAGGTGTACAAGATTATGAAGGGCCTAGATAGAGTGTTTCCCCTAGAGGAGAGGTCAGTTACCAGGGGCACAGGTTTAAGGCAATTGGTAGAAGGATTAGTAGGAAAAACTTCTTCATCCAAAGGGTGGTGGGTGTTTGGAATTCACTGCCTGGTTTGGTGGTGGAGGGAGAAACCCTCAACTTATTTAAAAGGTACTTGGATCTGCACCTAAGTGCTGTAATCTGCAAGGCTACGGGCCAGACGCTGGAAGGTTGGATTAGAATGGGCAGCTAGTTATTTTATTTTCTCTTTTTCAGATGACACAAACACGATGAGCTGAATAGCCTATGTGCCATAACTTTTCTATGATTCTATGATCGCTGATAAATGAGAAGGAAGGACAATGCATGAATACTGTTCCAAAGGAGTCATTTTGGACTCGAAACGTTAACTCTGTTTCTCTATCCACAGATGCTTTTCTAGCACGTTCTGTTCTTATTGTAGATCTCCAAGTTCTGCAGCATTTCGCTTTTATTTTATTGCAGTTAACACTGGTCTGATGGGAATGTCAAATCGAGAAAGATACCGGATCGGAGGTGGAAAATGTAGAAAGTTGACAGCATCACAATCAGGCAGAGTCTCACCAGTAAAAAAAAAAATAAAAAAATATTGTTTCATAGGAGTAGCTGATGACTTTTGTCATCAATACATCCAAAACTATGAACTTCAAGGGATCAATGACCATGATAGGTATTTTCACCAATAATTTTCATCTTTATAGCTTGCGTCCAAGAATCAGAATTTATGCAATCTGACTGACTAGAAGAGAAAGCAGCAATTTCTGGAAAACCCTAGTTACCATTATTGGGTGACATTTTAAGTCTGATGAATACCTGTCATTCAACAGAGAGTTCAATATATGAGATCTGTTCCCATTCCAGCATAAGCACATAACTAAAACATATCTATACTACGTGTGAACTGCACTCTGCACTGGTGTCTACATTAAGCTGCAGGCATGTATTTACACTCCCAGAGTGACACTCTCTCTCTAGCCACACCTGAAGTACTGTAATTATGGGCACCACACCTTAGGAAGGATTACATTGGCCTTGGAGAAAGTGCAGCATATATTTACTAGAATTATACCTGGACTCTAGGAATTAAATTACAAGGAGAGGTTACACATTCTAGAGTTCTCTTCCCTGGAATTTAAAAAGGTTGGGATGATTTGATAACGTTATTAAGGGGAACAGATAGATTAGATACAGTGAAATGTCAATGAGTCAAACTTGGATGACACGAGATTTCACGTGTTGAAGTTAGCAACCGTTCCCACCAACAGAATAACAAAAGCCACAGAACAATTCCTGCAAATAGCTGGCATTCCACAGTGGTTGATCTGGTTTAGCCGAACATCTGTTTGGCACTGGCAAGAAAAATAAATGCCAAAATCCTTTGCAAAAGAGGTTTTTCCAAAGTGCAAGCAAGCCAGCCCCTTCCACCGGGGTCATCTGACCAAGCTGATCCAGGCAGAGTGGTTAGACCCAAGCGCGCTCAAATATGAAATCCTGAACAAGCCATCATTTCACATCGAGATTTTGCTGTGAAGCAGGACGTGAGAGTGTGTGATGAAACCTGTGAGGAAGTTAAAAGCATTGTCGATCGGAGAGAAGGTGAAGCTGATAGAACAAGAGGAAAACCATGGCATGAAGCGGAAGAGTGGGAGATTCCACGATCAAGTTTGACCACCTTTCCATAGGCCACGAGAACATCTTAGAATAGGCATTCTCTACAGCAAGGAAGAGGATAAGAGTAGCTACTTATTTTAACCTTGAAGAAGCTCTGCTAATGTGGTTCAAGGCAGCCTGTGCAGAGAGCATGCTGACCTCCAGCCCATGACCCTGTTGAATGCCCAACTGCTCGCCCGCCTGTTTCCCAGGCTGATGCCACAAAGATGCTCTAGGACTTGGTACTGCAGCACAATAACACTGAAAATGTGTTTTGACTGCACTGACGACATGGCGAACTGTATCCCGCACGTCTGAAAACAGCATTCTAAGCAGAAGAAGATCATGGGCTTCTTCTGGTGCTACATCCTTGCCCTTTTCAAGGTCAAATCCCCTCCTGGGCCTTTCTCAAGGCCCACATGTGATACTATGTGAATTGCGCCCCCAATTGCAGTGCCAGAAATGCACTCAGCTTATAAGCTGTGATGCCTGGCTAAATTTCATGCAAAAAAAAGGCACGATAAACACAGCCACTGAACAAATGGAATAAAGATTCTTTTTACTCTTATCACACACACAACCACATTAGGCGTGTTTAATGCATCACAGCAAGGCTCAATATGTAGCATTTCAAATTGGCCATGTCTGTAGACATATCAGGTTACACAGAGACACACACATGGCAGATTGGGCCTTCACCGCCATCACAAAGCTCTGCTCAACCTGAATTTCAAGGCAGTTTCCCTGGATTTTGACTCATCGAGAGTTTAATGCAGAGAAACTATTTCTGCTGGTTGGGGAGTCCAGGACTAGGGAACCGTAGCAAAAATGAGAGCCTGACCTTTCAGGAGTGAAATTAGGAAACACTTCTACACACAAAGAGTGGCAAGAGTTTGGAACTCTCTTCTGCAAGTGGCAATTGATGCACGATCAATTGTTAATTTTAAATCTGAGATTGATAGATTTCTGTAGCAAAGGTAACAAGGAATATGGGGAAAATGCAGGTATATGGAGCTAGGCCACGAATCAGCTATGATGTATTTGGGTGGCAGAACAGGCTTGAGGGGCTGACTGGCCTCCCTGCATCTCACCTGTTCCAATGTGTCTAAAAGTTGTATTCAGAGCTGAAAACAGAAGTTGTTTGCACACTGGGTTATATCAAAAAAATTTCCTACCAAAAGAAAAAAAAAATCTCAGTATTTAACAGACTAAGTTAGATCTTCTGACTACTTAATTACACATATTCATTAAGGAAAATGAAATAAAATGTATTTGTACAAATACAGCATATCAGCAATCTAATACAAAGATCACCAACCTTCACTCATATCAGTCATCTGAATGATTACATTTGGTTTGTTCCAACATGCTGCAGCATTTTCAGCAAGCCCAGCCTCTCCATTTTAAAAGGATCCATTTACCCCAAATCAGCCTTTTCCAAAGTTCACAACTTGCATTAGCCATTTCTTTGCAACATTTGAGGCAGTTAAATATGAGTTCTCATCCTGTTCTCCTCTAAATCCAGACACAAATATTTACTTAAGTATTTACTGGACAGTAACTAGAAGTGAAATTCAGGCTGACTGTACCCTTCTGTAATCCACACCAGTAAGGGGGAGATCAACTATATCTAGCTATTGCAATGGTTAAAGTTTGAAATTAGGCTAAAAAAAAAAGCAATAACAACTACAGAGTCTATCGCAACTGTACCTGTAAAAGCTGTATTTGTGATCTGCTCTTTTCTTAACCCATGCAGGGCAGAGGTGGTGGAAGAAACGGGATGGTAATGCTGAGAAGTGGTGAAGCCACTGGAATATCATGAGTCCAAAGACAAGTAGGTGGGTGGGGGGAATCAAAATGGTGTAAATATTTGCAATAATATGCAATTTGCAAAAGGACATTTGTTACACGGCTTTTCTCACGTCATAGATTTAATATTGCAAATCAAACCAGTAACTAATAGTTTATGGTTGTTTCTCACTGAAGATGAATAATTAAATATTAGATTTATAAAAGCTACAAATTGCAGGATATCAGCCACACAATTTTTGGATCCCCTCTACTGAAATTAGCTAAGGACTAAAGATTCTAAAATAAACCCACTTGTGAAGTGCAAGGTGCAAGAAAACCTTCTTCTGACTGTTTTGAACACAATAGTTAAAAATAGTTGTTTAGTGGCACAGAACTTGAGTGTTGCTGAAAAAAAGAGGTGTCAAAGCTTTCCGTCTTGTCGCTCACTCGCAAGAATAAAGGGGAAAACAATAATTTATGCTGTATGTGAAGAGAGTGCTGATTGGTTGGCAAGTGGCGTTGCCATGGAGAATGCATCACTGATGGTGACTGACAGTTAAATGCCAAGCATTGTTTGAAATTTAAACCAGGCAGTTTGACACTGATTGGTCAAGGTATTGCCCTGAGGAATGAGCCTGCAAATGGCTGTTGCTTATTTTGTTTAGCTGAAACAGGCACAATGTGTGTACATGTTCTTTCTGTCTGCAAAGAACGGGGCCCCGTGTATTAATATATGTAGCTTCCAGTACACTCAAATGCACCACACTGAGCCCGACTGACAATCTTAAATTGGTTATCAGCGTAATTCTTAGTGCATTGAGGAGATAGACGACAGACCAAAATGCAGGCACAGATTGGTCGCGGAGCTTTGTGGCTGAAATTGGCTCGCCACACCCCCGCCCCCATTTTCTTCCCAGCAAACAGACGAAAACCAATTTCTCTCCCAAAGTCTCTTCGAGGTAGCAAGCAAACTAGAAAGAGGCAGCCAAAGATGGATGCTGGGGCACTCCAGAAGCAACAGGAAAAACAACTGCTAGAGAGTGGAACCATGACATTTACAATTCCTCATTAGCAAACTACTGAAAAAAGGCAGTGGAAGAGAATGGAGGGGTCAGTGATTTGCAGTATATTGAGAGGTAGAGCTCTAATAAGAGGAGAAGGCATGATAGGCTGAATGGCCTCCTTCTGTGCTATATCATATAAAGAGATGGACAGAAAAGTTTGCCAATCTTTAAAAAAGTTTAGTTCTAATGCTCTGGCTAGTAATGAAATAGGACTAATGTCTTGAATGCTGAAGGTAAATTTCTTATTTCTTTACAAGGAATATAAGCTAGGGAAGTTTTCATTATTAGTGATAAACATACATATCCTCTACAATAGCAAAAATACATTCAACATAAACATGTGAATAAACTACTTATAAGATTTACAAGTGTCCAAACAGGTAGTAAATGGGTGGACTTGAAGTGTACTTGTTACGTTTTTGGATTTCACGAAGATATTTCCTTTGTGCTTGGCGCCAAAGACCACTTCTGTAGGCAAGTCATCATTCTCCAGGACCTATCCAATATCTGGTAATGTAGTGGACTCAAGGATTGAGCAAAAATCTTTGTTAAGGTATCCAGCTTTCTGGATATGTCACAGGCCCTGTTATGATCTCAACTTCAGGAAGTGGTAGAGGAAACACCCATACTTACAGTATCTCTGGCTGTAAAGCACAAGGCTGACTTATTAAAGAACACTTAAGCAGCAGCAAAGGCAAATACAGCAATTTGGATTATTTTTACACTTTTTTCACACCCACTGTTTAGATATAAAGACCTGATATTTCCCTAACTCTACTGAGACTAAACATGTACCTGCCTCCCCAACATAATTTATACATTGGGGTTCCTCGAGAGTCTCCAGCCGTATCCCAATGGTCTCAGAAATAATGGTGAATTAGGAATCACACTCCTGGAATATACCCTGGTATGCATTGAGGTTCAAACAGGAACAAGGGAAATCAAAAATGGATCATAAAATATTAGACATAGCTGCCAGACAAATTTATACTTAAATAAGTACCCAGCTAACAACCAAATCATTTGAGACCTGGTAACAAATTCCTCCAGTCTTAATTAATAACTACAGTACAAATAGTTCTCAATTAAGAATTTCTGTTCAAATTTTTAAAAAAATAAAATGTATCTGCATTGAAAGAATTTCCCCATCCATTCAACTAAATACAAAAGACATGGATTTCATCCAGAGTGTCCAGTGTATGTTGAGCTGAACAGTAAGCACAATTTAAAGTTTTTAAAAAAATATTGAAATATATTTATTTACTTACGATTAGAATAGATACAAATTCCCCCTTTTGTCCTAGTACTGCTTTAGTACACATTGATAAAAATCTTGATACATACTCCTATCAGTATAAAATCAACAGAAATATACCATTGCATAACTAATTGCATAAACTCTCCATTGCTCAAGGAATAGAAAGTGTCCAATCATTTCTGGGATCTGGGTGTTCAAACAGATAAAATAAAAGCAATCCTGAAAGCAGTTAAGTTTCCCCAAGTGGAACGAATTCTAAAAGGCTCAGTCTAACCATTGCTGACACAAATTCTCCGTCAAGCCTACCCCATGTGGTACAATATCTAAATGGTGTAATGCAAGTAATTTTGCAAATCAGGATTCAAGTGGTGCGGTGATGTAGCCTGGATTTACACATGCCATTAAAGTGGCATAGGGAGAACTTTAGATTGCAACTTACATGTGCATTCTTAATTTTGCACCAGGCATTCATGAGTTATTAGAAAATAGATTTGTAGTACTACCTTAAACTAACACAAATATTATGCAGACATCCCAATAAATACCTCTGTCAACAAAACCCAAATGCAACTAGTATGTACCATGGAATGCCATCAAGTGACTTATTCAAATACCATATTGACTATGTAAAAGAAAATCTCATTGTCAGATACGTATACCTGTGCTGAATTAATATTTTGATGGAATACAACATTGGAATTAATAAAGCAATGTCATTATTCACTTATTCAAATTGGTAGCACCAAAAACGTTTAGATAAATGGCATTCTACTGCACTACTTTTCAGCAATACATTGGAGCATAATTTCCAAATTAGATATATTACAACCGAATACAAAAGGTTACTTCTATAACTCACATTTATACATTGGAATTCTCTGCAGAAAATTCACCATCTGGTTCCGTAACTTCATTGCTTTTTTGTGAAGGAGGTTTCCATACATCACTGCTGCCACTTGCATCAGAGGCATCATCTTCATCCTCCTGGCTCGCATTCTCTTCCCCAGGCCAATCTTCATCCTCATCAAGTGGTTCATTCTTCTCATCATCACCGGGGTACTGTCCATCTGAATTATTGCTCTCAGAAGCACCACCTTCTGTTTGCCTTTGTACAAACCATTCCCTGATGCTCTCGTAACTCATACACGATCTTGCAACAAGATCGTCAAGGTCCTCTTCGTTTAAGTATTTGTGCTTCAAGTAGTATTGTTCAAGAATATTTTTCCCTGAAGAAGCATGGCCTGATTTGCTAGTTGATGTTCCACTCCAGTTATTTGACCTTCCAGTGCCTCTGGGCCTTCCTCTTCCTCGTGGTCTACCTCTTGATCTACCTCTGCCTTTACTCTTTTTGGAGGAAACTTGGGTTTGTCCATTTTGGCATTCCACATTACCGCTTTGATAGTAATAGTACCATTTCAAGTTACCATTTTTCCAAGCATATCTGGTATCTCCGAACCAACTTACTATGTCAGTTCTGGCCAGTCCACTATCTGCTGCTAATCGGTCGTATTCCTCTGGGGACGGCCACTGTGTACGGACAAATGCACTTTTAAGGAGATGTAGTTGCTCTGGAGTTTTCTTATATAGCCTACTAGCTGCAGCAGCCATTACTCTTGGTATTGCTAACCCACTTGCCAAAGATGTGGTATGAATTTGCCCATAATTTGATTTGGCAGATACTCCATCAGAGTCTTTGTATTTAACGTCAACCTCGCCTCCAATTGCTTTCCCACTCTCCTCATTTTTATCGTCAGAGCATTTAGCTTTCCTTCTTTCACAGAACCAGACATCAATCTCCCTCCTGGTGAGTTTTGTATCAGTCCTTAGCTTGTTAATCTCATCATCATTAGGAAATGGATTTGAAAGGAAACTTTCTTCCAGGAGGTGAAGCTGCTCTGTAGATTTCTCTTTGAACTTCTGTGGAGTAAAATCAGGGAAAGCATTCCATCCGTGTTTGCGCTGTTGAGTTATTACAAGGGATTCGGATGTGGTTTCATCACCAGAATCTAAAACAATAGTGCTGCTGACCTCAGGAACATTGACATTTTGATTACACCTTGAATTCCTGTGGTTGTATCTTGTGTCACTGAACCACTTCTTAATGTCACCCCTCGAGAGGCCTGTCACTTGTATAATTCTAGCAATCTCCGCGTCACTGGGGAACGCATTTCTATTGAAGCTGGCTTTTAGTTCTGTCAGTTGTTCTTTTGTCTTCTTGAGGCGCACACCATATGGATCTGTGGCTGAAGCGGGAACGAGAGAGCTTCCTTGTGCAGCAAGTTGTGGAAGCTGCGCATTGTTTGTCCGTTTTGCTTCGGGACCTGCGTCACCTTCCTGTGCTCTGCGCTTTTGCCACTGTGGTGTTTGATTTGCAACTCCTGCAACGGTGACAGTAATTGGAGAATTCCCAGCAACTGCATTTGTACTGGCGACCTGCGCCAAGACAATACCTGGCTGGCCAACTATCTGACAAGGCTGAAGGATCTGCTGCAGCCCATTAGCAGATGTTGAAATCTGTGCCGGTATGACTGTAATTGTTTGTGGTATAGAGTGCACAGTTCCATTGAAAAGTTTCTTCTTGGCATCTTCCACCTCCTCTGGGGTCCAACTGATGCCGTGCTTGAGACGCTGAGCCGTGAACCAGATTTTAATCTGTTCTTCTGCATATTTTGTCTGAGTCTTTAATGTTACAACTTCTGACTGTGTGGGATAAGGAAATCTGTTGAACGAGTTCAGTAGGTGAGTATTTACATCCATATTAGTGTTGTAAGTTGGAATGCTGTTCACAGGAATCATAACTTTAGGAACTAAATTAGGAGTTGGGGAGGGTATCACTTGACTTACATTTACTGAATCAAGTATCACTCCATTTGTTTCTTGGTTAATGCAAATTCCACTGGTATTGGTAGATCCTGAGACTGAGTTGGCCCCCAGTGTCTCATCATTGTTTTCTTGATCAGCAGTAAATTCATCTACCAAACTAGGTGAGACAGAGATTCTTTTGGTCTCAGTTTTACTTTTAATCATCTTCATAATTGAAGTTTTGCTTATTGAAATTCCCATTGGAGTACTATCAGTGCTTTCTGCCTGTTCCTCATTTGTAGAAACACCATTACTATTGGATTCTTCAACAGTCTGTTCAAAGACAGTTTGATTATTGTGTTTTACCATTTTAAGCTTAAAATTTATTTCACCTGAATGGTATCTGGCATTGTGGTCATTAAGAGTATCATACCTTTTGGTCGTAAAATTACATTCCACACAGAAGTAGGATGGGTTAAGAATAACATTTGGGTGCTTTGAGTCAACATGCAAAGTAAATTCGTTCAAGTCCTGTGTTTCAAAAGTGCAATATTTACATTCATAGCCTCCTTCTAGTCTCTTGATTTGGGTATCTTGCACTTCCTTTTCTGGAATATTCTCATCATCAATTACTGCACTATCTGCTGTCAAGCTCTCATCAGAAATATCTGGAGGAAGATCATCTGTAATCATGTCCAATTCTGGGTCCTGGTCCAGAGTCTCACTGGCAGGAACCATGCAAGGAATTTTAGATTTCCTTTTGCTAGCCATGGTCAGTGGCGAAAAACTGATTTTTTTCCGGAAACTACCAATGTCACTGAAAGTTGATCTACCTTCACCTTGATATCTTCCTGTTGTGCCTCCCCACAGGTAGCAGCAATATCACTTCGCATTCACCTGTAGATAACAATAAAATGTTACTCCAGGGTTACAAATAGAAACTATTTAACTGCATTAAAATCTGAGGCTATCATTTTGATACACTACGTTGGAGTATCAACGCAATAATGGAATTAGGGCTGGGAATTTCCCCGATATCAACAGTATTCCAATGACACCAAAGGTCACATATTTGCCGACAGAAAGTGAAAGAAACTTTAAAGGCAGGAGCTATTCCATGAATCTCCTTAGGGGTCACTTGCAGCACATCTACAAAAGTAGCTGGTCACTGAGGCCACACAGGTGACATTCAAGTGCTTGAGGCAGCTCAAAGAAGAACCACAAGACTGATCTCTTGTATTCAGGTTTGCATTTTGAGCGAAGAATGGAGAAACTTGAGCCCATGAGCTGAGAAAGGTGTTAATAAATTAGCTAAGATTTTCTCCTGCCTGCATTCAATGAAAACTGAGACAAAACAAGATCTGAACACTAGCATAAAAGCAAAAAACTGCAGATGCTGGAAATCAAAAACAAAAACACCTGGAAAAACTCAGCAGGTCCAGCAGCATCTGCGGCGAGGAACACAGAACTCTGTACTGTTGAAGGGTCATTCGGACTTGAAACGTTAACTGTGCTCCCCTCCGCAGATGCTGCCAGATCTGCTGAGTTTTTCCAGGTATTTTTGTTTTTGATCTGAACACTGGCACCTCTCTAGGAATGGCATATATGCAACCCAGAAAGATGTTGGGTGCCAAAGGAACCTTCTTGGAAACACATCAGAATGCAAAGTGGCTCTTCTCAGTAATCCTGGCAGTAGGAGATGTGCTTCCCTTAGAATTAGGGTTTTCAGTAGGTGAATTCCTGTGAGTAGGATTGTTTGCAGATATCCCCATTCCAACTTCCAATAGACACTGTCAACTACCCAGAAAATTACAGGAATATCAGTGAAGAAGATATGTACCAGTAAAAGCATGAATGCAGATATTTGATGACCATGCTGACTGTTAATGGTACATTAATTATTATGTTAATATACACAGGTGAAGGGCATTGTTTAATTAAGTACTTAATACACTGATTGGTGAAGATTTTCAGCAGTGGCAACGAGATGATGTCCGGTCACAGTAAAACTGGAAGAGAAGGGTGCACCAAGGCCAAGACTCGCTCCTCCATTTCCCTGTTGGCCACATCCACTGGCTGCTGCGCAGGGGTCATTATGCCAAGCGTGTTGGGGCCGGAGCCCCCATCTACCTGGCTGCTGTCTAGGAGTACCTCACTGCCGAGATCCTTCAGGTGGCCAGCAATGTGGCCAGGGACAACAAGACCATCTGTCTCATGCCCCGCCACCTGAAGCTTGCCATCTACAACAACATGGAGCTCAACAAGCTGCTGGGAGGGGTCAGCAGCATAGCCCAGGGTGGGATCCTGCCCAACATCCAGGCTGTGCTGCTGTCCAAGAAAACTGGGCGCTCCTGCAAGGTTTATGCCTGAAAGGATGAGATGAGTAAAATAAAAAAAGATAAAGAAAGGCTGCTGGGACACAGAGTTAATAGGTAGGAGGCAGATGCCCATAAATAAAATAACTTATCAAGAAAAGGATGTGTGTCTAGTTTCATCCTTCAGCATCTGGCCTGGGATTCATTTATCACTGACCCTCTCAGAATCCTTAAGAGTCTCTGGGACGTGGTTTGAAGACTCATGTTGCTGGCTGTCAGAGCTTCCCAATCCCTGTGATTTTCTTTAGGGAAAAGCATTTGGAGTCCATTATCTGGCCACTGCAAGTTAGGCAGAGAGCCAACCTTCCCATTTTGGAAAGAGAGATAGAATCTTCTAAATAGGTGGTAGATCTTGATTTGCCAGAGTACGACCTTTGCCACCTCTCAGAAATCAAATTCATCAGACCCTATTTTAGTCTCTATCCAACCTTACATTTCCTCCTGCACATACACGTTGAGTTGCTTAGCTCCTCATCCACCTTTTTCTAACCTGCTGTCCTTGAAACACAAATATTATAGATTTCCTTACCTCTCAAATCTTCTGTTTCCCCCAATTTTTTTTAAATAAGATTTTAAGGTTGGTGTCACCCAATCGCTACTTTTTGATTTAATTTATATTTTCCTTCCCCCATTTTAATCATGGCAGTATCTTCACATTGGTCTCCCGCATTTTTCTTTTTCAAATGTGCGTGTTGGCCAAGGTCAGCATTTGAGTTCACCACTTATGGTTGAATAACATGCCTTGACTCAATGTCCAAACCATCACATTAAGAGTGACCATTATGGCACATGATTAGAAGCTTGCTGGTGGGCAGGATATTGAGGTCGATGAGCAGGGGGCGGGGCCCACTCGCCAACGCGTAAAATGACGCAGGATGACGTTGGGCGGAACTCCCGACATCACACCGCGCCATTTCAATATTCAGGTCGGCGGGGGCGCAGCCAAATCAGCTGTACACCTGACGACCTGTCAACGGCCTATTGAGACCATTTAAAAGTAATTGAACTCGTTGAAGGACCTGCCCATCCAACCTTAAGGTTGGCGGGCAGGCCAGGAACCCTAGCAGGCTTCAGAAAAAGCATGAAACCTCCTCCACAGGCGGGATGAGGTTTCATGTAGGTTTATAAAATTTAAAAGTTTAATTAAAAATGATGGATATGTCACATGAGGGGACATATCAGGGAAGTTTTATTTTTCTATATTTAACATTTTTGAATTTGGCGCCACCAATATAAGGCTCCACATGCAGCGTAGAAGACAGAGCAATTCTGTCAAGCTTTTTTTGGGATTTTGAATGCAAGTAACAGATTACTTAGAATATTACAGACTATTAGTATGTACTTGTCTTAACAGTTCTTATAGTTCTTCGATGAGAGCAGATGAGATATATATCTGGATGCATTTTGATAATTTATCAGCAAATGAGTCCAGACTTAGTCATACTTCCTCAAGTCATCTTGAAAATATACATATGTACAAATTAGGTGGAGGCCATTCAGCCCCTCGAGCCTGCTCCACCATTTGATAAGATCGTGGCTGATCTGATTGTGGCCTCAACTCTACTTTCCTGTCTAACCCCACTCCCTTTGATTCCCTTGTCAATCAAGAATCTATCTAACTCAGACGTAAAAATATTCAATCACTCTGCCTCCGTTGCTCTCTGGGGAAAAGTATTCCACAAACTAACGACCCTGAGAGAAAATATTTCTCCTTGTCTCGGTCTTAAACAGGTGATCCCTTATTTTTACACAGTGCCCCCTAATTCTAGTCTCTCCTATAAAGGGAAACATCCTCTCAGCATCCACCCTGTCAGGTCCCCTCAGGATCTTTTATGTTTCAATAAGATCATCTCTGATTCTTCTAAACTCCAATGGATATAGGCCCAACCTTTCCTCATGACATAATCCCTTCATCTCATGAATCAGCAAAAAAATGGAACTTGCCACTTGAGCAACAATAAAAAGTACTTTATTTTGCTAACAACTTAATTCCCAAAGCTAACTTTTTTTCTCATATCCTGGATCACAGTTAGTTAATTAATTAATCAATCAATCAATCTTCGACAGCACCATCCAAGCCCGTGACCTCTAACACCCTAAATTGCAATGGCAGCAGACATATGGGAACACCACTCAACTCCAAGCCACATATCATCCTGACTTGGAACTATATCGCCGTTCCTCCACTGTCACTGGGTCAAAATCCTGCAACTCCCTTTCCAACAGCACATCCTATACCACATCGGCTGCAGCAGTTCAAGAAGGCAGCTCACTACCACCTTCTCAAAGGCAATTAGGGATGGGTAATAAATGCTGGCCTAGGCAGCATACCCCATGAAAAAATAAATTATTTTATTTCTCTGGCTAAAATACAAAATGCTCAGAGTTTTAAAGCTTTCCTTAAAATAAGCTTAAGGGTTTTTCCAGCCTTAGCTGCATATCTCTAAGCTACATCTTCCCTTGTTTGGTTGAAACAAAAACAGGAGAAATGTTTGTTGTTGAATCATAATTCACAACCTAACTAAAGGGCAAGAATAGGCAGTTTCAGATGTGCAATCACAGAGAATGACAAAATAAGGATACGACATGTACAATACTGATTTCCAGTTCTCAAGCAGTAATTGGGTTACTAAACCAGTATAAATATGGTAAAGTTTGTTAAGCAGCTGGGGAGCATGCAAATCTTGGGAGACTGGCACAACAGAGCTTGGTTCTCAGACCTAGCCTGGATACACTGGTAACTGCTGGAATGGAAAAATGGAAAGGAATGCAAACATTTTTAGCGGGAGACAGACAGAGCATAATTTACAAAAACAAGCCATAACCATGCCATAATGACAGTCAATGCTGCATCAAGAACTCAGAAGACCTATCATCAGGTCCAGAAGAAACTACACGATCTGATCAATACAAAAATGCATGGCATGAATATTACAGTAAATTAACAATATGTGACACAAATGGAAAACAGTAGTTATTAAAAGTGTATCAAAGGATGTTATTGAGACAGACAAGTGCAAGCAAGAGTGTCACAGAAGAAATCTGCATTTTTATGCAAATTATAATTATGGTTGCCGTGATAACTGAGAAAAAGGACATCACATTTCAGGATGCCCCATAAAGAGTTGAATACCAGATTGTTAGTACAACAGTGTATGGGAAAAAATGTGTTTCCTGTTTCGTCTCCTGAATGACCTAGCACCAACTGTAAGATTATGTTCCCTTGTACTTGATTCCTCCATCACAGGAAATAGGCTTTCCATATCTACCTTATCAAATCCTTTTCAACATTTTAAACAGCAAGGTCCCTCAGTTAGCAATGAAATAACTGATCAGATATTCTGCTTTTATGATGTTGGCTGAGAAGTAATTGGTGGCCTCAGAAAATACAATCACAGAATAATTACCACGCAGAAGGAAATCATTTGGCCCACTGAGCCTGAGCCAGCTCTCTGAAAGAGCAATTTAGCCAGTCACGCTCCCCCATAGCCCTACAAATTTTTCCCTTCAGTTGCTTATCCACTTCCCTTTCGAAAGCCACAGTTGAATCTGCCTCCATCATCTTCTCAGGCAGTGCATTCTGCATCCTAACAACTTGCTGTGTAAAAATGCTTTTCCTCATGTCGCCTCAGGTTCTTTAGCCAATGGCTTTAAATCTGGCCCCTCTGATTCTTCATCTTTCCATCAGTAGGAACAGATTCTCCCTATCTACTCTGTCTAAACCCCTCATGATTTTGAGCACCTCAATCATATCTCCTCTCAAGCTTCTCTTCTTTAATGAGAATAACCCAAACTCTTCAAACTATCACAGCCCTCCATCCCAAAATCCGTTCTCGGAAATCTTTTCTGCACTCTCTCTAAAGAATTTACAGCTTTTCTTTGGATAGTGCCATGGGATCTTTTACATTCCAAGGGGACAGAGTGGGTCTTGGTTTTACACCTCATCCATAAGACAGCACCACCAAAGATACATTAGTGACGGACCAATGCACTGAAGTGTTAGCTCCGATTATGTGGTCTTGTCGCTGGAGCAGGACTTAAATCCATGACCTTCTGAATCAGTGTCAACACTGAGCTAAGTTTCAAGAGCTCCCTCAAGAGTACATGCAAGATGACTTCCTACTTTCACAATGTTTTCAGAAAAGGGGAGATACTTTAATGCTCAAAAAAGATAGAGTTCTGTGGTAAGGTTAGTAAATGATGCATTTGTGAAGGAAAATGAGCTAAGATCTCCCTCTGAGAGTTTAGTCAGGGTCCTAACACATATTCCTGTCAACTGCTGTGATAAATTAACAGGCAGATCATGTGATCTTTATCAAAAATGACTGGTTCAAAAAAGTTTCAAGGGGTATAAAAGCATGTCGGATAGACTATTGGTCAGTCTGAAATAAATTTATCCAGACGTAAACCTAGTCAAATGAGTATGTGTAGAATTCTGGTATAACAGGTCTTCAACCTATTTCACCCCCAGTTGAATATGATAACTAGAGCCAGAAGTAAAATTTTCTGTCTTGTTAATCCAAGTTAAAGGAAACCTGGGCCCCAACACAATTCAATTTGAATTTGACCGATAATTCAGTAATTACATTTTCCAAAATATATCATGCAATGATAGGACAAGTAAAACAAGGTGATTGTGCTGTGTGACATCCACACTTGCACAAATTTCCAGCAGGGGCCACAGAGTGATGTACAAGTTCAGGCCGCAGCACCAAAAAAGCACAAAACCAATCTGACAGAAAATGCTAAAATACTCAGCAGATTTGGTAGCCCCTGTGGAGAGACAAACAGATTTAACATTTCACACCTGTGACCTTTCACCAGAACTGAGAAAAGTTAGAATTGTAATAGGTTTTGAGCAAGTGAAAAGGCGGAGAGGGTTGGTGGGAAGGATAACAAAAGATAAGGGGCGGGATTTTCCTGCCCCGACACTGGCAGAATGGAAATTCCTGCCCAAAGTTTATGGACTTTTGGCTGCTCTCCAAATTTTCTGGTCCCAACCGCGTTGATTCCTGACACCGGCAGAACCAGAAAATCCCGGCCAAGGTCTGCGATAGGGTGAGGAGCAGAAGAAAATATATGGCAAAAGGTTTCATGGTTGGTGAGGCCAAAGGGAGCGGTAATGGGCCAAGTAAAGAAACAAAAGATGTGTCTGGAGGAAGCGTGAATGACAGGGTCCTGAATAGCTGCCGTCCAAAAGCAGAGTCAAGGAAATAAGTGAGAAACGAGGGAAAACACCAAACCAGCAAAGAAAAACAAAATAAAATGGGGGTTGAGATTCCAATCTAAAATTGTTGAACGCAATGTTGAGTCTAGAAGGCTGTAGGGTGCAGAGTCAAAAAAATTAGGTGCTGCTCCTCAAGCTTGCATTGAGCTTCTTTGGAATACTGCAGCAGGCCGAGGACAGAAAGGTCAGAGTGGAGGCACGGTGGAGTGTCAACGTCTTATCAATTAGATTGTTACAGGGATTACATTGTCAGTTACATTGTTACAGGAAACAGGTGATGGGTATTTGAACACATAAATAGAGGGTGTAGCTGGTTGTTTGTGAGGAGTATTGACACTGAAAAAAGAAAATAAACTCTGAGCAAGGAAAGGCTTGGTGTCGTAGTTTCGACTTCACCAACCGGCATGGATCCTATTAACATGGGAGAACTATAACGACAAGCGACAGGAAGCATAGGGTCACGCCTGCAGACTGAATGGAGATGTTTTGCAAAGCAGTCACCCAGCCTGGGTTTCATCTCCCCAGTGTGGGAGATCATCATATCATGAGCAGCAAATAGTGTAAATGAATTGAAGGAAGTACAAGTAAATTGTTATTTCATCTGGAAGGAGTGTTTGGGGCCTTGCGTATGAAGGGAGAAGGTAAAAGAGGTGACTGAGGAGTGGACCACAGCATCACAGAGGGAACAGTCCCTTTAGAAATGATGAGAGGAGAGGGGAAGGTGTGTTTGGTGGTGGCATCACACTGGAGGTGGCAGAAATAGCAGAGGATGATGGGTTGAATATGCAGGCTGGTGGGGTAGGACAGAGGGGACACTTATGGTACTGGAGGGGAGGGCAAGGGGTGAGAGCAGAAGCGTAGGAAATAGAATGGACATAGTTTATTACATTTCTCACTTTTCCCAGTTCTGATGAAGAGTCATAGACCTGAAATGTTAACTCTGTTTCTCTCTCCACAGATGCTGCCAGACCTGCTGAAAATTTCCACTTTCTGGTTTTATTTCAGATTTCCAGCACCCACAGTATTTCACTTTTGTTACAGAACCAAAGTGAAGCTGGGACTTTCCTGATATATATGGCTGCCTGCCATACTGGAATTTACCCGTGAAGTATGTCACGTGGGGACAGGCGGTGTTCCCTCTAACTACTGTTTGCTGTATGCGGTTGGCTTATTGCACTGCACTGTGGCTTTAAGATTGACACGTAGCCTTCCATTGAATGGTGGGAAAGCAAAAAGCCAGATGAGTCCAGTGCCTTTACAACTAAAATTAAAAGAGGATTTTACATGTTTACGTTGCAGGGGAGATTCCATAACTACATAAAATGAAAAGTGTGCTTAAAATATTCTTCAAATATTGATTTTTTTTTGTTGTTTTAAACCCTTCACTGCTTTAGTTCCACAGCATTCAACTCCTCACAGTTTATCAAATAAGTAGCAGAGTGGTTATGTTACTGCTCTTGTAATCTAGAGGGCTGGACTAACGTTCTACAGGCAGGAGGTCAAATATCATCACGGCTCTGGTGCGAATTTAAATTCAGTTAATTAAGTAACTAAATCTGGAATAAATCACTAATATCAGTAATGGTGATCACAAAACACCAGACTGACGTAAAAACCCACCTGGTTCACTAATGTCCTTTGGGGAAAGAAATCTGTTGTCCTTTCCGGTCCAACCTACATGTAACTCCCAGCAATGTGGTCGACTTTTAAAAGCCCTCTGAAATGGCCTCACAAGCCACTCAGTTGTCAAGAATGTGGCTCACCAGCACCTATTCAGCGACAATTAGGGATGGGCGATAAACACTGAACTGGCCAGTGACACCCACATCCTGTTAATGAATAAAAAGACAAGTTTATTGATGTCACAGAGATATGATGACATCCAGCTCCTTTCTCAATTGTATAATATCCTCATTTGGAACTAAAACTAACTTGTGAATTCAATGCATTAACTTAGGAGACTTTCAAAATGGTGGCAATGATCTTCTGAATGAGACCAGAAGCAGCTCACCTCAAGTTACTGAGAAATACGGAAATACCTTCCTCATGAGTATATAATTAAAAATTTGAGTTATTTTTAGTTCCACTATTGTGATTTATGTAAATGCGGAAACTTGGTGGAATTCAGAACAACTAATTTTTACTCAAGGACATTACATACCAGTGAGTCATCAGACCTCTAAAATTCAGAAACACAGATTACTCATGAGTTGTTAAATTCTTCAGCAGCAGTGGAATATATTCTGTATTCCACTGTTCCCCCATAAACTATTTTCTACACCTTAGGAACATAGCAAAACTGAAAAAACACTACTTTTTCAATTTTTGACCTAGAGTGAAACACAGTTAATTTAGTTTGGAAAGTATAGTGCAGTGCTTTTTTTTTGGTCAAAACCATGACACCAAGCTTGTGGGGGTTACTCTCACAGACTAGTACACAGTGCATCCACAGTGTAACAGCCTGAAATTCTGCAGAGTGAGCTCTCAAATTCAATCCTGCAACTTTGGTTATTTGCCAAAAAGAGGACACACACTTCCAAGGACTGAAAATAAATGACAGGATTGATGGTCATGTCAAAACTACAATTTCAGAAGTTCAATAGGGCCCTTTCATTTGCCCTCAGCATATGAAGGGTAGATCTAAATATATCATAAGCATCATTGTTTAGGTGCTATGCATGCATAAACCCCTCATATGATGATTTTTACCTGGGCAGGCAGTTAAAATCACCAAATTTCTGTTGTCTTTACGCAAGTTTGCATTTTAACCTGCTCCTTCTGAGCAGGAAGATATGCAGCTTGAGTTCAGGCGTCATAGTCAGGGCCTGACTGCTTTTTTAACCAGAGACCTGCATGGCTTTGTGGCCTTCCTGTCAATAAGCCATCCTGGCAGGAAGAGTCGTCAGGGCCAGAAGGGATCCAAATAGTTGCAGGATCTTTTTGACAGTTTAGGCCCCAGGCTTTATCCAATCGCAAGGCTCTCCCGACCTTCCTTTCATCTAGTTTCCCGACTGGTACATCTGTCCCAGATGGTGGAATCCTGCCACTTGAGATTCTGCTCTTTCCGGCCCATCTGCCCTCCAGCTGCTGCTTCCCATCACCTTGAGTGGGAAACCGATGGGGCCTACGCAATGAGGCCCTGGAATGCAGCCTGCCTCAACCCCCAGCTCCTGATTGCCACCCAGGGTTAGAATCGGGGTTATCATTTCAATTGAAGAAAATATTCTTGCACTTTACATCAAGATTAATAATTGGCACCTTTATGAAAAAAACCCCAAAATCCACAGAAAGGCATTCTGTGACACTTACCAACATGTCTGACTTCAGTTTAGCATACACAAGCAATCAGCACTGCCCTGAAGCGGTGGCTCAAACCAGCTACTACAGTACAAAGAGAAACCACTTCAACCAGATCTTAATCAATTGCTCTTAGTAATCTTTGAGGGCACTGTCACATTTCATGTCTGCTTCCCGGAGGTATATTTGTATTAACAAAAACGTACAGTTAATCTAGCCATTAGACCACGGCTATATTCAAAGTGACACGATCACAATGCACAGCCACGGAGATACAACTCCTGTCAGACTTTACATTTACATGGGGGAAGTCAACATTTTGTTCAAGGGAAAATGGGTGAGAGAGGAACTTTTGGCTGTCTTTTAAAGCTGGAATTTCTTTGTACTGCAAGACCATTGTCAGCATTAAGTGAAATGCACATCCAGCAAAACAACTACAATACCAATGATTCAAGTCAGCTCTCACCACACCCCTGTTCAAAAATAAAATCAACAGGGGTAGAGCAATGAGGGTTCAATGAAACATACCGAGCTTGCAACTTACACCAAAGACTAGAGAAAATTATTTTTTTTAGAAAAGTATGAGTCACATGATAATGTTTTAAAGTCTCTGAACCATTGCAGGGTTTTTGGTAGCTCTCAAAAGAAGCCATTTCTTATTCAGTGATCTGACTGAATTACTTTGGTTGTCCTGGCAGTTTCATTGGTTTGCCAATTTTTTTTTTCATCCAGCTTTGAAAAGAAAGGATAAAATTGCAAGGCACTTTAAAAAAAAATAATTGTTAGATAAAAGCTCCTCCTGAGTACCTGCTTTTTCCCAAGTCAAGGATAGTGCTGCTCGCACTCTCTTTTCAAGGCCATGCTTGCTAGTCGTGGGTTTCACTGCTGCTTTCAGTCCTTTACTGAGTTCTGAATAATGCTGACGTTGTCTCTCCTTACCCAGTCCCAGCAGATAAATTTTCTGCTTGCCTAATTCCAAACCACATTACTTGCTTTGCCCTGGCTCCTGCCAATGCACTGACTCTCTTAATAGCACAGCACCCAACACCCCTCTGCCTCAGTGAAATTTAATTCCCAACATTCAGGAAGAGGAATTAATCTTGCAAACAGAGGGAAAAAAAGCACACAACGGCAAAAGAAGAGTAAATTTATACTGAACTGTTGGATAAGGGAGAAGTAAGTACACTTCAGAAGCAGGGAACAAAAAGTGTGTGAAATGAAAATTTAAAATATAATAGAGTGCATAAAGATAGAGCAAGGATGAGGAAGAAAGACTAACTGAGGAAATAGACAAAAACTTGTTTGGGCACTTTACCACAGAATCTTAGAAATTATTCGGGTGTAATGTGCCTTTTGCTCATCATGGTTAGATTGGGACTAAAAAACTTTTAAGTACATAGGAACATAGTAACATCCCTTCACCAGATGTCTCCTGGTCCCTGGCATTGTTACTGTCCATCTACACTTTATTACAACAATCTGGAATTCCCATCTCCCTGCTGCATAAAAAGATTTTGTTTTTGTTTTAAAAAAGGTAATTAAAAAAACCCTTGGAATCTGCAAGCTTGAAAAATCACCAAATTGGGAACATAAATGATAGAACAATATTTAGTCATTTAAATATTTTTGAACGCTCACACAAGCTTACATGAGCAAAAGTGCCACTGATTTGAATTTTCAGCTCCATCAATTAGCTCGAATAGGAAGCAAAGCCTGCAAATATTGGAAATCTGAAAGAAAAGGAAAAATGTGCAGCAATTTTATTCGAAAGGTTAGATATGCTGCATCTCGTAATTATTATTCTAACCTCACTAAAAGTCATTACACTCACAACACAACTTCGCAGGTTTGGGCAGTTCTTGGATTACTTTACATCAAAATTACAGATTGTGTTGGAACCTGCAAATAAACAAACAAAACTAAAACACCTTCAACCAGCCCCAAGCAAATCACACTGTTAAACAAAAAACAGTTTCACCGAATCACTTTAGCCCAATAACAGAACCAGAAGCTGGGAGCAAAAGAGCAATGCTTCTTGGCACAGAAGAGTTTGCATTTATATAGCTTCTTTAACAAAGCAAAATGTCCCAAAGCTTTTCACAAGAGCGTATTCAAGGACATTAGGAATTAGCTTCGAGGAAGTTCAATAGGTTTATGTTTGGCACAACATGCATTAATATAGTGTCTTTTTCTTGGTCAAACATCTTAAGACGCTGCAGAGAAGCATTATCAGACAAAAATATAATAGTGAGACACAGGAGATATTAGAGAAGATGACCAAATGTTCGGTCGAAGGACATAAGATTTAAGGAACATCTTTAAATGGAGAGAGATTTATGGAGGGTTATATTCTATTTCAAGACTTGACCTTTTTTGCAGCACTGTCCTGACTAGCTGCACATATAAAAAGAAAAAGAACATAGAAACATAGGAGCAGTGGTCCATTCAGCCCCTCCAGCCTGCTCCACATTCAACTAGACCATTACTGAATGTCTACCTCAACACCATTTTCCCACGCTATTTCGATGTCCCTTGGTGTCATTAACATCTAGAAATCTATCGATCTCATCCTCAGTACTCAGAAGGCTATCGAAAAGGAGACCATTCGGCCAGTCTCGTTTGTTCCAGCTCTTTCAGAGAGCCATTTAAAGCAGTACAGCTCTCCTAGGAGGAAAATGAAGCAGATCACATTGCAGCACTCAACGTTTTTTTCTAAACGGGAAGGAAAACACTGCCCCCCCCCCCCCCCATTGTTACCAGGCTGGAAGCTGATAACAGGGAGGGGTGTTTTCCCATCAGTGTAGGCAAATGGAGCGGTCAAAGGGGCTTCACCCACCTGGTCCGCTGGCACCGGGGAAGGGCGAGTAGAGGCAGGGGGAGGGGCTTCCAGCGGCGCCCGCGCTGGGGTGAGGGAAGGGGGCGGGGCCGCCGGTCACAGGGTGGTGGGTGGGGGAGGGGTTATAGTCCGCGCTTCTCTCTCTCTCCCCCCCACCACACCCCCATCCCGGTCATTGTCTTTATTATCTGCGCGTGCGCATTTGGGGAGCTCGCTCTCCCCTCCCCCACACCACCACCAACCCCCCCCCCCCACCCCAAAGCGATGAGAGGAAAGGGGTTGGGGGAGGGGTGACGGTTGCTGTCCCCGCGCTGACCCCACCAATGGTCGACGAGCTCGAGCTCCGCTCCCTTCCAACGGCCAGAGCCGGACCGCGGGCGAGGGAGGGGCGGCGGTCGCCGCCAACATTCACCGTTGATGAAGAGAACCCAGCACCGCCTCCTCCCTTCAGCCTCCGCCGGCACCAGCCCCTTCCTCTTCAACCTAACGTCGTCGCGCTCCCGATCCATCCTCCCCTCCTCTTTCTCTATCGCCCGATCGCTCAGATGACATACCCGACTCCTCGAAACCATCCGAACTGCATTGTCCTGCCGCCGACCGTCCCGATTTATCAATACCGCTCTTTAATTAATCGACACATTAATTTATATATAGATCGGGAAGGACGTCGACGCAGGCGACCTGACGTCATTGGGGCGCGACTCTTGGTTCGGCCGTAAACTGCCTTGCGCTTGATTTTTTACCACCATTGTTGGCATTTTCACTGGAAGACATTCCTCTTCCTCGCTCCCCACCCACCCAAAGGGAACGGGTAAGTCACCAACACAACAGTGTCTATTTAAATTGAGTAAAATGGGCTCCAGCAATTAAAAGATGATCGAATCGCAAGCCACTCCTTGAGGCGATGTCGTAAAATATCAACTGGACTGCCGTCATTGATACCGCACACAGTCGGCACCCGTCCAGGTGAGTGTTTACCAAAGTAAAATTGCTGCCAGCAGCTTACGTAATTTGTAGATCGACAAGTTACTATTAGTGCAATAGTAACTTATACTACATCGCTTTATCGTAACTTTTTTTTTTAAATAGCGGAAATAAGGAGAAACTTTTTTCCACTAGTAGGATGGTTGGTAAGCAGAGGACATTGGTTCCCCTGCCAATTTATCCGGACCCAGAGGAAACATTTGCTTAGGCAGCTAGTGGCTATGATGTGGAATGCGCTATCTGAAAAGGAAGGGGTGGAAGCAGATTCAGCAGTAACTTTCAAGAGGGAATTGGGCACATACATGAAGGGAAAAACTTGAGGGCAATGGGGAAAGAGCAGGGGGAGTGAAACTAATTGGGTAGCTCACCACCACTTCCTTCTGTGTGTTGTGATTAAATGATTCTAATGAAGTTTAGTTTCCTTGTGCAGTGCTCCATATTTGAATAACTTTGCAGCCGGTTGCCTCATTCTTCCATAAATATTTTTTTTTCCAGAATTGAACAATGTCGTGGATCGGATCTAACTTTCTAAAACAGTTGTTTTATCAGTTTCAGGTTTAAAAGTTTACTTGAAACTTAAACACTTCAAACAATTCCTCAAGATAGAACTACCTGTTCTATTGTTGAGATTTTGTTCATCCTGTAAATCCCTAAAATTTTTATTCAGATTCCACAGCTAAATATTAGATATTGCTTTCATATTGGCAAGTGTTTCATTTTTAAAGCTAGTAATGGATGGTTAACAGTTATCCTATATTTTATATCGCTTAATGTCCCTGCAAAATTATGGATCTTTCATTCAAAAAAGTTGCTAGCTGGAGGAATTTTGTGCTGTGCTCAACAAATCTTTATTACAGGCATTTAAGAAGCTTTGTGTAGTACAATGGATTTCAGCAGTTTGGAATAAAATACCAGTTTCTACCATCACAAAATATTTGCAGAGTTGTGATACTTTTCCTCCACTTCAGTAACTAATGCTTCAGCAACCAATGAATACTAGGCTATTCTCCATTGTTGACAAGCATATAAGCTAGATGCTGGTGTTTCATTGAAATTCAATAAAACATGCAATTTTTTGAAAAACAGTTGGTAAATGGAAAGAACCACCTGTCAAGCAGCTGGCAAACCATATTCTGGACCACCTGAAAGAAGAATTTGATGAAGCTGAACCAGTGATTGATTAGGATCAATGTGGTAGTCTTGCTGAACTGTACATTATGGCCACTGCTGATCTAAAATAATTTGCTTCTACTAATGACAGTTCCAGTATGTTCTTTGATGTGGAAATGAAAATGCGAGGTGCAGATCACAACAGTGTGAGGTACATAAGTACAAATGAAAGGCAGCGAGAAACCAGCTGGTCCATTAAACCTGCCCTACACTTAATTGGCCAGGACATTATTCCTACACACTTGGTCATATAATTTCCTGGGAGAGGCAAAAACAACCCCAGGTCGTCATTTTTTAAGTAGTAAAATTCAAAACTTTAAAATAATGCACAAACTGGGATGTAATTTAAATAGCAATTATGTGCAGACACATTGTACTTGTTTGTTTCTAAAAATCTTATGTAGTGAGTGCCAAAAATCCTAGAAAACATCTAGTTTTGAGAGAATGTGATCAGATAGTTCTTTTCAGAGGTCATGTAATTTTATAACAATTTCAACATCCTATTTTCTGGTGGCATATGTAATAAACATTAAATGTTTCAATTGATAATCTGCAGCTGTATTCAGTCTTAAACTCAAGTGAGGGAAGTATTATGAGGGGGTTGGGGCTGTGATTTGCTGAACAAAGTTTGGAAACTTTTCTGTAACAGCACAAAGTCATTTAAATTCCGACTGCAAATCTGTTGCAACACTTTTTTTAGTTTTACTTGGTGAGTTTATTTAATAAAGGGATCCCAAACTTTTTTTTTCAGTAGAGAAGCTTGTAAAGCATTTTCCCCCAATGTTTCTGAAGTTATATTTACAAATAGCAGATAATCCAAAGGTTGTTTTACAATGTTTTATCACAGACCAGTGTTTTTGAAGCTGTATCTAAATTTTACTAGTCCATAATTGCAACTGTCTTCCTGCTTGATACTTTTGTATTGGTGGTGACTTATGCTCAGACAATACATTTAATGTTGAAAATGTCCCTGTGTTTGAGGTGTAATAAACTAATTTCAATACATTAATCGGCTTTTACTGTTAATAGCAAATGGCTACCACTTTACCATAACAAAGTGTGATTAAATGAACTGTTGAAATGCAACAGTCCAATTAAGGTGTTTGATTCATGCCACCAATTGACCTTCCCTACAGAAAAAGGTTGTGGATAGTCTTACAGCAGATCTGACAAATTTTGCTCCACATTAGCATAGTTAGCAGGACGTGTAAATAGTTTGAGAAGCTGGAAATTTTGCTTGCTGTCTTGTTCAGTTGGTGAGAATCCAGAATAAAAAAAATTCTAAACTATCTACATTATTTACTTGTTTTGATGATACTGAAGTGTAAAATAATTTTCAGCATTTAGTCTGATTCCATAAATAATTTCAAAAGGGAGGCGAGGATGAGGCACTTAAGGTTAACACAGACATGACTGTCCAATGGTCTCCCTTCTGTGCTGAAAAACACTATGCTGAGTGAGGACATATAAATAAGCTCTAAACAAAATGTTTGACCAGACAAATGTAACATGCAAAGAATACAGAATATTGCAGTTCCTACAGGTCTAATAATGGGTACAAATTTGATACTTTATTCTTTACATAAAATTATAAAATATGGCTTTTATCAAGATATGGCAAAACTTGGCCCAACTATAAACTTCTCATTTCCTGGTAGAATATATGTACATTCAAAAAAAAGAATTGCTCATTGGAAAAGCTGGTTTTACATTCTATGTTACAAACATTCAAAATACAAAAAACTTGAACAAGTGATGGAAACTCATGCACAATAAGGAAAATCTATTTGCAATCAAAAGGCTTAAGATTGACTTAACTTCCTCACTTCTTTCTCCATTTCCTATAGAGCAGGGGAAAAGAAAAAACATCTCATGACATTCACAAAGAGCTGTCATTATCATATCCATCAAATGTTTACCATGAACACATTTAATTCTTTGATGAATTCAGGATTTAAAAAGGTGATTTTCTCATTAAGGTTCAATAATGACAGCTGTCCACATAAATCTTTCAAGTATCTATCCTTCATGTGTCAGCCTTGACAGCGAGCATCAGTAACTTACAACTGTGTAGGATATCAGATTTGAACCTAGTCCTGTGTTATCTTGTATCCCCGCATGAATAATTTTTGTAGAGGTTGCTGGGCACTGTTTAGGACTGGGGACTCTGGTCAATTCTCCTCCCTAACTTGGAGGCATTGAGGTTAATTCCTGCATTTCTATTGTAGCCCTAATAGAGGCCAGTTAACTTATACAAGAGCATTTAGTGAACCTGGGGATTTTCCTGGTCTATACGACTCAGACTGAAATTTTACTTTGAAATCATGGGATGGGAAGAGAATGCAACATTTTGTTCATTTAGTTATTGTTAAAACCAGTAATTCGATCTACATAAATTCTAAAGCATTTGAGTAAGAAAAGGAGGAAAAACTGGATAGGAAGCAAGGGTGAAAAACAAAATGGAAAAAGGTAGCTGAGGCTTCAGAGGAAGGTTTGGACAAAAAACAGGTGCAAATGCAGTACAAAACGGGCATTTACATAGCAGTTTTAACCACTGAAATGGATGTCCCAAAATGCTTCACAATTGTAATCTACAAAAATTGGCAACAAACCAAAAGGACTGTTTAGGGGGAGGAGGGGCGCAGGCATTGGTGACTGAAAGCTTGATCTAAGAAGTGAGTTTGTAACTGCTTGACTGAGAACTCTGATGGTAGTGGTACAGGAATGGTCATGTGACTGGAAAAGTGTTGCCAGTGGGTTCCACAGGCTCTTTATTAGGATCTCTTGTTCAATAGTTTCAAATTTGGAGCTCAGGGCCAGAAGCACACTGGCCAATTCTGCAAGGTGCTATTAGTTAATGAAGATGGCATTCCTTCCATCACCAAAAACCTACTTCCAACTCCTGAATCTCAGCTCTCTCCACTAGATACTGCTGAAATACACTTTTCAGACTCAATTACTGTAATACAGTCCTGGTCAGACTGCATTAATTTTTGTTCACCCCAAACTTTTCTGCCCTGTATCCTAAATCAGATCAAATCCCATTCACCGATCACTCCTGTGCTCACTAACCTACAATGACAACCACATCTCGATTTTAAAGTTCTTATCCTTGTTTGCAAATCCTTCCATGACCTCACCTGTCCCTTTCTCTGCAACCTCCTTCCATGCTACAATCTTCAAAAAAAATCTGTATTCCTATAACTTTGGCTTTGTCCTTTTCCCCATAGTAGGCATGTCTTCAGCTGTTTGGGGCATAAACTCAAATTCCCTTTCTAAACCCCCCTCCTCCTTTAAACCTACTTCTTTTACCAACCTTTTTGTCACCTCTCCTAATGTCTCCTCCTTTGGCTCAATCAATTTTCAGCTCAACATTCCCATGAAGCATTTTGGGATAGTTACTATGCTAAATATAAATATGTTATTGTTTTTACATTGAATGCAAAGTTGCACAGGAAATCCACAGGAGGATTTGAATACACCTGAATTCAGTATACAGATAAGGTGGTACAACAGGTAGGCTCACAAGGTTAGGGTATGTAAACTCGTGGAGAAATAGCCGAATTGATAGCAAATTGGCTATTTATTGACTATTTGTTTATGGAGAGCATTTTATAATGTTTAAAATTGGAGTGAAGCATTTACAGATTGATCACTCATGGTGGAACTAATGAAATAATTCATTATTTTTAATTACAAATAGCATTTATAGCCTTAATACATTAATATGCTAAGTAAGCCTAGATAGAAGCAAACAAGTAAGGAATGCTTTGCTTCAAAGCTGAAAGGCCTTGGAACTTACCTGTACTAGCAGAGTCTTGTCAAACTCTTTACGATGATGGTAGATGCATTGACTGAGTGCTGCGTACAATTTTTCAAGCTGATGTACAGTGAATCCCTCAGTTTTCTGAGTAACTTGTTTCCAGAGATTCTGCATGTGAACCCAGATTGAAGAACACATTTAAGCAGTCAATGACAAATGCAGAACTTAAAAAGATTTTGCAGCATACTTGACTGCATTTCTATATTTCTTTAATCTATGGAATTGGAAGCACACTATTCCCCCACAGTTAGTGAGCTGCCCTGATATTACAAACATTAGGAGCAACATGTTAAGTGAAGGGTAGAAATAACAGGTACTGAAAGCTTCTGGACTAAAGAAGAAACTGTATATTCAGTACATTCAATAGTAAAATCCACTATATGAGAGCACCTTATGAAAATAGTAACATAGCTGATGTGGTTGTTGCATGAATAATTGACATTTTCACAGTCCTTGTTTAAATTGCTACTTTGTATTTGCTTACTGGAAAGATCTTCAGTTGTGTTGTAGAATCATTAGTAAAATCAATTTTCATTAGGTTGTTATTTTACCCAAAATTACATTTCTGTATTACAAGAACAAAGCAATCATGTTAATGTTTAACTCTGGAGAGATGTTACTTCTACAGAGATAAAGGAATACCCTAAGAGATTAATGCAATTACAGTACTAGGAACAAGGTTTTTCTTTTAAATGATCATTTCAAATAAAATGCTTAAAACATAAATAGCCCATATATCACAACCTTCAGCCTTTCATGGTCTACAATTACAGGTGGGGTGCGTTCAGAAAGGACCTCCAGTGCTTTCTCAGCATTAATGTGCTGCTGCTGTTCCCCCTGGGAATGTCTGCTGCGAGTCATACGTAACATAGAGTTTTTATCTGTGTGGGAATATAAATAGTAACACCTTTAAAATAGTGCTCCTCTTTCCTCTGGAATTTCTGTAATTCTTTTTAAAATGCTCACATTTAACACCCAAAAGTGTCCATCACAATATTTATATAATGCCAAGTTACATACTTTCCATTCACAGTAGAGTTGGTAGCAGTGATAATGTCACTGGACTAATAATCCAAAGGTCCAGGTTAATTCTCTGGGGCCCAGGTTCAAATCCCACCATGCAGCTGGTGGAGTTTAAATTCAATTAATAAAATCTGGACTTGAAAGCTAATCTCAGTAATGGTGACCATGAAACGATCAATTATCGTAAGAACCCATCTGGTTCACTAACGTCCTTTTAGGGAAGGAAATCTGCCATCCTTAATTGGTCTGGCCTATGTGCCCATGTCCAGACCCACAGCAATGTGGTTGATTCTTAACTGCCCTCTGAAATGGCCTAGCAAGCCACTCAGTACAAGGGCAATTAGGGATGAGCAGATCTACATCCCACAAAAGAATAATGAATAAATTTTTTAAAATGTTAAGAAATTGCCAAACTGCAAGCTAAAGCCACAGAACACTATGTCCAGTTCAACCCCTTTTTTACTCAAATGTGTTGAGGATAAGCATTAAGGAACAAAATACAAATGCCTAGTCACTTCACACTACTGTTTTGCATATCTCCACAATGAAATGAGTCCAGAAGATATCCTGGACTATCTCTAGCACATGTTCCTGGCTGAAGGGGAAGGAAAGAGAAAAAAGGGACAATGCCCTTATCATCTCCACTTGAATGACCACATCATTTGAGAGTGCAATAAAAATGGAAAATGACAAGCTAAAAGGAAAGCAGTAATGTCTGCTTGGTACCTAACAAAAAAGAAAAACCTGTAACAATGATAAAGAAATAGCAGTCTTCCACAAGAAATGGAGACAATAGGGAACAATGAGTAAACTGAACCCAAGTCAACTCTCACAATCACATGAATGAAAAAGCTTCTGCCTTAAGAATCCAAATGAGCTGACCTGCAAACACAAACTGGGCATAGAAAATATTCAGAATGGTTGGCCCAAAGCCTAATGGATATAGGGCCTCAGTCAGATAACTGCAGCTACCTGCTGCGCATCCTCAGAGCTTTTCATTAGTGAGCTGTCTGAGTAGTGAGCCACAGAAGTAGGACTTAATGGAGGTAGGTATGAGAGGGCAGCAATCGGTGGCTGGCAATGGCCTGTGGTTCTATGTGGATAAGCCTATTTCAACATTTTTTTGGTGGCAGCCTGTAATAGTTCCTGTAGACCAGCTTTTCCTGAGTAACGGAGCTGGTGCTGGCTACGGTCAGGGAAGCCCAATTTTACACAGGGGACCCTCAAACAGGTGTGAAATTTGTTCAAGTATGGGCCCTGGACCCCTTTTTTTGTGTCTACACCAATATGACAGGTGGAACACACCTGGCTTGTAATGAATGAGTGCTTCCTGCCTGTAATATTTGAAAGCTTAGGTGCTGATTTAGCACCTGAAAATGACAGAATTTCTAGACCCTAGTCTTTAGTCTAATCTTTAAGTGTTAGATCCTGAGTAAGAGCTTAACATCTTTTTGCATGGAAAAGTGGAGGAAAACAAATGTTCCTCAAGAATAGGACCAACTTGGAATGAAACTCAAACAGCAAAATAAAAAAACAAAGACCTTGCATTTTAGTGCATTTCATGACCTCAGTCAATGTAACTTACTTCTGAAGTGTCATTTAACCCAAGCAAACACGGCAACCAGTTTCCAAACAGATGACCCCACAAACAGTGCCGTTATCAATGAATCTGCCTTAATGCCTTTGGTCAAGGGATAAATGTTGGCTGGGGCATCAGGAGAACTCCCCTGCTCTTTGAACAATGCCATAGAAATTTGTACATCTACCTCTATCATACCCTGTATTTCATAGTAAGAGGGCTGTAGGACTGAGCAAGGGACTTTATTTCATACAACACATGTATATCTGAAAAGGTACCACATTTTGCTATTTGATACTCAATTTACTTCCTTACACAAGTTATTGAGTATGAGGACTCGAAACGTCAACTGTGCTCTCCTCCACCGATGCTGCCAGACCTGAGTTTTTCCAGGTATTTGTTTTTATTTACATCAATTTGATTGAATTGCTTACTTAGAGGGGAATAAAGCTGAAATACAAATATATACACAAACCTGCAGAATGATGTGCTTTATTCGTCTTCCTTTCCTTGTGTTCACTTGACTCAAACTGCTGATTTTTAACAGAATCTCCTTTACCCAGTTCACTCTCTTCCCATTTTGCCTCGTTTTTAGAAAGCATCTTCCCCTTGTATACATTCACACCAGTAGACATAAGTGCATCATCAAACTGCGCTTCAATAAGCTCCTTAGTCAATGTTTTTTTAATGCACGCATTGTAGAGACATTGCTCTTGCTGAGTTTCCATGGAGCAATCGCCATCGTAGGCAGTCTGATCTATACTTGAATCATTGTGATTTTCTATTCCTTCAGTGGCATCATCACTATCACCGTCCTCCTCACATCGGGTATTTGGTGAAATCCTCTTGCGCTTATTTGTATGTATATCACGGTCCAAGCGACTAGATCTACGAAGTTTCTTCTTTGATTGAGCTACTTAAACAACATATTCTGTTACTACATGTCAGAGAATAACTATCAACACAACCTGGCTGCTAATCAATAGCTTTACCCCCACCCCCCCAACATATAGATATTTTATTTACAATCATCCTTTATATTATGGATCATTATTTCTAAATGCCAATCCATTTTTATCACAGATCTAAACAATGAGTAAGTAAGTAGTACTAGTTAAAATGAAATTAAAAGTTAAATTCATAATTTGTTAACACTTTGTATGCAAGTGAGAGCCTTTTTAGGTCATTTTAATAGGTGACAGATTTCGTGTTATAAGTATTAAATAAAGATTGTGTTTTCAAATAAGTTAAATACATTAATTTAAAAGATTACCCCTTTGTGGTTTAATATTGTTATTTTAATTGCAAGTCTGAAGCTTTTCAAAAATCACAATTCACTTTTTTAGTTTAGATGTTTTTTCAGAATGATTTGTGTTGTTCTGGCTATCTCATGCATGCACATCATCACTGCTTTTGATGGCACCCACTCCTTTTTCCACAAGCTACTCACCCATGGGGATAGAAGTCCATACTAGTCACACCCAAAATCTCACCCAGAATGATGTTGCTCACATAAAAGCTTAGACAGCAAGTGTGAGCAAGCTACCCAGCCACAGAATAGCAAAGGCTGGACCTGGTAATCAACAGGTACCAGAACCAACCTCAGTCATTTCTTACTGTAATCATACATAAACACCTTCCAGTCAGGGTCACTGCGCAGAAGTCAATAAGCAGGAACCCTTACTGATTTTCTCCTCTTGGCCTATAAGCACATGGGGCAATTGTACTAACACTGCTGCCACGTACCTGAGATGAGTTAACTGGGCATAGATCAGGAATTAAAGCCAAGTCTGTATAATTCAACTACATGCTGCCATAACAACTAAAGATATTGTGGGACAGCGCAAGTTTTCAACATTTTGCAGCCATGTGTATTATTCTGATACATATATGTTGAACAAGATCAGCGCTCCTTTGCAGTGTGACAAACTGTTTACTGCAATCAAAATTACTTGCATGAGGCTTGTGTTTCCTATCAACTTGAAATATTTAGCTGCAGCGTGATTTTAAAATACTTCAGGACAGTGCAACATGTTTTCAAAATCACCTTAAGTACAGAGTCAGCTCTCACGGTTCTCACTACAAAACTGAAGGATCAAGAGCCAATGAAGTTTAAAAATCAGCACAGGAAAACATTTGACAAATGTAGGTTGATTTTAGAAGATTACAGGGACTCAACAATACTTGCCTATAGAAACCGAAGGTGTGCTTGCAGCAACTGGTAAAGGCACTTCATCTTTTTGGTCAGAAAGTTCCAGACTTGGCTTTTTATTCTCTGCTGTGGAGCTCTTTGTTAGCACGTGATAAAATGTGGGTGCAAATTTGGAAGAATAGCAGCCTGTGATAGCAACAGTACAAGTATGAAAATATAGATATTACATGAAATTCAATATTCATATTTTTTTGTTAAATGCCAGGTTTTGCATGATAGATGCTGGCATGCACTTGAAACTGCTTCAGAAACTTTACCGGCAGGCTCTTCCTGAATTACCTATCAAATGTTATAGCTTCTCCTACAAGCAATTTAAGGAGCTGATTGGTGAGTAGTGGATATGTGTTTTTCTCCTGTTTTCTTTTCTCCAGTTTAAAATAGATTAAGCTAAGGAAAGGTAAGGGTTCTAGTTTTTATTTAAAGTACATAAATAATTTAACTTTCTTTTTACTGTATTTAAAGGGTTTTCAACTAGACATGGCAGGGCAGCTCAGTCCCCTGTTATGCACCGCCTGCACCCTGTTATGCACCGCCTGCAACATGTGGGAAGTCCTAGATGCTCCTTGCGCTCTGACTGACCACATGTGCAGGAAGTGCCATCAGCTGCAGCTACTTAAGCTCTGAGTTTCAGAGCTTGAGCGGCAGCTGGGGGCACTGAGGTGCATCCGCGAGGCTGAGTGTTTTGTGGATAGCACATTTTTAGACGTAGTCATCCCACAGCTTACGGAAGTGCAGACAGAGTGGGAATGAGTGAGCATCAGTCAGAAGAAAGGTGTCAGTAGTCAGGAAATCTCCAGGGTGCATCTCACTTGAGAACCATTTTTCTGTGTTGGAAAACGGTGAGAGTGATGGTTCCTCTGGGGAGTGGAGCCATGCTCATGGCACTGAGTGGCTCAGCTGCATGGGGTGGGGGGGAGGAAAAAGAGGGGAAGAGCAATAGTGGTAGGAGACTCAATAGTATGGGGAACAGACAGGTGTTTCTGCAGCCGTAGACGTGACTCCATGACGGTATGTTGCCTTCCTGGTGCTAGTGTCAAAGATATCACTGAACAGCTGCAGGGCATTCTAAAAGGGGGAGGGCAAACAGACGGATCGTGGTACATATTGGTACCAACAACATAGGTAGAAAGAGGGATGTGGTCCTGGCAAGCAGAATTTAGGGAGCTAGGAAACAGATTGAAAAACAGGACCCCAAAGGT